>NC_069380.1:213924285-214549285 GCF_027475565.1 Acinonyx jubatus
TTTTAAGAAGCTGAAAATCTAGATGTGAAATAAAATATTGAAATTTTAAAATATGAAAAGAATTAAACAATTTATGACCCAAACAAACATGTCTGCGGGCTAAATATGGTTCATGAACTGCCTGTTTTCTTTTTTTCTTTTTCAAGCATTCTGACTTGATGACACCAAAAAGGTTGCTAACATTGAACAAGAACCATTATTTCCCTGCTTGCTTATGCAAGCAATAAAATCAGAATTATCGGAAACTCTAGGCAATGAAAGTAGCTGTTTTTCCTTAAGCAAAACAAAACATAAGAGGTTAAGGAAACGGTCCAGTAAAACGGAAAGTAATTTTGCATTACAAAATCTTATTAAAAGCTAACAAGGTTCATTCAGACAATTTCTAAAAAGTAGTATAACTTCCTTTATCGTTATGGTAAACTGTTGTTTCTGATTTTGACTTGCTTTAAAATTCAGTGCTTATTCCTCGTTCAAAGATGGTTGACTTGGGGCACCTGGGTGGCTCAGGCAGTCGGTTAATTGTCCTACTAGGGCTCAGGTCATGGTCTCATGGTTCATGAGTTCGCGCCCCGTGTTGGGCTCTGTGCCCAGCTTAGAACCTGGGGCCTGCTGCAGATTCTGCGTCTCCCTCTCTTTCTGCCCCTCCCCCACTCATACTCGCACGCTCCCTCTCTCTCTCTCTCTGTCAAAAAACTTCAAAAAAAATTTTTAAGATGGTTACCTGAACACAGATGATTAACATTCCTCCTACTAGAAACTTGTTAAAATTACATAATAAATACTTATTAAAATCAGCACAAATTTCATTATTGAAAAACCATAAAGGGTATATCCTCCCTACCTGAGCAGGTATTTCCTGAAATATAATGCATGTGATGATTACAGAGCTAGTTAACCTCAAGGGGGCAGGAACCTGCTATTCTATGCAAACAGAAAGACAATGTCACTTGACCTTGCCCTTTAGCACTCAGTTTGGGGAGGGGGGGAGTGAATCCTTCCACTTTCAGATCATGCTAGGATTAGCTTCAAGATAAGAGGAAGAAAAACAGAAGGATTTTTCTTGTTTCTGTTTCTTCTTTTATTTTTGTCTTTTGGAAGTGGCCCTGACATTCTTGACAGGGTAAATGTTTAAGGAGCTGTGGAACAGCTGTATCTGTCACCTGTTTCACTTAGCAGCTGTTTTCTGCATTTTCCTCCCATATTATGTCCACAACAACCTAAATTGGAGAAATATGCATATGGGACACCCAGAACAGAACTAAGCAAAAATCCTTGGATATCTTCCCGTTTTCCTAAGAAACGGCCATCTTCACTCCAGAGTGGTATTTTCTCCACATTTCCTTACCAGCAACCTATGCATGCACACCACTAACTCACTTTTAGTCAAACTCCTTTAACCATGGCCAGAGGAGTGGAAAGTAGTACTCATACTAAGGAAATATATGTTAGTGAACAATATATCTCAGTAGACACCCCCTACTTATAAATATCAGAAGGCAATTATAGATAAAATTGTTGGACACCTTAGGGAAGTCAATACTATGGAGAAAAATAAATATAACAAACTTTCAAGGAAAAACAAAACACCAAAGATTGCTAGAAAAGTAGTGATGCAGGCAGGTTGGTCTGAGGACCCAGAGGGCCACCCCACCCCTACCCCCCGCAGGACCAGCCAAGAGGGTCCTTGTGTTCACACAGGATGGAAATCAAATGTCAGCCAGAAGGGGGTGAAAGCAGAGTTTATTGAAGAAAAAGCAAATTCAGATGGACTGGGTGTTCAGAAAGGAAAGGAGGGAGTCTTGTCTTTGTTCGGGGTTTGGGTTTTTTATGACAATTGTGCTCTGGTCTATGTGTCCTCTTGGGCATACAGGAACTGGTCAGAATGAGGAGAAAGTCCATGTGCCCATCATAAATCACTTACTGCCTGAAGTCAGGGGTCTTGGAAAAGGTCTAGAGCCAGTGGTCTGGAATACATGTATGATAGCTTTGTCTGGTCACTCTCACCTGGTCCTTCCATGGATGTTATCGATTCTAGAGAAATAATTAATTCCTTGTCCCTTACAAGGAGGATATATGCTATTTGTATTCTGAGACATGTATAGAGTGGGTTGAGGCTGCAGGTCCTAGCCAGAATAGAAGCTGGATAAGAAGAAAAAAAAAAAACAGCTTTTTCTCTTGTGGAGTCCCTTGGATTTCCCTGTCTCAGCAGCATGAATTTTATAAAAATAAAATTAATACCCTTGAAGCGACTAATGATAGTATCTCACGTAAGTCAAAATTAGGTTGTTGTCAGAAAGTAGAGGAAGACTTAAAACTAAAATTTATGACCATTAAGAAAAAAATGCAGAAGACAAAATGAAATGAAAATTGTATACCCTAACAAACACATTTTTGAGACAGAAAAATCTAACACTGGCATATTATCAAATATTAGTGCAGAAAATCTAACAGATTTGAAAAAAATAAAATATATATATATATATAAAGAGCATGAATAATTGATCCATTGCAATAGGACTTTACACAAAGAGGGAAAGGAGATAAATGGTGGGGGAGGGGGGGAATCCCTGTACTAAAGAGTTTCTTAATCTCCAATGATGAAGGCTCATATATTCCTTCATAGCAAAAGGAAAAACTTCACGTTTAAATGTACTTCTGTGTGCTTACTAAATGCAGAGATCCTAGAAACATTGCTCACAGAACTCTTTAGAGAAGGGATTGATAACAGGCTAGGAAAATAGAAGACACGCCTGAAGAATAGAACAGCCGCAGAAAATTAGGAAACATTCAAAACAGAACACGGCATGTTGTAAGTGCAAAAGAACCAAGATAAAAGAACTCCCAGAGGTCAAAGCTAAAATGATTTCAACAGAAATATAAATAGCAATAGCATTGGATTATAACCCATCAAATAAAATAAATACCCATAAAACCATACTGATATCTATAAATAAATGAATGAATACAGGCACAGGGAAGTGACAGCTCTCCCTTGTGGAAGAATTCCACTCAACGTGAAAGGAATGTGGAAAGCAGAATTCTGCCATCAGGCACCACGATCATAGTTGTTGCAAGACCAAAACATGAAGAGACTGAAAGCTATGTGCATCATCTCAAATTGTTTCCTCCAGAATACTTGTTAGTTTCAGAGGGAAAAATGGTCAGGTTGCAGTGGAAGAAGCCAGCCAACACTGTACTAGAATGAACTGGAGGGGGTTGATGGCATATAAAAGACATTTGGTAGGAAAACAAGTCATTAAATCTACATTACAATTGTAAGAAATATAAAAGTAAAAGCTTAAAAGGGGCCCAAGATTCGTGGGTTATAAAATGAGTATATTTTTCCTTAAGTAGCAGGGCTCTGATCTTTACGAGCAAGTCTATTGGTACCCTTTCAAAAAACTGTTGAATCAGGTAAGAGAATTTCCAAAGGGCTAAGGAAAGCATCAAATGTTGAATGGCTGATTATCCTACTCCCTGTCATTCTACTAAAGTTATGCAAAATTATTCTTGATCTTATTTGTTAGTAAAATGAGCTGAAGTAGCCCAAATGAAAATCAAGTATACTTCCTATCTGTAGAAACCTGACCATTGAATAGCTATGTAATTTTACTCAATTTTAAAAAGTGACCGGGGATGGCTGGGTGGCTCAGTCTGTTCAACATCTGACTTCAGCTCAGGTAGTGATTTTATGGTTTGTGAGTGTGAGCCCCACATCAGGCTTTGTGCAGACAGTTCAGAGCCTACTTGGGATTCTCTGTCTCCCTCTCTCCCTGACCCTCCCCTGTTCGCATACTCTCTCTCTCTCTCAAAAATAAAAAGACGTTAAAAAATAAAATAAAATGTGAGGGACAGCCATTTGTTTTCTTCCTTTAAATACATACAAAGTTCAATGAATAGGCCCAAACTTGCTGGAAAACCTGTGAAATGTTTAGCTACCTTAGAGATGAGCACCACGTGTTTGGATCTTAAGTTGGGAGTAAATGCTTCAGAGTTTTTCTTCTTGCGAGCAATCCTACTGCAACCCGCTAGGTCAATCAGGTATTCTATGAAGTGACAGAACCAAATCTTAGAATGGGTTTGAGAGCTTTGGCATGGTTGAGAGGCAAGAAGAGGATTTCATCTTAACATTGAACCATTTACCTTTTCCCCCAGCTAGGGATCTATTTCTCCTAATTTTGCAAAGGTGTTAAATTCAATCTCATTATGGTATAAATCTATTTCAAAGTATATCATACCTCTTCTTATATACTACAAATATTTTACCTGTGATTCCTGGCCATTTCTGTAAAAGTGAACTGTATTTCCTGCTTTGGAAAATCTTGGATCATATTTCCTCTGCTTGTGATAAACTCTCAATTTTACCTTTCCTATCAACAGAATATGATGTTATTAATAATATAGTAGATGCCATAGTATCTCAATCATATCAAAGAAGAAACAGGCAGGCATTGAATTATTTTGGAGTCCAAGAATGACTTGGCATAGGATGTAGCCAGAAGGAAACATGTTAAATCATTTGACTGAAACTTGGATACCATAAAAACTGGCATGGAGGCACTTTAAGTCAAGCTGACCTTGGTTTATTTGCTGTGGCTAAAGGAAGCCTTTTCTTACATTCATAAAACCAATGGAATACATAATTAAATATGGACATTTAATTTGTGCTCATAATAAGGAATTTGATAAATTATAAAGTTATCTTTAGTTTTAAAACTCTGATGTAACACTATTTCATTTAAATACGAAATGTACAAATATGTGTACATATACACATGTATGTGCATGGAGAAATACAGATTATGTAATTTTATGGTATGGATATTTATTCTTTTTTCTGAAAATGGCCAGGACACCCTCATCAATCCTAGTGTCTACTTCCACTGCATCTGTGTTTGAAGCCTCACAGTGCAATGGGCCACTGCTCTTATCTTTCAAAAAACATTGATGCGGTCCATCTAGTATGTGTATTTTCTCATCTATTGCCTTCGCTCATTCACCCAATCCTCATAATAATCCCTTTTCTATAGGTATAACAGACATCAACACATTGTGCAGATGATGAAAGTAAGAGCCTTATAATAGTAAAATTTAGTTTTCAAAGACAAATAGGAAGATTTTAGCCTAAGAGGTAATTGGGCTAAAGCCCAAGATGTAACTGGTCCAAGCCCAGTATAATTATAGAATTTCTAACTCAATCATTATGCCCACAGATGCAAGTTTCTTTAGCCTGCAGTGTGGTTCATATTTTTAATTATCCAAATAATGTCAAAACCTCTAACTCTCCTCTTATACCCTGTCACTAGGCACACACCAAAACCAGAATACTGCCTACACGTTCTACCTCAATGATTGGTTTATATAGAGCCAGGACTATATTTGTAGAAATTTCTACATTAGACACAAAGAGTGAACTGATTCAAGATATGTCTGGGAAAGTTGAGAGTCAACTCTCTGAGGAGCTCAAGGCAGAATTGAAAAAGTGGTAAAATCAAAGACCAGCGATGAAACTGATGTGAAAGTATGCTCTGAACATTTGAAAGTGAGGACTAGCAAAATGGTAGATCAGGTTTCAGAAGATGGATTTCAGCAGAAGTTGCCTCATTTAATAGTTAATGCTTATCAGCATGTTCTTTGATGTACAATGTCGTGTGATAACACCTCCCAAAGATATATCTGTAGTCTAACACCTGAAAACTATGGTTTTTATCTTACACAGTACACTTTTGAGAAATGTGCCTAAATTAAGGATTTTGACATGAGATTATCTTGGATTATCCTGGTGACCTCTCTATCTAATCACACATAATCTTATAAAAGAGAAGCAGACAAATGTTTGATCCACACAGAAGAGGAAGAGGCAAAGTGACCATGAAGTCAGACTTTGGAGAGATGCAGCCGCAAGCTAAGGTAAGCCAATACCCACTAGCAGGCACCAGAAGCTAGAAGAGGCAAGAAACAGATTCTCCCCGACAGCATATGGAGGAAGCATGGCCCTGCCCACACCTTGATTTTGAGCAGCTGGCCTCCAGAAATGTGAGAAAATAAATTTCTATTTGTTAAGCCATCAATTCTATGATAATTTGTTAGCCACAGAAAACTAATACATTCCTCGTCATGTTCTTTAGACACTGCACTTGGTCCTTGAGGAGATGGCATCTTCCTACAGTGCAGAATGTAGTGACAGTGGAAGGAGAGAAGGCATTGCAAAATGGTGTCATTTTGCATTATGTTAGCATTATGTTAATAGAGTGAGTTTTATGTTTTTAGTTATAGATGTACTTTGTTGACTACAAATCCAATTGTGCATTAGTTGTTTAATATACTATTTTAGTACATTTGACTAATTCCATCAGTGCACAAAGGTAGGTAGATCCTGATAAGGACTGGTGTGTGTAATGCTCCCAAACTTGTTGGAAAATAAAATTGGTCATTGTAGTAGGCTAAATTATCCCCCCACCCAAAGTACATCTATGTTCTAATCCCAAAAACCTGAAAATATCATTTACATGGCAAAAGAGTGAATATTACCTTACAAGACAAAATATGTGATTAAATTAAAGATTAAGAAAAGTATTATTCTGGATTATTGGGGAGGGCCCTAAATGCAATCACCTATACCCTTGTAAGAGAGAGACAGAATTTGAAGACAGGCACAGAGAGAAGGCAATGTGAACATGGAGGCAGAGATTGGAACGATTCAGCCACAAGTCAAGAAGGCACTTCTTGATTGCTGTTAGCAATCAAAAGGTGGAAGAGACAATTAAGACAATTAATATATTCTCTCCCAGAGTCCACAAAGGGAGCATAGCCCTGCTGGGTTTGGGACTTCTAGCTTGTGTGAGAGAATATATTTCTGTTGATTAACCACTAAATGTATTTTGCTATAACAACCACAGGAAACTAATACAGTCATAACAGGAAAAGGTAGTGGCTTAGCCATAAAAGTGGAGTATCATTTGGTGTAAGGAATGTTAAAGGGGCCATTGTGAATAATTGTCCAATGCAGACTGTAAAAAGTTGTTACTCTGGTGACTGATTTCACCACAAAAATGATTTATGAGGATATTTTGGAATGCATCACATTATGCCAAATATCATATTTCCTATTCTTGAGAATAGAGAAACTTGTCCACTCAAAAGTAAAATAAACAAGAAAAAATACCACATAACATCTCTAGATGTTGTTGAGTTTAACTAAGAATAAGCATATTTAAGATCAACTGCCGATATGCATATGAAAGCTACTGTTACACAGCCATTTTCCTAAGGTGAAGGCCTAGGTCATAAAGATTGAGTAGATAAGGTAAAGAAAGCTAATTAAGAAAATATTGTTTGCTATTCTTTTGTTTTATTTTGTATCATATACTTTTATATATTTCCACTTTCCTACACAAAAATATTTTGTAGTTTAATTTTTAATGCACATGGAATAGCAGACGGTAAAGAGATTTAACCATGCCTTTCATATTGATTAATTAGAGTTTTAAAATCAATATAATCTTAAATAATGGTGTGGTAAACCCAAGTGACATACCCATACTTCTATATTTTTCATAATATTTCCAAAGGGCAAATTTTTTTATGACTTTCATACTTGTTCTTTTGTTATATTTTATAAAATAGCATGTTGAGAATACATATAATGTACCTTCAACTCTTTAACATTAATATTATTACTGGTTTGTAATAGATATAAAATGCTGTCTTTTGTATTAACATGTATGCCATTTACAATTATAAGCAGATTTTTTTTATTTACTCAAGAATAAATAATTTGAATTGAAGAGAATTTTACCATATAGAACAAGGCTGGCATGGTCAAAATAAAGAAATAATAATCTGAGTCTCAACCAAAGAAAAAGTATTCTTTGGACAAATGGTCCTGAAAATATGGCTGGCAATAGATGTACCTTCTGGGCAGTTTGTTTCTTACTTTACACCCATTTTTTAAGCTAATGCTTTTCCATCTCTAGCTGGAATGTTATCTTACATAATAAGAACACAAGGATATCTTAGTATCTGACTTTCACAGTTGTAGTAAATTCTAGGCAAAAAGTGTCAATATCGTCTTTACCAAAGACTTTAATTCTTACTATTAAGCTAAACTTCATGCCGAAGTAGCATTTTCCCATTGTTCTTCATGAAAAATATCCACAAGAATGCAACATGGCTTTCTAATAATTCTTATTCTATGATAGGGCAAAGCTAAATCACTTCTTTTGAAGAACATTCATTATTATGGATAATATACAAGTCGATAGAAAATGTGTATAGCTAAATTAAAGTCTTTCCTTTTCCATGATCACAGCTGCTATCAAACAAATCCATAATGCTAAGCAAAGTAAAATAACTTGTGCACTTTCCAGTTGCATTTTCAAAACTTGTCTAGAAAACATTTTGACATCTAAACTTACATACTATAGTCTTAATTTTCACAACCAGTTTTTAGCAAGATTACAATGTCCCCCATATATATCTGTATGTGTATTTGTATATATATAAAGATTGAGAATTTTTTAAAGTTTTCTTTAAGAATAGAAATATCACTTAGAGCACGATGTCAATTTTTATTGAAATGGTGGTCTTTTTGATATATAACACAGATGTATTCAACCTACTAAATCGTGTACCATCTGAAAATACACAGCATTATTTATTTTGATTACTAATTCAAAACCACCTTGTGTATGAACAGATGTTTGCTACTTTTTGCCAAGCAATTAAAAAATATTGGTACAGCTGAGTTTTGCACCTGATTGAAAAGATGAACAAAGTGTTTGTCAAGATTTATAACACTTGAAAAAAAAAAGATTCATAACACTTGAAAAGTGGCCATTGATTGCAATAATCCTCACAGAACAAGGTTATTCAAATGTATCCCATAGCACTTTTCAAAAACAAACGTACAAACACAAACAGATTACTAAAACTTAGTGGTGAGTAGAGCCCAGTTACAAACTTTTTCTTTATGTTGCTAAATGATCGTAAGTACAAGAAGTACAAATGAGAGTCCCAGTTGTGGTCAACTATCACAAACTTTATAGTACCTGAGAAATTTCGAAGACATAATGCATCATTTGATATGAGTATCAGCTTCCTCGCTGAAATATCTGTAATCACTAACCACAGGTACATTTAGATATACTTGTTTGCTTTTAAAATATTTAATTAAATGTCAACATATTAACATTTCTCTTCTTAAAGGGAAATAGCAAGCAAGGATAATATTGAAGTAAAGAGAACAAAGGGATATTTATATTATGAAAAATCTTTATATATTGTATATGTTCTATTATAACAAAAATATTTTTCTATATTGGAATTGCAGTGCTAATCCAACAAAATAAAAATGCATTAATTTTTTAAAGTTTATTTATATTGAGAGAGAACGTATGCACATGAGTGGGGAAGGGGCAGAGAGAGAGAAGGAGAGAGAATCCCATCCAGGCTCCGACACAGAGCCCGATGTGGAGCCTGAACTCACAAACCATGAGATCATGACCTGAGCTGAAATCAGACGCTTAAAGGACTGAGACACCCAGGCACCCCAAAAAGTGAATTAATTTCTTGCAGTGTTGGACAAATTGCAGGCTAATAAGACTATGCTATAGTCTGAAATAATATTTTCATCTTTCTAGATTTTAGAACACTAGTAATTTGCCTCAGTTATGCTACTGTTTTTATAAGACTTGTTACACAACTCAGAATTTCAGCATGTTTTCAAATCATTTTCATGATAATTATATACACCTATATGTGTATGTGTATATGCATACAGCATATGGGTAAGTACAAATATATCAGCATAAATATGCCTTAGTTGTACTAATATTGATATATAATATATATGTAATTCCTTCATTCGTTTTTCAAAAATATCTATTGATTGCCTTCTAAATGTCAGGCAGTATTGTGGGTTCCAGGAATACAGTTTCCATGGTTGTTTCAGTGAAGAAAAACAGGAAATAAATATTTAGCACAACATGAGGTAATGATAAAAGATGCAAAGAAAGTAAACAAGAATGAGAGAAGCAAGAGCAATGGCAGAAAGTAGGGCTTTCTTTTGACAGATGGTCACAAAAGAGACATTTGATGAGGGGAACCTTGAGTAGAGATAAAACAGAGATAGTTAAAAAGTAACCTACATGAGTGTCCAGCAGGAGGTCTTCAGAGGAAGGATTGACAACCGTGAATGTCTGAGGCTGCACACTTCCAAGCACGCGAGTGTGAGAAGGAAGCCAAACAGAGCACTGTAAACAAGGGGAGTGCTATGTGAGGTGAGGTTGGAAAAACATTCACAAGTAAACTCGTGATAGTTTTCTAGACCGCTAAATAAATGCAGCTGTCTTCTCTCCAGTCCTATGTCCTACAAACTCCTTCCTTAATCCACCTGAAACTTCAACTCCACCGCCTAAATTCTGGGAGAATTAGTGTTTGTTTCTTCTCCCCTTCCTTATGTTAAGACCTGGAAACTCTGAGGACCATTGAGGCTCACTTTGTTTTGCGGGGTTTTATTTTCCTTCTCACCTCCCAGGGATTGATGCCCTTCGTAGACCGATGTGTCTTTACTTGAAAACTATTGTTCCATGTGTATTGTCAAATTAAACATAAATGTTTCAGGTGGGAGGGTAAATCCAAACTTATAACTCTATTTTGGTCAGAATCGGAACTTGAACTACATTGGAAATACCAGCAGCAACCCACTGTAAAATGAAAAATTAAAAAGTCTAATGAACATCAAAAAACGTAAAGTAATTAGGAAAATTTTAACAAATGTATGCAAAATGCTTATGCTTAAATAGCACAAAATATTACTGACAAAAAATAAAGCCAAATAAGTTGAGAGGTAAATTTGCATGTATATGGAAGGCTCAGTATTATGTCATTGTTTCCTAATTTACTATATAGATTATTGTAATCCCAATACCATTCCCAGCAGATATTTTTTGGTAGGCATTGACCAGCTGATTCTGAAATATATGTGGAAATTCAAAGATAAAACATACAACATGATGTTCCAAAAGGACATATTTGAGTAAGGCAGACTGACTAACTGATTTCTAGCCTTACATAAAGATACAGAAAATTAGAGTGATATTGGCATAAAAATTGACAAACTGAAGAATGAAGTAGAATAAAGAGACCACAAATAGTCCCACACTTCTCTATTTGATTTGTGACATAAATAAAGTTGTTTTTTTTTAATTTTCTCCAAGCAATCCAATGAGGAAATACATGTGTTTAAAAAATGGTATTGGAACAGTTGGATAGCCATATACGACAAAAATGAACTTTGAATTCTGCTTTACATCATACATAAAAGTTAATTTGATGAAGATCTTAAATTAAAATGTGAACTAAAATTGTAATTTTAAAACCGTAGAAGATCTTTGCAAATTGGCCATCACAAAAGTTTTGTTTTTATTCATAAGTGAGATAAAAAATAGACCACATCAAAAGAAAACAAAATCCAAAAATATTGTTAACCCAATTAAAAAGTCAGCCACAGACTAAGGAAAATATTTTAAAAATATACATCTGACAAAAGATTATTACTTCAGATATACTTAACAAAAAACCCCAACAGCCTAATAAAACAAGCCAGAGACTGGAGACACTTCACAAAGAAGATCTATGAATGGACAGCAAAGCATAAGCGTACAAAAATATTCAGCACCATTTATCTTATTGGAACAGTAAATTAGGTAATAATGAGATGCCAGTGTATATCCACGAAATAATTAAAATTATGGAGTCTGACAATACAAAATGTTAGCAAGAATTTGGAACAATGTGTTTACTCTTCACTTCCATGTAAAAATCTCTGCCAGTTTCTTATAAACTAGGGAAAAACAAACCATCCTTTGACTCCACAATTCCTCTCTTAACTCTCACCCTAAGTAAATAATTTTTAATAATAGCTTTGTTAATATCAGTCACAACTGGATGTATGGAATTGGTAAGCAAAATCTGACATTTTATATAATGGAACACTGTTAATCATTTAAAAAAATAACTTTCAATTCACACAAGATATAAATCTCAAAAGAAAGCTAATAAACAAACATTTATGCAAAGAGCATATAATGTATGAACCTATTTATATTAAATTCTAAAAGAAGCAGAACTAATCTATGGTGGAAAAATCCCAACAGTGGTTGTTTCTGTGTTTGGGAGTGAGGAATGAGCCTGAGGGAATTTTCTGGGGTGTTGATAATTGGCTTTGCCTTGATAGTGTTTTGGGTTAGGCAAGTGTATGTATTTATGAGAATTTACCTAATGAAACACTTAAGTTTTTGCATGCCATTGTATTTAATTTTAGCTAAAAAAAATTAAATCTATATACAAGAATGAACTTTACTTAATTATATGTGTAGTGAAATATTTTGGGTTAAGTGTCTTGATATCTGCCATTTGTTTTGAAATGCATAGCATAGTAAGATAAATGATGGATATGTAGTGTGGTAAATGGATAGATATGTGAGAAAATTTAGTAATATATTTATTTAATATAATAAAGTATTTATAAGTTTATTTCAACTTTACTGTATGCTTGATAATTTTCATAATTAATTGCTGAGGTAAAAAAGCATAACAAGCAACAATCACAATTGAAGATTATGTTAGACATCAATAAATAGTTTCATTTGTATTGTGAATAAAATGGGATTATTCTCCTCCACCTCCTTCTTTATTGCTCTCCCAAACAAGCATCCAAAACTTATAAATACTTCCATCAATTCATTGGAATATAATAAATATGTCTTTGTGTGCATGAGCACATTTGCATGTGTGTGTGTGTATGTGTGTGTGTGTGTGTGCAATTATTCTAAGGTATGTCAGATGAATGACAGGCATTGGTAAAGTAACATACAATATATTTTTTAATACTTACAATTAAAATAGCTTTTACTTTGTAGAAAGAAAATATAACCTGTCGGGTCTTCCGTTTTTAAGATTTTATTTTTTACCAAAACTCTCAAACAATGTATAAGTGACTCATTACTTTTATATTTTTCATGGTAAGGCTTAAATTTAGGAATACTTTAAAAACCTCTAATTATATTAGAACATGATTCAAATAGTCTCAGTCTCTCTTCCACGTGTGAGAGCTATCTTCCAGATTATTTTAAAGACCAAACACTATTATATATGGTCTATAGTAGGTTGTATAATTATGATTCAATAAAATTACCAATTTTCTTTTAAGTGTATTTATTTATTTTGACAGAGACAGAGAGAGTGAGGGAAAGAGAGAGAGAGAGAGAGGGAGAACAGGGAGGGGAGGGGCAGAGAAAGGGGGAGAGAGAGAATCCCAAGCAGACTCCATACTGTCAGCACAGAGCCCTACATGGGGCTCTATCTCTTGAACTGCTATACCATTACCTGAGCTGAGATCAAGAGTCAGATGCTTAATCGACTGAGCCACTCAGGTGCCCCAACCAATTTTCTATTCTAATGGCTCTTTTTGGCCTATTAAATAATTTGCTGGAGATAATTTGTCCTCAGACACAGTGTATCATTATATTTAAGCATGCTTGCCTTGAATCATGGAAGTTATGTCTTCCAAAGCCAAATGTGAAGGTTAGAACTGAATGAGATATACTGTAGCTGGGGCATGGGTTAGGGAGCAAAGCTGGGAAATTCTACAAAAGTCAGAATTCATTTTCCATAGCATCATGAAAAAGGACTATCCTTTTTTCTCATTAAGTTAGCCCCCATGTCTTCAATGTATGGAAGAATTTGAGTGTGAGCCAAACATGTTATCCCCACCCTATATCTTTATACATCTGCACAATAAACAGCACAGCATGAATAGCCCAGGACTAATGTCACCCAGTGACACTGCAGTCAGGAGAAAGTCTCCTGTTTCCTTCATATTTTGGTAGATGGCTATCTCCCATCATTAGTTTCTAATATTCTTATTTTTACACCTTTTTCTTTAAGATGATTTGAGTAAAATAAAGCAGTGATTGCTGGTTGCTACCAGGTAATCTCAGTCTCTAACCATTGGCTTCTGCGAAGGAGTTATAGAATTGAATGACCAGTCCATCAGAAGTGGACACAGACCTTGCACATATTCGACATGAGCATCAAAATATGGTTCACTTGTTTTGAGAAAAAACATACAATTACCTCTGCTCATAAAGTGCTTTGTCATATCTTACAACTTTGGTCAAGATAAACTTTAAAGATTTGTATTGAATAGTCTACTATGTGGAAAGTTCATGTAAAGTTTTCTGATTGCTTGAGATGGCAGAATTTTTCAACTTAAAAAAGAATATTTTAAGACATTAATAACTTCTATTTTGCAACATTTTAGGAGAATATATTCCAAAGAGAAGGCAGCTTCATTATGATTTCTCCCTCATTTCTTTGAGGTGTATTTCCATAATTTAGAATACTTGGTTTTAGACAATCAAACTCTTCTTTCAGAATTTCTTTTGATTTGCAAGTTCAGACTGACAGTCCAAAGAGCTGAAATGTGAATATTTTTCTAAATCCTCTATAAAAAAGAAAGCTATTGTCACTAAGTTGTATTCTAAAAAATGCAGAACTTTCACAATTATGTTGCTGAATGTGGTAGGTAGCTTATTCACCCGTCCTTGACGTCCTAATTTGCATAATATGAGGCAGTTTTTCCTTATTTTATGCTAATGATTTGAGTTTACATCAGCCACAAAAAATCTCCCAATGCAGAGCAAGTACCACACATGTGCAACTTATTTATAGCCAAAATTTACTTAAGTCTAGAATATGTCAATGTCAAACCAATTTACAAACTATGAAATGGGGATGTAGAGAGATAGAGTAATATTCCTCCAAAATCAGGCAACCGTTATGCTAGTATTAGATCTCATTTGTAGGGTGCCATCATTTGGGGAATTTATTCTTTAATGATAAATCATGTGTAACACAAATAACCCCAGAAATTATGTCTACAAAGTTTTCTGTCATACACACCCAAATTCTGCACACTATATCTTTAAGAACTTTCATAGTTCAGAAAGAGTTTCCAAATAGTTCTTGGAGGTGCACACCTGCATTATTTTTTTTTAAGAGTAATTTTGAAACTGCTGGTGCCCAACTATTAGGCCAAAGAAGCAATTTCTAATTCTCCCTCTTTAGAGCTTGTTTAAATGATAGAAGAAATACATTAATAACAATAAATCAATAGTAATGCTGGTAAACTGAAAAGGAAAAAAAACGGGGCAGTGAGAAAAACTAGATTTAAAACAAATATATGTGTGTTTTAATTGAATTAAAATGGTTCTTAGAAATATGCAAGAGAATTTACATAAAATAGGTGTCTTTTGACTCTGATTTTTCCCAATGGAATTCCTAAATTAATTCTTAAGATGAGAAACTGCCGTAGCTAAGGTCAGGAGAATAGTAACTAAGAACTATTGGTAATTGTTCTTAGTTGGGACAAGTTGACACTGTGTTGATATTTGTAAATGAGGATTTATTAACGAGATTTTCCCGTTGAAAATTATTCAGCAAAAATAATATGACATGTAAAGAAAGAAAGATGTAATAAGAGTTAATGGTGAATAAATAAAACTTAAGTAAATATAACAAACATGATATACATGTACCTACGCACATATTTTTTTCTTACATTATGTACATTTCTACTTATCAGCATTCATATGACATCAGTGTACCACGTCAATATGCAAAATGACAGAACAATGGGTGAATGCCAACTGTAAGAAAATAAATTACATGTCAGTCCTGAAAAATATATAAAATGTCAAAAAATGGCAATCTATGTAATAATCAAGGGCACAAAATTATGAGACATAACACATGATAAATTTAATAAGAAAATGTTCTCAACGTAATGCATCAAGTATATACATTGAACTGTGAAACTAGTCTCCGTGTTTGACAAGAATCAATTGTTCAACACCAGAATCCTGCAGCAACCCAGAATTTCACTTTTTCCCTGTTTTAGCCTAGGTATATGAAGACAATAGCAACCTTAGGAAGATCAGGCATAGGAAACTCTTGGAAGTTGAGAAATAAAATTAGAATGGAGAGTATAGAATAAAATTAAACCCATGGTATTTTTCATGTTTAAAAATGGTTTATAATTCCAATTTTGTAATCATGGCAATGGTTTATGTGTACTTTATTCTATGGTGTTTTCCAACACCATCAACAAACTTTCTGATTCCTCAGACACCAAGTGGGTTTTCAACAATTTAATTCAATTCTGACACTATTGAGAGTGCAGACCCTACAGATTACAGGCCACAAGACCACTTCTCACTTTAGAGGGAAGTCTAAGTCCCAGGCCTCCTGTACTTTTGACCAACTAGCTATAAGTCAGGGGTTGCACTGCCCACCCTTGCATTCAATAATTTGCTAGAATAGTTCACAGAACTCAGGAACACACTTTACTTACATTTACTGGTTTATTATAAAGGATGTTGTAAAGAATACAAATGAATAGGCAGATGAAGATGAAGAGGCACATAGGGTGAGATCTAGAAGGATGTCAAACAGAGGAGGTTCTATCACATGGACTTGGGGCACATTGTCCTCCTAGCATGTGGATATGTTTACCAACTTGTAAGCTCTCCAAACCTCATTGTTAGGCATCTTTATGGAGACTTCATTGCATAGACATGTTCAACCAATTATTAACTCAATCTCCAGACTCTCTCGCCTCCCCAGAGACTGAGGAGTTGGGCCAAAAGTCCCAAGCTTCTAATGGAAGCTTGATCTTTTTGGCAACCAGTCTCCATCTTGAAACCATGTATCTAGGGGCCCTCCAAGAGTCACCTCATTAGAACAAAAGATGCTCCTATCACCCTTAGCACTTATGAAATTTCAAGGTTTTTTAGGAGCCAGGAACCAAGATCAAATTATGTCTGTGATATCACATTTATATATCTATAGAGTATTTAAAACATGTTTTCCAATCTGATATATCAGATTTGTATATTTTATTAAACATTTAACAGTGTTTATAGAATGATTTCGCAGTGACTAGTATGCTTTTTAATTCACAAGCTTTGCATTGTTTAACTTTTATTATTTATGAAAACAATAATTTATAAATTACATACAATTGACAATTGGGGAAAACATAAGTAGTATTGTACAAAACTCATTTCAAGCATTAAAGAATGTATACCCTCTACCCGTATTCCTCAAGCATTAAATAATGTATTAGTAAAACAAATGAAGAGAAATCCAGAAACAAAAGTAAAGAAGTTTTATCAGACGCATAAAAGGAGAAGAGCAAACAAGAATAGATGAAGAATGTTTGAGCATTGAATATTTAAATTTGAAAAAAAAAGTTTCATTGACATGAATAAAATTATAAAAGGTCTTGACAACTTCAATGACCTAATCAGTGATAATGGCACATGTTGGGTCAGTGGCAAAGCACAGTCGTGTTTCTAGAACCACATGACGTATGATAATTTTTAACTCAAAATTGTATAAATATAATTTCAAGAACATGCCTAGAAGTCAGGCAGGACATGACCAGATGGTACCCTTATTATGTTGATGGACTCTGAACACTTGCTTTGGTCTTTGCCTAAAGTTATCAGGCTCTGACTCATACTTTCTGCAAATAAAGTGCACAGAAGATTTTCACAGGTTCCAGATCTGGCCTGGGGATTAAAATATTCAAAATGAAGATGATTAAAATAGCCTTTATTTACTTGTTTATTTTTTTTTATTTACTTTGAGAAGGGGGTGGGGAGGGGCAGAGAGACAAGGGCTAGAACTTATGAATCATGAGATCCTGACCTGAGCAAAAGTCAGATGCTTAACTAACTGAGTTACCTAGGTGCCCCTAAAATACCCTTTACATGACCTCAATAGTCTTTTGGCCAAACACTTGCTTCTTAGCCACTTATCTATTGTCTAGTTTCCTCTCTGTCAAGCTGTTTTCATAAGTTAATTATTTTACCTATATTCTCTGTAGATGTGCTAAATCCATGGTCTATGCAAAAACTTTAATTTGGAACTACACTATGATTAGTTGATTTGTAGTTATTCCTCAGCTACCCACTTTGTAGTTGGGGTTACTTATTTGGTGAAGATTCTCTTCAAACTCTCTAAGTTGAGGCTGAGAGGAGAGATCACCACTTACACATATCTGAAACAAATCTGTATGTATTAGCAAGAACAGCACCTGTAGAAAACAATGAGACTAAATCGTTAAGAAATTGAATGACTTCCACAACTCAGAAAGACTAAGGATTTTGGCAGATTTTTAAGATAAAATTAAGGGACTGGCTGACTTTCGGCATTAGTCCTGGAACAGAATGAATACTGATCTGGATGGACTTCAAAAGTTAGTTGCAGGCAAACTGATTGTTGGACATGAAACCTCTTCTGTGGTTACTTGTTTACTTCCTGGATCTATGACCAAAGAAGAGTAGGCAGATTTTTCTTTTTCTTTTTCTTTTTTTTTTTTTTTTGATAGTTTTAAAACATTTATTCTCAAGGTCGGAGTTCAACTGCTTGACACTATTTCCTTTATTTCAGAGAAGCTACATTGTGGCTTCAAAATAATTACAGGGTCATGAACATCAGAAGAGAGGAAAAAGGAGGGGGGATGTGGTTTTGAAATAGGTATTTTGTATAAGAAGACATCTAAAATCAGAGATGAGCTACAAGATCGAGATATCCCTGGTCACGGTTCTGAGCTTTTGTGAAATAACGAGAATTCTCCACATAAGAGGTATTCTCAACGTAAAGCTAAGTATCACTTACACTTACACAGTGATTTATTTTAAATGGGAATTTCAAGGGACATTCTGAGGATGGAAAGAGGTAGAATAATAGTTGGTGGAAGGCTAGCTGAAAAATGACCCAGAATGTTTGAGGATGAGAATGCAGGAGAGTACAGATGACCAGAAAAGTATGCATAAGTGCTAAGGTTAAGTTAACTCCATTCAGGCCTCTGGACAAGCATAATTAGGAATTCCATATAAAGATGCATACTTGATAAGACTGTAGTATTGTAGCCTTATTAATTTTTTAAATAAACTATTGCTGACCCTTTCTTAGCTTTCACATTTGCCATTCTTTAATTCACTGAAGGTAAACTAAAGTCTACAGTCTCCCATTAACTGTGACCTGATTTAGAAACAGAGAACATTTTTATTCGGCAATTTTCCACTCTTCATTCTTTCTTTAGTTTCTTTTCTCAATTATTGATGAATCATTTACATAATGTAAAATTGACTCTTTTCAAGCTACAGTTCTGTGGGTTTTGGAAGAAATACATGTTAATGTAGGCAAAACCCAAATTAAATATAGTAAAGTTCCATCCTTCCAAAAAAAAATCCCCTTAGGCAATATTATTTATTTATTTATTTACATTTAGTGTTTATTTAAATTCCAGTTAGTTAACAGTCAGTGTAATACTAGTTTCAGGTGTACAATTTGGTGATTGAACACTTCCATACAAAGCCCGATGTTCTTCACAAGTGCACTCCTTAATGTCCCTTTGAAAAGGCAACTCTATAGACAACTCCCATAACCATGACCTTTTGCTACCATTTTGCCTTTTCTGGAATGTCATCTACACTTGATCACAGAGTGTATGGTACTGGGCATCCTGTTTTGTTCATTTAGTATAATGTACTTGAACTTAACTCATGGTCTTGTTTGTATCAATATTTCATTCATTTCTATTGCGAACACTATGGATATACCATAGGTTATCCATTCATTCATCAGCTAATAGACATTGGGTTCTTTTCAGTTTGAAGGAATTATAAGTAAAGCTGATATAAGCATTCATACACAGGTTTTTGCGTGATCAGAGTTTTTTTTTTCAATAGAAATTCTACCAAATTAGAATTGCTGAATCTTGTGATGGTGAATGCTTAATACTAAGAAAAAAATGCTCTATGTTTTTCCCTGTGGCTATACCATTTTACATTCCTACCACTTATGAATGAAAGATTCAGTTGCCCTAAATCCTGGGAGCCCTTAATGCTACCATGTTTGTTTCTGTTTTGTTTTGTTCTATTTTCAATTTGTCCATGCTAGTAGGAGTATGATGATACAGCATTTTGATTTGGTTTATGAATTCAATATATGACTATGAATGTTGATATCAAATAGCTTTTCATCTGCTTACTATTTATACTACTTTTTTAGTTAAACGTTAGAATCTTTACATATTTTTCTATTGAGTTGCTTATTTTCCTACTATTTAGTTATTAGGGTTTGGTGTATTCTGAAAGCAAGTTCTTTTTTAGATTTATGGCTTGCAAATATTTTCTCCTAGCCAAGGACTTATAAAGTTTTTAATATTGATGAAGCACATTTATCACATTTCTACCTTAGAGATATGTCATGCTCTTGACATCATCAAATACAATTTTACCTAACCAAGATTTCAAGTTTCAAATATTTTATTCTATGCTTTCTTCCAGAAGTTTTATACCTTTAGGTTTAGCGTTTAGGTCTGTGATCTCCTCCTCCTTTCTCTCTCTCTCACTCTTTCTCTCTCTCTCTCTCTCTCTCTCTCTCTCTCTCTCTCTCTCACACACACACACACACACACACACACACACACAATATGGCATGACTGCTGTGTGCCTCCGGTTTTTCCCCTTTTTGAACAGAATTTTCTGCGTCATTTATGCTATGTCTGCCCCACCATTGTATGTTGGGACTCTGAGGGCACAGTGATGTGTATCTTTATTTCACTGGTCTTTAAATCAAGAGGAGCTGCAATCAAGGAGATATACTTAGGGAACAACATGTCATGAGCTCTATCTATACATAGATGTTAAGATTCTGAGGTTCGAATTGGTTTTACCCTAGGATGGAAATGGTAGAGGCTTTTTGAGTGGGTAAATATCTTTTGTATGCGAAATAAATAGAAATAATCTATGGCTAGCATTAGAAATAAAGTCAATGATATTGTAAAAGCATTGTGTGCTGACAGATGGTAGCTACATATGTGAGCACAGCATAACACTTAAACTCGTTGAATCATTATGTTCTACACCTGCAACTAGCATAACATTATGTGTCAACTGCACTGAAATTAAAAAAAAAGAACCTATGACTAGAAAGGAGACTGTTTGTTTTAATATGTCTACAAATGTCTACATATGTTTACATATGTCTACATATGTTTAATATGTCTACTAATACTCTAGCTCTTAACAAGCAGAGACTAATTCCCTCTCCTTCAGTGTGGACCTAACACGATTACTTGCTTCTAATAACTGATACAAAGCAGACATGATGGTTTGCAACTTAGAATACTGGGTCACATGAACCATTATAGCTTCTCTTTTCTTTCTATTTACATTACTGGCTCTGGAGACAGCACTTATCGTGACATGAATACATTTAAGCTGCCTATGAAGAGGCCCACATAGCAGAGCTTTGAGAAGGACACTGACCAATAGTAAGGAAGGCACTGTGTCTTCCTACCAAGAGCCAAGTTTGGGAGCTATCTTTATATCTTCAGATAACTGTAGCTCCTGCCAACATCGTAACTCTAACATATAAAATATTTTGTGCTAGAACCACCAATTTCAGCCACATCCAAATTTCTGATCCACTGAAACTATGATAAAAAGTATATGTTTGGTTTTAGCTACCACGGTTGGGGTAATTTGTTATGCAGTAGTGGATAACTAATACATCAACTCAGACATAAATCTCAGCTGGGTTTTCTAAACACCATGGAATAGCAATTAACAAGCTGCTTTATCCTGTGTGCTGGAAAATACTATTATCTAAAGAAGATTCTTTACAATGGATTTGTACCTTTTAAAGTGATGAATGCTTTATTTCAAATCATTTATCTTACATATGTTGAGAAATATTCATGATTCTTACTGACTGACTCATTTGCTGACAAAGAAGAAAACCTAAAAGATTAAATTTCCACATCAACTACTTGTCTGTACATCTTTTAGAGGTAAACAATAAAAGAAATTAGTTATTTGCATAAACATGCAAGAAGTAAACTTTTCTTAGTGGAGTTAAGCATACAAATTTTAGGAGGAAATACAGTTCATAGCATGATACAAATAAGTCCTTTTTTTAAATTTATGTGTCAAAAATATGGTTTCTTTGACATAGAGATGAAAATCAACCATTTTGATTTATTCTAATATCAATATTTCTTGAATATTCTTGCACTCCTAGTACCATCCCAAAATCACGATGTATAACAAAACTGAGAATATTAACGTCTCTTGTCAACAGACTTTGAAAACAATAAAGAGAATTGACAGATTACTTAAGACTACTTATTTAAAACAACCTTGTGTAACACATTATGTATCTTCATTGGGAAGAAGTTAATTTTCATCTTATATTGTTCATTTCTGTGGTGTGTAGACACAATATATTATTTATTTGAGAAGTTATTTGAGAATCAGTCTTTTGTTAGCGACTGAGATGAAAAATTTCAAGTTCAATTATGCAGTATTGACGCCTTTACGATTGCTGAGCTCTTGACTTAAAGATACATATGTAATCTAAAGTTTAAGACCTCACTAGAATAGGTATTTTCCATATAGATTTATGACCGCTGAGCAGCAACTGGAAAACCAATGATCTTTTAACCATCGCTGAAAATAAATTCAACCAAGGACAATGACTAGTCAACCATGAAATTGTGCACTTAAGCAGACTTCACACTGACAACAGAAATGCTGAAGGGAATTTATATATACTTGCTAGGATCTCGTCTGCTGTTACTCTGGAAAAATCTTTTCTATGATCCATTTGTAGTGCAAACAGCAGTATATCCATTTGCTATTTCAACGTCTATTCTCAACACTTATATTGATCAAGAATAGTGACTTCAGGTTTTAAAAGGCAGTAACTCATAGTTTCATTTCAAATTTCTCTAGTAAAGATCCTTTTGATTGGTCTAGAATAGTAAAATCTTGAGAAATAACATAGAGGACAAAAGTCATATCATAAATTATTAATTACATACCTGATTACTTTTATTATTTATGTATCTGATTACTCTAAGGTAATCCTCAGAAACAAAAAACATAGATATAATTACTATTCTAATTTTATAAAGGTCAAGAGACTAAGGAAAGGAGGTTAAGTGAGTTGTCATGGCCATAATTTTAAACTTATTCAGTCATTTTTCAGGCGCATCCTCTTAACTATTGGGCAATGTGATTCTACCGCTTAATATGGGTGTAGCAGATAACTAGTAACTTACCATACAGTATCTGTCAACATCAATTTTTACATATTTAAAAATATAGTTTAATACAGTTTATTTTTAATATACATAATACTTATAGTAATTAAGTTGGTTATACAAATAGCTATCCTTCATTATTTTTAAAATATGTACTAAGAGGGGTGCCTGGGTGGCTCAGTCAGTTGAGTGTCCGACTTCGGCTCAGGTCATGATCTCGCGGTCCGTGAGTTCGAGCCCCACGTCGGGCTCTGTGCTGACAGCTCAGAGCCTGGAGCCTGCTTCATATTCTGGGTCTCTCTCTCTCTCTCTCTCTCTCTCTGCCCTCTCCCGCTCACCCTGTCTCTCTCTGTCTCTCAAAAATAAATAAACACTAAAAAAAAACTAAAAAAAATAAAATAGGTACTAAGAACTATATTAAGGGCTTCATATAAATTATGCACAATACTGTAATTCATAATAGTGCTCTATCCTTATTGTACAAATGGGGAAACTATCTAAGGCAGAACGTGTGACCTCTTGGAGCCCTATTGCTGATTTGTGGTCGATTCAGGATTGAAACACATACACTTAAAGACACTAATAAAAACTAACCTTTTATTTTATGGATTTCTTATTACATTACTGGAAACAATTTTAAGTCAACATTGATTTTCATGGATTTTTCCTTTATACCTGATTTATCTAAAATTAAATGGTGTTCAGCAAGTAGGAATTAAAACTGGTTTACATGCCTGAAAGGTGACTGAACAGTTGGATAAATGACAACACAAGAAAGTGACAACTAATAATGATCGACTAGCTCTCATATACATATATCTTACTGTTCTTTTTAAACATTTTTAAATGTATGTGTCCTATGACGTATTCGTACATATTTCTTTGAATGGACTTTATATCTCCTTCAGGAGCATATTGTACAACAGAACAAAAATCGCACATCTTAATTTAAGAAATAAAAACAATCAGTGGCATAACAATATGGTGAGAAAAACCTAATTCATATGAAATGATTACTGGCTATTGTGGGTGCACAGTTCAAGTCTTTTATAATTATACTTAATACCCTAAGATAAAGTACCAGAATTACAGCCATGCAAATTTTACTTCTGACTTGGGATTTTAAACATTTAGCACAGCACTATTGAACAGGTATAAGCATTACACCATATTTTTTTAGTTTTCTTAATTTATTTGCATGGGAAAGTTAAAATTTGGACTTGAAGAACTTGCAATAAAATAAGTATAAATGGTTCTTAAAACAGGATCTAAAGCAAATGTTTAGCTTTTCTATGAAAAATTATTCATTAAATGTTATATTCAACATTACCCTCATCAGGTGACCAAAATATTCACCAAATAATATTTGTGATTAGATATTAGGCTGCCAAAATGCAAAGGGTCAGGGAAAGTCGGATGCACGACAGAAGGATAAAAATGATTGTTATTGTATACTAAGTATACTTCTCGAGAGATTGAATGCAAAAGTGATGGCAAACGTGATAAAATAAAGGTGACATACAAGATGGGATGGAAATGACAAGGAAAGACAAACGTGCATTTCTGCTTTGTGTTCTATAAACATACTCCACCAAATCGATACATTGCCAAAGTTGCTTTCCTTGCAAAATTTCAAATCTCTGTTCTTATAGTTTTCCCCACCTTAATTAATATACATCGTATTAAAGTATTAAACTAATTTTATTTTTTTAGGGAAAAAAGACCTAACAGCAACCAAACCTCAGTGATTTGCAGACCTGTCCAATCACTACAATTATTCTTTCAAATGCAGTGATATCGGTGGTTTAGAAATTGTTCCTTATCAAACTGTCCCAAATTCTGTGGTACTTTCTGACATATTTATGACTCTGTGGAATAGCAGATGTTTATCCCCTTTGAACAAGATAACCATATGCATATCTCTCATGAAATAACAGGTCTGCAACTTTAAATACTTTTGAGAAAAACTTGTTTAACAACAAAGAAACATGTTGACAGGAAAGATTGTTTACCACTTCTAAGCACAGAAAACAGGCTTGCGCTCACCTCTTTTAAAATTCAGTGTCTTTCTTGACAAAAATGTACTTAAACCTCCAGATGTCATAGAACTGAATTGAAAATGCTGTGACTTCAGAGGATAATTTTGACGAGGAAGCCTTGTTCTACAGCTGTCATCAGAGGAAGGGTGGGCAATAAGAGAATTTTCAAGCACCAGAAATGGCAGCAGCAGAAAGCAGGGGAAAACTTCAGGTTATCCTGGTCTCTGTATCTCCACTAGATTTCCAGCATTGCGGGAAGCAGCACTGTGTATTATTACATGGTCACTTATCGTCACAATAGGGAACTTGTTGAGCCTCAAAGGGACCACACTTGAATTCCCACTTCAGCAACAGGAAGAAAGCACACCAGACCAGTCTCTAGAACCAGAAAAATCATTCTGTGTAAATACTGAACATATGGTGAAGGGAGTTGTCGGAATCTATGATAGAAAAGCTGACCTTCCTGATTCTCATGCATGGTAAAGTTTTTGTTTTCACTTTGGCACAGTAATGGCTGGTTGAAAGATCGAAATGGAAAGATAGTAACTCACGGGTGTGTCCATGTATCTAGATCAAATGTGAACGGTGTCTGATGTGTATCATGCAGACAGCTCATACGTGAGGTCTTTATACAAGAAGCTCGTACAAGAATCTTTATATTATGAATTACAGTTTAATACACCCACTATTAAAATGTTTGTTCTTTTAACGTTATGCAACTATTGTCATCGAACTTTCCATTCTGGTCATCTTAATGATAGAAACTGTCTCAAATGTACTGTTTTACAAAAAGACCAAATCAGTCAATCATTGATTTTTAAAGGGGGAAGTACTTCATTTCCAGTGCAAAGACATTTTTATTATATGGAAGCGTGTGTGTGCGTGTACACGTTCATGTATGTACGTGCATGAAGTCATATAAACATTTCAGATGTATAGCAATGGCAAATTTTAAAAAGCACATGAATCCATAATAAAGAAAATAAATCTATACTTTTCAGCAGATGGCCCTATAATCTACATACCAGTCCTCTAATTTTCTTGCATTTCGATGACTCATTTTACATCATAAGAAACGCTTTACTAATCCCTGATTATAATACTGTTGTTACTGTAATTCTCACTTATCTCAATCAGTCAGTTTTCTTCATCATTGCAAGTTTGGCAGAAGCTGGAAATTTCTGTAGGCTTTAGGACTGATGTAATCAGATGTTTTTGATGAAATGCCCATATATATATATTTTTTTATATACAGTCAGCCTCCTACAGTTCTCTCTCATGCCTTACCTTCACTCTCTGAAATGAAACTTCCATCACTGGTTCATTTCTCAAATTTTTCCACTGTGCCATTTCGACCTCCTTAAAATAAATCAACTCCTTCATTTCATCTGGAAGTATTGCTTTGAATGGTTTCTTTATTGACTCCTAGCTCTTTTAGCATAATATGAATTTCCTTAAGGCATTCATAAGTAAAGAATATTCCTTTTTCTATAATTTCTCCACCCAGGTAGTAAGACCAACAAAACGGTATTATGCTTCTAGCTTACCTATGGGCATTGAAAACTAATTGTTTTTCACCTACTTTCAAATATATTCAAGCAATGATGCTCTATTTGTTCTGATCTGTCAAATCTGGATCGCTTGCCTATGTTTATTTAAAGTATTGCTAACCTAACACTAACATCTTTTTCACTAACCATTTTCAATTATTATGCATGTGTTTGTAAAATTAAAAAGGCTAACATTGAACTTTTTATTAATTATTTTTTGGATTACGTAGAATTATATGCAACTGTAAGAATAATAGAGAACAATCTCTCATACTCTTTAGTCGTTTACCCCCACTGGTAATGTCTTGCAAAATTATAGTCTAATATCACAAACTGGATATTAACATTGATACAATCAGGATACAGAGCATTTCCATCACTACGAGGATCTTTCCTGTTTCCCTATTTTAGCCAGATCCTCTCCCTTCCCAGCCTCCTCGCTTCTTATTCCTGCCCTCTCTGGCAACAAGGATCCTATTCTCTATTTCTATAATTATGTGATTTCAAGAATATCTTATAAATGGAATCATTCATTATGTAACCTTACGGTATTGAGTTTTCTTCACTCAGAATAATTGTTAATGATTCATCCAACTGGTTGCATACGTCAACAGTGTTTTCCTTTTTATTATTGAGTAACATTCCACGATATTTATGCTAATATTTACTTTTAAAAACCAATTATTTTCCCCCCTAATCAATTCAAGCAGTCATTGTTAATACGCAGCATTGGTCATACTTTGAATGGCTTGGAAATCTTAAATTCCAATACCCTTCTCTCTTATCATTATCCTCTATTCATCAGCTCTGCAGAAACTTCTCTTGTACTGCAAATTCTAGTCTCATAAAAGTTATTTTTCTCTGTGTCAATTTGCATTTTCTTGGAGTCACAAATTTGCCTCTCCAACTACTTTTCACACTTCAGATTACCTATGACCTATGACCTTATTTTCCTTGCCCTTGTCTAACAGCCAAAAACTTGCCCAGTCATGTCTCCAGGGATGCTCCTGAGTAAAATCGTTAACTTTACTCAGCCCTTGCACATTTTTTCTAGCCTGGTGTTTACATTCCTCACAAAGACCGTCCCAATCTTTCACGAATTTCTGTTATACTTATAACATGACACTGCCTCTGATTTTCATGTGAAAATGGTGTTCATCATGTAAGACATCTTTCAAATTCCTGTCAAATACCCTGAAATTGGGAAGAGATGATGAGCTATCTAATCTTGTGTTCCTTCTCCAGTTATCACCTCTAAAAATGTATTATATCAGTCCTTTCTCACTTTACTAGTGGTTTCCTTTCTCTTCATTGTCTCTTATTTTGATTACAGTCATCAGAATTAAACTTTCAAATCTGCATTATTAAGTAGGAACACAGTTATTCAATGTCCTCACAAAGAGACTGAATGTTACCTGCTGGGTTGGACCTGAGTGAAACCTAATTGAATGTATTAATAAATGTCAGTAAAGAGCGACACCCAAAAGTTTAGGAAAGGTCCGTTACCCATGGAAGAAGAGTAAAAAGAGAAGTTCAGGCATCATCATGAGCAATATCCGACCAAGTACTTCAAGTATTCTAAAGCCATCTGCAAGGCCATCTGACCACTCTAAGCCCTTCGAATTATGACTCAGTCTCTTCAAATAGATGAAAGCAAGGAAAAAGTACAATACACCTGCTGACAAAAAACAAATGTGTTATTCAGGTGACACTTCCATTTTTTTAATTGCAAATAACAGATTAGAATTTTGTACCTACATAAATGAATCTCCTAATTCTATTCAGTGTGGTATTGCTCTGGAAGGAATCCTGCCTTATTGTATTGCTGAAGTCTTATTTTTGAATGATCTATTGCAAGACCTCAGCACTGGATTTTTGTGATTTTACTAAAGAATCTCTTTCTGTGTGTGTGTGTGTGTGTGTGTGTGTGTGTGTGTGTATACCAGTGACATATATACTTTTTTATGTCAAAGGCCACATTTCTTTTATATTTTACTAATATCTGAGTCTTTCATCTGATCTTCTAGAAACACGTAAGCTATTCTTACACTAACAGATGAAGAAGTGATACCTAATCTCCTTGAGAGAACAGAAACTGTCAGAAACGGTGTTAGGTTCTTGCACCCCAAGAAACTTATGTATCCCAAGCTGACTCTCATATCAAAGGAAAAACTATAAAACCCCTATTCAAATCTGTGGTTGTCACTGTCAGTTTTCCAAACAAGGTCCTGCCAGGTTCCTCTTACCTTTATGTGTTCCCATAGCTTCTGGGAGCTTTACTCTTCACACGAGCCTCTGAAATCTTGGACTAATAGAAATGTTTTCCTTCCACAGTTTCTGTATCTTTAGGGTAACTCTCAGGCAATGACTTACTGAGGCAGGAGTGTGGAAGCCCAGCTTTCCTTCCTGGAGTAGGGAGAAATTCTGAGTTGCCACTTTCCTTCTAGAGGTTCCTGCAGAGTTAGGACACTACTGAATTTCACTTGAGATCAATTTTGATATCTCAGCTTTGTTTGACTTTTTGTAAATCTTTGCTTTGTTTACTCTCTTTTATGTTTCCCAAATGAATCACTTGTACATAAATCTGTGTCTTAGGTTCCACTTCTAAGGAATCTGACCAGAGACAAAAATTAATTATAACCTGCATTTGGTACCACATCTTCTCTTGCATTTTATAGGAAATTAATCTATCTCCTTTTATGCTGATTTCATTAAACATTTCCCTTTCTCTGACTTTTTTTTGATCCATCCAAAACACTTTTCTGATAATTACCAAACTTTTTTTAAACCCCTTAGTATTTAACTGGGGCACCTGGGTTGGCCAGTTAAGCATCTGACTCTTGATTTCAGCTCAGGCCATGATCTCACGGTTTGTGAATTTGAGCCGTGCATACGGCTCTCTGCTGATAGCATGGAGCTTTCTTGGGATTCTCTTTCTCCCTCTTCCTCTCTCTCTCTCTCTCTCTCTCTCTCCATCTCTCAAAATACATAAACATTTTTTTAATCCTAATATTTAATTTTCCGGAAAGAATAGTCTGTGATAATTTCTCTAGTTTATCATCTCTTCTCTACTTTCAACCCATTAAAATTTAGGTTGTTTCTTCACCACTTCATTAAAATGATTTTTACTAAGATTAGCTAGAGCCTCTTAACTAACTAATCCAATCAGATTTTGGGGGGAACATATTACACTTCTAAGCATTGATTTTTATTTCTTCAACTCTTTCTTCCTTGACGCTAATGAAACCAGTGTATTCATTTATGAATTCATTTAACCAATATTTGGTGAGATCTATCGGGTGCCTACTATGCCGGGCAATAGACAAATTGGGGATAGTTGCAATAATAAACAGTGGGCTATGAAAACAAATCACAAACAAACCTAACCTCATCTTTTGAGATACGTAAATTTTGTTGGAAGTGCATGACACTTTAGCTGGATCCTACATGATTTGTGGGAATTATAACCTCCGGTTCAGGACATACTCTCCCTAAATTGAAAAAGTAAAATCTGCAGCCGATATGACTATTTTCACCTAAGTCTAAGCTCACGTTAGCTCTTTGGGGAATTAAAATATCATTTTGTAATACTCTAAACTTTTACCTTGACCATAGAAATGACTCCTTCTCCTTTTTAAGCTCTTAACCTTACTGAATTTTTTAAATTTATTTTTCTCTTCCCCGGTGTACCACTATCTTTGTGAGTTCTTCCTTGAAATCCAGACAGCCAGATAATCCAGATGTTTTAAATACCTTTTTACAGCAGCTCTTGCTGGTCCCAGCTTCTTAGCATGTCTTCCCAATGTATTTCTCTTATCTGTCATAACAATTGAATAAAAAAAGAATCCTATGATAGCTGAGTTAAAAATCCTATACCAGTTTAAGACTTACAGATATCTACTATTAAAGCATATTGACTGAGGCTAAATCTCTTCTCTGAAATGCCAAGACTGGGAAATGCAAATATAAAGCACGGAGAAACGGTTGATTAAAATACCCAACCATGCAGGTTAAAATTGTAGCCCAGGGAAATAGGAAAAAATCTATTCCTGAATTGATAAGTAACTGGTAGAAGTCATTAAACAGAGGGCATTGGAGAAAAAACAATTTTATTTGAACTGTTGAATCTCTGTATGCAAAGCAATAGCTTTGAGAAATGGAAAATTTTTCAGTTATTATAATGGCATGCTAAAGAAGAAGGGCCTCCCCTGCCCAGGTTGTGGGACAAGAATAATGTAGGGCAGTGGAAACTGTGGGATGAAAAAATGTATATATATATATATATATCCATATTGTATGAAAACCAAATAGAGAAATTGTGCTTAAGCTTATCCAAGCATGTCCTAACAACAAAAAAGTTTCTGTACCCACCTTAATCTGTATGTTGGGTTAATCTGTGTTGCCCCTTGAGATAGATCCTCTCAAATGCAGATAAATACAATCCCCAGAGGTAGAGCAATAGCCTATGACCTCACTTGGTAAGGACTCAAGGGCCATTTTCTGGGCTAGTGATTCTAAAAGTGAACTGTTCAAAACTTGACTCTCTGTGAATTCGGGTCCCAACACCAGACACTTTTACAACTTCAGGAAGTTAAATTTATATTGTCCAATCTTGTATTTACTGATGCTTATTCAAAAGTACTGTTTGCAAGAAAAAGTGATAAGTCTCGTAAACATTATTAGTATATGATACAAACTTCTTGATATCGGTTATTGATATTGGGAACATGTAACAGTTGTGGATTCTACTTATGTAACCTCCAGAGGTCCCAGAAGCAGAACATCTGCTTAGCTGGCAAATCACTATCACTTTTTAATTTTTTTTTTAGGTTTATTTTCAAGAGAGAGATTAGCGGGTGCGGGGTGCACATTAGTAGGGGAGGGGCAGAGAGAGGCAGAGAGAGAACCCCAGCAGGCTCTGCACTACCAGCATGAAGCTCTATGTGGAGCTCAACCTCATGAACTGTGAGATCACGACCTGAGTGGAAACCAAGAGTCAGACACTTAATGGACTGAGCTGCTCAGGCACCCTATCGTATTTTTTTTTAATTATAGTTTATGTATGTTATAAAATCTAACAAAGAAATATCTAACCATTGTCTAATGCATGACAAATATGGAAATCTTTTAATCTCTTTGCCTTAAGTCAGAATTTTTTTAAAAAAGTAAACACATATTTAAAAAAACCCAGTTATTTTCTTTTATGTCTTATCGTTAAAGGAAAAAATTCTAAAAACAGTTCTCAAACTTACAAAGTAATCTTAGTCAAATCTTTATGAAATTTGAAATATCATTAATACTAGCTGATGGGGACAATTTTTTAAATATATTATGCATGATATGGTAATTTTGTATGCTTTCATGTTCTAGTTTTATTGAAAGCCTGCATGAAAATACAACAATATGTTTACTTTTTCTAATATTAATCTGATAAAGCCATAAAATTTAACACCTGTTTACAATATGACATACGTAACCTATAATATAGATGAGCATCGAATGGCTTTATTTTTATTATTTCAAACAGAGAATGTGTTTTAAAATGCAACATACAAATTTTGAACCATGAAAAGAAAATATGAAAACCTTTAGACAAGCTGTTAGCTAACATTTGAAAACCAAATTAAGCAGGTTTACAATATAATGCAGCAGATGGAGAAAGTGTGACCACCCTGGGAATAAATTTTCTTTATCATTTTAACTTAGGCCTGCTCATGTGCTTCTCAGATAACAAGGTTTTTTCTCCACAACATGCTTCATATTACCATGAAATCATGTTCTTTCAAGTATGTTTTGATTATACCTGCTCTAAGTTAAAGGTAAGGGAATGTTAATATAAGAAAAAAGCAACATCATGTTTCATTTTAAAGAGTAAACAATTATGGAATAGTGCTTATTGTAGGTAGGTGTGAAATCAATTTGTGCAAAAAAAGACATTTATCTATAAAAATATTACATTATGTTTACTGTCATATACTTTGGCCTCAAGTATATGTTGTCGGGATTATAAACAAGGCAAAATTTTTGATAGGATGTGTTACTAACTCATTAAAAAATTAAATCAATGGCACTTTTTAAGAGGATAAGGCAGGATAGAGATTTGAGGTTGACAGACCAGTTAAGGCACTGTGTTAACACATTCCATGTGAGAGATGAACTAATTCAAAAATTGCAAGAAAGAAATGTATAAGCAACCTTCCCAGATAGTACATGCTGTAAAATATCCTCAAATGAAATAGTGTCTCTGAAGCAATAGTTATTTGGGGTCAATGTCATGTTGACAAACTCTTTACTGAACAAATCTAAGATGTATGAACTGAAGACAGACAAGTTTTGAAAGAAAACTGAAAATATTAAATGCAGCAAAGCAGGATACTTAACTAACGCAGCAGAAGTGAAACTATAACTCATAAATCTACTCCAACATAAAAGTGAAACGTAGAGACACTGAAATTCGAATTCAAAGACTTCACCTCAATTTTAATTTTGCATTTAGCTGAAGGGCATTGCAGAAGAGTGAAAGAAATAGCAGACCCTGTAGTGAAGACGGCATTTGTCAACCTGTTAAAATGGGTAGAAGCCAACTGGATTATGCCGTACTATCTACAGACAGTAAAATTACAATATTTATAGAAGCAAATACTTAAATTGACTTGGATTTTATTTTCAAATTCTCCGTAGGACATAAACAGAATGGCTATAGACACATCTATCGTGAAAGATATAAACATCAAGAGTGGCGGTGAAGAAATATTTCCTGAGGATACTGGCAGTCAAAGTTGTTCAGGTACCATTAACGTTACCTGGGCGCTTGTTAGAAGTGTCAAATCTGAGACTAGATCTGAACAAGATCCTTGGGTGATTTATATGCACATTACAATTGATGCTTTGATACACACAAATTACCTTTGGCAGATGAAAATGTTTTAAATGCTTTCTATAGTTACAATTGTAGCAATGGAAGGAAAAAGTCACCTAATTCAGAATAAGTGCAGATAAACACCATTTTACCATTTTCCCCCCTAATATTCATATCATTTTTCTGGGAATAAATCAGATTTTTATCACAATTACATTACCAAAATTACCGTATGTAATTTTTCTGGAACTTGAGACAATAAGAAATCATCTGACGTTCCGTATCAAATTTAGAAAATGTTGCAATATCTAAGTGGTTTCCCTAAAATTTGTATAGGCCTAAGATAAAAGAGGTTATAATTTTATGATACATTTAATGTGAGTTTGCCTTTGAAATAGCAAATGCAAGATGACATATAAATGATACCTTAAAAGCTTTTGAAAAAGCCACCACCTTATCAAGGAAAGACACTGAATTAATTATATCTTCATAGTAGATTTAAGAGATTAAGAGATTTCCTTTTTTTTTTTTTTTTTTGCTTTGCACATTATGGTATCACTCTACATTGTATAATGTATTTCCCACTGATGAGGAAATAATTGAGTATATCAGAGTTTATAATACATGTTCCATACTTATATCTTTTTTAAAAATTTTAAATGTTTATTTATTTTTGAGAGAAAGAGAGAGGCAGAGCATGAGCGGGGGAGGGGCAGAGAGAGGGAGACACAGAATCCAAAGCAGGCTCCAGGCTCTGAGCTGTCAACACAGAGCCTGATGCAGGACTCGAACTTGTGAACCGCAAGATCATGAACTGAGCTGAAGTCAGACACTTAAGCAACAGCCACCCAGGCTGTTTTATATAACAAATATAAAAATAATTTTGTGTATATAATCAAGCAAGAAGTGATATAAAAATAACTAGTTTTGAAAGGCTCAAAAATATTTTTTACTCTCACTAAAATGTTTTGCCTTGAATTATTTATTCAAATAAAGAAACCTTGAAATAAAGAGGCTAAATAGATCTTGAAATAACAGGTTGGCACTTAATAAAATCATTGAGATTAATATTAAAATATTTTATAATCATTTTTTCTGAGGGAACAAGTCATACTAAGATCCTACTTTTCATATAAATGAGTAGAATAAATCCAGAGAAAATAAAACATCAAAGGAAAGCCAGAAGAATATTGACAGTGGTTATTTTGTGATGCTATTACTACTGATATTTTATTCATACCTCTAATTTTGATTTCTCTTCTAGAGAGAGAGTGTATTTTTAATTAGAACAAATTCTAAAATCATAAATAATATCTACATTGGTACTGACAAAATTTTTTTTTTAATGTTTACTTAGTTTTGAGAGAGAGAGTGAGACACAGCATGAGCAGGGGAGGGCCAAAGAGAGGGAGACACAGAATCAGAAGCAGGCTCCAGGCTCTGAGCTGTCAGCACAGAGCCGGACATGGGGCTCGAACCACGAGCCATGAGATCATGAGATCATGACCTGCGCCAAAGTCAGACGCTTAACCGACTGAGTCACCCAGGCACCCCGGCATCTGACAAAGTTTTAATATATTAAAGAAAGTCACATTAATATTAGACAGTTCAACCAATTACAGGGTACAAAAATGTATGTATATAATAATTTCATCGTCTCTTATATCTTTTCTTCTCTTATTACAATATAAACTTTGAGAAATTGAAAGAATATATTTATGCAAATATGTTTTGATTAAAACATCCATAAGAAACACATGAGAACTCATTTTATGTGAAATATTTCAGCTTCCTTTGGAAATAAATGCATTATTTAAGGTCAAATGTGTGGATGATATCCCAATATGTTTACAAAAAAATTTTCTTTTTTTTCTAATTCTATTGGCTAATTATTGTGGAAGTGTGGATACATTTCTACTTAACTCATAATTGACCTTTCATATAATATATCAATGATATTACTATTTCCTTATGTTGCATGAGCACATTTGAATACAAAAACATCTATTTGTTCTTTAATGGCTTTAAAAACCAATGAAATAATTGGATTTGCAAAGTTAATTGGGCACTGAAATTTATATCAAAATTCTCTCTCCCGTTTCTGAATGGTTTAATACCTTACATATCTAGAAATTGGGACTGTTTCTTTCCAATAGTGATATAGAAGAGTTGTTTTCTAAAATGCCACTGAAAATCTGCTAGCTTTTTTACCCGGAAGTCAAAGGAATGCTTCACAGATACTCATGCTATTATAATACTTGTGCTTCTAAAACAGTTCTGCGACCTCATTCTTGATAATTTCATATAACTCGTAACTGAATTTAGCTATCAGAAGTGACATTTGCATACAATTATCAGTCATGCTTTCCATCTAATAGACACACTTTTCATTTATGAATTTTGTTTACTGTATGTAACTGATAGTATGCATTTTTAACAGTATGAATTTATTTAAAATACCACCTGTATAATTATTATGCATTAATCAATCATACTTCAATATACAAAATGTAGTTTTAAAGCACTCATGTCACTAAAGTGTATAATACAATAAAACGACAACACAGACTACACCGTGCAGTTTGAATCATTTCATTTTGGCAACATTATTGTTGCTATTATAAGAAACTAAATTTACAAATCACAGCAAAAACATAAAATATAACAACATTAAAGTAATATCAGAATGATGATTATTAAATGATCTTCAGAAGTTTGCAAATTACTGGATTTCTAAAAGAACATTTCACCGAAAGACAACGGGGTGCCTGGGTGGCTCAGTCGGTTGAGCACTTGACTTCAGTGATCTCCCAGTCCATGGGTTCGAACCCCGCGTCAGGCTCTGTGCTGACAGCTGGGAGCCTAGGGCCTGAATCAGATTCTGTGTCTGCCTCTCTCTCTGTCCCTCCCTTGCTCACATTCTGTCTATCTCTCTAAACAATAAATATACATTAAAAAAAAGAAATTAAAAAAAGACAAAAGTTTTACTGCAACTTATATGCATTTATAATCAGATATAGGCATTTCCCAACAAATGAATTTATCAATATACACAATATGCAGTCTACAAAATGTTAGCAGGATGTATTCTGACCAATTACAATAGAAAGCCATAAAAGCAATGATTTAGAAGATATTTCTTTCTCTGCCTAAATAGGAATTGTCAATTAACTATTTTAAATAATGTTTTACGAGTTACATTGTATCACTTAATACTTTAAAATTATATTTGCAACAGAACATTTATGTCTTTATTGCAATATTTTATTTTACAAAACTGATTCTTATACATAATAATTTTCTCAACCATTATTCAAAATGGTAATTTTGGCATTCTCAGTTTTTGTCCATATTTTGATTTCATTCATTTCAGGAATGAATTTTCTCAGTAGACTAGTGTTAAAATGTAAAAATGAACTTTATTACAAGCAGATGTTTATTTTATAACGTAAATATTTAAATTAGTGAATTACATGGAGTTCTTTAATGGAAAGTGTTAACTTTATTGAGGAAAATTTAATTGCAGAGTAGATATTACTGTGAATAAGTTTTGCATGTATGTCTATCTACCTGTCTTTTATTTTTATTGCATCATTAGTTTTAATTGCTTTAATTATATCAAGTTAAATCCATTTACATACTATCATTGTGTATAGGTATATATTTTAGTAAGCAAGTACTTTGAGTCACAGACATATATAATATACAGTCTGTGGATAATTCTGAAATAGATTTACATATTTATTTATGGAGCTGTATTGGGATCACTGGGATAGTTTCCCAAAATAGAAGAACTAATTTCTGCGAGGGTATTAAGAAGACAGCTGTCATGTAATGCTTCCCAAGTAGTTTTCAAAGTACATAAACAATATTCTGTAATGAACACTCAGATTAGCATATCAGATGAAAGAGTAGAAATTCATTTTGAATAACTTCTTAAAAGAAAGACATTTTGAAGAATTAAAGAAACAGAGATTTTTTTTTTTTCTTGTCCCATATCACTGTGCTTTTTCAATCTAAAGTTTGAGGTTATATTTGCTGGTTTAAGCACCTTCTGAAATGTCAAAACCCAAGCACACATTGTGATACCAAATGAACATGAGAAGAATGGCACTTAGCTTTTAATAAAAGTGACCCTAAGAGGAAAAAAAGAAAAAGAAAAGAAAGAAAGAAAGAAGGAAAGAAAGAAACAAAGAAAGAAAGAAAGAAAGAGAAAGAAAGAGAAAAAGAAAGAAAGGAAAAGAATTTATTTTTTTATTTTGGGGGGAGAGAGAGAAAAAGAGCGAAAGAGAAAATGAATTGGGGAGAGGGGCAGAGGGAGAGAGACAGACAATCTTTTTCTTTTATACTTTATTTATTTTGAGAGAGACAGAGAGTGCACATGAGCAGGGGAGGGGCAGAGAGAGAATCCCAAGCCGGCTCTCAAGCAAGGCTCAATCCCATGAACTGGGAGATCGTGACCTATGCCAAAACCAAGAGTCTGACAACCAATTGAGCCACCCAGGTGCCCTAAGAGAGAATCTTAAACAGACTCCACACAGCATGGAACCTGATATGGGGCTCATTTCCATGACTCTGGGATCATGACCCCAGACGAAATCAAGAGTCGGACACTCAACCAAGAGCCACACAGGCTCCCCAAAAGAAAAGACTGTAAAGCATGGATTTAGGCAGTAGTTTATCAAGTTGTTTCATCTACCTTTTTTTATATATGAAATAATAATTTAGATAGCAATATATATATGAAAATATAAATACCATAAATTCTATATATTTACATATGTGCTGTGTATTTACTAGTATAGGTACTAGTAAAGTGTATATATTTACATGTTACATATATTATATACATATCACATTATTATACATTTATTATTATATATATATATTATATAATATGTATATGTGTTATAATAGAACTACTCTTGGGGCGCCTGGGTGGCTCAGTCGGTTAAGCAGCTGACTTCAGCTCGGGTCATGATTTTGCAGTCTGCGAGTTCGAGCCCCGCGTCGGGCTCTGTGCTGACAGCTCAGAGCCTGGAGCCTGTTTCAGATTCTGTGTCTCCCTCTCTCTGACCCTCCCCCGTTCGTGCTCTGTCTCTGTCTCAAAAATAAATAAACGTTAACAAAAAAAAATTAAAAAAAAAAGAACTATTCTTAAGGTTCTTTCTACTGTTTACATGAAAGTATATGTACAGTATATACTTAGTTCAAAGTGTAAGGTATAATACATATATATATATGTATAACACACACATATGTCTATCTATATCTATATCTATATCTGTATCTGTATCTATATCTATATCTATATCTATATCTATATCTATATCTGTATCTATATCTATATATAGTGCTATTGAGAGTAAGGTAGCCATTCACAATCAATGATAAAGGATAAATTACTGAGTGCTTCAGGTTATCCAGGAAAAAAAACATACATTAAGGTAACTTAGGCAGCAAGACTATAAGCAGGAGAGCTGAATGTAGCTGGGTAGTTTACACACTATACTTATAATCTCACCAGAGGGAGGAAATAAGGTCTGAAATTCCTCTTGCTAATTATGACACCTAGTCGGAATTGCCTTAATGCAAAAGGAGTGATGATTCATAATTTATTCAGTCAAAAGGGATACATATGTATGTGTGAAGGTCCTCTAGAGACCTAGCACAGAAAGCCATCGCATCACAGCTCCTAAATACGCTAAACCACTGCCTAAAAGTTAACTGTGATTATTAGTAAGTGCTTCAGCTTAATATATTTTTAAAAATGATCCTAATGTAAAATAAGCGTAGAGCAGAGAAACCAAGCAGAGTGCATGTCTTCGTGTGTGGTCCCGTATTTTGCGCATATGACCATTCTAATTACAATGGTGAGAAAAACCAATCAAATTAATTGAACCAAAGAATTAAATTAGGATAAAGCAATCTTACCTTTTGGGAATAACCATGATTGAGTATAGAATAGATGTACAAACCACTTACAATAAAAACTTTACAAATCCTAGTATAAAAGAGTAAAAGATGGGAAAAAGAAAATAAAATGCTGAGAGGAAAATGGGAATGATAAATCTGAATGAGTTGTCGAAAGATGGTACAAAATCTAAATGGAAGCAATAAAAAAGGCTACAGAAAGAAATAGCGAGATAGTACAGTGAGAGAAAACTTGGTAAAGTGGGACTCAGACAACTTAGGTGACACATGTCCCAATAACGTGGTGTCTGAACAAGAGAACAGACAAAAATAAAAACTAATAAAAATATAACGTATACAAAGCTATCCAACACAGAGCTGAGAGACAATGTGGATGTGTGCTACACAAACTCATCAAATTCCTGGAATAATGTAGAGTTGCAATACACATATGTATACTTTGATATCTCCTCAAAATTAAAGTGTAGGCAAATCATTTGAAAATATGAGAATCAGAGGATATATATCCTACCTCCTGGTGCTTCTATTTTTTTAATATTTTTTAATGTTTATTTATTTTTGAGAGAGAGAGACAGAATGTGAGCAGAGAAGGGGCAGAGAAAGAGGGAGACATAGGATCCAAAGCAGGCTCCAGGCTCCAAGCTGTCAGCACAGAGCCCGACGTAGGGCTCGAACTCATAAACTGTGAGATCATGACCTGAGCTACAGTCGGAGGCTTAACTGACTGAGCCACCCAGGTGCCCCTAGTGCTTCTATTCTTTAAGTCATGGCTAAGCAAGTCTCAAGTAGAAAGGATACAGAAAGGACATGTGCTTAAAAAACAACAGCACTTTTAAAATAGCCCTCTTATAAACTATATTTAGATTTTAAATCTAGATTTAAATTTAAGTTAGATTTAGATTTCAACTGGTGAAATATTAGATTTTTTTTAACTATCCCCAGCTTAAGTTCTGAGCCAAATTCAGTTTGAGTAGGATACTTTGTCTCACTCTCCTCCTCCCATCTATTTTTATCTTGGTCAAGAATTTAAAAATATAAAAGCTAGAAGAGATATTGAAAAATTATACAATGTATAGCCATAATAACACATCTTACCAATTACAGGTTTAAATATTTCCAAATTCAAGTAAAGTTACATATATATATACACATATATATATACATATATACACACACACATATATATGCATATATCTATATATATTGCATATATTCTTACATATAAATGTACAAAACTTACATGTACAAAATACATAATACATTAAACAGTATGTATATACAAAAGTGGGTATATACTTTATCTATCTATATATATATATATTTATAAATATATACTATACATGTATGTATACATTGAGTTAGGTATGTTAACAATAATAATAAATATAAATACATAAAACTGAAATTTTGGCCAGAATGTTCCTAAGAAATTAGCTCTACAATGTGTGCAGGTATGTGTAATACATGGACCAAAAGGGCATTTGCACTTTTACTACCTTCATTCTCCTTGTTTTCCTTTTTTCTTTTTTTTTAAGCTTTTATTTAAATTCTAGTTAGTTAAAATATAGACTAATACTGATTTCAGGAGTAGAATTTGGTGATTCATCACTTACATATAACACCCAGTGTTCATCACAATTGCCCTCCTTAATACCCATCACCTATTTAACCTATCCCCCCTCACACCTCGTCTCTGATAACCATCAGTTTTTTCTCTATAGTTAAGAGTCTGTTTCCTGGTTGGCCTCACTCTCTATTCTTTTCCCCTTTGTTCATTTGTTTTGTTTCGTCAATTCCACATATAAATGAAATCATTTATTTGTCTTTCTATGACTAACTTATTTCACGTAGCGTATTACTCTCTAGCTCCATCCATGTCGTTGTAAATAGCAAATTTTTGTTCTTTTGTATGACTGAGTATACTGCATTGTATATATTGATATCATATCTTCTTTAACCATTCATTAATCAATGGACATTTGGGCTCTCTCCGTAGTTTGGCTACTGTTGATAATACTGCAATAAACATCAGGGAACATGTACCCTTCTAATCTACATTTGTGTACCCTTTGGTTAAATACCTAGTAGTGTAATGGCTGGGTGTAGGGTAGTTTTATTTTTAAATTTTTGAGGAACTTCCATTCTGTTTTCCAGAGTGGTTGCACCAGTTAGTATTCCTATCAACAGTGTAAAAAGGGTCTCCTTTCTCTGCATCCTTGCCAACATCTGTTGTTTCCTGTGCTGTTAATTTTAGCCATTCTGAATGTCTTCTTTGGAAAATGTATGTTCATGTTTTATGTCCATTTCTTAACTGGATTATTTGTTTGGGGGTGTTAAGTTTGATAGGTTCGTTATAGATTTTAGATACTAACCCTTTATCTCATATGTCATTTGCAAATATCTTCTCCCATTCTGTAGCCTGCCTTTTTAGATTTGCTGATTGTTTACTTCGCTGTTAAGAAGTTGTGGTTTTTTGTTTGTTTGTTTGTTTGCTTGTTTGTTTTATCTTAATGAGGTCCCCATAGTTCATTTTTGCTTTTGTTTCCCCTGCCTCTGGATATGTGTCTAGTAAGAAATTGCTAAGGCCTGTGTCAAAGAGGTTTCTGCCTGTGTTCTTCTCTAGGATTTTGAAGGTTTCCTATCTCACATTTAGTTAGCTCATTCATCTTTTTTTAATTTATTGTTGTGTATGGTGTAAGAAAATGGGCCAGTTTCACTCTTCTTCATGTCGTTGTCCAGTTTTCCCAGCACCATTTGTTGAAGAGACTTTTTCCCATTGGATATTCTTTTCTGTGTTGTTGAAGATTAGTTGACCGTCCAATTGTGGGTCTATTTCTGGGTTTTCTGTGCTAACCCATCAGTCTATGTCTATGTCAATACCCCACTGTCTTGATGATTACAGCTTTGTAATATTGCTTGAAGTCTGAAATTGTGATGTCTCCAGTTTTTCCTTGCTTTTTCAAGATTCCTTTGGCTATTTCAGATCTTTTGTCACCCCATACAAATCTCAGGATTGTTTGTTCTAGCTCTATGAAAATTGCATGTGGTAGTTTTATAAATATTGAATTAAATGTATAGATGGCTTTGGGTAGTGTAGGCATTTTAGCAATATTTGCTCTTCCAATTCATAAGCATGGAATGTTTTTTCATTTCTTTGTCTCATGTTCAATTTCTTTCATAAGTATTCTATAGTTTTCAGATCTTTTACCTCTTTGGTTAGGTTTATTCTTAGGTAGTGTATGGATTTTGGTGTCATTGTAAATGGGATTCTCTTTCTCTCTCTCTTTTTTTTTTTTTAATCAATTGTAAAGTTCTTTGCAGTTTCTATTACATACTGCCTTTGTCCCAAGATGGAAACAAACAAACAAAAAAGGAGGTAACCATGAAATCACAGGTCCAGCAGACTGATGATGGTATTAAGGAACAAGTAAAATGGTAATTGTCCATTATACTGCATAACACCTAGGGTGGCTAAAACTTGTCTGAGGTAGAGTAGAAATTGAAATACGTACAGTATACGTTATCTATAGAATATATATGTACTATGTATAATATCTATAAACATTTATGAGTATATAGAAGTATAAAGCCTTCATTTGGTTGGATGTGTTATTATGGCTTTAAATTGTATAATTTGCCATATCACTTCAAGCTTTTATATTTTTTTAATTCTTGACTCAAAGAAAAAAAAGGAGTGGGAGGAGAAGAGTGAGACAAAGTAGCCTACTCAAGTTGAGTTTGGTTCAGAACTTAAGCTGGAGGTAGTAAAAAGAAAAAAAAAATATATATATATATATATATATACATATAATATTTCACCATTTGAAATCTAAATCTAATTTAATATTTAAATCTAGATTTAAAACCTAACTCTAGTTTATAAGAAGCTCTTTTAAAAGTGCTTTGTTGGTGGGGCGCGGCTCAGTCGGTTAAACGTCTGACTTCGGCTCAGGTCACGATCTCGCGGTCCGTGAGTTCGAGCCCCGCGTCGGGCTCTGTGCTGACCGCTCAGAGCCTGGAGCCCGTTTCCGATTCTGTGTCTCCCTCTCTCTCTGCCCCTCCCCGGTTCATGCTCTGTCTCTCTCTGTCTCAAAAATAAATAAACGTTAAAAAAAAATTAATAAAAAAAAAAGTGCTCTGTTGGGACACCTAGGTGACTCTGTCGGTAAAATGTCCAATTCTTGGTTTCAGCTCAGATCATGATCTCGCAGTTGAAAAGAACAAGAGATCAAGCCCCATACCGGACTCTGTGTTGACCGCATGGAGCCTGCTTGGGATTTTCTCTCTTCCTACCCCTCCATCTCCCTTGTGCTCTCTCTCTGTGAAAAGAAACAAAAAACAAACAAAACAAAACAAAACAAAAAACACAAAGTGCTTCGTTTTCTAGGCACATGTAAATTAAAATACTGTTTTAGTTTAATTTAGGTTAGGGTAAAATAAGCAAATGTTTAATAAATCTTGACATTATAATTCAAGCAAGTTTTGATAATTTGCTGAACCAGAGGCATTGAACAAATAAATGAACATGCTAGCAACTGTTCCATATTCTGTATTTTTAAATAAATTGTTCACATGAGGAAAGAAAAGGAGTATAAAATGTTTCTTTATGTGGCAATATATAAAATGATTTTAAGGAATAAATTAATAGCCAGTGAAAAACAAAACAGAAGTGTAACTTACTACCTGTAAGTTTGTGAAAATCAGAAATATAAACTTAAGAGCAAGAATGGCAACCAAATTATGATTATAAATGTAAATTATTTATAACTTCTCAAGGGGCACCTGGATGGCTTAGTCGATTCAGCCATCAAAGTCAGCCTGACTTTGGCTCAGACTCATGAAGCGTCTGACTTCATGATCTCCTGGTTTGTGAGTTCGAGCCCCATGTTGGGCTCTGTGCTGACAGCTCAGAACTTAGAGCCTGCTTCAGATTCTGTGTGTGCCTCTCTCTGCTCCTCCCCTGCTCACACTCTGTCTCTGTCTCTCAAAAATAAATAAATGCTAAAAAAAAAATTAAATTACTTATAACTTCTCAATCACTACACACAGAAAATGTAAATTTTCCTATCTAACAGATAATGCTAAAGAGATCAATATATGCTATTCATTTTACCAAAAATTTTATGAGCTACTAGAAGATTTTTCAGGATCTTCTAAACATTAATATTTTGGGAAAATGCAAAGATAGGAACAAACCAACCTCAAAATCATTACTGAAGAAAATCTTTTTCAAAAGAATTTCCCCACTGTTGATACATTATAATGTGAGGCAGAAAAGAGCCAAAGTAAAAGTTGAACAGTTATCATTTATTTAAAATGAATCATTCAGGGGTGCCTGGGTGGCTTAGTCGGTTGAGCGTCCAACTTCGGCTCAGGTCACGATCTCGTGGTCTGTGAGTTCAAGCCCTGCGTCAGGCTCTGTGCTGACATCTCAGAGCCTGGATCCTGCTTCAGATTCTGTGTCTCCCTCTCTCTCTGCCCCTCCCCCGTTCATGCTCTGTCTCTCCCTGTCTCAAAAATAAATAAAACGTTAAAAAAATTGTTCTTAATGAATCATTCAGGATAGTTCTAAATAACGAAGTGCATTTTAACTAGGCTGACTGACTGCAATAAACTGAAAACCAACGCTGAAAATAATTTTTATCATTTTGAAATGATTGACTTAGCAGCATGCAACTATTGCCACAAAATCCAAGATATCAGTGCTTTAAAGACCTCCAGGTTTGTTTTAGCTTTCTGTGTGTTTATTTAATGAAAGTCATGTAAAAATGTAAACTGATCTTCATTAGAATCCTATCCACCAAGGCCCTAGAAGTTCTTGGGAACTCATTTGGCTGCTGAAAGTTTCAATTCCCAAGATCATCCAAGCAGAGCAAATGCCAGATGCTCCCATAGCAACAAGACTGAATGCCCTATGTGGTTAGATATAAAATGTGATATTTAGTGAGGGAAAGTTATTTTCCCTTTCTTTTTCTACCAAAAGAGTCACAGAAATAGTCACAGAAGCAGGAGATGACTTTGCTGTTTGCGTTATCCCAATACAGCCAGTGTCAAACTTCTAAGATCACAGACAGTTCAAAGGGGAATAGAGCCTATTTGTTTTGAAGCAAATTCTCACATTGTCATGCAGTTCGATTTGGTACATGGTGAAAGGCAAATTACTTTTAAGATTTAATTTAAGAATAATTCATAGGAATTTACAGAAACAGAAAGGATTTAGAGAACACATAAGTCAAATCACAGACTGCATAGATGACAAGACACAGTCCGTAAAATTCATCAAACTAATTCAGGAAGTGGCCACATTAACCATTAATGTTCTTTCATTGGTAAAAACCGTTATGTAGTTATTGCAGACCTTTTGGATATACAAAAATTATATCTTAAGGCACTTTAATTTTGTTAAAACGAGGCATAATGTCCTTTTTTCGAGGACATTAAATATTAAATGTCAACTTAAGTTGAATATTACCTATATGCATAAAAGTGTAATATTATGAATATATAAAAGTGCTTTAAAGATCAGCTTCAGTATGTTGCACTAGTCAGATTTCAGTATTCTTCATACATGTTACATCCTACACCTAACCTGTTCTGTATGTTAAACGACATAACTTTAGCATGTTTAACTGTGACTCTAGATCATTATTAATATATGTGCATCTTGTGAGGGAGTAGTTGTAGGCAAATAACCAATATGTGCATATCTTAAATTATTATATAAGTAAAACCAGTGAAAACATAAGTTTTTTCGATTATGAAAACAAATCCTTAAAAGAGGAATGAAAAACAGGTTTGCACAAAATTTTGTATCAGAACAAGAAAGAACAGCCAAGTCAGAGAATACTATTTTCTAAAGGATTTTCCACAGATCTCAGTTCAGGGAGCTGTTAAGAGTAGAAAAGCAGAACAAAATATTTCAAGGTCAACAGTTATCCTTATTTTCAACACAAAACCCATAGGATCATAGGGCACATTAGATTTGCAATGGCTCTGATGAGCCCTGAAATAAAGAGATTACCTGACTCTGCTTAATGCAGATTTTCTTTTAGTGGGCTTGCGTAATTACTAATATTCTTAAGAATTGTGTTATGTGTAACAGAGAACCAGACTGGGACAATTTGCTATAGAAAATTTCAGGACACACGAGGATGATGAAATATTGTCTTTAGGAGCAGAAGTCTATAAAGAGATCTTATTAAATTTATTTTCAAGCATAATATTATTCAACTTATCCATTTTAAATGTTTAGTGGATGACTAATACATTTAATTTTTAATTTCCAGTTTAGTTATAAAATTATTAAGACATGAAATAGAATTATGAGTTTTAACTCATGGAACAGGCACAAAAGTTCCTATTTTCAATTAACACCCAGCATATCTAAGAAAATAAGAAAATTACGACTTTAGTAAAGTACTTGAATACAATCTAAATATATTATAGCAACTTATTTACATACCCCAAACTAAACATAAAGAAGACATTTCATTAATGATAAGAAAGAAACCTACAAAGCTTGGGATAGCTTTTGCATGAAATGCTAAAGTTAAGTTTAATGAAACTATGAAACATTAATGTAAGAAATACTTTTGAATAATCAAAAGCCATATAGTGCTGGCACAATACGGTATGGGGATCAATGAACACAGATTAGCACCCAGATTTTGGTTTTGAAATACTGTTCTTCACTAAATACAGCCAGGGTTCTTCAGAGAAATGTGACTTCTGACTCCAGGAAGGCATAAAGAAATAAAATAGTATTAAAAAATAAAGGTGCAAGATGAGCCAGGACATCTTTTTGTGCAAGACAACAAATGTGCAAAGAACGATGGGGTCATGTCAAAAAAACACAGACTCCAGCTTGAAGATTCTCCAATTGGATAAATACACAACAATCTGTGTGTGGTTATAAATAATGATATGACCCACTGTATAAAATAAGAACCCATTATAAGTTATCCATATGTCACATGGATTTACATAAATGAATAAATCGTCGTATAAGACGAGAAATGTCATTCTCATCCAAGACGGAGCCATGGCAATCATATTTACCTGCCAGTCTTAAACAACTAGAAAACTGGAAAATTTTATGAAAAAATAGTTTTCAGACTTTGAATTCCAGGAATCAAAGGACATGCAAAAAACAGAGAGCGAGGATGGAGAATGGTTGCCTTGTAATTGTCTATCTTCTGTGGAGGCAGTTTGAAGACTGCGGCACAGGGAAGCGGAACCCAGAGAGTGTGATACTATGCCTAATTTGTAGGTATTGTTGGAGTCTAGAGAAGCAAAGGCAGATAAAGTCTACTAAACAAAGTACTGGATGGAGGGAGCAATACAAAAAGAGTGCTTTGAAATTCGACAGAGGAGCTCCTGGATTTTTTTCCTCTGATTTTTGATCTTTACGTGTGTGGAAGAAACTACTTAAGCCTGGGGCGAAAATCAGCATAAATGAATAGAAAGGACAGCATCTGTAGATCACATAGAAGCGGGAATAATTTGTTGCATGACTGATAGAAAAAAAATATGTGATATAGCAGCAGAATTTTCAGAAACGTATTGCCATGAGAGCAAGGCAAAATTAACCCTTGAATAAGGAATGCTCTGGATCTGTCCAGATAAATTGTAAAAGCCAACCTTGAAAAGACTCAACTGATTCCAATCAACTGCCCATAAGAACAAAATCAAATAATATTAAAAGACTGTATTCAAATGTTCAACAAGAGAAAACCAATTAATATAATCTATTAATATGAGAAATAATATCAATAGGATGAAAAACAAAAACTCCTGAATCATATCAGTAAATACAGAAAGAGCATTTGACAAATTCCAGCACCATTTCAGATAACAACACTCAGAAAATGAATTATAGAAGAGAATTTCCTCGACCTGATAAAGAACATCTAAGGAATATCCACAAGTAACATCATACATTATGGTGAAGACTGTTTACTTCTCTTCTAAGATCAGAATCATGATAAATATATCTGCTGTCTTCACTAGTATTCAACATTGTACTGAAGGTTCTAGCCAGGGCATTTAGGTATATATATGACATGAAGATTGGAAATGAGGAAGTAAAACTAGAAAACATCTATGTAGAAAATATTAAACAAATGACAAAAAAAAAAAAATAAAATAAAATAAAACCCTCCTGGAACTAATAAGCAATTATAACAGAGTTGTAGGATACAAGTTTTATATACAAAAGCCCATCATTGTTTACATGCGATCTATGAACAGATAGAATTTGAAAATAGAACACAATGCCAATTACATTAGCACCCCCTAAAATAAACAATTTTGCTATAACTCTAACAAATAGTGGAACTATATGAGAAAAACTACAGAACTCTGATAAGATTTTTTTTTAAGACTAAAATTCTATATTTATGAATAGGAAGACTCAATATTGTCAAGAGGTCAATTCTTCCCAAATTCATGTATAGATTCAATAAAATCTTAATTAAAGTTTTGACAAGTTATTTTGTGAATATCAACAAACAGATTCTAAAATTTATATGGAGTGGCAAAAGACCCAGAAGAGCTAACTCAATTTGGAAAGAGAATAACAAAATAGACAACTGACACCATTCCACTACGAGACTTAAGTATAAAAGCTGCACAGTCAAGACAGTGTGGTATTGGTGGAATAATAGACTCCACATAAAATATCAAACCAGCAGAGTAGAGAGCCCAGGACTAGACCCACATATATAAACAACTGATCTTTGACAAAGGAACAAAGCCAATATCATGGAGAAGATAGTATTTTCAATAAATGGTGCTAGATAAATTGGACATTCACATGCAAAAAGAAAAAAAGGATATAGACACAGACCTTATAACCTTCACAAAAATTAACTCAAAATAGATCATAATGTAAATGTAATATCTGAAACCTTAAAACTTCTAGAAAGTAATGTAGAAGAATATCCAGATGACCTTGAATATAGTTCATGACATTTTAGATACAACATCAAGTGATCCATGAAAGAAATAATTGATAAGCTGGACTTCATTAAAATAATTTTTAAAAAAATCTGCTCTACCTGTGTTGGATGAGCTTGAACCCCGTTTCAGGTGAACATAATCCCTGCTTTGGGTGAGCCACGCTTCTCTCTCTCTCTCTCTGTTCCTCAATCACTTGTACCCTCTGTCTCTCTCTAAAATAAATAAATAAATAAATAAATAAATAAATAAATAAGAAGTTAAAGAAAACTACTCTGTGAAACATACTGTCAAAAAAATGAATGAAAATGCAAGCTATGATTGGGGCAGGGGGGAATATTTGCAGAAGATATACCTGATTAAAGACTGACATCCAAAATAGACAAAGAACTTTTAAACCTCAGCAATAAAAAAATAAACAACCCAATTAAAAAATGGGCCAAAGACCTGAACTGACATCTCAGCATAGAAAATATACAAGCAGAAAATAGTCATATGAACAGATATCCAACATATATAGCATTTGGGATTTGTGAATTAGAAGAACAATGTGATACAACTACAAACCTATGAGAAGGGCAAAACTCGGAGACATTGACAATATCAAATGCTGCTGAAGATATGAAGCTATAGAAGCTTTCACACATTCTCGTGAGAATGCAAAATGGTACAACCATTTCAAAGACGATTTGACAGTTTGTTACAAAACTAAACATATTTTTACTATTTGACTCAGCAATCTTGTTCCTTGACATTTACCCAAAGGGGTTGGAAATTTACGCCCAAACAGAAACCTTCACAAGATAGTTATGGGAGCTTTATTCATAATTGTCAAAACTTCTAAGCAACCAAAATGCCCTTCACCAAAGTAATAGATAAACAAACTGCGGTATATTCAGAAAATGAAATATTATTAAGTGTTAAAAAGAAATGAGTCATCAAGTCGTAAAAAGATATGGGGAAACGTGAAACACATTATTGAGAGAAACCAAAAGGCTTTGTACTGCATGATTCTGACCTATGACATTCTGGAAAAGGCAAAACCAAAGAAACACTAAAAAGGTTAGTGAATGCCAAGAGTTCAGAGGAGAGAGACGAATAGGCTGAGAACAGAGGATTTTTAGTTTAATGTGATTATTCTATATGATACTATAACAGTGGTAGATGATGTGGTGCACATTTGACAAAACCCAGTCCACTGACAGTGTGCCCTAATGTAAACTATGGACTTTGGTGGATAATGATGTGTCCGTGTAATTTTATCAGTTGTAACAAAAGCACACCCTGATGTGGGATGTTGAGAGTGGGGAGGTTGGATTGCGGCAGTTGAGCATATATGGGAACTCTGTGCTTCATATAAAATTTTGCTGTCCACCTAAAACTCTTCTAAAAAACAAAGTCTATTTAAACATCTTATAATAAATAAACATGAAAATCGCTATCTTCATCTTGTACTCAAAAAAAGGAAAATCAACATTATGTACCAGCCAAAGAACTGCGTTGAAAGACTACACTTTTCTTTATGATATTCTAGTCCTAGTGTGAAAGGATAATGAGCATTTGGTTGAGTTCATGGCTTACTGCAGAGCCCCCCTGTAGTGGCCCACGTGGACCAAATTTCAGTACATAATAGACCTTGATGAATTTTGAAAAGAAATATCTTTGTTTCTCTAGTACTTGACTCTTACAGGAAAACTTGTGGGTGTGAGTTAAAGATGATTAGTAAAAAGCTAATATCTGGCTATTACAATGGGACTCACAATTTTCTGGTGATTTTAGAGAGGAAAAGTCCTGGCACTTGGAAAAAAAAAAAACACATTAGACCCTGGGAGGCATGAAGATAGGAAGAATACCAATAATCTTTCCTCTCTGAGTCAGCTCTGTGTCCTCCTTCACGAAGAGAAAATGCCTAGATACATTTCTTTCAAACTCACAAAATCAATTGTGACCATGACGTAATCTGCACCTCCTTAACCCTACCATGCAATTCATCTGAAAACAGCAGAGGGTGATTCCAACTCCTGCACCACACTATTATATTGCTATAGCTGCTGAAACCAATTGCCAAAAATCTGATGGCTTGAAACATACATGGATTTATGCACTTACAGTTCTAGAGGTGAGAAATCCAAAATCAGGTGTCAGTAAGGTCACATTCTGTCTGAAGAATCTAGAGGAGAGATCTGTTCCTTTGCCTTTCTGAGGTTCTAAATCTGTATTCCTTGTATTTATTTCCTGGATCAGTCACTTCCTCCAACTTCAAAGCCATAAACATAGTATAGAACTCTTCTTCTGTAGAAGAACCTCACTCTGTATTCCTCTTATAAGGATGATTGTAACTAAAATTAGATTTACCAGGAAAACTTAGGACAATTTCTGCATCTCAAGATCCCTGATTTACTGCAAAGTCTCTTTTTGCCATATAAAATAACAATTACAGATATACATTTGGATATCGCTATCTTTTGGAGACCATTTGGACCTTGACAGATGTCTGGTTGGGCCCTAGGATTCTGCAGCGGAAGCCTACGTTGGGGCACCAGGCTTTAGACCTCAAGGAAGGCTCGAAAGTGTGTCCTGTGCATGTGCAGTTAACTCTAGCTTGTGAGGTCTGGCAGGTAAGAGGTGGGTGGGGGTCAGGGGTTGGGGCAAGAAGAGGACTGGGTTTTGCTTGATAGATGACATGAGGCAGGCTCCTTTTTGGCAGCTGCATCTGAGACAAAGGGCGGCTAGCTCACAGGCCATCTAGGTGTTTCTCATGCCAGGTCTCCCCTGCTGGCTCTGAAGTACTCCTGAGAGCCCATGAAATTGGCTTCTGGGAAGGGTGGGTGACAGAAGCTGCTCTTCACACCTGTTTCCTCCTTTCCTCCTCCCTTTCTGGGAGCCCCCTCTGATGCTCTGTGCATCCCAGACCATCGTCGCCTTGCCTCTCCATCAGGACTTGCACTTGCTGCTCCATGGAAAAAAAAAAAAAACAAAACAAAAAGAAAAATTCAGCCTAACAGACATCCACAGTTCCACAACACAGCACATCCCACATACAAAATATAGTCAAAATATATTTGCCTCTTCCAAACCTCCTCTGGTTTCTTGGGGGAGTTTCCAAGAGGTATATTTCACAGTTATTAAATTCACACTCCGGAAAGTTATCCCTATGATGGAAGTCATCGAATTAGAAAAGGCAATACAAAATTCATCCTTGACTTTAACTGAAGTAATCAATAAAACTACCTCAGCCCAGGAAGGCATTCTGGTTAGACTCAACACACTGGGGAGAATAAATTCTATGGGATATTCCTTTCCACATGAGTATTTTCTTTAGGCTTCCAGGTAGGTTATTATTTTTATATTTACTCTCCTAGCACATTATACCGCCGTTGATCATACTGATTTGTGTTGACTTAGTTTGCTGTGTGTGTCATTAGACTCTGCCCTCTCTAAAATGAGATCGTGTTTTGCTCACCTTTTGTATTCTGAATAGTGTGGTACCATGTAGTATAAAATATGCTTTTAGTAAATTGTAGTTGAAAAAAAAATGCCTACTCAGATATTTTTGTGGAATATTTTAATTGGGGTTTGAACAGCTCATTCTGGGCTTTTACTAAAGAGGCAATTGGAAGTCCATTGACTACTTTTGAGTACGAAAATGATATAGTCACATATGCAATTTAGCAAGATTAATTTGAAAGTGGTTTTTATGGTGCAGTGGAGCAAGACGTGCATGAGACAATTACTTCTGTTAAGAGAGTGTTTCAATAGCCCAAGTGGTAGATGTAATAGAGTTAATCTTAGGTGGCTCAGAGTCATTATGGAAAAGAAATAAGATATCACATGGAAATATGCCACAAAAATTAGAAGGAAGAGAATCTAAAAATTCAGTGATGATGTCGTGGGAGGGAAAGAAGTGCATATTTATTTTTTTAAGTAGACCGTTAATTATATAATTCATATCTTATAACTAAAGGTTAATATAGCACCCAAACAAATAAGTTCATGAATTAAATATGACTACCTCTTTATTTTATGTTGATGGAAAAAAACTTTTGAATCACTCAATTATTTTAATTTGTTTTTGTGTGAAGTCATACAAATAGAACCTGCATTGGCAATATTTATAGAAATCTCTGTAGCCTACAGAATAATTAACAAGAATATATTCCTTATTTTTAATCAATACCCAAAGTATTAGTGGCATTGAGTTTTAAAGAAATAACATTATCATTGTAATTTCTGATATAAAAGTATAAGTCTCATTATAATTCAAATAGCAAATGGCCATTTAAACCATATGTAGATTTTAGCTATATTGTAATAATCTCCTATAAATATAAAATTTAACAACTTTTTTTTCACTAAAAGTTGAACCTGTGCGTGTGATCTTCCAAGGAAAGTATTAGAAAGACTATTATTATCTTTTTGTATTAAATTAAATGTTCTTAAATTGTCTTTAATGACTCCTTTCTTGAAATTGGCTTTGAATTATCTACACATTTTTAAAAATTATATGCATATGTGAGTATGTATGAAAAGATGAATCTTCAGATTCTTTAGAATCTTTGTATCTTTAGAATTCTTTGTACCTTTAGAATACAGATAATATTGCTAAATTTTCTTATATTTTAAAACAACTATAACATGAAAGGTAAGAATTACTATAGTACACAAATGTGTTTTCAAAAAATAAATATTAAAATTTAAAATGTTTTCATCACATATTTTTCCTCTTTTAGTCTATATTTTGTTATAAGATACAAATTCAACTGAGAATGGATATGCTCACTAGTTGCTAATAGGTGGGGTCACACCTATGCAAAGATATGGATTCAGATTTAATATAAGCTAAAAATTACAACCTCCAATATAAAGTCAAACTATTCATCAAAATATACAAGACGATTCTTGTAGATCTGTAAGATCTATAAGACGATTATAATTTTTTTAATAGATTTTATTTTTTAGAGCAGCTTTAGGTTCAGAGCAAAATTGAGTGGAAGGAACAGGGATAAAAATTTATTAGGGTTTATTAAAGAAGTGATCCAAGAGAGATGGGAATTAAATGGACATGAAAACCTGGAACTTATGTTTTCATTAAACATTGAGAGATTACATATAGTTTTACTAGAAGTGGCATACACTGGCTATTAGGAGCCTATTTTTATTTATTTTATTTTGTTTTGTTTTGTTTTGTTTTGTTTTTTATAGTTGTTCAAGAGCCTATTTTTAAATGTCAAGAATTTCTTAGTTGGATGCCAAACAAAATAAAATAAAATGTATTTTATTTTTTTTTTAATTTTTTTAATGTTTATTTCTGAGACAGAGAGAGAAAGAGCATGAGTGGGGGGAGGGGCAGAGAGAAAGGGAGACACAGAATCCGTAGCAGGCTCCAGGCTCTGAGCTGTCAGCACAAGGCCCAACGCAGGGCTCGAACTCACAAACTGTGAGATCATGACCTGAGCCGAAGTTGGTCGCTCAACCAACTGAGCCACCCAGGCACCCCAAAATAAAACATATTTTCAAGGGTAAAATACAACCCATTGCTTTCTAATTATTTTTTTTTAATTTTGCTATTATCTGTCCTTTTGAGATTATTTTTGTCTACTGTATGGTAGAAAAACTATATAATGTATTATTATTAGTCTCTTTCTAAATCTGTGTTCTGTAATATCACATAGGTAGTGTTATAGGTTGGATTGTGTCTGTCCAAAACTCAAGTCCTAACACCATGTGCCTTAAAAGGTGAGTGTGACTGAATTTGGTGATAGGGTCACCATTAGTAATAGGTACAGAAGTAATCAAGTTGAAATGAGGTCGTTAGGATGAGCCCTAATCCAATATGATTGGTATTTTTATAGAAGGGGGAAATGTGAGTGGCATCTGGGTGGCTCAGTTGGTTCAGCATCCAACTCTTGATTTTGGCTCACATCATGATCTCACAATTTGTGGGACTGAGCCCGTGTCTGGCTCCGTGATGAGCATGGAAGCTGCTTGGGATTCTCTCTTTCCCTCTCTCTCTGCCCCTCCCATGCACTCTCTCTCTCTCTCTCTTTCTCTCTCTCTCTCTTTCAAAATTAATAAACTTTAAGATAAAAGAAAGGGGAAATGTGAACACAGATATGTACAGAGGAAGATGATGTGAAGACACTTAGAGAGACAGCCATCTAAAAGCCAAGAAGAGAGGCTTGGCATGGACACTTCCCCCACAGCCCTCAAAAAGAACCAACCCTACCAACACCTTGATTTTAGACTTCTATCCTCCAGAAGTGTGACCCAATATCTATTCTTTGTTTAAACTGCCTAGTCTGTGGTACTTTGTTATGGTAACCCTAGAAAATTAAACAGGAGCTTGGAATTTTCCATGGCAGGAGTTTTTATGTCATGAAAATTGGCCAAGAGTATAAATCACATCTGTTGTTTTTGAAGGGTTGATTGGTAAACACCTAGAAGCATACACACTGTGTGTGTGTGTGTGTGTATGTGTAATTTGCAGGAATTATGAAATATTTTACTACCATAAATGACCATTCTACCCTCCATAAAGACTTGTAAAGTAAAGCAGATTTTAATTTGCTAATAATTTAATCTCTGGCTTAACAAACCATCATGAAGTATTTTGAATACAAACTGGAAAAGTCTACTTTCGTGAGTAAAAAAATCACAAAGGCAGATGGAAATATACAGTCTGTATCTCCCTAGATCCTTTGTCAATAATAGATGAAAGTAGGACAGTGATCTGAGAAAATAACAGTGAGTCTGTCACAGAAAAGCTGTACAAGCCAGATATCAGTCCGAGAAACCTAACAATATCTGGCAATCATATTTAACATGTCTATCTAGAGGGAGTTATGAGTCCTCTTTGGGCTACCGGACATTCCTATTAAGTTGAGAAAAAAGGTTCCCAGCACCATTAGTTACTAAGTGCTAAGGAAGGAGTGATTCTTGATGTCTACAAAATCAAATTGCTTGGACTACTGTCTCCAAAAGCAGGCTCAGCTCATAAAGGCACCTGCCGATCAAGCATTGAATGAAGATACTAGACACCAGCTGTGACCTTCCTATGTTACAACCTTCTGTTTGTCTCACTATAAAACAATTATGGAGTGGGGGTGCAGGGAATTATTTGGCACTTCTGAGCACTATGAGAGAAATGTAAATAACTTAATGTCCTGTATTCCTCATGTGTAAAATGGAGAAAAAAATCTTCCCATGCCACTTACTTCTTGTTAAACAGGTAATAAATGAAAAGTTTCCTAGAATGAAATCTGGGAAGTAAGTGCTTAAAAATGTTAGCTACTACCTTTTGGTAGTCATATGATTCCTCTCTCTGTGAAGGAGGGAGGTGGAGCCCTCATCATCATGACAGGCCATTACATATGGAGAATCAAATTACGAAACATCATCTTGGTGGAAGTTACGTTTTTAATATTTTAAAGTCAAGTGGACTTGGATTTGCTTCTGGATTTTCCGTCACATAGAACACAGCTTTGAGCACATTTCTAGATTTCCCAAAAGCTGGATTTACTCATGTTTACAATATATAATTAGAGTGCTTTTCAAAGAGGGCAATGTACAAGATAATATATGTAATATGTTTATATGTATATGCAAGATCACTATCTGGTTTGTGACAAATATTCAATCATTATACCTATGGTTGTTATATTCCTAACATTACTTTTATCATTACCACTATCAAGATTTTCTCATAGTTCTAAGGGAAGGGTGTAATTACTATATTCATTATAAAATCCACAGGAAATATTTCCAACAAGGGTTAAGCCGGCGTAAAACACCCTTATGGATTCTTAGGTCTGTTATTGGTTGTAGGCATTCCCCACAGTAGTCAGACATGTTAAAAGGCAATACATTTGTGCCTGCTTTGACAACATCTGTACTAAAGACAATACATTAAGTAGAGCATATTATTTCTTGATTGTTAGTGCCTAGTAACTTTGAGCTATTTGCCTACCCCATTTCATTTATTGCCATTAGTATGTTTTTCTATTTCAAAGTTAAATGTTTATTGATTATCTACTAAATGCTAGGTGTGAGATAAATAGTGGTAAACAAAAAAAGTCCTCAAGCTCAGAAAAAAAAAGAGAGAGAAACAAATTAATGTATACCCTGTCAGTGATGCAAAGTTTGATAAAGAAAATGAAGTATGATCATGGGACAGATCATTTGGGGGAAAGGTCATTGGACCAAAATAATCAATAAAGTCATCTTAGATAAGGAGACATGGGAACAAATATCTAAATAAAGTGAAGCAACAAGTGATATAGATCAAAGGAGAGAGCATTCTAGCAAGAGAAATAGTTAAATGCTGAGGCACAGAAAGTGAGTATGTTTGGATGATTCAAGAAATACTGAAGAAGCCAGGGTTGGAAGAGGTATGTGAACAAACAAGAAACTGGAAGTCATGAGGTCACAGCTGATGTATGTGAGGACGGCTATAGCCTGTACGGACTTAAAGAGTATAATGGAGACTTTAAATTTTATTTTGAGGGAGATACAAACTCCTGGAGGGCTTCAAGTATAAAAGTCACATAATCTTACATTAGTTTTAAACGTATTACGGGCTGATGGGTAGAGACTATAAATAGGCAAAAGTAGAAGCAAGGAGATCATTTTGGAAGTTGGAAGCAGATGCTACTTTCTATGCCTATCAGATATCCGGTTTGTAAATACCACCTTAAGGGAGCCGATTAAGAAAAGGAAACTTTTATTTTTGTGGAGACTATATCTCCTTATTTTGAAAAATAAACCTCAATGTATTTTATACAAGCCTCACTTTGTATTTAGTAAAATTACATTTTATTCCATATTTTTCCTAAAGAAATGAAGCACAAATATTTTCTTTAAAAAAATCATATCAGAACATCTATTTTACATTTGTCTTTTGCAGCGACCTTAAAGTGTGTCATTTCTCAATAATTATTTCTGACCTTCATTGATCTCTCTTGGTATTTAATTCATTGTCAATGAAGACAGAAAATTATATACATTTTCACATTTTTCCTTCTTTCATGGTAACTGGTCAAATGCTGCCAGCTCCCCACGTGACAATAGCGTTGTGTGAGATTTGATAATCTTATCATGATTTCTTATACATCCTACACCTTCTAAAAATCTTACAATTTCATGTCACAACTTAGTTGTATAATTTCATTGCACTGTATTGGATGCTGATTATAGTTAGAAAATGAGAACAAGAAGCTGACGAAGTCGGCTGGGATAAACATAATAAATATCACCTAATTTTATAATGACTAAATCCACTAGTAAATACTTTTATTTCATGATGACTTCAGCTAGTAATGCCAAATAGGTGATATATGATTTTAAGGACATGAAATATTAAGGAAAACTCCTTTATATGAGCTGAATTTTCCCCCCAATTTTTCAAAACTATTCTAAGCCCAAATTCGAGAGGATTTATGCCCTCTTAGAACATATATCTGGAAGATCAAAGAGCAATGTTGGTCCTCTATGGTCTTTATTTATACCAAAGAAAGTTTACCTAAGTCAGGGCTTCAAGGTCTTAAGGAAGCAGAAAGAAAACATTGGCCTGCATTGGAAATATTCTTGAAAATATGCTATTAACAGTCTGTTAAATTTTCCATTTTAATGGTACAAAAATGGTCTTATATGTCTCAATAAAGACAAAAGTAAATTGTCTGTTAAATGCCCAAAATGTTTTTTCCATGGCCAAGAAGAGACAAACACCATCAGGTGCAAAGGGTTGACAATGTCAAATAAATTGCAAGAAATACAAAAACTGCACGGTGTTCAGACTGTCTTATATCATGTTGGTACACATTTTGTTTAGCACAATATTGAGGGCCTGGCTCATTAGAAAATATAAAGGGTGTACGTTGAAGGGAAACACATATGAATCTACTCTGTTAATAACCAAGTGATTAGAGAGGGGGATGCATGTAATAAATGTGCATTGATTATTGGAAACATTTCCAATGGAAAGTTCGATCTTTATTATTTTTTTTTCAAGAGAGGGGAAAATAACAACACAGGTTCCTCTGAAACTAATCTGTTGCAAATGAGTAGCAAAGGGAATGGGGAAAAATCATGAAGGAAATGCATTAGTAAGTAAGTGCTTCTCTCTGTAGATAGATAATTGATGATAGATTATAGGTAGATAGAGGATAGGTAGAGAGATACTTAGATACATAGATAGATAGAAATGGGCAGTTAGTTATATAGGAAATTCTATGACAAAAACTCTCCAATGTTCTGGATCTAGAAACATAAAACATAGTTTCTGCCCCTAGAAATCTTACAAGTGAGTGGGAGCAGAAAGACACATAACCTGTAATTATAGTAAAATGTGCTATCTTCATTACTAATGGATGCACAATACAATATGAAAATACAGAGTAAGGTAGATTGAATGCCAGATTTTAGTTGTCACTACATTTTAAACGCATGAGTCTCTAGAATTTATAAATATATATTAGTAAAAATCAGAGTTAACAACTATGTGATAAAGAATTCTTATCTGAAAATAAGATTTCTAAAGATTCATAACATTAAGGAAAATACACTTAAAAAGTATAATATCTGATGAATCATTAAATTCTACTCCTGAAACCAATATTATACTATACATTAACTAACTAGAATTTAAATAAAATCTTATATATTTATATACGAAGATATATATACATATATGTATCTTCTAATCAACAACTGGGCAAAAAACTTGGATAGGTACTTCACAAATGAATATTTCCAAATAGGTCAGAAACGTATAAAATGCAAGCAAAATCATTAGTTATCAGAGAAGATAAAGAACCCAGAAATATCCTCGTATAACCAATGATATAGTTGGTTTATGTTAGACAAAGGTACAAAGGCAATTCTGTACAGAGTGAACCGACTTTTTGATAAATTATGCAGGACTAACTAGATGCCTGTATGCAAAAACATGATTCCTGGGGCACATGGGTGGCTCAGTCAGGAAAGTGTCCAGCTCTTGATTCTGGCTCAGGTCATGAGGTCATGATTCATCCGTTGGAGCCGCGAGTCAGGCTCTGCGCTGGCGGCATGGAGACTGCCTGGGAGTCTCTCTTTCTCACTCTCTCTGCCCCTCTCCTGCTTGTTCTCGCTTTCTTTCTCTCTGTCTCTCTCAAAATAAATAAATAAGCATTAAACAAATGATTCCTGATACATACATCACAAATTATACAAAAACTGACTTAAAATAGGCCAAAACATAAATATAAATATAAATATATATATACAAAATGTATAGAAAAAGAAAACATAGGACAAAACTAGCATGATCTTGGATTTGGAAAGAATTTTTGATATGACACAAAGACACATTTGAAAAAAGAAAAAAGGTACATTGGGCTTTATCAAAATTAAGAGTTTTGTTCTGTGAAAGACCTGTTAAATGGAAATAAAACCAATGGGTTATACTTAAAATTTATAAAATGAATTTATGATAAAGAACTTACACCCAGAATATATATAAAGAACTCTTAAAATTCAATGATAAGGAAATCATGGCACACTTGTTTAAACAACAGGCAAAAGATCAAATAAGATTTTTCACCAAAGAATATATATGATAGCAATAATCATATGGAAAGACTCTCAGCATCATTATCAGGAAAATACAATTTTAAATAACCACGAGATAACCAAGATATCAGTGAATATCTATTATAGTAGATAACTCACATACATTGTTGTTGGAAATAGAAAATGATACAACCCCTTTGGAAAACAGTTTGGAGTTACCGATAAAGTTAAATATATACATATGACTCAGAAATTGTATTGCTAAGTATTTATCCAAATTCATAAAAAACCTGCATAGAAATATTTATAACAACTTTATTCACTATTGACAAAAATCTAAAGTGCTCTAGATACATATCAACAAGTGAATAGGTAAACTGTGGTATATTCATACAATGGAATGCTATTCAGTACTGAAAATTTACATGACAGCCCTAGCGGGGGCCTGGGGGGCTCAGCCGGTTAAGCGTCTGACTCTTGATTTCGGCTCAGATCATGGTCTCAAGTTGTGATATCTAGCTGCTTCAGGCTCTGTGCTAGGTGTGGAGGCTGCTTAAGATTCTCTCTCTTTCCCTCTCCTTTTGCCTTTCTCTTCCCCAGCTCATGTGGGTGTGTTCTCTCACTCTCGCTCTCTCTCAAAAAAAATGGAAAAAAAGTTATATAATAGCACAAATGTGTTGCAAGAATCCAGGTTTAAAAAGCTACATTGTGTATGGTTCCATTTTTATTCTGGGAAAGGTAAAACAATAAGGACAAGAAAATGATCAGCTGTTGCCAGGGAATAATGGCAGGGGTAGGGGTGAGGAAGGAGGTGAATTCAATGAGGCAGCCCAAGTTCACTTTTGGTTCAGATAGCTACTCTGAACGGTCAGTACATTTTTAAAATGAATGAATATCTGGAAACAAATTTTTCCAGAGAAAATTTGCTTGGCTTTGCACCAAACACAATGATCAGAGACATACAAATTAAAACCACGATTATAGTTGACCACGTTCACAGTAGAATGGCTAAAATTAAATAAACAAGTAAGCAAGTGAATAAATAAATGACCATATTACATATTTGAAGATGTGGGGCACCTGGGATTTAGTGTATTAGCTGTGGGAGGATAAACTGGTACAACCACTTGGAAAAATTTTGACAGAATCCCTTCAATTAAATGTATGCATATGTTATGACCCAGAAATTCTACTCATATATACAAAATCCTACATATATTAATGTGTACTTGTCCATGTATTTGTTCCTATCTATCTACTCTCTATCAAATACATGTGTAATAATGTTTGAAATTGCATTATTCATAATCATCCCAAACTGGAAACATCACAAAAGGTTGAGCAACACTGGAAGAGATACATACATTTGCATATATTCCCATAATGGAATACTAAGCAGCAGTGAATTGAACAAAGTAGAGCTTGTACATCACTATCATAAATTGTAATGCCATATAGAAGAAACCAGATACAGAAGGACCATACTGTTCTATTTCATTTACATAAAATTCAAAAAGAGAAAAATACTCAAGATTATTTATTGTATTAATTTCCTATGGTGCTATAGAATATTATCTTTAATTTAGTAGTTTAAAACAACACAAATTTGTTCTCTTACTGTTCTGGAGATCAAGAGTCTAAAATGGGTCTTACTGAGCTAAAATCAATGTGTGGGCATGACTGCATTCCTTCTGGAGGACCAAGGGGAGAGGCCATTTCCTAACCATTGTTAGCTTATGGAGAATGCCTGCATTCCTAGGCCTTGACCTGCCCCCTCCACCATTCCTTCATCATCAATGATTACTTCAGTGACTACTTCTCTCCAACTTCTGCTTCTGTTGTCACAGATCCTCTGACTGATTTTTCTGCTGTCTTCTTTGACTTACAAGGACCCTCGTAATTACATTGGGCCAAACTAGATAATCCAGAACTATCTCCTCATTTAAGGTCAATTTATGAGCAACCTTAATTCATTCTGCAATTTTAATTCCTCCTGACTATGTTACATAACATATTCATAGGTACCAGAGATTAAGATATGGTCAGTCATCTTTAAGAGTCCATTATTCTCTTTCATTAGGTGATAAATATTAGAATGTTGGTTACATGTTCATAGGAGAAATAACCTATAGCCAGCACTAAGCAGGCTTGTCGTGTTAGTAAGATCCTATATCTTGATCAGGGTTGTCTTTAAAGAGTTATGTTCCCTTGGGGCACCTGGGTGGCTCAGTCGGTTAAGCGTCTGACTTGCTCAGGTCATGATCTCACAGTTTGTTAGTTTAAGCCCCACAACATGCTTTGTGATGACAGCTCCAAGCCTGGAGCCTACTTCGGATTCTGTGTCTCCTTCTCTCTCTGCCCCTCCCCCACTTGTGCTGTCTCTCTATCAAAAAATAAGTAAAATTAAAAAAAAAAAATTAAAGAGTTGTTTCCCTTTGGGTAGTGATGATGGCTTTAACCCTACATTCATATTTTTTTCACACATTCAAGTGATATAGTAAACTTTGATGGAATAGTACATAAAACACAAGAAACAGGATGTAGAAAATGATTTTTAATGTAAAATAATATAAAACATTTTGTAAGAGTAAATGGATAATTTTAAGAAAAATTAAATTATCTTTTTATTTCAGAAAGGAAATATATATATAATAACATATATAATATGCTTTAAATGACTTTATGACCAAACAGTTGTTTTGGTAGAGTCTTTAAAGTTTATGATAAATATGTTTTTAATGTACTTTACAAGAACAACTTAATGAGATAAAACTATTCCAATGTATTTGAATCATACCCTAAGCATAATACCAAGAGCTGAGAAATATGTCACTTAAGATTTATGTATGGAATGAAAATAAAAATAATGCATAGTAAATATTTTGGAGGTAATACAATGATAACTTCAAAATAAAGTTAATTAAATCCATTATGGACCATAGAGAAAACAGTATCAGGCAGGCATTTAACATATATAATTATAAATAGTAAGCCAGTACGATTTCTAGTATTGTACAGAATCACAAAGGAGAATGTTTTTTAAGTATACGGTCAAAGAAAGATTTTTATGTTTACATTCTATTTATATATTTTCTCTATATTCATAAGTATGGATTTTATTTTGAAAATTAACTTTTTGAAAATAAATTTACATTATTTTTTTATTTTAAATGTTTATTTATTTTTAAGAGAGAGACAGAGTGTAAGCATGGGAGGGGCAGAGAGAGAGGGAAACACAGAATCCGAAGCAGGCTCCAGGTTCCAAGCAGTCAGCACAGAGCCCAATGCAGGGCTCAAGCTCACAGACTGAGAGATCATGGACTGAGCTCAAGTTGGACGCCTAACCGACTGAACCACCCAAGGGCCCCACGTTATTTTTTTAAAAAGAATAATTTTATTAAAATCAAGTGAAAACCCAGAGAATGAACTTTTGCTAGGTAAAAATTATACAACTGAGTCATATTTTTTAGTTCTTTTCTAACAATGTTTTTCTTGAGCTTTCAAGCACTCTTAACAGCCTGGTACTAATTCTCACTTAGAAGCTGTTGAACTGAGAGAGGTCTGGAAATGCACCAGTTCAGTGAAATATTCAGCCCATCAGGAGGTTCTGAGAGTCTCTTGGGTTTAAACCCTTTTCATCTTTTAGCTCCCAATCTTCTAATACATTTTTGGGAGGAATCTTCAATTATCCCTGTTTTTAGCCCTTATTTATCACCTTCCCTTTGAAAAGCAGGATTTCAATTACATGTTAGAGGTGAAGCAATTGAAAAGTCTTCCTTCAGTAAAGCCACGTTGTTTGCATAAAGATACCAGTCATATCTGCTCCTTGAGGCTCCAATCTGGCATTCTCTTAGATTCTGTTCAGCACTATCTGTGATCTTTTATTTCCTTTATATTTTATTTATTTTTTTATTTAAAAACAATTTAGTTAATATATAGTGTAATAATGATTTTAGGAATAGAATGTGGTGATTCATTGCATACATATAACACCCAGTGCTCATCCCAACAAGTGCCCTCCTTAATGCTCATCACCCAATTAGCCCATCCCCCCACCAAACACCCCACCAACAACCCTCAGTTTGTTCTCTATACTTAAGAGTCTTTTATAGTTTGTCTCACTCTCTTTTTTTATGTTATTTTTGTTTCCCTTCCCTTATGTTCATCCGTTTTGTATCTTAAATTCCACATATGAGTGAAATCATATATTTGTCTTTCTCTGACTGACTTATTTAGCTTAGCATAATATACTCTAGTTCCATCCACGTTGCTGCAAATGGCAAGATTTCATTCATTATGATCCCAAGTAATATTCCATTGTATATATATAGATATCTATATATATACACCACATCTTCTTTATCCATTCATCAATTGATGGGCATTTGGGGTCTTTCCATGCTTTGGCTATTGTCAATAGTGCTGTTATAAACATTGGGGTGCATGTGCCCCTTCAAATCAGCACTCCTGTATCCTTTAGATAAATACCTAGTAGTGCAATTGCTGGGTTGTAAGGTAGTTCTAATTTTAATTTTTTGAGGAACTTCCATACTGTTTTCAAGAGTGACTGTACCAGTTTGCATTCTCACCAGCAATGCAAAAGAGTTCATCTTTCTCCACATCCTTGCCAACATCTGTTGTTGCCTGAGTTGTTAATGTTAGCCATTCTGACAGGTGTGAGGTGATATCTCATTGTGGTTTTGATTTGTATTTCCCTGATGATGAGTGAGTGATGTTGAGCATCTTTTCATGTTTCTGTTAGCCATTTGAATGTCTTCTTTGGAAAAGTGTCTATGACTTCTGCCCATTTCTTCCCTGGATTATTTGTTTTGGGGATGTTGAGTTTGATGACTTCTTCATAGATTTTGGATACTAACCCTTTATTGGATATATCATTTGCAAGTATCTTCTCCCATTCCATTGGTTGCCTTTTAGTTTTGCTGATTATTTCCTTCACTGTGCAGAAGGTTTTTGTCTTGATGGGGCCCCAACAGTTCATTTTTGCTTCTGTTTCCCTTGCTTCCAGAGACATGTCAAGTGGGAAGTTGCTGCAGCTGAGGTCAAAGAAGTTGTTGCCTGTTTTCTTTTCTAGGATTTTGATGGTTTCCTGTCTTACGTTTAGGTCTTTCACCCATTTTGAGTTTATTTTTGTGTATGGTGCAAGTGATCCAGGTTCATTCTTCTGCATGTCGTTGTCCAGTTTTCCCAACATAATTTGCTGAAGAGACTGTCTTTTTTCCTTTGGATATTCTTTCCTGCTTTGTCAAAGATTAGCTGGCCAGACATTTGTGTGTATATTTCTGGGTTCTCTATTCTGTTCCATTGATCTAAGTGTCTGGTTCCGTGCCAGTACCATACTGCCTTGATGATTACAGATTTGTAATATATCTTGAGGTCTGGGATTATGATGCCTCCAGCTTTGGGTTTCTTTTTCAGGATTGCTTTGGCTATCCAGGGTCTTTACTGCTTCCATACAAATTGTAGGATTGTTTCTTCCAGCTCTATGAAGGATGTTTATGCTATTTTGATAGGTATTGCCTAGAATATGTAGATTGCTTTGGGTGGTATCAACATTTTAACAATATTCTTCTGATCCATGAGCATGGACTGTTTTTCCACTTCTTTGTGTCTTCTTCAATTTCCTTCATAAGTTTTCTATAGTTTTCAGCATACAGATCTTTTACATCTTTTGTTAGGCTTGGACCAGTGATGACTCTCTGGGGAGGGTCTCGCTGAGCAATGGCTGGGTGCCAGCTTGCCCCAGAAAATGTTCGTGTAATCACATGGCAGCAGAGATTTGGAGATTATGGTAAATCACAACACACAGCTGCCCTAGGTTTCGCTGCACTCTGGTCTTTGTTCCAATACCTGTAAACATGGCTGCTCTCCAGATTCTGCTGGGACCTTGGCCTGAAAGGAGGCCATATGGCCTCTTCCAAATGCACTCCAAGCCAGGGAACTACTTCTCCCCATGTGGCACATGGACTCCTCAGACCCCGCTGCCTGCTCCTGGAGATTCACCCTACTTCCTCACCAGAGCACCGCCAGGCACTGAGCTCTGAAACATCAGACTCTGAGCTCCACTGTTTATAGAATCCTGGTGGTATTAAAACCATCTCCTTTCTTCCTGTTAATGGTTTTGGGGAGCAGTTTCCTTGTTCAGTCCCCTGTGGGTGTTTTCCTTCTTTCTATCTCTCTCCAGCTACTTTTGGGGGAATGCTATTCTTGCATGATCCCGATGTGCCACACTCTCCCCCTCTCCCTTCCTCTGTTCTCTTTCTACAAAAACAGCTCACTACCCTACATGGCTTTTCTCTCCCCCAGTTCATCTCTCCTCACCATGTACCTGCTGAGTTCTGTGGCACAAGTGATGCAGATTGCTGGGTTAATCCTCAGATCAGTTTCATAGGTGTTCAAAATGGTTTGGTGCTGATCTGGCTAAGTTTCAGGGATGAGACAAGGTCAGGGTCTCCATGCTGCTCCACCGTCTTAACTCCTCCCCCAAATAAATTTACTTTTAAAACATGTTGTATACATACACACATATACATATGTACAAACATGTATACACACACACATATATATGCATATACAAATATAAGTGTATATGCAAGAATGTATATGTATGTACATGTGCATTCATATATTTTTATTCATCTTTTTCATTTTCCTTCACAGCACTTATCAGAACCTTACACAATGTATATATTTGTTTATTTGTTTGTTTGTTTATTATAAACTAGCTGATCCATGGTAGCAGTGTCTTTTAGTGCTGCAGAAATACACCCACTTTGAAAACAGTATATTTCTTAGTTATGGGATCTTTATGTAGTAACATTTGTATTTTTTTTAAGTTTATTTATTTTTGAGAGAGAGAGAGAGAGAGAACACAAGCACAGGAGGGGCAGAGAGAGAGAGGGAGACACAGAAATCAAAGCAGATTCCAGGCTTTGAACTATCAGCACAGAGCCCGATGTGGGCCTTGAACTCATAGACCAGACAGAGGTGATGACCTGAGCCAAAGTTGGATGCCCAACCAACTAAGCCACCCAGGTGCCCCTGTATTTGTATTTTATTTAAACCAAATATCCCTTCTATATATTTAATGTTTCAATGTAATTTTAATGACCTTAAAGTTTTTAAGTATACATGTATACGTTAACAGTATAGCTTTCATTAAATAAAACGCAATATTATTTGCTCATAATTTTCATTTCTGACATACATAATTTTTAAAGTTTTTATCAACTCCTTTTATTTACTTTCCTGGAACTCTTCCACGTTCATCATGCTTTGCTTAAACCCTGCTGGCCAGACCTCTACAACAACAGGAATACACTAGAATTTTATGTAGATAGAGGATTATGTCACACAGTTTAAATTTGAACATGTCTATTTATTTTAGTGTTTCTCCAAAACACTCTATAATTTTGAAATGTTTTGAAATGACCAAGCGCCTTAACTCAGTAAACGTACATACTAGAAACATGTCTACCTTTCTTCATGTGGGCTTAACTCAAACACACTTAACTAATCCGCAACAGTTCGTCTCGCGCTACAGCCACTAATACGTCCGTCTGCAGTTACCAAGACATTTTTTGTGACTTTTCCTGAAATCTTCCTCGTAACAGTAACTCACCCATAATGTCTCTGGCTCTGTATTATCAGAAGTTGCTTTCCCTTCTCCTAAATCATACAGTGATGTGCCCAATTCTTATTAACTCCACTGACGAGAAATCTTTAAGAGGTGATTGATGTGGTCATTCTGAAATGAAGCGGCTACCAGCATTCCAACCACAAAGGTGATCACTGAAGATGATGAACCACTGAATTCCGCAAGAGAGAAAATTTTTCTATTAAGGTATGATAAACGACAGCAGCTTCTGTGTTCATTTCCTTTTCATTTTGCTTTAACTTCTTCATTTTTTTAACTGAAGTTTTCTAATCCATCTCGAACTCGGAAGTGGCTTATCAAGTGTTACTTTAAAAAAATAACTGTAAACATGTCTGCAGACACCGACACTACCTGTTCAAGTAGAATGACAAAGCCTAGTTTGATAATTTCATCAAACTGAACTCAGTAATTTCACTACAAAGTTAATAGCGGTCTTGCTGGATTTACCAGAATTTTCTTTTTTCCTGCAGCTCTTATTCAGTTAGTCTTGTACCAAAGGCCAGTTGTGGCCATTCTAAAATGCACAGTTCCTTGTGAGCTTTTATCGGTATAATGTTACCACTGCATGCGACCACAGCAGAATCAGTGTTGAGATTCTGAAGTGGAATTTAACCTGAATTTCATGTGCTTATAATAAATTGTGAAGTTATGTAATGTGAACATATAGGTTTTTGTGTGTGTGTTTGCCATTGTGCAAGAAATCATTCCTTTTCTCAACATATGCTTTTAAAACAAACTTTAGTACATCCACAAATATGTATTTCCACCTTTGCTATATTTATGTAAGCATAAAAATGAATGACTGAATCCAACTAACCTAGCTATGTAGATCTGCCAACATTTTTAGAACCTGTCTTATTGATAATAATAAGAGTGGCATATTTTATTAGATCTAGAGTTCTGTGCTTTTGAAAAAAAAAATATCATTTATTTTGCCAACATTTATGTAAATGAATTGTAAAATATTCAGTGACTGTTACATTTCTGTCCCTTTCTTTTCCAGTTACTGATCAGAAAGTTAGAAGGAGTTTTCATTGCCAACTTACTCAAAAATTTGAAGAATTTAAATATTATTTGCTTTCTTTCCCATGCCATAATTTGGCATTGAACTATGTTAACTACATGCAGTGTTAGCAAACTACAGGTAAGGGAATTCAAAACTAACTCATATTTTGGCTAATGTGTAAAACACTCTCTGGGAAATAACCCACTCGTGTTAGAATTCTAATGTTCTTTTAATCCTTTTTGACGGCTGCAGATCTGAATGGCTTCAAATTAAAGGACAACAACACAATAGGAAAAAACACAAAGATGATAATGGCTAACATTTATTGAGCTGATGCTATGCAGCAGGCAATACACTCTGAATTTTATCCGGACGGATCATTTAGTCTTTACAAAATTATATATACAAATTACTGATATGTTGTCTATCACAGATATAAGGAATTAATTTATAGGGAGAGTAAGTGACATTCCAAGGTAAGGAAGGTGGTCAATGGAGGGATTTAACACATTTTACGTCCAGTCTCCAACACAATTGTGTGTGGCTACGTATTTGAGTTGTCTCTACACAATACACTCTTTAAAAATAGTTCTTTTTATTACCTCTTGTTGAGAGAAGTTCGGTGGGTGTATTTTTTTCTTAAAGCTCACTTATTTATTTTTGAGAGAGAGAGAGAACATGAGCTGGGGAGGGGCAGAAAGAGAGGGATACACAGAATCTGAAGCAGGCTCCAGACAGTCAGTTCAGAGCCCAACACAGGGCTCGAACCTAGGAACTGCAAAATCGTGACCTGAGCCAAAGTCAGATGCTCAACCAACTGAGCCTTCCAGGCACCCCAGTAAGTATATTTTTAATATATTTCAACTAAAAGAATATGCCAAGTCCAGTGGCCCTGACACATAGCTCTGACTTATGCTCTGTCCATTCATTGGCCTTGCTTTCCAAAATATTAGGGTATGTTCCCATTTTTCCAGTTCCACAGGCTATTATACCTAAAATAGGTGTTTATCTCCCATTGCCTTTTTTCCTTCAAAGGACACTCAGTTAAGCCGGTAGTAACATTTAATTGGAACAATGATTTTATTGGATTTAAATTTTTTTAACTAGATATATTTAGGGATCAAATTATGTATGTGCTCTAAATATATTTTATGAATTTAGTCATGGCAACTAGTCCAAGATAATATATTTTAGAAGAAATGTAAGCAGAAATGATAGTAAATCCATTAATATAAATTTATCAAATGCCATTTAAACATCTAGTATGTCATTGAATAAAATAAATGATTTTATATCCATGAAAAAGTGAACTACATGTTTTTTAAAATGCAGTATGACATTAAAATTAGCAAGAAAATTAGCAATATTAACAAAATTAAGTACTGTTTAATTCATGGTAAAATTGTTTTAATCCTCTCCTTAGAAGCATTGCCCCTTAGAAATACTGTGTTCACTACTACTTTGTGTGTTTTTAAGTTTGTTATCTCCTAGAATTAGAATTATCCTTTCTTGACAACAAAACAAATTTCTGTCTAATTGAAAATTCAATATCATACATAAGCATAGCATTAGCAACATTGTTATTCAAGAAAGTAAAAAGGACATGCTTGTGTACCATAACTACTCGTAGTAATATTGATCTGAATTTTCTAGCCGAGGTAAAAATACATATATACATACATACATACATGGTCATGAATACCAAAAAGACTGTGAAAACACTATCACTATTATAGATGGCACACCATTCTCCTTCTGAGAATTCCTAAACATCAAGTAAAATAGAAAAACAATTATTGTTCAATTATATGGCTGCATAAAATAAATAATAAAATCTGTATTTCATATATGTCATCAATAGGCAAAAATTAAAATGGTTGAAAAAATCCTACGAATAGGAGCAAAGTGCAAGGATAAGCAAATCAATTCAATAGAATAGTGAATACAAAAAACAAAAAACTAACAAACAAATAAACAAAAAAACAAAACCCTCAAACCTGCGGACATTTATTTTAGGAAAAGTGAGCTTAATCTTTTTAATACCCTTATGGAGAAAAAAAAGGAATTTGACTACTACCTCACTTTGTTCTTGAAAATCAATCCCAAGGCAATTGTAGATTGCATACTGATAATAAAACCATAAAGTTTCTAGAAGAAAATCTGGGAGAATGGTTTCAAGTCTTGATATTTGGAATTTGTTTTTTTAACAAATAACACAAAAGGCACTAATTTCAAGGAAAAAATATTTATAAATTGAAATGCATTAAAACTATGTAAACTTGTTCATCAGAAGACCCCTCTGTGAGAGTGAAAAGAAAGCTACAAAACAGCAGCAGATATTTGCCAGATGAATACTAAAGACTTATACCAAACAAAGGCTCTGAGCAAGAATAATCTAACTTCTGCTAGTTAAAAAATATCATATTAAAGATGTAACTTTTAAAGTCTTACAAAATTGGATATCCACCTCAATAAGAATATAATAGCTATTCAATCTCAGTGATGATCAAGAAAATACAAGGTAGATCATGATATGATGTCACTGCATTGCCTCTGAATAGGTAAAGTTGGGGAAAAAAACTGAATTAAATGATAATGCTGAGGGTTGAAATGTTTGTGGAGTAGCAAGAACTCTCATGACTCCTGGTGTAGGTAAATTACTAAAAACACTTTGGAAAAATCTTCAACACTGTCTATTTAATTGGAACATACACATTCCCTTAGATAAAGGTAGATATGGAGATAGAGATATATTGCATAGATACAGGTGATTTAGACATGCAGGTAACAAAAATGAGTACATATATGAACCAATAGATGTATATACAAATATACCTGGCACAACTCTTCATAATAGCCCACTTAGAAAACACTAATATTTTCAACAATAGAATTCAAATATTAAAATAATATAAGCTGTAATGGTGCTGTCTAACACAACTGTTGCCAGATATAGAATGTTTCTATCCTAGCACTATGTTCATTGTATTGCTATCTAGGACAGAAACAGAATTAGTCTGTGCTACACACAACCACGTTGATAAATGTTGCAAACATAAGGTTGATTGAGAGAAATCAGTCAGAAAACAATGAATACTGTATGGCTTCATTTACATAAATTACAGGCAACCGGATCTGTAATTCCAAAAAATCATGAGGTTTATTTTTCTTTTGGCAACTCAGGAGAAATTAATGAATGAAAAAGAGCAGGAAAGGTAAATTCTGATAAATGATTAATATTTATTTTGTCATCTGGGAGTAGGTACATTGGTGTATTCATTTTGTGACAGTTCATAAACTCTTCACTGATTTGTTCACCTTAAGCAGGAAATGGTATTTCAAATGATCAAGAAAAAAGAGAAAAGAAACATGAGAAATTCAAAATAATTAGAAAACAAGACCAAAAATTTGGTTTAATATCAATTTTCTCTTAAAGGGTGTCAATTTTCACCTTGTCAGAAATGCATTTCTAATTATCTATCTACCATCTATCTATATGAAATTATATGAATACAAATTAATAAATGTTTAACTCCAACATATAAAGTATTTTTTTACATGGGATGTAATCCATTTTCTAAGTTAAATCAGTTTGATAATGTGAATTAGAAGAGGATAAATTAAATGTGTATGAATTTGAAATTTCATGTAATACATTCCATTGATGAAGGTCATATCTGTACTGGAAAATCATTTTATTAAATAATTTTACTGAAATTACACACCTGACATTATAAAGGGATACTTTTCTAGTTGAAGTAAATAGATCTGATGCATTGGATCTCTGAGTTATCTGCATCGGTTCAGTGTTTTAATGATGCGAAAACAAGATTTTCTTTAGCATAAATGAATAATTAAATGCGACCAAAGCAAATATGTATAATTGAGAAAACATATGGCTCATTGTCAAATATCACTAAGAGTTCCACTATCAGTTTCTTGAAATCCATTTTTATATAACAGATTAAATACATTAAAAATACACATGAATTTTTAATGAGAAGACCACTGAATTTTAGAGAACGGCCAGTCCAACTCTTTTCTGAATCATTTGTTTTTACAATGAGGGGAACTTTTTGCAAGTGATATCTAACTCAAAACCCAATATATTAAAAAACAATTTGAAGTTTAAAAAGTTTTGTTGTATATGGGGGCACCTGGGTGGTTCAGTTGGTTAAGCATCTGACTCTAGGTTTTGGCTCAGGTCACTATGGTCCTTACGGTTTTGTGAGTCGGGCCCCATGTCGTGCCCTGAGCTGGTGGCGCAGAGCCTGCTTGGGATTTTTTGTCTCTCCCTCTCTCTCTGAGGCCACCCCCACTCGCACTGCCTCTGTCTCTCTCAAGATAAATAAACTTTAAAAAATTAAAAAAATTAAAAAAAAAGTGTTGTTATGTATGAAAAAACAGCAGAGGCTACAGTGTATTTCTCTGTTCCCTTAATTTCCCAATACCCCTCAGCAGAGGCCCTCACAATACCTTCAAGTAACCACTATAGGTGGTCAGAAAACGGCTTGAGAATCAGATAACAGATTTACTTGATGCTTTAGGTTATCAAGATAAAATCCATGTTTCCTACACATTCTTATTTCCTTTTTTTCCTGCTCAACTTCCTTCATGGCCAGAGTCCTGAGGTTGAGAAGGGACACAGAAGTGTTTTGGGGAGTTTCTTATTAGATCTTCTGGTTTCTTGTCAGAACATTGTCCTGTTTTCATCAAAACAATCTATACAGAAATTTTGTTCTAAATCATGTATAATCTAAAATCAGATGCTGTTTTTTTTATTTTTTTTTAATTTTTTTTTTCAACGTTTTTATTTATTTTTGGGACAGAGAGAGACAGAGCATGAACGGGGGAGGGGCAGAGAGAGAGGGAGACACAGAACCGGAAACAGGCTCCAGGCTCCGAGCCATCAGCCCAGAGCCCGATGCAGGGCTCGAACTCACGGACCGCGAGATCGTGACCTGAGCTGAAGTCGGACGCTTAACCGACTGCGCCACCCAGGCGCCCCTGTGCTGTTTTTTTTAATGAAAGGAGTGGTGTATTTTTATCTCTTTTAATTGTTTTACTTATGAGTTAATTTTGATTTTTTTTTTCCTCTTTGAAAGGAAAACATTTTGATTATCTCCTTGAGTTAATTCATTCTTTGTATGTCCTAGTTGGGAACATAGGATGCAAAATGGGATTATAACAATTCCATAGGCATATCTGATAGAAATGTGAATTGATGACCATTATACCTATTATCAAACAACTCCCCCCTCGAATCTAACAATACATAAATGTATCTATCTGGCTCAGTAAGAATAATACATGTAAGAGCAATATGAAAGATCAGATAGGAAGAAAAAGAATGAAACAGAGAAGGATTGCAAGAGATATTTAGGAATGGTGTTAAAATCCTTAGAAGAATATGCATATATGGTATCTGTAGCTATTAGATTAGCAAGATCTATTATGAACATAGACCGTACAAAATGAAATAATAAGAGAGCTCATCCTGGCATTTTACTTTGAAAACATTAGCATCACGATCCATCTACAATGACAACAATTTACTATAATACCTGACACAAACAGAACACAAAGGTATGTAGCTATAACAGCTATAGCTGTTACTGAGGAATCAGTTATGACTTGTAAAAATATAGCAAAAAAAAAAACCTATCTCAAAGAAAAAGGTCAGATTGTTTTATCAACCTTATGTGTCACACACTTACATAATACAGAGGGCCAGAAGGCTAAGGAATCAGCTCTATTTCTGACTCTAAATTATAGATTGACAAATTGATCTGTGTTGTTTCTGACAACCATTTGGTAGCCTGTTCTATTATGGGCTTTGAATATATTTTGAGAAAATTGTTATAGCATCCTGTTCTTGGTTACTGTGTCTTTACACGTAAGATTTACATTGCTTCGTGAGAAGTGGTTGTTAGGTGCCATGGATATTTGGGGTCTTGCAGGAATCAAGATTGTGGAGCTAATGGGAAGGAGATGGAGATAAGGTAGTGGATGACACTCTTAGAAGAGTTTCAGGAGCTGAATCTCTGCATCACACATGAAAATCACCTGAAAATTCTCACTGGAAAAGGGGCTCTTAAAAATGGACAGAACAGGGTCGCCTGAGTGGCTCAGTCGGTTAAGCATCCGATTCTTGATTTCAGTTCAGGTTATGATCTCATGGTTCATGAGATTGAACCTCATTTGGACTCTGTGCAACAGCACAGAGCCTGCTTGAGATTCTCTCTCTCCCTGTCTCTTGCTCTGCCTCGCCCCTGCTCATGCTCTCTCTCTCTGTTTCTCAAAATAAATAAATAATCATTTAAAAAAAAGTGGACAGAATAATATGTTTTATGAATACCATTCATAACTAATACTCACTGGGCTCATGACCACAAAAGCAGAAATTTCTGTGAGTACACCGAATGGATATCACCCCTCAAGGCTGAAGAGCTTTTGTCATCACGGCATTGCTAGTTTCCCAACAAAAACCCCAAAGGTATCTGATAACATAGTGCTGTCCTCAAAGATAACAGTCAGTTACACAAGGTGTTGCAGGTTGACCATACTGGAATTTCATGATGTGAAGAGTGAACACTGGAATAGATATTAATATTGAATTTGGATGGGCCATTCCTATTCCATGGGCCTCTGGGAGTATCAGGAAATACTTACGTTAATTTACTAAGGTAGTGCGTGAAAAACTAATAACTTCCAAGATGCCAGCTTAAAGACAAATAAATGGTGCAACGTAGCCTAGCATTCATAAGAAATTAGACAATTTACTAATGAAATATTGAAAGAGAGCATGCGAGATAAAGAGCTTCTTTAGTGAACTTTCTCTTATAGTCAAGTTCCAAGAATCCAAAAAAAAAAGTGATCCATCTAAGAGTAATTTCTGAAAACATAATCTCCGACTGTTTCTTTCTCTATTCTTGAAAGTCTGGTTTCACTGCTATAGATATTCTAAAATATGAGAGAGAACTAAACCAGAGGTATTGATACTCATTATGCTACTCCAAAATATAAAATTCCTAAAAGTTTCAGGATCTCAAAGCTAATAAATCAATAGACTGAACAAATAAGGTTGTTGTCAGAATCACATTAATTACTATGGAAAGATCTTCTGAGTGCTTCACCCTTAGTGAACCCCTTATCAATGTTAGCTTTTGTAATTGATAACATTACAGATATATAGTTTCTTGTCTTGGTGAGTATCACAAAACTTCTCCCACTTTCCTTTCACTGTATTTAACTCCTTATTCCATTCACTTCAAACGAGATCCTACATAATTCTGAGAGCCCTCAAATAGCTTCACACTCTCAAGACCAACAGATAAAATATTTACCAAATGACTACCAAAACCCTCCAAACACCAGCATGCTCCCCATCGTAGTTGAATTTGCCTCTTTCTCCACCAGTTTGACTCAGTGCTTATGTCAGTGGAAGGCATGTTCCAATATATTTCCCCAAGAGCTTGCTTCAACTGTCACTCCTCTTATTTCACATATGTTCGCATCCCTTATTCTACCCTTTTTCCCTCAAGTTCATGAAAATGTTCGGTCTGATTTCTATATTACAAAAACTCCCTCCCTAATAAAACATGCTCATCTAAAAGCACTTGTGTTTCCTTGGGATTTTCATTGCTAGACGAATTACTATACTCCATAGTTCTCAATTCCTCGTCTGCTATTTACTTTTTAACAAGCTTTCATTTAGTTTTAGCCCCCAATAATTAATAATATTAAGAATTTGTTTTGGTGAGTCCTAGGGACATTTTCTATAGGTGTTCTCTTCTAATCGATTTCACTTCCCTCTTCAATAGAGGCACCATTGCAGTATTTTTTCTGAATATTGAAAATACAGTGAAACTCAATCTTCTACATAACTATAGAAAACAGACTCTTCACTATAGAGAACAAACTGAGGGTTGATGGAGGGAGGTGGGGGGGGGATGGGTTAAATGAGTGATGGGGATTAAGGAGGGTGCTTGTTGTGATGAGCACTGGGTGTTGTACGTTAGTAATGAATCACTAAATTCTACTCCTGAAACTGTTACACTGTTCATTTATTTTAACTAAATTTAATTTTCAATGTTTATTTATTTTTGAGACAGAGAGAGACAGAGCATGAACGGGAGAGAGTCAGAAGGAGAAGGAGACACAGAATCCGAAGCAGGCTCCAGGCTCTGAGCTGTCAGCACAGAGCCCGATGCAGGGCTCGAACTCACGGACCGTGAGATCATGACCTGAACCGGAGTTGGACGCTCAACCATCTGAGCCACCCAGGCGCCCCAATGTTAACTAAATTTAAATAAAAACTCGAAAAAGATAGATAAATAAATAAATGAATAATTACATTAACAAATAGTCCTGTATGCTTTACTCCTAAAGCTCAGTGATAGAAATACCACTTACATTATGTCTGATTTTTTTTACCTATATGAAACTATTCAATAGATGGTTGTTTTTCCAAAGCATAAAGGAAACTAAAGAAACAACGTCACCATTCTTTTTCACAACTTGACAAATTACCAAAAAAAAAAAAAAAAAAAAGTTTATTTTATCATAAAGGTAACTGAGGACAGTCAGTCTTTACATATGGATGCTATAAATTAGCACTAACAATCCTGGTAAATTTTAGATAATGTGTTCAAAATATTTTCCACAAGCCATATTCACTTTGCCTCTCATTCTTCCACCTGTTCAAACAAGATTAGCACCTGCTAGCAAAAATAAAAACAAACAATTCAGAAAGAATCAGACATCCCTGAATTTATTAAGACAGAGCTGTTTCGGCTGAGTATTTCATCATCTGTTCCAAAGTCTACACTTATTGGGTATAAATGTATTTCTTCAAAGGGTCCAGAGTACTTCCTGTTTTATACAATTTGGAACTAAAATATTACAGTATAAATAAACAACCTGATAATTTCACATGTTATAGAGCTGTTTATTAAATACTGCAGTTAAATATTAAATTTAATTGCTTGCTTCTCTAGAATTCTGAATGTATAAAATAAACATCCCATTTGGGATATAAGCCATTAACATATAATGGACAGTGTTTATGTTTTTTTTCCTGTTAAGTTTTCTTCGCTCAAGTATTTCAGCATACTCACATATAAGATAGCGTCTATCCATGTGAAACATAGCCATTAAATTAAATGTTTATCACTGATCAAACATTTCAACAAATTATTGTGTTTATATACTCTCTGTGAGATTGTTCTAAACTGGGGATAAAGCAATGAATAGAAGATACATTTCTTACTACCAATAACAAAAGCTTTTAAAATGCCTACTAGGTTAAATATGTGGTACAAAGTATGTAGAGAGCAGATTTGAAAGGAAATCTAGGAAAAAATTCATTCAAATGAGCAAGTGGTAGCTTAGCTGTTTTTTTTTTTTTTTTCCACAGTAATGATGAGAGGGAGAGGAAGACAGAGACAGAGACAAAGAGAATGGAAGGGAACACATATACCAAACAGAGAAGCCTAATGTTGGAAATGACATTGCATTCCTTTGCCATGTTCCATTCTTTAAATTATAGTCAGGGAAACCACACGTAAGGGGAGGGAAACTAAGTTCCATTTATTGAGAGAGGCGTAGTAAATGATGGTGGATATATCTTTAAAACCACTATCATCCATTCACTCTTCAGCGCTTGATCGGATTTCAACAAGTAAGTCACCGCAGGAAATTTGTTTTTCCTCTTTTTTTTTTTATTGAGATATAATTGATATATAACATTGGATAAGTTTAAGGTGTTAATTTACTGCATTTTTATATTGTAATATGATTATCACCATAGAGTTAGCTAACACTTTCATCACTTCGCATAACATCTCCTTCTTTTGTGGTGAGAATACTTAAGATCTAGTTTGGTTATTTAACACCTTATTCTTGCTATCAGTCAGATCATTATATGTTGGTCACTTCCTTCCACCAAAGTCCACGGCCACAGCACCATACAGCTCTCATCCCTCAAATTTTTATAGTGTGTCTCTCTTATTTCTTTCTTCGTCTATGGGCAGAAATAGCTCTCTCTCACTATTCTTTGTGATTGTACAATCAAATGCACTTAAAATGAACAAAGAATGACATTGGATTCTGATATACAGTAGGAAATGGTATTACACCACAAATGGAATTGCACTGTTAGCATTATATATTATCTAATTATATATGTAAATATGAATTAATGGAAGAATGGTAATGAACTAAATATCCTATTACATTCTTTGTTGTTTTTCTCAAACTGGGACGAAATCTATGTGAATTATCTTTTAGCAAAACTCTCTTCACATTACCTAGAGTACAGCATCTGCTTTCTACAGGGTTTCTAACTGATGTAATAATTTAGAAGACATCAGACATGAGACTCAGATGAACCGGAATTCTAATCTAAGCTTTATGCTACTTAATAGCTTGTATGACACAGGAAAGCTAATTAATTTCCCAACGCCTCAGTTTCATCATCTATCACATCTATTCAGAGCTTACTACACATCAAGCACTGATCAGGCACAGAAAGAATTACAAATCAATTTGTGTAACACATAGGGGATTGTAGTCCTGTGCTGTTGATTGATTATTGTTCCTATTTGATAGTTATCAGTTACTAATGAACTCACCTGAGTTCACACAGCCAGAATGATTCAGGCAGCATTTGAATTGAATTCTTCTGACTCCAGAGCACACGCATGTGTCTATCGCACTGCCATAGTGCCTATTTCCAAGGCTGGGTGTGAGAAGTCAGTATGTTTACAAAAGTAAAATGCTTAGACTTACCTGGGCCAGACTTCAATAGATGTAAATTCTTGTAATCATTATTTACACATTTTCCTTTCGAAAATTTTAGCAAGAAATTTAAGCATAAATTTATTTCAATAAGAAGTTTTCTCCTGACTAGAAATAAAAGTTACTCTTGAGGGGAAGGGGATGTTACAACTATTTTGATTTAAAAATTAGTTATACCAGGTCATCAGTAACAAACTCAACAACTTTGAACTGTGTTCAGCATAAAACCTTAAGACGAGTCACAAAAAGGCAGGAGAGGATTACACACAGTACGTAGCTATTTTTAAGAATGTCAAAGCACTACAATCAGAAAAAAACTATTTTTATAAAAAAGTAACTGAAAATCATACCTTATACTCTAAAATATAATTTGCTCTTAGCCTTGTTTAAGGATTAGTTAAAGCCTGATTAAAAAATAAGCTTGGTGAAACATGGAAGTTCCTTTTAAAAATTTTTGCTTCATATACAAATGGAAACACTTAAATGTATATAATTTTAACACATACAGTTTTTCAAGGAGCACTCTACACTTAAAAAAACAAATAGAAATAAAGTAAACTTTTTCTAAAATATAAAATTTTTACTAGCGTAGTCTTTGTCTAAGTGGAATTTAGAAAGAAGCGCTGATTTTCTGTTTGTAAGGATCATAGGAATCTGGACCAACTTTCTTAATAAAGGCAAAAAAAGAAAAAAGCCTCTTGGGAAGGCTCACTGGACTTATAAGGTGACCAGAGAGGCTTTAAGGTTCCCATCAGCCTGACTAAGGTTTCTTCAGGCTTCTTGGGGCTCTGGGCCCCTGACCACACTGTTCTTAGAATAGTTGCTTAGAAAACTTTTAATGCATTCTGTGCCTCTTTGTGATGTAAATTCCTTTAAAAAAAAAACAAAAAAAAACCTTTTACAACCCAGTAATATCTTCCTCAAGGACCTGGGAACCACCCCTTTTAATGTCTTCTTTAAAAAAGATACAGACTCTGTCTTTTAATCCCAATAGGGGAGTGAAAGCCTAAATTCTGTAGGGCAGGACCCAGCATATTGCTCCAAATTGTAAAATGAAGACCAAAAGTTTATTTTCTGTTAAGTAAGACCAATTAGAAAACACAATGGCCTGTGGTCTCCATTCCCATCCCATCCCAGTTCTTCAAGACTCTAGCTTTTTGTCTTGGCACAGCACAGTATTCAAGACTTTCTCTCCTCTTGTTACCAAAGAAATCAACTTGTGTCTGTTCATCCATCTGGTGTGATGTTTTTCCTCAATAAAGGTCAGCGGTGGCTGGGCTCTTGGAAGGGGTGACTTCTCGAAAATACTTCAAAAGGTAAGATTTTTGCCTTTCTCCTGAGTAGGTTCTATGCACTCACATTCTGGCTGAGTCAAATCTCATGTTCTAATCTTCCTCACCGAAGTCTGAACACTCTGATTGGAACCTCGTCCTAAGAGTGGAGCTGGCCTAGGTTCTCAAAGAAATATGCCTAGTATCCCAACTATAGTGGTGTTTTCAGTTGCACTACAGGTTGATTAAGAAATTAATTTTGTTTGGGAACAGCATGGAAGTTTTTGTGTGTCTCATGTCCATGAAATACAGCCAGACCAACACTAAACCATCCTGCACACCTAGAAACTGATCTGAGGATTAACACAACAACCTGCACAACCTAAACCACATAATTCAGCAGGTACCTGGCATGGAGAGGTGAAATTGGGGAGAGAGAAGCCATGGAGGTCAGGGAGCTGCTTGTGCGTGTGGGAGAGGATGGAGACGGGGCAGGGGTGAATATGGGGAAAGCACCCCTCCCCAAAAGCAGCTGGAGAGAAAGTAGAAAATTGGAAACAGCCACAGAGACGGAAATAAAAAGGGAGAAAGGAGAAAGGAGAGGGTTTAGCTTCCATTAAGACTGTAAACAGGGGGAGCCCAGAGTCTGAAACTCCACAGCTCAATACCTGGCGGTGCTCTGGTGGGAAGGGTGAATCCCCAGGAGCAGAGTGGGGTCTGGGAGATTCTTGGGAGAATCAGTTCCCCTGCTGGAAGGACATTTGGTAGAGGCTATGACGCCACCTGGGCTCAGCAGACCCCAGAGAACAGCCACATTCGCTGGTGCAAGAATAAAGTCATTGGGGGTGAAGCCCGGTGCCAGATGTGTGTTGTGATTTTCCATAATCCCTGAGGTGCTGCTGCTACACTGTCTCGCAAACTTTTTCTGGGGCAGGCTGGCACCTGGCCGCAGTCTTTGGGCATCAGCAGCAGCACAGTCCCACAAGGGTTCCTGGGTGTGGCTGGCACCCAGCCATTGCTTGGTGAGACCCTCCACAGAGGGGCGGAGCAGGTCAAAGCCACAGTGCCTCAGAAGTGGGGGATCAGAGAAGGCAGCCACATCTGAGACAAAACTCAGGAGGGAGGTGCTGTCTGGGGCTTGGTCATGGACAGTGTAGAAGCGGGGAGTGGATGGAACCTGAAGACAAAGGACAGGTGCGTGATTGCAGATCAGGGAGAACAGAGTTCCAATACTAGAGACTGGGTAGCTGGTGATGCCATTTTCACTGCTCCCGCACATGCGCATAAGCACCTACAAGTGCCACAACAATCCACCCCAGTAGGCTAGCAGCACCATCTGGTGGAGAACAGAGCCATTACATTAAGCCCTGCCCAACTGGGCCAACCTCGCTCTTCAAGAACACAAATCTCACTGTCTGCTTAGGTTATGGGCTATAAAGTGCTTCAAAGTTTGACCTCTAGGGGAAAACGAAGTAATTTCAGTCGTACTTCAGTCTGTTAGCTAGTCCATCTATTCAACTTTCTTTCTTTCTTCTTTCTTTCTTTCTTTCTTTCTTTCTTTCTTCTCTCTTCTTTTTTCTTTTTTGTTTCTTTTCTTTTTCTTGAGTACAGAAAGAGAAAAAATCCATTTTTATTTTCACAAATATTTTTCTTTTTTTCTAATACATTTTTTACTTTTGTGTAATTTTTCCAAATCTATTTTACTTCCATCATTTCATTTTATTCTATCTCAGTGTATTCATTATTTTTTCAAATTTTCAAATGATTTCCTCATGTTTCTTCTTTTTTCCCCCTTTTTTCTCTAATCTATCAAGCCACTTTCAACACCGAGACCAAAACACACCTAGGATCAAGCATCATTTATTTAATTTTTTTCTGTGTGTGTTTGTTTTTAAGTTTTTAATTTTAATATTTTTTAATTTTAATTTTTTTATTTTAATTTTTTCTACCTCATTAATTCCTTTTCTCCCTTCAAAATGATGAAGCGAAAGAATTCACCCCAAAAGAAAGAGCAGGAAGAAGCGACAGCCAGGGACTTAACCAACAAAAATGCAAGCAAGATGCCTGAACCAGAGTTTAGAATCACAATCTTAAGAATACTAGCTGGAGTCGAAAATAGATTAGAATCCCTTTCTACTGAGATAAAAGAAGTAAAAGCAAGTCAGGATGAAATAAAAATGCTATAACTGATCTGCGATCTCAAATGGATAGTGCAGCAGCAAGGATAGATGAGGCAGAACAGAGAATCAGTGATATAGAGGACAAACTTATGGAGAATAATGAAGCAAAAAAAAGAAAAAAGAAAAAAACAGGGAGATTACTGCAAAAGAGCACAATTTAAGAATTAGAGAAATCAGTGACTCATTGAAAAGGAACAACATCAGAATCATAGGGGTTCCAGAAGTGAAAGAGAGAGAAATAAGAGTAGAAGGGTTATGTGAGCAAATCATAGCAGAAAACTTTCCTAACCTGGGGAAAGACACAGACATCAAAATCCAGGAAGCACAGAGGACTCCCATTAGATTCAACAAAAACCAACCATCAACATGGCAGATCATAGTCAAATTCACAAAATACTCAGGCAAGGAGAGAATCATGAAAACAGCAAGGGAATAAAAAAGTCCTTAACCTACAAGGGAAGACAGATCAGGTTTGCAGCAGACCCGTCCACAGAAACTTGGCAGGCCAGAAGGGAGTGGCGGGATATATTCAGTGTGCTGAATCAGACAATATGTAGTCAAGAATTCTTTATCCAGTAAGGCTGTTATTAAAAATTGAAGGAAAGATAAAATTTTCCTAGACAAATAAAAATTAAAGGAGTTTGTGACCACTAAACCGGCCCTGCAAGAAATTTTAAGGGGGACTTTCTGAGGGGAGAAAAGATGAAAAAATAAATACATACATACATACCAAAAGCAACAAAGATTAGAAAGGACCAGAGAACACCACCAGAAACTCCAACTCTATAAGCAACATAATGGCAATAAATTCACAACTTTCAGTACTCACTCTAAATGTCAACGGACTAAATGCTCCAATAAAAAGACATAAAGTACCAGAATGGATAAGAAAACAAGATCCATATATATACTGTTTACAAGGAACCCACTTTAGACCTTAAGACACCTTCAGATTGAAAGTAAGGGGATGGAAAAACATCTATCATGCTAATGGTCAACAAAAAAAAGCCCGAGTAGCCATACGTATATCAAACAACCTAGGCTTTAGAATAAAGACTGTATCAAGACATGAAGAAGGGCATTATATCATAATTAAGGGGTCTATCCACCAAGAATACCTAACAATTGTAAACATTTATGTGCTGAATGTGAGACCACCCAAATATATAAATCAATTAACCACAAACATAAAGAAATTCGTTGATAGTAATACCATAATAGTAGGAGACTTCAACACCCCACACATAGCAATGGACAGATCATCTAATCAAAAAATGAACAAGGAAACAAAGGCTTTGAATGACACACTGGACCAGATGGACTTAAAAGATATATTCAGAACATTCCATCCTAAAACAGTGGAATATACATTCTTCTCCAGTGCACATAGAACATTCTCCAGAATAGACCACATACTGGGACACAAATCAGCCCTCAGCAAGTACAAAAGATCAAAATCATACCATGCATATTATCAGACCACAACGCCCTGAAACTCGAAATCAACCAAAAGAAAAAATTTGGAAATGTAACAAATACTTGGAGACTGAAGAACATCCTACTAAAGAATTAATGGGCCAACCAAGAAGTTAAAGATGAAATTAATACGTATACGGAAGCCAATAAAAATGATAACAAAATAACCAAAACCTCTGGGATGCAGCAAAGGTGGTTATAAGAGGAAAGTATATAGCAATCCATGCCTTTCTAAAGGAGGAAGAAAGATCACAGATGCACAACCTAAAATTATGCCTTAAAGAGCTGGAAAAAGAACAGCAAATAAAACCCAAAACTAGCATAAGACAGGAAATAATAAAGACTAGAGCAGAAATTAATGCTATCAAAACCAAAAAACAAAAAACAAAAAACAAAAAAACAGTACAGCAGAACAATGAAACCAGAAGCTGGTTCTTTGAAAGAATTAACAAAATTGATATACCACTATCCAGTTTGATCAAAAAGAAAGAGGAAAAGACCCAAATAAATAAAATCAAGAATGAAAGATGAGACATCACAACCAACACAGCAGAAATAAAAACAATAGTAAAAGAATATTATGAGCAATTAAATGCCAATAAAATGGGAAATCTGGAAGAAAGGGACAAATTCCTAAAAACATATACACTATCAAAACTGAAACAAGAAGAAATAGAAAATTTGAACAGACCCATAACCAGTAAGGAAGTTGAATTAGTAATCAAAAATCTCCCAAAAAACAAGAGTCTAGGGCCAGATGGCTTTCCAGGGGAATTCTACCAAACATTTAAGGAAGAGTTAACACCTATTCTCTTGAAGCTGTTCCAAAAAATAGAAATGGAAGGAAAACTTCCAAACTCTTTCTATGAGTCCAGCATTACCTTGATTCCAAAACCAGACAGAGACCCCACTAAAAAGGATAACTATCAACCAATTTCCCTGATGAACATGGATTCTAAAATCCTCAACATGATATTAGCCAACCAGCTCCAGCAATACATTAAAAAAATTATTCACCAGGACCAAGTCGGATTTATACCTGCGATGCAGGGCTGGTTCAACATCTGCAAAACAATCAATGTGATTCATCACATCAATAAAAGAAAAGACAAGAACATATGATCCTCTCAATAGATGCAGAGATAGCATTTGACAAAATACAACATCCTTTCTTGATAACACCCCTCAAGAAAGTAGGGACAGAAGGATCATGCCTGTAGATCATAAAAGCCATATATGAATGACCCAACACTAATATCATCCTCAATGGGGAAAAACTGAGAGCTTTCCCCCTAAGGTCAGGAACAAGACAGGCATGTCCACTCTCACCACTGTTATTCAAAATAGTATGGAAGTCCTAGCCTCAGCAATCAGAAAACACAAAGAAATAAAAGGCATCCAAATCAGCCAGGAGGGGTCAAACTTTCACACTTCACAGATGACATGATACTCTATATGGAAAACTCAAAAGATTCCACCAAAAAACTGCTAGAATTGATTCATGAATTCAGCAATGTTGCAGGATATAAAGTCAATGCACAGAAATCGGTTGCATTCCTATTCACCAACAATGAAGCAACAGAAAGAGAAATCAAGGAATTGATCCCATTTATAATTGCACCAAAAACCATGAAATACCTAGGAATAAATCTAACCAAAGCGGTGAAAAATCTATACACTGAAAACTATAGAAAACTTATGAAAGAAATGGAAGAGGACACAAAAAAGTGGAAAATGATTCCATGCTCCTGGATAGGAAGAACAAATATTGTTAAAACGTCAATACTACCCAAAGCAACCTACATATTCAATGCAATCCCTATCAAAATAACACCAGCATTCTTCACAGAGCTAGAACAAATAATCCTAACATTTGTATGGAACCAGAAAAGACCCTGAATAGCCAAAGCAATCTTGTAAAAGAACACCAAAGCAGGAGGCATCACAATCCTGGACTTCAAGCTATACTACAAAGCTGTAATCATCAAGACAGTGTGGTACTGGCACAAGAACAGACACTCATATCAATGGAACAGAATAGAGACCCAGAAATGGACCCATAAACATATGGCCAACTAATCCTTGGAGAAGCAGGAAAGAATATCCAGTGGAATAAAGACAGTCTCCTCAGCAAGTGGTGTTGGGAAAACTGGACAGCTACATGCAGAAAAATGAACCTGGACCACTTTCTTACACCACACACAAAAATAAACTCAAAATGGTTGAAAGACCTCAATGTAAGGCAGGAAGCCATGAAAATCCTCGAGGAGGCAAAAACCTCTTTGATCTTGGCCGCAGCAACTTCTTACTCAACGTGTCTCCAGAGGCAAGAGAAACAAAAGCAAAAATGAACTGTTGAGACCTCATCAAAATAAAAAGCTTCTGCACAGCAAAGAAAACAATTAGCAAAACTAAAAGGCAACCGACAGAATGGGAGAAGATATTTGCAAATGACATAGCAGATAAAGGGTTAGTATCCAAAATCTATAAAGAAATTATCAAACTCAACACCCAAAAAACAATCCAATGAAGAAGAAATGGGCAAAAGACATGAATAGACACTTCTCCAAAGAAGACATCCAGATGGCCAACCGATACATGAAAAAGTGCTCAACTTCACTCATCATCAGGAAAATACAAATCAAAACCACAGTAAGATACCACCTCACACCTGTCAGAATAGCTAACATTAACAACTCGGGCAATAATAGATGTTGGCGAAGATGCGGACAAATAGGATCTCTTTTGCACTGCTGGTGGGAATGCAAGCTGCTGCAGCCACTCTGGAGAACAGTATGGAGGTTCCTCAAAAAATTAAAAATAGAACTATCCTATGACCCAGCAATTGCACTACTAGGTATCTATCCAAGGGATACAGGTGTGCTGTTTTGAAGGGGCACATGCACCTCAATGTTTATAGCAGCACTATTAACAATAGCCAAAGTATGGAAAGAGCCCAAATGTCCATTAATGGATGAATGGATAAAGAAGATATGGTATATATAGATATATAATGAAGTATTATTTGGCAATCAAAAAGAATGAAATCTTGCCATTTGCAATTACATGGATGGAACTGGAGGGTATTACGCTAAGTGAAATTTGTCAGTCAGACAAAGACAAAAATCATATGACTTCACTCATATGAGGACATCAAGAGACAAAACAGATGAACATAAGGGAAGGGAAACAAAAATAATATAAAAACAGGGAGGAGGACAAAGCATAAGAGACTCTTAAATATGGAGAACAAACTGAGGGTTGCTGGAGGGGTTGTGGGAAGGTGGATGGGCTAAATGGGTAAGGGGCACTAAGGAATCTACTCCTGAAATCTTTGTTGCCCTATACGCTAACTAATTTGGTTGTAAATTAAAAACACAAAATTAAATAAATAAATAAATACATAAATAAATAATAAAAATAAAGCACACAAAAAAATTATGTTTTTTTGTTTTCAATGCAAATAATTACAAGTAGATCCATACTCACTGAGGAATATTCCTTTGTACAGTATTGCCCTTATCCTTATTTCACTCTCTGTAATTTTAGTTACTTTCTCCAACCACTATCTGGAAGCACATGTTCCTCCTTCTGACCTCAGACGGTTAGTAAGTAGCAGCAGCCTAATGCCACATCATACTGCCTACGTCATTCACCTTGTTTCCTCTCATTACAAGCATTTTATCATTTCACACCAGCACAAAAAGAAGAGTGAATACACTACAAAGGATATTTTGACAGAGGGAGAGGGAGACCACACTCACATAACTGTTATTACAGTGTCTTGTTATAATTATCCTATTTTTTAGTTATTGTTGTTCATCTCTTACTGTGCTTAATTTATAATGTAAACTTTATTACAGGTGTGTATAAATAGGGGAAAAAACATGGTGTATTTAAGGTTTGGCACTGTCTGTGATTTCATGCATCCAGTGAGGGTCTCAGAATGTGTCCTTGGAGGATGCGGGGGGAGAACCATATTTTAAAAGGTGGACATAATATATGGATAGTTATAATTGCTAGGAAACTGAAATTATAGGTAAAAGACTCATAGAATGTCAAAATTAGGGAGGATCTTTAAATGCTATTTTATAAAATATATTTTATAATTGAGGAAGTAATTTAATTTGCGTGATTTCTCTTCGTCAGGAGTACGTCTACATATGTATTTTCAGTCCCTGGAAAAGCAACTGATGTACTCAAGGCAGGATAGGTGCTAAGCAGACGAATATACACTAAATTATTTCCTCTATAATTTTCATCCCCTGGTCCTTGTTTAAACCCTTCAAACTATGCATATCAAACGCATTGCCTTTTCCAAATGATGTTTTAAAAACTATTTGGAATATATTATCTCCCTATCTCATGCTGCTTACCGATTTAATGCTTCTATTCTCCCCATTCTGTTCCCAGAGGAAAGTGTTTTTCTTCAAAGGTAATATTCATACAGTTCTTTACATGTCCTTTATAATATTATTATTTATGTTATTTTATTAAGACGGTCCTAAATAGAATGTCCTAATATTTCCCCATTATCATTTTTAAAGGCAGTAGTCAAAATTAAGAGTAACATTTTCGACATTATATGAACAGAAATATCTGAACAGAAATAACACATACTCAGTCGAGTTCTGTTTTCAGGCTGAGCTTGAATGATTAGCTTCCGTAAAGCCACATCACAGGCTAACTCACATTGAATTTATTGTGCTGTGAATCACTTAAACATTTTTGTCACATGCGGATGTTAACTCAGTTCTTACATCATTTGCAATTTGGATCTAACTATGGTATCTTCCATGTGCACATCGCTACTATATTTCATTTGTTCAATTCAGCCCATCATTACAGGTCATAAAGATCATTTCTGGATTGTAATTGTTCTGCAGTGCATTCACTAACTCTTCAGGCTTCCAGTGACCCACAAATTTAATGAACATATGAGATTCTTCTCTGTATGCTCATCCAACTTACTGATTAAAATGTTGAGCAGGACACCACTGGAGAAATAGTTCGCAGGCCTCTGTCCAAAATTATACAGTCTTATGATCTTTTTTTGGCATTTTTATTTTTTAATAACTTATTAATGTGCCTAATTAATGGTCCTTGCATCTAGACTCTAACATAAAATGTGTGCCATGACATATTGGCAATAAACAGTGAGAACGTTTTAGTAAAAAGATAAAAAAAAATGATTACCTGTTACTTATTCCTTATATGGCATACACAGAGGATCTGAAAGCATCGTAGAAAGAGTAAATGCTGAAGTTGTAATAAAGTGCATATCTGTGGTTCACTCGAAGCTGGGCTCCATGGTAAACCTGTATTTACGTCCATGACTAACTACACACATTTGGGGGAATAACTGTGTTTACATACATGAATTTCTCATAGGTTTCACAGGGTTGTTTTTGACCCTTCCTAAAAAGTTGAAGTGTTCCTTAAAGCTTTAAAATAAATACCGCCTCCCAGTTTCATTATATAGGATGGAGCATTTCTGATATTCATCAAAAGCACCAGATGAGCAAAAGTGAGACAGTGAAGTGAAGAGCAAAGTACAAATGCATATTAGAAAATAATCTTGGGGCTCCAGGGTGGCTCAGTCAGTTAAGCATATGACGTTGGCTCCGGTCATGATCTCGTGGTTCGTGAGTTTGATCCCTGCATGGGGCTCTGTGCTGATGGCTCAGAGCCTGGAGCCTGCTTCAGATTCTGTGTCTCCCTCTCACTCTCTCTCCCCCACACCCCCGCTAGCATTCTGTCTCTCTTTCTCTCTCTCTCTCTCAAAAATAAAATAAACATTAAAAATGAATAAAAAAAGAAATTAATCTTAACTCATTGTATAGTTTATTTTAGATGTAGTTGAAATGGATATTGTGTTCTTTCTTTCCCACTGTAGTGCACTTGGAACTTCAGCAAACCTGTATTGAAAAGTCTTTGTCACTTACTCTGTGACTTTGGACTATACTTCAGTTTGGTAAGCTTGGGTTTACTCATTTTTAAAAGTAAGATATTATTATGTAGGGGTATTTATATACATTTACATATAATTTAATATATATTTATTTTATAAACACATGCCTTATAAAGAATTGTAAGCATAAAATGATAGAATGCATGTAAAGCATGTCACACAGTAACAGGCACGTAGTAAATATTTTCCAATGTGTTTATGTTCTCAGGGATTTGTGTTGTTATTATTTTGTTGTTTTAAGACTGTTTCAGGCCGCCTGGGTGGCTCAGTTGGTTGGGTATCTGACTTAAGCTCAGTTCAGGATCTCATGGTTCCTGAGTTCGAACCCTGCGTAAGGCTCTGTGCTGACAGCTCAGATCCTGGAGCCTGCTTCAAATTCTGTGTCTCCCTCTCTCTCTGCCCCTCCCTTGCCAACGCTCTGTCTCTCTAAGTCTCTCAAAAATGAATAAACGTTAAAAAAAAAAAAAGACTGTTTTATGTTGCCTTTCTTTTTTTCCTGTTACAAGAGGAAAGGACCTGGAATCTTCCTCCTCATTTCAAATATTCAATGTTAGAAAACAAAAGAAGCACTAAGAAGATGCCAGAACAAACTGGGCATGGGGCAGGTCTTCAGCTTTTTATAGATGATGGACTATAAATCTTGAAAACAATTGAATAATCTTGTCTAATTCACAGTGTTCGGAGAACAGATAAAGATTGAGGACTAAATGGTGATTTCCTTTGCACATGTATATGCTGCTTTGAAACAGTGGGAGAACCAGCTGGGGCCATGTATTTGTCACAGTTACTTTAATATAAGTGTATTATACAGCAGCCATCCTCATGCTAGGTCTTTACTGAGAGAAACTGGCCTCGTACTGAATCATCTAAATTACTTAATCCTATGCTAAAGGTCTTGATGTTTCAGTACATAAGAAGCAATAAAAAATGACTAAGAATATACAAATCCTTACCTTTGTCTTCTGAAAGAATGATGTCGTTCAAAGTATCTATATATATATATCATTCAACAGTATAGTGTAATCCCAAATTTATAGAACCTTTCTTATTTCTAATTTTGTTAATTCTGATTTTTTTGTGGTTTTTTTTTGGTATATTTTCTCTCTCTTGTTCTTCAGAGATAACAGAATTGAAGCCTGAATAAGATATAGAAACCTTTTTCTAAAATTCAGAACTTGAATAAAGGATAAGTAAAATTAAAAAATATATATATTTATAAAAATATTTGATATGATGGCCTAAATATAAACTTGTCTGCATTCTTTATATGTTGCTGCTTAAATATTCAATCAGTGTATATCCCTAGCTAATTTCTCTATTTTTCCATTTTCAAATGAACAACATTTCAAGCCAAATTAGTTTTCTCTTGTCTGAGTAGTTTCCAATGTGCCAATTGTTTTTATTTCCCTTTCTTGAATACCAAGAGAAAGTGAAATACTGTTATTTACACAAGACCTTTCAATATATCACTGGCAAAGACATCTCTTATATTCAGTGAATGATTTAAGTCTACTATGTATTACCTTGCCCTCTAGAGGTCAAGATAAAGAATGTTCACACATTAAGCCAAAATAATCGAGAAAAAACACATGACCATCTGCATAGCTATAAAAGGTACTCCTATAGATAGGATGTGCTACATATTTGCAATATTTATTTATCTCATTTCCCCCGGATTAAATGTGAAAATATTTGGAGGTTGTGCATAGAGTGTGTTTTGAATTATGAAATAATTAAGAATGATAAAAATGAAAACTTTCATTTATTTATTCATGTAGTCAACAAATTTTTTTTGACTCTTACAACACAGTTGTTTCTCTGTCTGCCTCTTGCCCCAAAGATTTTCTTAATCTACTATTCTTTTAAAGAGGGGAGATGTCTCATTTACACTCCATTTCCAGAGCATAAAATAGGGCATGGTACATAGAAGATGCTCAGTAAATATTAGGAGAACTAATTAAATGAGTATGCAATATGAACTTCAGAATGCCTGACTTTTGCATAGTACAGGATTGTTCTAAGCATCATAGTCACATGAGAGCCTATATTTAGACGTGTTGTAAATTTTAAAGCACTGTACAAAGGTAAGATCATTATGTCATGATGGGTTCGTTATTTACTAAAATATGCAGATGGGTGCTGTATGTTCAAGGTGAAGAACAAATTTTGGCAGCAAGTTTTTCTGCTCTCTCACGGAACCAATACAAGCTAGATTCTAAGACTTTCTTACCTGCACCCTATACCTAGGCAAACCTAGTTTTCATTCATTTCACATATTTTGCCCTCTTCCACCTCTGTTCCTTTTTTTAAATTGTCCTTGACATTTGGAGCAAACTAATCCCTGCAGCTTTTTCATTCCACAGTTCTGTTTTCTGTAAGTACTCAGCTGGAATTTTACTTATTCAAAGAGCAGTCCCTCATTAACCTGGGCACAAGAGTCTTCCTCTAACTCATCAGAGAGAACAATCAATTCTAATTTACATGCATAACATTCTCTGGCCAGTAGTGCTTTGGGAAACCACGGTTTTGTCTATTAGGACTTAAGAAAACACTGAATTATATCTGTATGCCAAAATCCAGGTCTGTAGTTCTCATGTGTTTGTTCTTTTTGGTCCTCCCGAAGTATCAGGAAAAGATAGTTCTCTTTCTCCTGCCCTCGCTATCATGCAAACAGGCAGAGGACAGATACTACAGGGAAAGATGGTCTGAGGTCTGTTGGTTTTCTTGACACCTAGTATATTGTTATGTCTAGGCCCAGGATTCATTTCCTTAAAATGACCATGGTTCCTTTGCATTGAATGTATGTTTGTGATAAATGATAATAACATAAGGGAAAATATAAGTGCAAAAATATGCTATATCAAGCCAATAATACCAAGACCACCTCATTCAATGCAAAACAAAGCATAGATGGAGAATTTATCTTAAAAATCACCATACTTAAGCTCTGAAGGGGTCATCAGGCTATTTCTGAAGCAAGAACATTCTAAGAATTTTATTCTGTTGCAGATAGATATACCTGGTTTCATTACTTTACATAATAATGTGTCTATCTGCTTGCTTACTTATTCCCGTGCGCCCTATCATGTGATATTTTGGGTTACTGTTCTGCCTCAGTGAAATACATAATGATAATTACTCATAGATTATAGAAGAAAAGAGAAACTAACAACTCAAGTTTCATCATGAAAGCTTTATGTGTATAAGTATGTTTATAAAATATGGATTGCTATCATTCTTCAGAACTATTAAAGGGACATAAAATACTATTGGTGACAATTCACATTTTTTACTTAGTATGCAAAGCCACTGCAGAAAATGGCTCTGCTTGCTTTCAATTTGCTGCAAAATTACTTCAATCAAAAGGAAGACTGCCTTGATTTTAATTGACTTTATATTAAATCAAAAGTGCTATGTGATCCATAGTCCAGGTTACTAAAAATGAAATATGTTCAGATACACTAGTCAAGGCCATCTGATATTTTTATTTCTGCAAATGATAAAATTGATACTGATGTATTCTCGGCAGCTATTTCAGACGGGGAGCTCTGTGAAATCAAAAAAATATGATAAACTAAGCAAAAAGGAGGAAACAAAGCACATCCTCTGGTTCTCTTCATTATCTCATCAATGCATTTTCCAGTGAGCTTTCATTCACTAATTTTTGAAGTAAGTCTTATATCGAGAGGAATGTGAAACTACTTTTTACACATTCCCTTCCATCTAGGCTTTCAGGTTCATTTTTAAAGAGGGAAATAAAGAAACTGTATGCCTTGTACAGAGAGACTAATCCCTCTGGGTATAAGCGGGCCAGATGGGAGTCCATAATAGCTTCTATAAGCTAAGTAGCAAACCTGTATTGCCAGATCTTACATTATAGAATTCACATAACTACATTCCTTAGAGACTTGCTCTTCCTTATGTATAATAGTAAAACATGCATACGTGGAACTCTTATTATCACAGTCATCTGCCATGCTTTTGAATAGAGGGCTTCCTACAATATTGAAGAAACATAGCTGACTTAATATGCATTTTTCCTGAATCTTTTCAAGGGAAGAAAATGCAAATCAGCAGTTGGATGCTACGTAATAATCTAATAATCCAGCTCCATCCAAATTATACTGAATGGATGTGAGAGTTTACACAAAGACAATGGGAGAAGAGAAGAAAAATAAAACCAAATAAATGCTTGTAGGCAGCTTTATGCATTTTATTCTAGAAAAAAAGGTTTAAACATACAACAATAGGTTAGTTCATTAAATCTTAGCAATATACTTTTTATAATTGTTTTGCAGGTAAAAGAGTAAATAATTTTTCAATAAAATCAGAATTAATTTTGCCTATATGTGCTAGTACATGATGAAATAATATACAGTTGACTCTTGAAAAACATGGGTCCGAACTGCATGGGTCCACTTATACAGGAATTTTTTTTGGTAAATACCATATGGTTCTGTAAATGTGTTTTCCTTATGATTTTCTTAATAGCATTTTATTTCCTCTAGCTTACTTTATTATAAGAACACAGTATATAATAAATATAACTTTAAATTTTGGGGTAATTAACTATTTATGTTCTCAGTGGGATTTCTGGTCAACAGCAGGGGATTAGTAGTTTTAGGGGAACCAAAAGCTCTAAGCGGACTTTTGACTGCATAGGGCGGGGGTGTTGGCAACTCCTATATTGTTCAAAGGTCAACTGTATATATCTATCTCGCTTATGCGCAAGTATATGAGCTTCCCTTACAAATGAAAGTAATATGAATTCTGAAATGTGCATAAAACAATGACTGCTTTAACCCCAAATTCTAAGTATAAAAATTGTATATTTTATTTGCTACTTTGAAAGATTAAAAAGAAAAGTATAAAATATTTTGTGAACTACTGTAAAAATAATTAATCAAATTTAAATTTAAGAATATTTTTTTTGCAAACCAAGCTTTTAAGGAATATATATTTTTTATCCGCATAAAAAACTTCCACTAAAAGCCTACACACTACTTAACGATGCTGTATATAAAAAGTTGAAAATTAGCAAGACAAAATATTACTAGCTGTGAAAATGTCTACATAAAATGCCTTTGATAATTTATTTATCATTAGAATCAGGATGGAAGCTCAACAATATAGCTGAATAAAAAAATAAAGTACATATGATTCATGGTAGCTTATTGGCAATGAATTGAAAATACCTTTGAAGCTATATCCTGAGATAGTTGGTAGAAACTCTCTCAAAGTTTCTTGCAAGTTTTTGCAGATACCTCATGAGGTTAGGAGAATCACAACTTTAAACTGATATAGTGTCTGATAAATTAATCATTAAAAAAATAGAGAAAGAATAGGTTATCAACTAAATGGTGATTTAACAAAGTGCTGTCTATATTTAAAATGATAGATTCTTCCACATCATAAATAAAACCTCCAAGTTGAATACATGCTGAAAACTGAAGATTATTTTTAGCCAAAAAAGCAATAATACATCCAAAATTGTTAAAGGATATCTTAAAACCGATGGCAGCAGAACTTATGGGTTAGAAGACTGATAAATTTGGAGTCAGCTCTTTCTGCTTCTACTATAAAGTCAATAAATTAAAAAACAACTTAAAAATATAAAAATAAACAAAGACAAAGACTCTTACTATCTGTCCAACTTCCAATTAGGCTTTACTCACAGTGATAGCTAAAATGCTATGTCTGGGTATGGCCATGCGACTAAATTCAGAATAGTGACATGTAACTAAACTATTGTATGTGCCTGAACAAAATTCTAACAAGTAATTCTAAGAAATGAGACCGAGAATGGCAAATGACAAAATAATAATAATGACAAGGATTGGTACAACTTGAGCTCTTTTACATAACTGTTCGTGATTTCAATTTTGATATTATTAGAGAATGATATGTAGAGCAACTTGACAAAATCTCCAAAAAAGCTATACTATAACCAACTACACTTTTTACCATTTATCCATGTTATTAGTTTTGTCATATATAACTGGTTATAGAATAGTTATTAAAATTTTGCAAAGTTGTATTTATTCTCAAACTACACACACACACACACACACACACACACACACACACACACACACACACTAGTGTACTTTTGAAGATATCCTGAGCAGGAAACTGTCAGCAATGGGGTAGGGAGCAGAGGCTCTGTTCCACACGGTCACTCAGAGATCAAGTCTCCTTTGATCACGGGGTTCTGCAGCCTTTAGAGTCTTCTGTTCTTCTGTTTTCAGCCAGCTAATGGTGGAAGGAGTATGGGGAATTTTCAGCACGTTTTCAATTCATAATTAAAATGTGGTGAATTTCAAAGACTAAGTTAAACTATGAGTACATTACCAAACTCAATGAATAAAAGGATTCCAAATTTGTGCACCAAAGTCAGTCATTAAGAAAAACTATATCAAATATCAATATTGGCACAGAAAAAATTAGAATTTCACTCAAATGAAAAGGATGATAAGAATCGTGCATGCATAACTTGACAAAAATAGCAAAACTTCGACAGATTTTGGGCATTGGGATATACATGAGAAACTTCTACCTTCACTTGGAGGTTTAAAGTCTCTCCTGAGGTTGAGGGAGGGGCTTGTGCAGTGCCTGGGGAAAAAGAATTTCAATCACAATCCGCAAATGTTTTTCATCTCCACCAGGAAGCTGGTGATCTGAGGTTGCCACACATGATTTATGTTCTGTGAAGGGCAGACATACAAATAGAAAAGCTCCATATTAAGCCTTGGCAAATGCCATGGAATAGGTAGGAAGCCAGAGACCCAAGGGAAGTTGCTACTGCAGAGAGAGGGTAAGTTTATGTTTCTTTGTACCAACAAAAATGATGGAGAACTGTAAGATGAAGTGGAGAGGGGAAAATGAGGAAACCAGGTGATGGTAAATTATCTTTCACTTTCCTGTTGATAAGTTTTGCTATGACTATAGTCTTAAAAATGTAACACATGTGTGGGTGCCTGGGTGGCTCAGTCCGTTAAGCAACTGACTTCGGGCTCAGGTCATATCTCGCAGTTGATGAGTTCGAGCCCCGCATCGGGCTCTGTGCTGACAGCTCGGAGCCTGGAGCCTGCTTCGGATTCTGTGTCTCCCTCTCTCTCTGCCTCTCCCCTGCTTGCACTCTGTCTCTGTCTCTCTCAAAAATAAATACACATTAAAAAACATTTTTTTAATTAGCAAATGTTTACATCTTGGAATGAAATATTTAAAAATTTAAAATTATAGATTATTTTTTCTATAGATCTCTTATGGCATTTAGCCATTTTATAGTCACTATTTCATGTCCAGAACAACTACAGTTTTAACTACCTCACAGGACAATTATGAAAGGAAGGATTGTTTTTCTGTTTTAAAAATGTCTTAAACTTATTTGTAAACAAGCTATTTTTTTTGGTAAATTGATTAGCTTAACACTGACTAGGTGTCAGGTGCTGAGTATTTCATATTATTCTAGTGCTCTGTGAAGGCACGTATAATGATACTCCTCAAATAACTATAATCTTGGCAGTGAAATCTGGATTATGCTTGCATATTGGTTTCCTGCAGTGTATGCCTGAGAGTTTTTCATATGCCATTTGACATCACTCTCTTTAACTGTATACATTTTTAACGCCTTCAATGCTTTTAAAATTTTAAAAAACTAAGCGTAAGATCAATTGAAGTAATCATTGTTTTCGTCTGAATGCGCATCAGAGTACAACTTTTTAAACCCTCAATTTTTGATTGTTTTATAAAAATAATATAAGTTCAAAAAAGTTAGAGAGTTATTTCTTTAGTTAGTTAGTTATTTAGTTAGTTATTTTTAGGACAGTTTACCTTTCTATGTGCAGGCAAAATGCCAGAGATACAGGAGCAAATATGAGCACTAAACTTTTAATGCCAAAAGGAAATTTGGGGAAACAAATGAGGGTTACTTTCAACTAAGCCTACACTTATATTCTGAATTTTATCTTACCCTCAGCAATATCAAAATTGATTAACACACACACACACACACATTTTAAATTCCCTTTCATGGCACACATGTTAATACCAAAAAGGAAATGTACCACATTGTCTGCTTTTGAGGAACTAAGAAAGGAGGCTTCAGACCCACAAATGCAGTTTATTATTAACCTAAAGATAAAGAATGTCAGAAGCCATTAATATAAACTAAAACAAAATAAATATAAATTCTACAAATGGAGGGTAATAAATGGGTGGGAGTTGTGATCTATGCTGAGCCTTGAAAAAGGTGAATAAAAATGAGAGAAAATAATCTAGGGAGATGGATTCTCTATGAATCGCACTTTCTAATAATGAGCTAGATTTGTTGTTGTGTTACATTATGAGGTCAGTGACACTTATTATGGTTCACACTGTTGCTTTACTTCTTTATGCCCAAATCCATCATTGTTGTTGCCTCCCTTTCCCATTCTCCTATTACCGCCTCCCCTGTAGCCCTTCCAATCTGTTCTGGATGTAGCTGCAAAGGTGACCTTCTTAAAATTATAATTTGGATTATGTCACTCCCTGGCATAATGGGAGTCAAATTCATATTGCATTGTAGTTGTGAATAAGGGCGTACTCAAAAACAAGATAAACTCTTCAATCTATCAGCATGATGTAAAAGCTGAAACTATGAACCTGCTGAATTACACGTCCAGGGATAGAAAAGGCATGTGGAGTTTCATTTCTAGTGGATAAGTGGCCCATGCATTGCAGGGAACAAAAGCCAGGCTCATAGTATGTAAGTAATCCCTAAAGAAACCCTCCGGCACCCAGGAACTAGGATGATCAAACATCTGAAACTGAGCCATAGGGCTATGGCTTTTATGGATATTAGTCACCTGGGGTAGTGAGAGAAAAAGAGAAAACCATCGAACCTTGGCTTAGGCCAGGTTACTTGAGCTGTGGTATCTCCCTGGTTACTTCTGAACAACAGCCCCAAATAGTGGGGCCCAGAATTGAGGTCAGGTAACTATAAAATCACAAGTTGGGGAGAAGAAGACACTGATTAAAAAAACAAAACAAAACAAAACAAAACAAAAAAACTAAACAAAGAAATTGTGCTACCTAAAACCTTTTACAATGAGCAGTGAGCTGACAAATAAAGATTATAAAGCAAGTGAGAAAAAAAAATGAAAAAAATGTTCTCAAAAACCCTCATTATTAATGAACTAAAGTAATTTACAAAGGTTCTCAATAGTAGGGAATTTGAAAATGATTTCAAAATAAGTGCATTTATATTTCTTAAAGATAGGAAAAGGTAACTAAAGTGCTTAAAGGACACATGAAGACAAAAGTCAAGAAATGATACCAACTGGAAACTCCTTATGAAGGAAGAGAAGAAGATATCATGATGGCCATGGAGGTCGAGGATAGAAGAGTTCCTCAGTTAGATCAATGCTAGCTTAATCCTAATCAAAAGATTCCATTGATTGGATACATTGAAAAATTCAGAGCATAACAAGAAGAGATATCAAAGAAATAAAATTGAAGTATAGATAAATGGCAGAAAGATTTTGAGACCCTCTCAATTACTGGGTATTCCTGGGTTTTGCGGGGGGGGGAGGCATACAGACAACAACAGAGAAGCATATATTGAAAGGTTGTTAGTTGTCCTGAGTTTTAGAATACCACCTCCTATCAATTTGAAAGAGCTAAGGATAGCCAAATGCAATTAACTCAAACAAATGCACATATTTAGGTACACTGTACCAAATCTGGAGGACACTGTGTATAAAGGGAAAACAATCTTAAAAGATACCAGGGAAAGAAACATAAAACAACAAATGGATCACAATGGCCTACAAGGCCCTGGATGACTGGATTGTGGACGTTACCCCATTCTCCAGCCTCTTTTATGAGCTCTGTCCACCAAGATCTAGTCTTCTAACACATTGCCTTCCTCATTTTCTTGAGTACCTCAGTCTTTTTCCAAACCCAGCACCTTCCTCTATCCTGTTTTCTCTGACATAATCATTGATATTCCTATATTTCTTTTTTTTTTTAATTTTTTTCAACGTTTATTTATTTTTGAGACAGAGAGAGACAGAGCATGAGCAGGGGAGGGGCAGAGAGAGAGGGAGACGCAGAATCTGAAACAGGCTGCAGGCTCTGAGCGGCCAACACAGAGCCCGATGCGGGGCTCGAACCCACGGGCCGTGAAATCATGACCTGAGCCAAAGTCGGACGCTTAACCGACCAAGCCACCCAGGCGCCCCGATATTCCTATATTTCTTATAATGAAGTTCTACCTGTCCCTCAGATCTCTGCTTAAATGTGTCTATCATAGAAAGAACTTTCCTGAACAATCAACTCAAAACAGTTTTGCACTCACACTTGCACTCATTATCTCATAGCATCCTGTTTCCTTGATTGCAATGAACAGTAGTTATAATTAATCATATTTACATCTTTTGTAAAGATAAACTGTAAAGATTAACTTGTGGTTAAGCATTTTCTATAGTCTTTCCACCTGTCTGTGTTACCTTTTTAGATGAATCTCTCAATCTTGCAGGTTGACTTCTGGGTAAATCCTTTAAGTCGATCATCACACATGTATGGATTCTCTCCTTTATAGATTATCCATTCAACATTGGAGTGCCGCAGAAACCTTTATATCAATAATTGCTTTTAAGTAGTTTCTCTCCCGAATGTCTATATCTTCTACCATATATTAACCTGGAGTTTTTAAAAGGAATTTCTTTCATATATCCCACAAAGCTATTACGCCAATTCCACAGTCCCCTGATTTTAACGAACGGTATAGCTAGTTGGTTCCCTGGTACTTGAACAAGGAACTGATTAACACACGTTTTAAGATTTTGGTCCAGCCCTATCCTCAGGAAAGCAATCTGTTGGCTTGTCTTGAGGCCTATCTTAGGCAATAGATGGAATGTCTGGCTTGCATCCTTTAGAATTAATTACATTCTTCTACAAATTCTCTTTATCTATACTCTGTTTATGATTCTTTGCTCATTTATGTACCTTTGCAGGATCAGTCCTGTTCTGCCAGGGATACTCTGGTCCTGATGCAATGCCACCCATGACTTCTCTGCCGTGGATCCTTCTCTGACTTTGACCTAAGGGTCAAACCTTCTTGCTCAGATCTCAGAGAAAGGGAGCTTTACGGGAAATCTTATGTTTCATTATTTGTCAACACTGTCTTTAGTCCCCTAGTGACTTTCTGGCTTCTTATTGGATGTATCTCATTTACAGAGATCCAAGACTCCCTAAGCTATGTTCTCACATGAAACTGGTTATTATCTCAGATACATCTCTCAACTTCAGGATTTTGCAAAGGAAAGCCCAGTTCTTCCAAAAAGATAAACAGTGTCTTTGATTTTTTGCTACTTATTAGCATATTTTCTTATTATTCCTTCAGCTCTTTGCAACTTTATAACTCTCCTTTCTTTCATAAGCTCCTAAAGATACTTCTGCATGCAGATTGTACCAACTTGTCAAGAATCTCCTTCTTGGTTTATATGTCCAGACCTAGCCAGGAATAGTAAAGCTCAGATATTCCTCTCAGCAATGGGTCTGAAAGTTAAGTGTGTACATTTTTTAATGTTTAATGGGACAGGTTTCAGCCTTGCAACATTGCTTTGAAGACCAGGTCCTTGGGAATATAGAAACATACTACTGATTGAAGACTGTCACAGGATATTTCATGCTCCTCCAAAAAATCTCAGATGTGCATCCAGGCTTAGCAGAACATTTATTATTATAACTCAGTAAGTGGGGTACTGAGAATCCGTTTTGTGATTTGGATTTACCTATGAGGATTTTCTTTTTTTTTTTTTTTCTTTTTCTTTCAAAAGACATTCTTGGGATGCCTGGGTGGCTCAGTCAGTTGAGCATCCGACTTCGGCTCAGGTCATGATCTCACAGTTAATGGGTTCGAGCCCCGTATCAGGCTCTGTGCTGACAGCTCAGAGCCTGGAGCCTGCTTCAGATTCTGTGTCTCCCTCTCTGCTTGCACTCTGTCTCTCTCTCTCTTTCTCAAAAATAAATAGACATTAAAAAAAATACCTTCTGTCAGTAACAGATTCATACTATGTTTGTAAATATCTTCCTTATTTTCCACCATTTCAAAATTTAATATATGAGCTGCCTGAACATCTTCTGTTTAATTGTAAATATCTTCCTAACTCTTAAATACTGTATCTACAATGTATTTCAGGTAATAGAGGTTGTTTGTTTTTGAGAGAGAGAGAGATGGTGCAAGTGAGTGAGGGGTAAAAAGAGAGAGAAGGAGAGAAAGAGAATCCCACAAGGGGCAGAGGGAGAGAGGGAGAGAGAGAGAGAGAGAGAGAGAGAGAGAGAGAGAAGTGAGGCTCACCTGAAATGAAGCTCTTGTTTTTACCCAAAGCACAGCTGGTGTTACCAGAAGCGAGGCTCGAGCTCACCCTAATCGAGCCTCAAACTCACGAACCGTGAGATCATGACCTGAGCTGAAGTCAGATGCTTAACTGACTGAGCCACCCAGGTGCCCTATAGTTTATATTTCTGTAAACAATGTATATCTACTAGCTAGCACATGATGGGTGCTCAATAATGATTGATTATAAAAAGAGGGATGCTGTGATTTTTCCACCGGGCCCATTTGTACATCTATTTTTTAATTCACACATGTTTATACGGCACCATCTGAATGAACACTTTTTGTTTCTTAACTCATTTGCAGAAAGTTTATTACTTCCTTGTTTAACTAAAGTGAGTCGTCCAAGTGAACGATCAAATATTTGATTCAGGCTTCAGGCAATGCGGTCTAACGTGGACAAGGTATGAGAGAGTAGACTTAGTACAGCATTTCCCACTCACATCAACTTGACTCTCACTCATGACTGGTGACTTCTGCTAATCCAGTATATTTTGCACAAAGCATCTAGAATGAACAGGAACTTTCCTAGTGAGTCAATTAAAGTAGAAATCTAGTTAATTCTTGCCACTTCCCTTTCTACTTATCCTGATTGTGAAAGAAAAGATCTAAAAGAAGGCTGAGGAGGGGAACCTGGGTGACTCAGTCAGTTAAGCGTCTGACTCTTGATTTCAGGACTGGTCATGATCTCACAGTTTGTGAGATCGAGCCCTGTGTTGGGCTCTGTGCTATCAGCATGGAGCCTGCTTGGGATTCTCTCTCTCCCTTTCTCTCTGCTCCTCCCCGACTTGCTCTCTCTCTCTCAAAATAAATAAATAAACTTTAAAAAAAGTTGGCCAATATATGATGGACTGTATAGCTTATCATCTAAATGGGGACAATTTTCAGAATTAAAGGGAGAATACAGTTAAATAAAATCAGCTCATTTTAAAATATTCTTGTTTTACCAAAATATTAATTTGTATATTGGAGAATGTGGTACATATTTATATTACATGAATATTCAAAAATAAAATGGCTTCTAAAATAGAAACACAACCTTGTTAGTGAAGTAGTTAGTGAAATAACACTATATGTGCTCACTATAAGAGCAACAAATTAAGAATAAAATGAGCAGGGGAAGCACTATGCATATTCATTTATGCAACTTGGTTTCTTAGTCTTGGTTGCCTTTAAAAGCTTATTATATTTTTGATCAGTCTATTTTTCAATATGATCGTATTAGTTCATTTTGTAGAAAAGTACCGAGCAATCATCTTCAAATTTATGTTTTATTGTTGCAAAATTTGAAATTGAGACACTCCTTTATTGAAACCATAATTTTTTCATTGGAAAAGTAATTTCTCTAAAAGTGCTGAGCTAAGAAACAAATTCTACTAATGGAGTGTTTTCTTAAAGCTATTTTTTTTTCTGCATTTGAATGTGTAAATATTTACATTCTAGCTTTTTCCCAGATGCTGCATATTTCCTGCATTTAAAGTGTCTTTCCTTGACAAACATTTCATAAAATTGAAACTCATTGAATAAGTTATTTCTACTTATGATTATTAACCATAGTTTTTCTAGAGTCAGAGGCTGAAAAGTCAAAGCCTTTCTCAGTTTGATCCCACTGTAGTACTGCATATCCACTGATCCAGTTAAAAATGAGTGTTCTATGAAATTATTATTCCAACAAGTGGAGAGATTCAAAATTCAAAATTAATCCACATACGATATTGCAGCTCTACTCCCTTAATATTGTCTGGACCTCTCTTGCTTTTATAAGGATAACTGTAAATGTCTTCCTGTTGAAATGCTTGTTTTCGATAAGTGCAATTCACTAAAAGCTTCAAAAGCTGTTTGCTAGCTGTTGTTTGTTAGCTATTTTTATTGTGGAATACTTCACTATGTTACTAATAATTTACTAACATTTCCAAATGATATTAAACAAATTACAACCAAAATATAGCCACTACCATTATAGCATGTAGACTGATTTACAACATCGTTCTTGAAGAGTGCAAACATTTCCAAAATCTTATTAGTGGCAGTAAAAAGGAAAATAACAATTATATTTGGAACAAGTTGAAAGAGAAATCTAAATTTCTGCTAAGGGAGAAACACACTGACCTATTGTTCCATGTTACACATGTACATAGAAAATTGGAAGAGAACGTAAGTGGAGTCACTTTCAGAACAGTAGGCATTTGATTTAAATGGAAAGTCAGGCTTAAAAGAGTGATATGCACAGACATTTTCTATATAGACCCGTGATAATTCCTTGTCCAGGGAGATAGTCTTAAAATAACTAAATTGTCATTCTCTCCACATATTTGTTTCTTCTGGTTTTATATGATCAGGGCCATTCCCACAGATTCTATAATGGATGCAAATGTCAACATTTTATTCAAATTACATATTCATCGCCGGATGAGTGAGGTATTGAAATCTAATATGTAAGTTTTAATTAAATACACAATTTGTCTTTGGAAGAAAAATTTCTATCGTGTTCCATCTGAGAAGGGTTGAAGAAAAAAGAAAATGTGTCTTGTTATAAAAAGAAAAGCTTGAAAACATGCTAAACTAAATGAGAAGTTAAGATGACAAATGTAAACTAGGGCTGTGGCAAACAGAAAATAGTCACCATTTAAGTATATGACATATGTCCTATCATCTCCATCCTGTGAAGTAGCAGTCCCTAATCATTGGTCAATGCCTTTTTGTCCTCTTGTTCCAAGTTCTGCCCCATAATCTTTCTTAACCCAGGACATTGAAAAATAATGTTAAACTATCTTAGGCAAGATACAGACTTGCCCCAGGCCACAGCTGACTCCACAGAGCCTTGGCAAATAAGAATATTAACCAAAATGAGAGAGAAAGAGAGAGAGGGAGAGAGATCCTCCATGAGCAAAGGAAAGCAAACGAACAACAAATAATCCCAAGGAATTCCAAGTATTTATGATGATTGATTATTGGAGACAAAGTATAAAAAATTAATGTGTTTCAACTGATGAAAGTGGGAAAGAAAAATCTAAAATCTAAATTAATTAGAAGATGCCATAAGAATTCAGAAGGTGGAAAACACAGCATAGAATTTACAATTACTAAATTGAATTTATAATAACTGTTGAAACATTTGGTAATTGAATTTGAAAACACAACAAAACATATACAGATCAGCTCTCTTTTTGGAAAATGTATTCAAAGATCACCAGTGACCTGCCACTGGTTGAATTATGTATGTCTGACCAGCTTTCAAACCTTTCTGGCAAGACATGCACTCCTTATTCTTGCTGGTTAGGTTAACTAATTCTTTTTTTTTTTAATGTTTATTTATTTTGAGGGAGAGAGAGAGTGTGAGCAGTGGAGGGACAGAGAGAGAGGGAGACACAGAATCGGAAGCAGGCTCCAGGCTCCAAAGCTGTCCAGCACGGAGCCCAATGCGGGGCTCGATCCCACAACCCTGGGATCATGACCAGGGCCGAAATCAAGAGTCAGACGCTTAACCAACTGAGCCATGCAGGAACCACAAAGAGGTAAATCTTTTTTGTTTTGTTTTGTTTTGTTTTATTTTGTTTTTTGTTTCAAGTTTATGTATTTATTTTGAGAGAGAGAGAGAGAGTGTGTGTGTGTGTGTGTGTGTGAGCAGGAGAGAGGCATAGAGAGAGGAAAAGAGAGAATGCCAAGCAGGGTCTGCACTGACAGCCCACATGGGGCTTGATCTCACAAACTGTGCGATCACGACCTGAGCAGAAATCAAGAGTCGCTTGTTCAACTGCATGAGCCACCTGGAAGAGGTAAATCTTGAAGAAGAATAACTTCATAAAAGTCACACATGTCTTAAAAATCAAAAATAATATTTATGAGAAATATAAGTGTTTTTAGAAAAAATATTTTCATCCAAACTGAATATCAGTTCATTATACACACACACACACACACACACAGAGCACTCAACGAAAGAATGGCTTACTCAGACTACATAATTGACCTTAGAGAATTGAGAAGGACAAAGCAAACAAACCCATCTGATTTAGAAGTGGACATTAGAAAATAATTTCAGCAACAACAGCAAAAAAAACCCATAAATTTGTGATAATTCATGACATTTGATTTTGTTACATCCCCATATTATCTTCTTAAGATATTTGATAATATCTTTAAAAATACAGTCTTGTGGGGGCTCCTGGGTGGCTCAGTCCGTTAAGTGTCCGACTTCATCTTAGGTCATGATCTCAATGTTCGTGGGTTTGAGCCCCCAAAGGGCTCTGTACTGACAGCTCAGAGCCTGGAGCCTGCTTTGGATTCTGTGTCTCCCTCTCTCTCAGCCTCTCCCCTGCTCATGCTCTGTCTCTCTCTCTCAAAAAGTAAATAAACATTAAAAAAAATACAATCTTGTGTAGTGTTTTACTTTTTAGGTAAATACTTTAAAATATTTAACTGCTTGACACAGAGTAACATACTTTGAAATATACTATCAGTACTCTTCAGAAAGGTGCCCCAATAGTTTCCACCATATGTATGTATGAATAAGGACTACAATTAAAAGTAGGGAGTACTAAAGGAAATCCTAATTGACTCTGTTCTTCCAGAACAGCTGAATTAACTACTTTAAATTTAACAAGCATTAACATAAAGAAATTGTGTTATCCCAATTAAATTAAGCAAGTAATAATGTGTACTGAATTGCTGAATTAAAAAAAATGTAGGAAATACTTATTTCTGTTTCAAAGACATATCTATATGTATAATATAGATATATATTTTTAATAGTTAGAATTGATTAACACAGTTTGATGGAAAAGCATGGTGAATATAAGCCTAAAAGACCACTGCTGATTTTTACTGAAACAGAAGGCACTAAAAATAATTTATCGTTCACTTGTACAAGAGGAAAGATTTGGATTAAAGTTATAATTGGCACGGTAACAGTTCTGAATAGAGCAATACAAAACATAGCATCTGTTTATTAAGTAAAGACTACAAAGTAAAGAACTAGTCTAATGCAGAATTGAGTTAATGTTGTAGGTGACATCATGTAATCCTGTGACAGAGTAATGTCTTATGCATATTTTGTAACATGGAAATAAGTGAAAATTTTTGTTACACCTCCAAGTGCAAGCATCGTAAATAGATTTAGCATTTCACAATGTGTAGAAAAAGAGACTTTTAGGCAAATTGCAGATGAGGCTTTCATTATTTCTATAATCAACTATCTTTTACCAACCATAAGATATTTGGGTATGAATTTGATAGATCTCTGTTTCAGTTTCAGCCAGTTGTGCTACTTACTATTTATATGATTTATGCAACTGTATGTTTCTTTTCTTCATTTTCCACAACACTGATTAGGAACTACTTTACAAAGTTATCAGATTAATTATATTATAAACATGAAAAGACTTATAAATTATAATACTTTATATAAATGTGGTCTTCATTTCCCCACAAAGAATGACAAGATTCTAATTGCTGCTACAATAGCACAAACGATTTTCTTCAAATATATTATATTATAATGTGCTTTGGAACATTTGGAATGGAAGAGATGGAAATTCCACTCAAGTTATCTTCATCTTTCATCAATATTTTTTCCACAATAAAAATAATTTATGCTGAATTTTTCCTATGATCTACTGATTATTTTGAATGTGTATTATTTATACCCAGGTCATTAGCTACCTGAGGAAAGAGTTACGATGTTTAAATGGTCCAGTTTGCAAAACGAAGAAGAAATACAGATTCCTGCTTCTCAATGGGAGCACTGTCAAAAAATTTGCTGTTATCTTTTAAAACTACCATACATATAACAATGTGTGTGTGTTTATGTACATGTGAATATATGTGCATATGTTACTGACTGTCCACATACATATCTATTGTACAAATATGTATATTTGCTTAAATGAAGATTATATTTAATAATAAGTACCATAGTTTAGTAAGTAGAGCCATTGATGAATGTGTATCTGTGGATTCTTAAGAGATATATTTTCCGGCTATGACAGACATTAAAATTGATTGTTAAGCTGAAATTAGAAATGTCTAAGAAAATGTACAATCACATCACCTTTATTAAAATGGTAAAAGTATTTAATAAGAGTTTATGTATAACAAATATAAACTCAAGTTTATCTTTATCATATATTTTTAAAATTAAAATTTACTTCCATATCTTATAAAATAGATAACAGATTATAAGATTCTTATATATCCTGTTAATTAATAATAATACATGTATCACGTTGAAAGCCCACATGTGTTTAAATGATAGTATATGAAACAAAAATATTTCAAAACTACCATCTTATAAGATCTCCAAGAAGCAGGGCTAGACTTGATTTGGGTTGATTTCAATTCATTAAGTTGAGTACCGAAGCCCCCAAACGAAATTAGACATCTGATTTTGCCCACAATACATTTGTCCATCTGTAGGTCGGGTGCAGGCTTGGGATCACTTCCTCCTTCAGGCAGCTGGGAAAGTATCGTTAATAAAATGTTTCCACCTTGCACTGTTGTATATTATGTCGTATACTATACTATGCTCATTAAGAGCATGACAGATACTTTACCTTTGATCACCCATTTCCTGTCATTGTGTAAACACAGGAATTTGTGGTAAAAAAGAGCTCAACTATTCATCCAAATAAGTGATTTTAGGGAGAACTGTCAGTATTTTTATTTCACAATATTTTCTCTTAGCATCTAATGCAAAATATTGGTTCTTAAAATATTGGGTTTAGAAATCTAGGCAATCAATGTGTTACCTCCTGAAAAAATTCCTATGATTTTCAACATATGGCCCCTAACTTCTTATACTAGATGGCAATATTCCATGGGTAACCTGTATCTGGAAAGAAAACCTCTTACAGTGCCATTTGAAAATAGCAGTTATTAATCTTTCTTTTTTGTGACTCAGCATCTACTTTTTAAGATACGTAGAATTTCAATTTGAACTGTGATATTATTTGTCAACTTTTTTCCCTATTCTGTTTCTTTCGCTGAAGGACTAGGATACGAAATGCAGAAGAATAAAGCTTCATATAATGATTTGATTATAGCTTGTTAAGAATAGACTTGTTTTCCACTCATCATTCCCTCTTCAATTTTTCACTGAGCTGTGCTCTTTTAGAAATCTTGTTGAGTGGGAAGATGTGAGCTTATGTAAACATGCATTGAACAGCTGAACTGAAATGTTTATAGCCCCAAACAGGAGATTACTCATTGGCACTAGTACAATGCACAGACATTTTCATGCACAGTCTGTAATTGCAATATTGTATTTGAGGGAAAATGTGTTTGATAAAGAATGAAAACAACTCTACGGTTGCTCAGGAAGATAACATTAGTTAAGTTAACCAAATCAGTGTTTCATCCACTGGTTTATATTTCATCAGATTTATGGAACATTATGTTACAAAGCATGCTGAAAATACTAAATTATAATTAAATAAGACGATAAAATTAATTCTGATTATCCAATTGAGTATAAGGAAGGGTACTGATAAATTCGTATGTATATAATAGAATTATTTACAGAAAGAGATTACTCAGTGGCCTTGCTATGTTCCCTATCTGTGAAAAAAAGTAATATCAACACCAGTTCTACTGCTTTTTATCAATCTATTCAAAATGCTTTGACATAGCTGGGGGGAAAAAAATGAATTCAGAGCTGTGTCATTTTACTTAAACCAATTAGGTATATAGTTTCTTCACAGATTGTCTTCAAGTTCATTATCCAAATTTCAGGATTTTATGTAAAACAAAAAAAGAGACTCTTTTGATTGATTTTTCAAACTTACAATATATTAATAAGATGCACTGGGAGGAGATAACAGATAGATTTCAGGTTTCCATATCTCCACTTCATAATTTTTCTGCTGTCGCTGGTGTAGCTCTTTACCTTGTTCCAAGGGTGGGAGCAACACTCTTCCCAGCTTTTTCTAGTTCTGACCTGCAAGGAAAACCTCCTCTCAACTTTCAAGTCAGAATTTAAAAGAGCTGAAACGAATGTTGCTCCCACCCCTTAGGACGAGATAAAAAGCTACACCTACTACAAATTAATGACTTTTCTTGGAAACACTGGAGAACTGAGAGTCCAACTACCTGAAATATATTGAAAGGTAGGTCCCTGGGGACAGAAATGGGATCTCAGTGTTTGCTTCTCTGGGACAGACACTTGGTCATATAATCTGTTGACTATATTTAAGTAGAAACTTTAAAGGAGTTGCTAACTCTGGGCTAACGTGACAGTGCAAAGCTCTAGCTGACCACAAAGGACAGGAAAATTGCCTGCCCTTTCAGGCTGTCTCTCCTGGAACTCCACCGGGAGCTCACGTGGAAGATCAAGAAGAATACTTAGATTGTTTTTGATGTAGTGTTGACTTGATCGGGGCACAAGGCACTTGAGAAATCCATCCAGATCAATCTACTAATGTTATGTTATATATTATATTATATGTAAATAAATATATATTTATAACATGCAAATGTAATTAATACACACACACATATCAACATACGGGGGCAAGGGAAAAAAAAAAAGTAGTCTGTGGGCATTTGTGTAAGTCACAGCAGCAGGAAAAAGAGGAGAGAAATAGATGGGAATAAAAGCAATTCTAACCCTGGCCGGAAGTGGGGGCTAGGGAAAGGGGAGACAGAGTAATTCCTATATAGTTTAAAGAATGGAATTGAGAAGATAGAAGAAAGAATCAGTGAATATGAAGGGGAATTTTAGAAACTACCGAATCTAAATAACAGAGGGAAAATAGACTAGAGACAATGAAGAACCCCTTGGGCGCCTAAAGGAGAAGACAGTAATTTGGGCCAACTGGAGGGCTACCTCAGAAAAAAGGAAACTAAGAGTTTTCTGTCATTGTGAACTGCCATAAAATAAATATCCACAAAATCAAACCATTACAAAGGATAGAATAAATTAATTAATTAAAGAGAAGGTTCAAATCTCCCTCAGAGAAGAATTCCGATTTATAAACTTGAAAGGAATGAGTTAATGGCAAAGACTCTGTCCTTAACAAAATTGTAGTCAGGTTCCTCTAAGCCCTTTTTTGATGAGACTGAATCTTTGGTTCTTGTCCTCCAGAGCAAGAAGCCTGCTGTCAGGTTAGTGAGAACCTACCACCCTAAATATCTTAATCACCTTTGATACCTGGTCAAATTACTCATCCCCTAGATGATACCATATCACCCTTGCCAATCTATACCAAGAATCCTGTCATGTTGGTTTAGCCAGAATCTTCCATTACCTCTGATATTCCTTAATCATCTCCATCCACTGGCTCCCACCGTATTCCAAATCCTCACTTTCCATTTCTATTTGGAGTTGAGACTAATTCTAGTTTGAATAATGTCTTCCTTATCATCTTAAAATGTGTCATAAATAATTTTTACCAGTTAATAAAAAAAGGAACATTAGAGAACCACAATAATAATTGTTGTGGACTAAAGAATATTAAAATTTGTGGTCAATAATTATAAGGAGAAGTAGAATATTTACATAGACTCAAAGTATCTCCCTCAAAATATTTGACTATGGTGATTTTTACATATGTCCAGACATGGAGCTTGATTCCCTTCCCGTTGCATATGAACTGAACTTAGAGACTTCCTTCTATCAAATAGAGTTTAGAAAAGAAAAAGCTGTAACTTTATAATAGAGAAATGTGAAAATACCATATTTTAACTATGTGATCAAAACAGTCATGGAATGAGTTGTGTCGATACCATGTACTTTCTGATACAATGTGATGACACCACATCTATGGTATTCAGGTATATCCAAACAGAAGGATGGTATCTGTAAGTTATTTGACTAGGATCTAACAGCAGTGTCTAGATAAAAACAAAATGATAACAATAAATTTTTAAAAAGTAGGGAGGGGAGAGAAACTGTCACAAATTAAAGTAAGTGAAGATAGTACGATGCCTGAGTGCAATATAATATACTGGACTGTATCCTGGAGTGGAAAAAAAATTGGTGTAAAAACTAGAGAGATGGAGTCTATGATTAGTTGTTATTATTATAGTCTGCCCCAAAGTAAAAGTATATATATATATATATATATATATATATATATATATGTATATGTATATAAATATATTTATAATATAATATAATATAATATATAATATAATATAATATAATATAATATAATATAATATAATAAATGATCAAGAATTTAAGGAAATTCAAATAAGATAGCTCCCAAGAAGAATATGCCAGGACACATTAGAAGATATTAACCTTAATGGAAGTTGAGTGAAGGATACAAAGAGACACTCTGTACTGTCTTGGCTCTTCTTCTGAAATACAACATTATTTCCAAATTTATAAATTTTTCAAAAACCTTGAGACGAATAACTGTGATATTTCCAGCTCCAACAATTCTCCTTCAAGATGTTCTATCTGATCTTTGCTTTTACTACATCTCTAGGCAGATACAAATTATTTTGTGATATCAGTAAAAATATAAAACCCCAAAATGCACAGATCAGCAAAATGCACTTTTTGGAGTATTTGAACTTAGGAAGCACATTCGCGGATTTACATTCATCCTTTAATGTGGTCCTCCATATGAATTTAAGCATGGATAAGTCAATAATGCAAATATTCTGCATCGCCACAGAAAAATTGTTCATGACAGCACCATTCTCTCACCTAAAGGAATATTCTCATGTGCATAAAATTGCTCCTTAAGCAACAACTACCTATTTCTATTAATAGGGGCGGTGTTTTTTCCTGCTATTAGCCAGCTTCTGGGAAGATATTCTCCCCTACATGACTGTGCTTCAGTAACACTGCTTTCCACTCTTCCCAATCAATGGTTTATATTGTATTGTATTGTATTGTATTGTATTGTATTGTATTGTATTTCCACACCTATGTTATATTTCATTCCTCCAAATAATACAAGGATTTGGCAAAAAGTTATGTTCCACATTCTGATCTTCACGAGAAACATTCCATCCAGTCAACTGTCCTTTAAAGTATTTTTACTCTTTTGGTTGACACTATCTTCTAGACCATAAGCTTGTATTTTTCTTGTAAATTTTTACATCTCCCCATGCCTGGTTGTTACTACACAAAATCAGCGATGAGTTAGTCTATTCTCCTTTAATATCCACTATGCTTTTTTTTCACCATTCTATTCAATTATCTTATGCTTATTCCTACTTTTTTTCTCATCACCATAAACAGCAGGTGCTTGAATTATCCAAGGTCTATACCTCTTAAAAAGTCTCAATCCAGATTCATTTCTCATAAAAAAAATTCCTTGAAGATCACAGCTTCCACTGAATTTGCTTCATTTGAATTAAGAAAATCTAAATGAGAAGAAGTAAAGGGAAAATTTTAACTATTTACTCTGTGTGAAGGGTTGCAGTGTTCTTACCGTCTTACTAATTATCATATTCACTCTGGAATATGGGTACGATTAATGTCCCTTTGAAGGAAGTTTTCAAATACTAAGCATACTAGTATAATGCTTTTAGTCCATGTTCTTTTATTAGCAATTTTTTGCATGTTATATAATCCATCCTGCTTTAAATTTCTCCAGCTGCTGAAGATATGCACCAAATATACCAAAGAGTAGTGTTTAGAATATAGTAAAAACTCAACATAATTTGTATTATGATTTAAGGATATCAAACGAGAGAGGAAGAGTGTTACAGATTGTTCCCAGCACAAATGAAGATGTTAGAGAAATTATTAAACTTGTAAGCACTGATGGATTCTGCTAAATTTATATCACCATTGCCTTCATGTTCTAGTATAATTCTATTTTGCTTGCCATGTCTGTGAATAATTAGCCTATAGCAAGTGCCCCCTAACCTCCACAATCTACATTCACCTTTAACAAAGGAATGCTAAATTGAAGTGTGATTCAATAAAGAATTACTAATCTCTTCCTCGTTTGGTATCTTTTTTTTTTTTTTAAACATAGATGACTTCTTAATCTTGATTAGGTCAGTTGTGATTACGTTTAGCCCCCAACATATGGGTCAGTTCTTATTTTCACAGTTGATTTACCAGATAGATGAAAAGAAAATTAGGTCATGATGTATTTGTCTGACTTATCTTCACGGGGAATCTCTTACATTGATTAGCCCTCAGGAAAACAGCATCCTGAAACTCTTTGCAAGAGGACATGGCATTTTAGTTAACATCCATGGTACAACTGAGGACAATGGGGAAGCTTGCTTAGTAGAGAAACTAAAACTATAGTTGCCTTGGCAACCAAGGATAACTTGTGCCTATTCTCCATGTGACTTTCTTGGTATGTGTAAAATTCCACTCTGAGATTAATGATTTTTCCTTCCTCAAATTGATTTTTCAGAAGTATGCCCCTTGGAAATGCTGAAGACATTAGTCTTATCTACCAAATTAATTACAGTTAAGAATCTGTTTTATTCCCTATCTAAAACTCCTGTTTTATACAGCAAGATCTTTGTGCTTACCTTTAAACTTGTAAAACAACCATGCACCTTTATAAAAATGTCCCTGTGTTCTGAACACGATTTGGGGTTACATGGGTAGAGACACTCGGTGCGCCAGCCCTTTGGCACAACGTTAAAGGCCACAGCTCTGTGCTAAACTACAGAGGCATGATGGAATGTCTTATCTTTTTTAGCACTTTAGATAAAGACAATGCATCGGGGGGAATATAGCATGCAGAGATTCAGAATATAGGTAAAATTACGCCTATATTTCCCTTGAGTTTCCCTATATTTTTTACTGACTCGCATAGTGTATGATTTTGTAGGATCCCTTCACAGGAATAAGAAGCATGCCCTTTTTCCAATCCATGACATTCTTTCATTGCTACTATTGCTACAGTCTTATTTCTTCCTTAAAAAAAAGAAACACACACAACACAATTCCTCACAAAAAGACATATTTGATTTAAACTTCTGTTTTGAAAGCACAGAATTCAATGGATGCATCATGAAGGACAGTGATGAAGAATTTCTTTTCCTAAAAGAGTTGAAAAGGCCTACAATAAACATCTTGCAGTTTTCTGGAGTTATTCAGAAGACCTATATATCTACAGTGACCTTCCCAAGGAGCAGATCATCACCGGGTGCTAAGATGTAGATCTATCATTGACTTCATGTGATAGTGGAAAGTTTGAGAATAGTCAGATGTGGAAGAGAATGAGAATATACATATATATATAAAATATAAACATATATATATTTGAAGAGAAGAGTAACAGAATTTTTTGATCAGTTAGATTCAATGGTATGAGAAAAAAGGAAGAAAGAAAGAAAGAAAGAAAGAAAGAAAGAAAGCAAGCAAGCAGAGAGGGGAAGGAAAGAAGGAGGAAGGAAAGAAGAGAGGGAGAGAGAAAGGAAGGAAGGGAGGAAGGAAGAGAGGGAGGAAGGAAGGGAGTAAGGAGAAGGAAGGAAGGAAAGAAAGAAGGAAGGAGGGAAGGAAGGAAGGAATCCTAGATTTCTGGCTTTGGTAACTATGTGGATTACAGAGAATTAGCACTTTAAATACAAAAATAGAAGGGAGAGGGAGGTATAAGCAGGTAAACTTAAAAAATGTTACTATTTAATATGTTATGTTTATATGCCTACCAGTTATCAAAAAGGCCATGATAAATACACAGTGTAATATACAAGTCTGGACTGACGAGGAACACTTTTTTCCTGAATATGTAAAAAATGGTGACTTATGGACTAAAGAATCCACACTACATATACAACTATGATGATATAACCCAGGGGAGGAGTGTAGATTATGAATAGGTCCTAGTAACAAGCCTGCGGGTCTTTAAAAAGTTCAGTTAGGGGCGTCTGGGTGGCTCTGTCAGTTGAGCATCCCACTCTTGATTTCATCCCAGTCCACGATCGCAGGGTTGTAGGATCCAGCCCCCCTACCCTGAGATCCATGCCCGCAGCGGGCTCTGCCTTAGGCATGGAGCCTGCTTGAGATTCTCTCTCTTCCTATGCCCTTCTCTCCTGCTTGCATTCTCTCATTCTAAAATGAATTAAAAAAAAAAAAAGTTCAGTTAATGTCCATTCAGGTGATAATGAACTTTAGAATTTACATACAAACAAAAGTTAGTTTAATGGGATTATGTCAGGTGAGAAAAATGTGGATGATAAACTATATCCGTTCAGTTTATCTTTAATGTTGTATAATATGGTAGCCTCAGTCTACCAGTTTTTTGATAATTAAATGGGATGAATGAACTAAATTTGACGATATGAGAAAACTGGGAACAAATGAACAGTGTTGCCTGTGAGCACTGCCCTACAAGAGGAACTGGTGTCTTGTCAGTTCTCTGGGATCGCAAGTGACAGCAGTAGAAGTGTAATAACTTAAAGTATCCATACAATATGGCTCTCCCTTTGCCGCTGCCTTGAGGAAATGGTGATGATTTTCAGCCTTTGAAAGATGACCTGTCTTCGGGATACTGACTAGCATGAAGATATCCGAGATGATATTAGGTAAGTACATGACCCATTATAAACTAATATGACAAGTTATTCTAAGCACTTGTAAATGATATTCTTCAAACAGCACTACACCAAACTGAATGAGGTCAGTATGCAATTGACTTCAAGTGTATCCCAGATACTGAGGTTCATATAAATACGAAGTCAGGATCATAAAGTTGATGGCCTTTCCTATTGAACTGATGACCGATTTTATCCTAAGCATCTCTGGTAAATATCCATTGATGAGATGTATTTATTCTATGTTCAAATTTACTTTTCTCCTTCTCTACTGTTATCCTGTTTAGATCAGTAAACATTCTTAGAGAGGCCCTTGTTTATCTATGTTTTTGTTACTTTTATAATTGATAAAAAAAATACATCCCTAATTCTCCAAGTTTCAAAGGGATTGGCTTTAGAAAACTAAACTAAGCCTCCCAAAGAGTCTGTTATTCTTGGTAACTGTCTACACTCTGATTATATAAAATTGAAAGAAGCTTCAGAACAACAACAAAAAAAGAAAAGGAAAAAGAAAACAGCACAAAATTAAAATATAAGTAAAATAAATGTAATGTTAAACTCATGAAACCGGAATATACATAAACTTTACAAGGTGAGCAGAAACATATCAAGGACAATGAAGTGATTAAATTAAACAATAATTCTTTCTATGGTTACTTTGAGTTTGTTTGTTTGCTTGTTTGTTTATTTACTTAGTGTGAGAGCCAGAAATAAAAATGATATGTTTCCTTCTCAGCCACTTGCCAAGGATAATTTTATGTTACTTTCTTCTAAATTTAAGAGGGGTAATACACAATAAGATACCACATTCATAAATAAGTTTGTTTCCAATGATTGCAGCAATCATATCTATGGAAATCATTCCATTAAGGTGAAAGGCACTCAGAATTTTCCCTCTACCTGTTACTTTTGTCACACTCCCCAGTCTACCACCATATACCCAAAAGGGTAAGGCTTTTACATTGCCTTCACCAATTTTTTTTAACTTTCTAAAATGTGCAGCAAACATACATGCTCTTGAGTATTATGTTTTACTCTCAACCTTTTATCTAAAGTGTAGCTTCCTGAGTGTGGGTGATGGGTATTGAGTAGGGCACCTGTTGGGATGAGCACTGAGTGTTGTATGGAAACTAATTTGACAATATATTTCATATATTTTAAAAATAATAATAATAATAAAATAAAAGCTAAAAAAATAAAAGTGTAGCTTCCTAAGTTCTCTTTGTAAGCAAGATGGACAACTTAGGAATCAGAACGAGCCCATATGAAGTCATCTTTGAGAAAGGAATGTAGTGGCCAATTAGGAGCTGCTTATCTGGTTTGGCCAATTTTCTAAACAATAAATGGTTTCTTATGTAAATAAATCATTTCTGAGATGTTATTGGAGAACAATTTACATGGGCTTTTTAGGTTATATTGTATTTGATTTTTCTAGACTCTCCAAAATAATCAATGTTACATTTGTTGATATTTTCCTATTTTAATGCATTTATCATCCATCATTCATATGTTGAAGTTTAGTCTGCATATAAACCAAATTTATGTCATATTCAATTTACCATTCAGCAGATCTTGGAATAACCATCAATCACACAAGTAAAATTGTGTAAGATGATTAACTTTCAACCACAACATACACAAGAATTATCACCTAGTTTCAGACAAAGCGTTTCCAGTAAAGGTTACCTCATTACGGAATTTGGAACATATGTCTATTCTTTATGGATAAGCAAACATTATTTTTTTTGCAGTTTGAGGAGGAAACTGTAAAACTATGAATATCAAATATCTATCATTGTAGGCCAGATTTCTCTTACAAAGGAAAGGATTTTGTTTAATAAATTAAAGATAGTATCCAAGTGAAAAACTTCAGTATATTTCAAGTAATTTATTCTTATGTGGCATAGTCCTAGATACTACACAGCTTTACTTGCTATTCTCCAAGAAGGATAGTGCTACTCTATTTTGACAGTAAGATTAATTTCATGTTTTTGGAAGCTCATCATATTAATTACTTATCAATTGTGTTTTAACTACCTTTTAAAAGGTTAACTCCTGATTCATTTTGGATTTTAGGACCATTAAAACTGTAAATGCTTTACCAATATTGATCTTTAGTGCTGCCCATATTTGTTTAAAGAATAAATTAACAGAAAAATATGTTAAAGAGTATTGGTAAGGGCATATAAGCCATGTCTGCTTTTAATCAGATATTTACAACCCTTATTATTTTATTTATTGATTGATTGATTTATTGATTTATGAGAGAGAGACAGAGAGCAAGCAGGAGAGGGGCAGAGACAGAGAGAGAGAGAGAGAGACACACACACACAGAATATGAAGCAAGCTCCAGGCTCTGAGCTGTCAGCACAGAGCCTGACATAGGGCTCCAAATCATGAGCTGTGAGATCATGACCTGAACCAAAGTAGATGCTTAACTGACTGAGCCACCCAGGCACCCCCCTCATTTTTAGAAGACTATATTTTCATGTGAAATAATGGAAAAATTGAATGAGTCATTATGCCATTCTCTATGGATAGCCCACTTTGTGTTGACAATGTGGCTCTCCGAATTTGATAAGGATAATTTTTAAATAATAAATCATAAACTTACATTTTTCAAGTTAATTTCTCTTACACTAACGTTAAGAATTTGCAATAAGAATATATTAAATCATTTATGTCAACAACATTTCATAGACTATAGCTATTTTTATCTACTACTGTGTATAATGTATTGTTTGAAAGCCCATCTAGATTTCAACATGAAATCAAAAACTTAAAATGTAATAGGGTTCTGGAGATCATATGCTACAGCTTACTAGCCAATACGTGACTTTTCTCAATTGTCATTGAACATGACTCATTCTGGATAGCATAGCTAATGCAATTATTTGAAAAATATAATAATCATAAAAAATGTTATACACAACAAAGTGTATTCTTTATCAATTTTATCTAAAAGAGCTGTTGTGCCCCATGACTCTCAAGAAATAAGTGAGTTTTTCCTAGCAAAATTTTAAAAATATTTGATGATAGCTATTTTCTTTAAAAAAAACAAAGTCTATTGATGTGACTTAATGTGCATCATTAAGCCCTAATGTATATTTGCACAGGACTTTAAGATATGTAATTTTGAATTTCCATAGAGGAAACCATAAACACTGAAGTTAATTTAAGGTAATTTGTTGCTGTTTCTTAAAAAATATAAAGATTCTATAAAAATAGCTAATTGGTAGGAATACCACTTGCCACCTGGGTACTTTAAAATACATTAAAAAAATTTTTTTAAATGTTTATTCATTTTTGAAAGACAGAGAGAGTGAGCATGAGCAGAGCAGGGGCAGAGAAAGAGGGAGACACAGAATGTGAAGCAGGCCCCAGGGTCTGAGTTCTCAGCACAGAGCCCAACGCAGGGTGCAGTCTCACAAACCATGAGAACGTGACCTGAGCCGAAGTCGGAGGCTTAACGGACTGAAATCCATTTTTTAATTACCGGCGCCCCTAAAATCCATTTTTTAATTACCTATTAAGTATATCATCAAAAAATTTAAAACTCAGTAGAAAATTTTCAAAAAAGGAGGCAAGCAGAGAAGATAAAAGGAAAACACTTATGATCATGTAACATGAGGAACCTTAATTAGTCTAAATTTCCCTTTACTAAATTAAATCTATATTGATTCTTCAACACATTTAGACTGATTTTAATAACATACATAATACTAAAGACAAGGACAGAAATTTGGGTAACAGGAAACCTGCTGACATTGATCCCAGAGCAACTTGCATTTGGAACTAGGAGAAAAGACTGGAATTTTCCCGGAAAACCCTGGACTTCTCTGCTGCTGTACTGCTGACCAGATGAGGTGAGATAACAGAGAAAAACATTGTCATGCTATATCTCATACAGATGTGACTAGAGTTGATGGAAAAATCTATGGGTTTTGGGTTACCAGAGGTTTCTCAAGCCCGCAGACTCAAGATAATGTTTCTTTGTCTTTTTAAGGTAAAAATATTCCACATTGTAACCTCATTGTCTGCAGTTCAAACTTCTCATCAACTCCTTCCTACTTGTATTTTTTCCCCATTGGAGTAATTTCTTCAGTTTGAGTTTTTATCCAACTTGACTGAAATAAACACAATCACAAAAAAACAAAAGACCTACCTAAACTTTGAATTGCTATGTTGTGTAGTTCCTCCATTATTGTAGCGTTTAAAAGAATACAAAGCATTGCACATCTCTCTCTGCATTTATCTAAATTTCTCTCAATTTCTATAGTGTCTCTTTCACTCACTGTCACATTATCTTTCTCTCTTAATCTCTCTTCTTCACAGGAAGATTTGGTTGACTTACTTCTCTATAGTTTTTTTTTGTCTATCTATTTTCCTAAATAATATATTTGTTCTGTTAATTCCAGATATTAATCTAATATCTTTCTCAAGATTTAGAAATGCAATAGTTAACTTTAATTGTAGAATTTCCCTAACATGTAGTTATAAAGTCACCAACTTTTAATTTTGATTCACCTTGCCATTAATTATGTTATAGTTCTGAGACTCATTTTTTATTCACCTTGAAGTTTGTTTTTTACCAACAGTAATTAAATAAATATATCAATGTGCTTTATACATTCAAAAGGGCTACATTAATTCATGGTGCTATAGCTCTAGTTCATAGACATAAAAGATATATGAGGAATAAAAATGAATTACTCCAAAGATAAAGGGGGTGTTAATTGTACACATTTCTTAAATCAACCCTTTTACAGTCATAGGCCTGTTGTGGGCTTGTGACTTGTGCTTGTGACTCGTGCTAAAGCAAATCCAGAGTAATGATGATTTTAGATTATGTCTGTTCTGATTAATCAAGTTTTTCTTTAAAACAGAGGTTCTTTTAAAACAGATTATATCACAGAGTTTTAGAATACAATTTTTGGGGTGAATACGCCATCTGTCTGAACTTCTCGTCTGCATTTACAAGTTGTGTGATCTTAGTTACTATTTAAATCTATTTGTTTCTAATAAGGCTTTCCTAAGCCTCCTTCTGGGTTGTTGTAACGATTAACACACTGGAGGTACAGTAAAGTTAGTCTCATTCCACAGGTTGCTATGAACTATTTTTTGTTGTCTCTTCAAACAATCCGAATTTGAAAGAAATACCATCATGCACCTGAGCCCAAATAAACAAAACTGAAGCTAAAAATAGTTGTTATGAAGTTAAGTGAAATGATTAAAAAGAAAATAAAAGGAAGACGTTTGGAATGAGAATCCAGTCTACAGTTTAAAATTAGTTGTTTCGGGGCTCCTGGGTGGCGTCTGACTTTGGCTCAGGTCATGATCTCGTTGCCTGAAGACCACAACTTTGCAGGGAGGATCTACACACGCTTCTAATCACAGACATGTGAGTACCCACTACGGTCTTAGGAGCATCACCCTGGAAAGGAAAAGGCAATGACCATGGCAGTTAAATTTCAGTTAACTGAACTGATTTCAGTTCAGTTCAAGTAGAATGTAAGAACCTTCTTAATTCTTTTTTCTTTTTTTTTTTTTTGTTTTTTGTTTGTTTGTTTGTTTTGTTTTTCATCCAGCAGCAGCTATATCAGAATAGGAACAGATGAGAGACTTAGATATAGATTAGGAACAGTTAGAGGAATTCGTGTGATTAAAAGCTTTTATACCTAATATGCCTAAATGCATAAAAGGCTCTGAAGTGCCTAGCATCAAAGAAAAGCCAGCATATAGCAAAAGCAGGGAGACACAAGTGGCACCCAGTATCGTGATAGCAGTTTCTAAATAAGATTTATCTCACGTCTGGAAGAACACCAGGTCAGGAATGAGTTAATCAGTATGCTAACAGAGGATTAAAGACAAAAAATAAGCTATTGTATTGTGTCTTTTGTTGTGATTATTAGCTTTCTCGCTGTTACCGAGGGTTAACCACACACAATAGAGACAATTAACTAGGTCAATGACTACTTTAATTCACTTAAACTTTAAATTAACCTTGGTTTTTCTGTTTTGTTTTTGTTTTTCAAAAAAACGGACGTTGGAATGAGTTTGATTTTATGGACCATCCCAGTGTGCACTGTAGCATGCAATGAGAAGATAAATAAACAGCATCCAGAGCATATATTGTCACGTTGTAACCATACCTGAATTGTAAACACCCATGAGAATGTTTTTAGTTCCAGTTCCCCCTCTTTATAATTTGCAACAATGATACATTAATACATTGTTTACTTTGTATTTGTAAAATAACATTTTATAAACCTAGGGATTTAAGTCAATTTATTGAATACTATACTAAGTAACTGCTAGTTTGTAAAGGATGCTGTAACAAAGATCCTGGATGGCTTACAAAACCAGAGTCTGTGATCAAGGTGTCATTGAGATTGCTGTCTTCTGTGGTCCATGAGGGGAGAAGGTATGTGTTATGTGTCTCTCCTAGCTCCTAGTAGCTTCTGCCTTGTAGACAGTGCTTCTTTTTTTATGAGGTCAGCATTTATACTGGATTAGAGTCCATCCCAAGAATCTTATCTTAACTGGATCATCTGCAAATATTATATTTCCAAATAAGGTCACATTCATAGGCACCGGACACTAGACCTTTTAAATCTTTCTGGAGACATAATTCAATGACAATGTCATTGTCAGTGTCAATTCAATGTCAAATGACAATAACCTCTGCCATGAATCGATTTCAAGTACTTACATTTGGTTTTTTTGAGTGAACAGAAATAAAACCTTTTTGCAATGCTAGTAATTTGGGAAGTATTCATGAATTTTTTTTCCAGAGATATTTTTCCCACTGGCCAAAATGAATTTTAAAATGACCAACTAAATACTATGGTACTTACAAGTATAATAAGGCATTCTTGATCTCAAATTTAGGGTGGCTTCAAATGGATTAAGCTTAAATATGTGAATATATAAATAAAAAGAAATAGAACAAGTCAAATATTGAATAAAAGATGATGCTTGATTAAATGCTAACTAAATGTTATAGATATTAGCTATAAGAGTTAAGAACATGATTCTTTTTTAGCTGGACTTAACAGCTAATTTGATAGGAATTAAACTAGAAAGTGGAGACTGGATGCATTTTTAGAAAGGCAAAAAAGAGTAAAAGAAATTAATGAGTAAAATATTAGATACAAGAAAACAAAACTTGAATTTAGAGAGTAATATCCTACTTAATTCATCAAAAGCACGTTTCTGTCCCTATAGGGTACATTGAGAAGTGAATAGAAGTGTATAGGCTAAGGAAAAAATGAATCTCAATGCCAGACAGAAGAGTTAGGTTAATGGTGAAGTAGAAATTGTTTTGACTCCTAACCGGTACATTCAAATCCATCTCGTCACTTTTATGAGTTATGAGGTCTTAAAAAAGTAACGTATAATTCTAAACCTTTGTTTACTTTCATACACACATACATGCATACATGCATACATACAAAGGGTTGAGTACCTTGCAAGTGTGGTTGGAGTCTTGCCCATGGAGGAATAAAAGTGACTTAAAGAATGATGTAATCTTGGAGTGCCTAGGTGGCACAGTCAGTTAAGCGTCCAACCTCAGCTCAGGTCATTATCTCACAGTTTGTGAGTTCAAGCCCCACATCAGGTTCGCGGCTGTCAGCACTGATTCCACTTCAGCTCCTCTGTCCCCCTCTCTCTCTGCCTTTCCATAGCTGCCACTCACTGTCTCACAAAAATAAATAAATACAGCAAAAGAATGATCTAATCTTTAAAGTAGCAATGACTTTTTTTTTTCTTTTTGATATCTGAGTTCCATCTTGTCTCAGTGCCTTTGCCTGTGCTATTATTGTCTTGGCTTCTGTCAATATTGCCCCAGTCTTGTAAAATTGTTTTCTTTGCATTTCTCAGTGCTCAGCTTAAATATTACCTTCTCAGAGAACTGTACTCTGATTACTTTCCTTTCTTTTATTCTTTAATTTCAGTTGATATTAATATAGAAAAGATCAAAAATAATTATTTAATGCTTATTTATTCTTTGCTATGTCTTCCACTAAACTATGATTTATGAGACAAGGACCATATTGTTTATGTTCACTATTTTTACTTCTAGTTCAACAACAGTATATAAAGCAGATAAATATGTTTACATGAATGCATTTAATTTTAGCTATTATTGTTTTGTAGATAATATAAAACTGATTTGGGGGGGCACAGGTAGCATGAAACTCAATAAATTATGTGTCTTATGCTATGCAGATGTTATATATATATGTTTTATATATATACATATATATATATAATAAAGTAGATCATTTTTTAGCAAATATAAACTACAATATTACCTAGAGGAGGTAATTAATTACAAGGTGTTTGAAACTACTTTCTGAATAAATGATTTTAAGTTTTGTTTCTTTTCCTACTTAAAACTATCATTTTAAGATACATTTACAGGGGCTCCTGGGTGGCTCAGTTGGTTGAGCGTCTGGCTTCGATTCAGATCGTGATCTCACGGCTTGTGAGTTCAAGCCCCGCATCTGACTCTGTGCTGACAGCTCAGAGCGTGGAGCCTGCTTCCGATTCTGTGTCTCCTCTTTCTCTGACCCTCCCTGACTCATGCTCTGTCTCCCCCTCTCTCTCAAAAATAAACAAACATTTAAAAAAAAATACATTTACAATTACTTAGTGACAATTAGATAACCATCATTTATACTTTTTTTCTTTCAGGTTGCAATAATATTGACAACATTGTAGTTATATAGTTCAAGATTAACACTATCTCCTTGAATTCAATGTTTGTTTCTGAATGAATGAAAGATAATTGTAGCAGTAATGTTTATAGTTTAAAATAAATAGTTTATATGTGACAGTTTGACCATGTGTCCTCATGCAAACCAAGGAACATTTTTGACAAGAAAGTTTCCAAGACAGAAATATTCACATTTTCTTGACCAGTGAGTTAGCACACATAGAGGAGGGCTTTTGGGATACAGAACCCCATGCTTTGACTTGATTCACTCAGCACCTCAAGTTCATAGAAGCATCCTGTCAAAAACTCTACATTCCTTTTTAAACTATTTTTCATGTAATTTCAGCAAATATGGCTAAGGAATAACAGCATTACTTGGAAATGCCATTTTCAGATTTCTCAGTTATGCTCATATATTATTTAAATCCTTAAAATGCCTTATCTCAAAAGGGCTTTCATTTCTATAACAGCTAGTAATACAAAACGCTTATGTATAAAATTATATCAAGAATATTTATTTTAACATAGTTCAAATACAAACCTTAAAAAATTAAAAGAATTAGATTTTACAGAGTACTCACATAACAAAAGTTGTTTGGATTCTGGTTTGCTTTTAGAAACCTCTGGCTTTTTTTTATTTTATTTAATTTAAATTAAGCTTCCCATTATGACAGCACTTTACTTTGAAGTGGGATTTTTTAATGTCAAGAAGCAAAATCATCCCCCAGTTGGTTGACAATTTATTAAGCAAGAGGTCTCAGGAGATTAGCACACATAATATTATAAGACATAATGTCATAGGGCTTGTCATTACAAAACAAACAATTTAATGTGGATCAGAATGAATTTTGGTCCTCTCTTTTAAAAACTCAGAAAAAGCCTTCAAAAAGATAATATTTGGCATTAATATGAATATTTGTATACTCTCTTCTAAGAAAAAATACTGTCCATTAAAATTTACAAATATGTCAGCATTAAAGGCTAGGCAAGTAAATAAATTTTGGCCATGTTTGTACTGTTAAAAAGAAATAAAGTGGAGAAACATCCTATCAGGTGATGTATGTTACATGGCTTTTCCATCCCCGAATTTTAATTGTCCCTCGCCTTTTCCTATGGCCAGTATTATGCTCACAATTTTGTCATAGTTGATTACCAAGCATCCTCTGAATTTACAATAAATTGGTTTTGATGATTAGTATAGTCTGACGTTTCATTATATTCACGTAGCAAGTTGAAGACTTAAGCTGAAATATAATTTGAATTTGAATGTAGGAATGATTGAATTGTGTAGGCAAGTATTGGGCTATTATGTTGTAGCGGATCCTTCACTGTTAGGTTTGGTAAAGCAAAAATTCCCATATAAAGTTGAATCTTAAAGTATACATATAAGATGTTACCTAGGCTTTACTAGAAAAAGAGATAAATTGGGAGGAAAAGCATAAAAAAGGCAGAGATACCTACGTGGTCTCTAGTGTTTACATTGCCTCAGTTAAATGTCAGTCTTCAATTTCCTTATATGCAGAATGAAACTTTGAAAGCTTATGTATAGCTATTAACATATTATATGAAACAAGTTTATGAATGATTATTAAAATTATTGCCATTTGAGTTAGCAATTAAAACACTTTAACTAAAAGTATATTTCTGCATATCTTAATCAATAATGAATACCTTTTTTTAACGTAATCCTATTCAAAAAGGAAGTAGTGTTTAAATACAGACATTGACCTTTTCAGTAACTATGCACCATTTTAAATTATAAATTCAGATCTTAATAAAATGGCATTATTAATTCTACAATTAACTCTATAATTCTATTGGTGATTACTACTACCCAATGTAACCGTGATATCAAATCAATTCTACACTCTACGCGAATGTACAATTAGAATGGATCTTTCCTTAATTACATACTTATCAAATTATATGTGCATTTATCTGGATGTACGTTCAAACAGAAACATCATAGACAAGCATATGACCAATCACATATATTGATTGTGACCAAACGCAGTTAAAAAATTCATTAGATTCTAGTTAAACACATTATTAATTTATTATTAATTATCAGTATTTATTATTATATAAATATTATTTACATATTAATATTTTTATTAATATTGTTGTTAATATTGTTTATATTATATAGTATTAATGTATACCAGAAAATTACTTTATAAAATTTTTATTATGAAATATATGAAAATAAACTAGCAAAAGTAATTTCTATATACATTTACCTAAGGGGAAATGCCATCCTGCACACCAATCTTGATATAATGGAATTTAATAAAATTCACTTAGCGAAATAAAATTAATAGAATATACCAAAGAATGCAGTTGTCAGAATCCAACAAGATAAAAAAAATATGTAAAAATATGCTATAAATCTTAAGTCACTATAGAAATTAAAATAGTAATTTCTATATGTTTGAAAGATCTATGTGTGAAGTTATACAATTTTCTGCTATAGTTAGTAGGATTATAGTCAAAATACTGACTTAGTTAAATGAGCAATTGTAATTATGAAGTTGAGACTCTCATTGTATGTGATGGTTAATTTTATCTATTAACTTGTCTTGACTCGGTAAGTGCCCAGGTATTTGAGCAAACATTCTGGATATGTCTGTGAGGATATTTCAATGATATTAACATTTGACTCAATAAACTGAGTAAAGTGGATCGCTCTTTTAATGTGGGTGGCCTTCCCCAAATCAGTTTAAGGCCTTAATAGAACAAAAACACTGACCTCTCTTAAATAAGGGAGAATTTCTCTTGTCTTTGGACTTAAACTGCAACATTAGGTACCTTGGGTCTCCGGCTTGCTGACTCACCCGCAGATATGGGGACATTTCAGCCGCCATAATCACTGACTCAATTCCTTATGTGCATTTTGTTGCCCACCCCCTACCCCAGGGAACCTTGAATAATACACTATAAATGTCACCCTTAAAAGGATGAGAAATGTTCTTTAATAAACTTATTTTCCCGGATCTTTAGCTGTTGCCTAGTAAATGAATGTTTGTTGAGTGAGAAATTCTCAGATCAATACATTTCTTATTGTTATCACAAATTTTCATGTAACTTACTACCAATAGCCACTGATGGCAACTCTTATCATGTATTCTCTTTTAATTTTGTATTCAATTTGTCCTAATACAGTAAGAATGACAACATTATTAATATGTAAGTGAAGAGTTCCAAAACAGTTTCATTTCTATAAAATTATATTGTACTTTGTATTATTAGCTATTTAAAGAGTATAGAATAAACCTTAGAGCTGGTCTAAGGACTTTTCTGTATGATTCATGGAGACTACTAAGAAACTGACCCCTATTTTCCTTTTATAACCTTAAATTTGGGAATATACTCAGCTCTGTTACCCTAGAAAACCTTAATCTGAAGGATGAAAATTTGTTTATTTACAAATATGCTACATACTTAATTTTAGATGCCATGTTGCTATTGAAAAACTTTGGCACTAGAAAGTACACTGAACAAGAAAAAGAAGCCTTTAACACATAATCCACTTCTGTAATATGGCTGGAATTTAAAATAGATTTCTGTATTTCCAGAACATCTGACAGACTTACTTCCTCAGGCATTATCATCCACAATTGTTCAGATTTAAAAGATAGTAGATTACACTTCCTTGTATAGCAAAACATGGAGCTACTTTATCTATTTTTTATTGTAATTGAGATAATTTTCTTCAAAATTCTATGGGCTAAGTAAAATTTACTTGAGTAACCTTGACTTAATTGGTGGAGGGCTTTTCAACAATAACAACTTTAAATAACATTATTTAAAACTGTGGTAATTGATTAGTTAATTATTATTACATATGCTTAAAACATCTAACATATTAAATATCAAAAGCATCCAGGGTATAGGAATGGTAAAAAACAATTTGTAAGTCTAAAGTGTAGACATTACTTTTAGAAACTCAATAAGAAAAGAACTTTTAAAAATAATTTGATTTTACAGAAGAGAAAACTAATGTGTTAGTGAGAATGAGAGATTGTGCTCTATGAAATTTTACTTATGATTTTTTTTTCTGAAATGGAAAAAAAAATAAATTTGTGTAAGAGCTGATAGGATCCAACAGAGAGAGATATCTTGCAGACATTGGTGACAGAAGGAATAATGGATGGAAATGTGTTTTGGGAGCACAGAAATTAAAGGAATACGGTGAACATACTGAAGGCTTATCTCTAGCCCTGAGGAAGACATCTCGTCCATTGCAGTTGTTGGCAAAAAGCAAAGGGAAGTGAGCCATATTTTCAGTTGTCAATTAAGCTTCTCTCCTAGCAACTTTTGCAACTCTCCCTGATATCATACAGACTGGAAACCGGAGAACAATTGTTCTGGGAATTCTTACTAGTATAATGCCAGCTGAGATTCTGCCATCAAGGGGCATTTGCATATTACATAGAAATTGGAAGCTGGAATTGTCTTTTAGTAGCCTTGGAATATCATGAGGAGAAAGGAAGAAATAAATTTTTGTCCTAATTCTGAGAATATTCTTGAAAATAATCTGCTTTAGTGTTACCTGTGGCAGCAATCACTGATGTAGCTTCTTCAGTTTCTGAAACCAGAGGCATTTTACTGTCCTTTAGTCCATTAGTTCCTCCATTGGTTTGTCAGTACATAATTACCTATATATCATTTCCTCCAGTTGAAAGACCTGGCACAATTTTTGCTTTCTTGACTCAAACTTGACTAATACTGCACAAATGCATTTATAGTTATGGTGGCTGAAATTTGAAGCAGTTTCAATACGAGGTGTAAGAAACAAATTTAGATGTAAAAAGGAGGAGTTAAATACTTTTTTGTAAACGATATTTCCCTGCAGAGAATAAGAGAAAAAAATCAACTTGGCAAATATGATGTAGCTTAGCAGCAGTAAAGACTAGATGTAGTGAATATATAGTGACAATAATGTAGGTTTTTTTTTTTTCAGTAGTAATTAGTTTTCCTAGAATAAAAGTAGGATAAGGAAAATAATGGGTTAAGGAGGCCAACAGAGCAAAGTGAATTAAGAACAGTGGTTGCAATGATAGATAATAGTCAGATGAAGTAGATTTTCCTAAGGGACAAGTACGGGTATTGTAAAAATAACCAAATAAGTGTGTTGGAAGTATTTAGAATTATTTAGATGCATTTAGAGGTTTTATACTTTTTTCCATGGTGAAATGATTTGGAGGGAAGGAAAAAGCCTATGATGTTGCCATACTTTTGATGGTTAAGTATATTCTAGGCCAGTTGATCAGATAAAGGAGTAGAGACGTAGATTAATCAATCACGTAGGATGGTTATGATACTTGTGTAACTGACCCTATGGGCAGAAATGTTTGTGAAAGAGGTGTGTTTTAAGCCTTAAACAATTAATTCTGGAACATACTTCTGGAACACAACTCACTTGCTCCTGAGATGTAAACGTGTTCCAATAAAATACATTGCAATTTTCTTCTCAGTCCTTAACCTTTATTTTACTCTGTGGACCTAAAAGATTTATTATCTTATTCATATAATTTACCTCTGGGTACAGTCCAAGGAATAGGTACTTGTTACTATAGGTAAGGATTTCTAATTTGCTTTTTAACATTTTGGGTGGGTTTTTTTTTTTTTTTTGCTTTTTTCTTGTTCTTACTTTTAATAAAAGCCATTTCTGTGGCACACTATTCCATCTTTCTTCACTCAATGGCAATAAGGTCCAAGTTATTACTTTAGCATTCTAAATTATTAACTGCAACTTGATGAACTGAAATTAAATGAATAATAATAAACTATATGTGGTGAATTGCTTTATAGTCTAGACAGATGTCGGGTCATAATGACCATGCAAAATGTTAAGGGTCTATTAATGGCTGAAATACTATTACAAGAATATACATAATCAGAATATAAATATGAATATATGAGCTTTTCTTTATAGCAAATGTGGGGTTTTTTGTTTTGAAAACTGTTATCACAATCAAATCAATCACAATACACTCAACAGCATTGTTCAACCACCTATGAGAAGACATGGCTACTTCTTTCACTAAACCTTATAACATTTATTCATTTCATCTGTCCTGTGAAGTTCTCATGATATTTCCATACATACAAATAATAGGTTTACCAAAATACATCCACCAGAGTATAGGGAAAACTATTGTATCAAAGTTCAAATAATATAGCCACATAAATTAAAAGAAAGGTTTTCTTTTTCATTGTCCTTACTCATTTTACTCTTCACTCATTTTACTCTCGTGACAGGCTGGAGTAAAACCCAGCAGCATAGTGAGACTCAGTTCCAGTTTGTTATTCAGAGATCAAGTTTCCTTCACCACACCTCAGGACATTTTCCTAGTCTGCATAGTTGAAGCTAGGTTTTATGTCATAGGGGTAGGTTATATACGTATTCTACACATAGGACGGACAAAAAAAAAACAGAAAAGGAGGGCAAACGAGTTCATTTTATGCAAATAATATGGTAGAAAATTTCTCTTTCAGTCAGATCATATTGGCATGACAAAACTCCTCCAGATACTTCTGATCAGGAAACACAGTTTCTGATTACATGGTCATATATCCAGCAAAGACTGTAAGGAGGAAGAAAGGATTGTAGGATGACCTAGAAATTGGCCACACCAAGATCCCAAGTTAGAAAAGTGTACCACTGAGTCATGGACTAGAACTATCCCTCTCTATGTTTTACCTAGGAGCTCATCAGTCTTGTCTTTATTCTGTATTTCACAAGTTTAGGTACAATTGGAACTTAAGTAATACTTAGTAATATAATAAATAGTACTTAGTTCCTATTCCACTTGGTTTTCCCATCAGCTATCTGACATTGGGGAACATATAAAACCATTTGATCTTTAATTTCCACATGTGCATGCATATTCAAGTTAATAGAAATTAATTCATAAAATTATATGACTTAAATGACATAAAATGGGTAAAGCATCTGGAAACTTAATAAAACCCTACAAATTTCCTAACTCCCTTTAGTCTCATTAACAAAATAATTCTTATATGATGCAAAATTCATCCCAGAAACTTATAGGCATTTAAATTCCCACAAATTCTTTAGAAATATAAGTACATCACATTTTTTTTTGAGTTGCAAGGCCAAATTTGCCTAATAGAGAGTCAAGTAATTGTGTGGGAACATGAAATGATGTAGTAATTTTCCCTTGCATTCATGTAATTATTCGTTCTACCTTTTTTTTTTTTCTGGTGGATTTTTACCCTCAGATTTGCTCACAAGTGTCTGGAATACACCATTCTACTTTAGAGAAAAGAAGTTAGAAGCAGTATATGAATCCTTATGAGCATATTTTCACCAGTAGCAAAAAAAATAGAATGAACTCCAACTTCATTATCTCTAATGAAAAGAGTTGGACACACACACACACACACACACAACGTATTGGCACACAAATGCTTCATTAAAATGCATTAATTATACACACTTACTTTTTCATTTTTTTTCTGATTTTTAATTAATCTAAAATAAAGTTGAATGTTTTGTATACAGTTACATGAATTTTAACACAGGAGCGTGTGTAATACAAATTACTCATGTAACTACCACAATTCCATCAGTCCAAAAAACTCCCTCCACCTCTCTCTTTGCAGCTACAGTCTACCCCAGTCATCAACCACTGTTAACTGCAGCTTTATTCTCCAAAACCATAGCATTTGCCTACTAAGAATATAACATAGAAATAAATATGCAATATAGAACCTTTTGATGATGATTTTTTTACTCAATGTAACTCCTTTGATATTCACCCAAGTTGCTGCCTTCATATTGTGGAATAAATATTCCATTGTGCGTCTGTGCCCCAATTGGTTCATCCATTTACCTATGTGGAACATTGGGGTTGTTTCCAGTTTGCGGATATTATGAATACAGCTGCTACAAACATTTATGTACAGGTTTTTGTATGAACATAATTTTCAACTCTCTACAGTAAATTCCTGAAAGGAATTGCTGGATCCTATAGTCACTGCATGTAGCTTTATTAGCAACTGCCAAACTATTCTCCAGCTGTACTGGGCCATTTTGCATTCGCACTTGGCAGGTATTAAAGTTCCAGTTTTTCTATATAATCATCAACACTTGGTATTGTATTTTTGTTACGGTTGTTGTCTTGCATTCTAATGGATATGTGGTACTATTTCATTATGTGCTTTTAAATTGCATTTCCCTAATAGCTATATTTTAATGTACCTATTTGCCATTTGTATATCCTATTTCCTTTGCTTAAATGTTTATTATTTTAGTCACTTTTTATTTCATTGTTTGTTGTTTATAATTCTGGGTTTTGAAAGCCCAGACTCCTACTAAAGTCCTTTTGTTAGATTTAAGATTGCAAATATTCTTCCTGGATGTAGTTTGTCTTTTCCTTCTCTTCCCAGTCTCTTTTCATGGTGCACAAGTTTTTCACTTCAGTAAGCCTAATGTGTTGTTTTTTCTTTAATGGTCATGGTTTTGGTGTCATGGCTAAAATTGTGTGCCAAATACAGACTATATTTTCTGCTAAGTTTTCCCCTAAAAGTTGTATAGTTTTATGTTTTACATTTAGATCAATGATCCATCTTGAATTAACTTTTGTATAACAGAATTTGAGTCAAAGCTCAAGTTTTCCCAATTGTTCAAGCAAGTTTGGTAAATTTTATTTTTTGATTCAGGATACGGTAAGCTAGCTGAATGTTCCATGTGCACTTGAAATGAACTTGTATTCTGCTGTTTCTGAGTTGGGTGTTCAATAGGTGCAAATTAGATCCAGTTTTTTTATAGTGCTTCTTGGTTCTCTATAACCTTGCTGATTTTCTTTCTGCCAGTTATAAAAGATTACAGAGAAGTGTGTTGAAGTGTCACTAGATAATTTAGATTCTTCTATTTATCCTTTTAGCTTTTTCAATCACTCCTTATGTATTTTGAAGCTCTGTTGTTAGGTGCCTGTGCATTTAGGGTTTGAGCATTATTTTAGAGAACTGATTATTTTATAATAATGCAGTATCACTCTCTTCCCACAGTAATTTTCTTTTCTTTTTTCTTTTTTCTTTTTTTTTTTTTGATGCATACTTGGTGTGATTTTTTTTTAGTAAACTTCACACCCAACATGAAGCTCAAAGTGGGGCTTGAATTCATGACTCTGAGATCAAGACCTGAGCTGACTGAGATCAAGAGTCAGAAAATAAGAACATGAGAAAGTGTGAGAGGAAATAACCCAGCCCTATGTAGAAAATATAAGAAAAAATGAACTTACATTTTAAAACAAGCTTAGGACGTGTTTCTTATTCTAACTGCTCACCTATGCACGTGTAGACTCACACACACACAATGACTCACCAAGGATCACCCATCTACAGTATGCAGTGAACCCAAGTTGGCCTTCCTTCCTTTCCCCAGTCCCATATGGATGCATATAACTAATAATTGCTACCTATAACAAATGAATATTATCTTCTTGGGTTCTCCAATTACAAAGCAATAGGCAAAGTATTAATGTGACATCATCCTTAAAGTTTTTACTATTTCCTATAATATTCATTATAAGCTAATACGTAGCCTATACTTATAATAACATATATATACGCTTTATACACACACACACACACACACATACCAGTGTAGGTGTTGAGTTCTTTAGATGTGATTGATATTTAAATCAAATGACTTCCCCCATAACGTGTGTGGGCTTCATTTAATAAGTTAAAGGGCTCAGGAATAGAGACTGAGGACTTGTGGAAGAAGAAGCAATTTTGTTTCAAGACTATTACACACTTCCCTGAGTTTCCAGCCTGCAGATTTTGGACTCAAGACTGCAACATAACTTACCTGAATTTCCAGCATGCCAAGCTGCTCTTCAGATATCAGATTTGCTAGTCCCCTAAATCATGTGTGCCAATTCCTTAAAATAAATCTCTCTTTCTCTCTGGATAGATCCTATTTCTGTTTTTCTGTAGAACCCTAACTAATAGGATGACGACGATGATGATGATGATGGTAATAAATAATAATTCTAACATATGTTAGAGTTCCAGAGAAAAAGAGGAATGTGGTGCAAGAAAAAAATGTTTAAAGAAATAATAGCTAAAATCTTTCCAAAGTAAGCAAAAGATATACATTTATAGATTCAAGCAGCTTAGTAAACTCCAACCAGATACACCAAACAAATCTACACACAGAAACATCATAATCAGACTTCTGAAAACAACAACAAAGGCAACATCTTCAAAACAATAGTAAGAATAAAATGGCACTTTACCTAACACAAAATGAAATTGAAAAATATTTATAAGGTGCTGACAAAAAATTAAGTATCCAAAATTCCACATCTAGCAACATTCTCAGATGGAGGAAATAAAAATAAAAATGCTTCTACAAACGGACTTTGAAAAATTTCTAAATAAATAAAATAATAGAAGATGGAGACTGGGAATACCAGCAATGAAAGAAGAAACCTTAAATATCTGGTTAAATAGTAAACTCTATTTTTCCATTGATTTCCCAATATTTATGTTTGACAATTTAGAGCAAAACAATAATATTGTTATATATAACTATGTGTTATAGTTATATATATGTTTTATATATATATATAACTATATGAAAGTTATATATATATATAACTAGATATATGCTTACTCCTTCATATTGTAGTTGTCAAATACATATATATACATACAACTATTTATATATATGTAATATACATGTTATATATGTGTATATGTATATATGTTATATATGTATATATATGTTATATATAATATATATAGTTATAGTGTTTGACAACTACAATATAAAGGAGTGAGAATAAAGAATAACAGGGCTTATATTGTGGTAATTTGTTTACATTCCATTTAATTTATTTAAATTAGATATTAAGTAAGATATTAATTTTAGCTAGACTGTGAGGGGTTAACTATGTATTTTGTAATCTCTAGAATACTATTAAAAAAATCTTCTACAAGTAGATATATTCAAAAACACAAGGAAAATTCAATACCAGTATTTTTCAAATAACCTGAAAGAAGGTAGGAAAGGGAAAGCAGAACAAAAAACAAAGAGGACACAGGAATACAAATAGTAAAACAGTAAATTAAACTCAAACATATCAGTAAACACATGATATATAAATTGTGTAAATAGCTTAAACATACCATTTAAGATGGAGATTTTCAGAATGAACTAAAAACAAATAAACCAAGATTACCAACTACACATTGTGTATAAGAAATTCATTTCAAACATAATAGGCAGATTAAGAGTTAAAATCGAGAAAAGGACATGTGGCTATATTAATATCACACCAAGTGTTGGGACACATGGGTGGCTCAGTCAGATACATACTATAGATGGGTGATCCCTGGTGAGTCTTTGTGTGTGTAAGAGTCTTTGTGTGTGTGTGTGAGTGTGCATAGGTGAGCATTTAGAATAAGAAACATGTCCTATGCTTGTTTAAAAACGTAATTTTAGTTGTTCTTTTAATTTTCTACATAAGCCTGGCCCATTTCCTTTCAGATTTTCTCATGTTCTTATTTTCTAACAACTTAACCATTTTAATCTATTTTTCTCTCTGACGGTGGTACATAGAACTTAACAAATTGCTCTAATTAAATTATAATGAAATGAGAGAATTGCACAGGGCTACAGTTTCTTTGTGCCACTGTCATGCTTGCTATTTTAATATCTGTATCCCTTTCTTATTTGAGAATGAACTTGCCACCCTCTATGAACATTAAATCATTTCCTGCCATATTTTTATGTGGCAAATTGGTAAACACTCTATTTTAATTATTACTGTCTTTTTTCTTCCAGAGAAGAATGAAGGAAAGGCTATTCATTCTTCTGTTTGTTTGTTTGTTTTTAATCATCTTTTCTTTATAGCATATAGACTGGTAATTGGAAGAAAATTCACCCTGCCCATCCACAATCATTTCACATGTGCTTTCCCTCATCTCTGATTAGTGTTTCTGTCTCTTTTCCTCTAACGTGTGAAATTAGGTCTCCTTATTTTGACACGGCTTGTTAAAAGGAAGATAAATGCCATGTCCGTGTGGGTTCACGTGGCATCATGAGCTTTAAGTATCCCGTGAAGCAATCATTCATAGGGTCAGGGACCATGGGTCAAATCAGGCACAAAGGTGTGAGGAAAAAGATCCATGATAATCTGAAGTAAAATGATTTTTTTTAAATGTGTTAATTGCTTGATTTTATAAGTCACTAAGGGTTAGACTAAGTCAGGGAGTAGACTTCATCAAAATTCAATTTTATATAGTACATTTAATGAAAAATAAAGGTCACAGTGTAAAAGTGCCTGGGGCGTCCCATGGTTTTAAAACTGGCTGATTCTGAGAAGCTGGTGTTTAAAATACATAAGCTTCCATTATAAATTAGTTTTTAAAATAACCACTTATGGTAGGTATTTAATTTAAAAAATGTATACTATTCATTTTCAAAGTAGATCTTAAGGCAAAGGATTAGATGATGTGTTTTTCTAAGGAATATGCTTTTTTTTTTTTTTTTTTTTGTATAAAAGGTTACTTTCACCCACTGGAAATTAGTGGTTGTAACACATTGGAACAAAGAGCATATTCAACTGTTTTTCAGCATCCTTCACTGTATCTTTAAAATATACAGTGGGGTGCCTGGCTGGCTCATTCAGTGGTGCATATACGTCTCTTTGATCTTGGAGGTTGTGAGTTCGAGCCCCGTATTAGTCATAGAGTACTTAAAAAAAGTAATTAAAATATAAAGTAGGTTTTCATTTTTATCGAAAATAAGTTTTTGCACATTGATTTTGATTCAGGAAAGTGCTACAAATAATATTTTGATATGTTTTGCTGTGTTTGTGGATTACCTATTTCTGCTGGGAAGGGAGACATGTCTGTTGAAATCTACATGGGTGAAAGGTGAAAATTATTTTTTCATAATAAGGACAGATATGTAAGAGCCTTGGGGCCTTGATCATTATTATTACAATTTCAAAGAAAAAATAAACCAAGTAAAATTAAATATTATTGTATGAAGCACAGTATGTTATTTAAAAATATGTGAAATATGATTATATTTCATCACTTCATAGGTACAATGATGTCATAAAATGGCATGAGATAACCAAGCAGTCAATTTTCAGGTGAATATCTCTACTCAGTAAAGTATAATAAACTCATGAAGACAGGAATTTTATTTTTTTCTCTTTCATTCATTGTTATAAAATAATGTCTGTAACAGTAGTTCACATATCAAAAGCATTCGATAAAAATATGTTCAACAATGATTATTTCCTTATATCTTTTTCTTCCTTATATCTCAATTTACTTGTTTCTTTTCTACTTTGTAATACATTGCTTATATCTCTGACCTGTATTTGGAGTATAACTGGCAATGATACATTTAACTTTTGGTAACATAAATGCTCACAGTAATACCAAACACATTTTACTTCTTTGTCAAAATGCAAAATAAATAAGTTGGATACTTAAAAAATCCATTCTTACTAAGGAAACATCAATTCATTTATCTTTCATATGAATTGAAAACATTTTCTTAATATCCTTTGTTTCTGTTGACTGTGCTTTTAAATCTGTAAGTTTTAATTCTTAGTAGTCTATGATTCTTTTTCTTTGTAGTTGCTGTTTCCTGCCTGGGAAATATATCTCACCAGATCTGAGCAAATAAGATTATAATTTAATAAAAACAAAACTTGAAATTCACTAAAATTTTATTTTTTTATGGTTTGTGATGGGCTGTAAGTGTCCAATTGTATTTTCATTTGGCTTGTGAAATAACAATTTATTCATCTCTTCAAATCCCATAAATAACTATGAGAAATTTGTAGATCTTTTATTTTATTCCACTCAAATATTTGTCTCTCCTTTTGCCAGTGGTTTGCTCTTATGATTAATGCTGACTTTATAAGAGAACTATGAAATTTTCAAACATATCGTTGCTGTTGCTATTACTATTATTATTATCATTTCAAGGCAAGGAATTCTTTAAATACCATTAGAATTACTTGTTCTTGAGGCGCCTGGGTGGCTCAGTTGGTTAAGCCCCCAACTTCGGCTCAGGTCATGATCTTCCAGTCCGAGAGTTTGACCCCACATCAGGCTCTGTGCTGACAGCTCAGAGCCTGGAACCTGCTTCAGATTCTGTGTCTCCCTCTCTCTCTACCCCTCCCCTGCTCATGCTCTGTCTCTCTCTCTCTCTCTCTCTCTCTCTCTCAAAAATAAGTAAACATTAAAAAATTTTTTTTAAATTAAAAAAAGAATTACTTGTTCTTTAAAAGTTAAATGGAAAATACCTAAGAAAATACTTGAACCTTGTGTCTCACTTTAAAATCAAAACAATTTTGGTAATTTTATACACTGGAATTAATCATCACTTTATACATCAATAAAAAGTCAATCAGTATCTTCAGTTGATCTCTTCAATTTTTTTTACAACTATAGTTAATTCTCTTCTCTCATTGTCAAACGTGTGTGTTTTATTCTTTCTATTTTGGTTTAATCAAGCACATCAACCATCATGCTGTATGCTTTTTAATTAATTAATTAATTAATTAATCTATTTATTTTTAAGTTTATTTACTTATATTGAGAGAGACAGAGAGTACATGAGTAGGGGAGGAGCAGAGAGACAGGGAGAGGAAATCCCAAGCAGGCTCTGCACTGTCAGCTATTTGGTAAAGACTATTTGGTAAAATAGTCATTTACCAAAAAGACTATTTTTTTCCCTATTGAATAGCAGGGCTCATTTTGTGAGATCATGACCTGAGCTGAAATCGAGAGTTGGGCACTTAACTGACTGAGCCACCCAGGCACCCTTGTATGCCTTAAATTTATATATTGATGTACGTTAGCCATTTATCAATAAAACTGGAAAAAAATATTTTAAAGGCAAAAAACTAGTGGAAAAAAAGTCAAAAACCACAAGGTGTTGATCGACCTTTTTTTACCATTTAAAATAAAAAATAAACCTTTTTATGATATTTTTTCTAGTACCCTTATTTTTATTTATTGCATTTTACTTGTACGTCTCATATAATTTTATTAATGTAAGAACTGTACTCTGTTATATTTTTGTGGTTTATGCGTATTTTCAAAATAATTTTCACATTTCCCAAAGGTTGTTTTATGTTTAATACTGAAATTTAGGTATCTGTTTAATTGCCTGTTTGATTTTAGATCATCCCTCTCCTCCATCATTTATTTATTTATTTATTTATTTATTTATTTATTTATTTTGGAAGTCACCATTCTCCTTACTCTTCATTTTGGTTGCTGGACTCCATAAGTGAACAAGAAATTTCTACTGCTTCCTCATGACTTGTTCCCCTTGTAACCAGGAAACTGAAGAGTATAAGTACTAACAGTCCCAGCGATGGTATTAGAAGCAGTGATTTCAACATGGTTAGTACCACCACAATGTAGTACTGGCAAGAACCTCTTGTTCTACCCTATATCCTAGCACTTTGTCAAACACAGGACTCTCCAGGCAATGAAATACAAGCAGTTCCTTTCAGAAGTGTTCATTTAAGCTGGAAATGCCTTTTCTTTCAAGACCTTCTTGCATGTGAGAGGACCAAACTCTCTCACTTCGGATTTCTGATGTTTGGGAGATAATTTGCCATAGTATTAGGAACTCCGGGTCTCTTGATAATGTTTGTACATTTCTGCTCAGTTGATAAATTATTTCCCTTACATCCAGTTTGTCCGGGGGCACTTCACTAATGGGCCCTGTGGATCACCAGCTTGCCCCTGACGTCCAAATGGAAGACAGATTCAACAAAACCTACAGATAATCTTGGTAGTTACAAACAATACAAACAAATAAATATACCACCAAAAAGAGAAGTTCAGAATTAATGATAAAAAGAAATGCACCCATTGGTTTTAAAATTGAACTGAAAGAAAATGAAGCATATTACTACATAGAACTCCTGGCTAAAGAATAAAACATACAAATTTTTCAAACTATCCAAGAATTAGAAAACAAAAATTGTCATTTTCTAAAGATTATATATACTGCATAAAATTTTCCTGAAGCATTATAATACTAACATCACTCCATTTCAGATGGCAAAAAATTAAAACTAAAATCTAAGTGTAACTTTTTTCAATATTACTTTCACTTAAGTTCTTGAACTTTTAGCAAAAAGACTATTTTCCCTATTGAAAATTGTTTATGTTATCCAATATTTTATTTTACTTAAATAAAAACATTTTTTCCAAATAAAATCAGCAATTTTATACCATTTGCTACATACATAGTGTCTCCATAAGTTCAATGTTTTTGTGCGTTATTGAATTTCAAACACTTAGCACAATGTCCTAGAATGAGCTTTTATTACATTTACTTTTGAAGGCTGGTGTTATAGATCTAATTTCTAAAAAGCCCTCAAAACAGGAACTAATGGAACACACTTTAGACCCTGCCTAGAAATAAAATATACAATGAGAAGTTGTTGCCCATGAAACTTAACAGATTGCAAAATAAATTTCTACAGAGAAAGTAAAAATAACTGCCTTTTAAGAACAAAACAAGCAGAGGAAAAAAAAAAAAAAGACAAACCAAAAAATGGACTCTTAACTATAGAGAACTACAGAGAACAAACTGAGGATGACAAAGGGAAGATGGGCGGAGGGAGGGGTCAAATAGGTGATGGGGATTAAGAGTACGCTATCATAAAAAAAAAAGAGTGCACATATCATGATGAACACTCAGTAAAGTATCAAATTATTGAATCACCATACTGTGCACCTAAAACTAATATAACACTGTATGTTAACTATATTAGAATTATAATTTTAAAAATAACTCCCTTTTAATCACATAGAATAAAAATCTCTTAGGAAGATAAAATAATAATAAAAGTTGTCATTATTATAGCTATAAGTTTTGAGCCCATATTATGTACCAGATGTGTGCTAGAAGCTTCACGGGAATTACACATAAAATTATGTGCAGCAAAACGCTAATTGCAAGAAGAAGGTGGGGACAGATTAGAGCGTAAGAAAAGTGGAGAAAGTGATATTTTAAATTTGGCAGCTGATTAACTGTATTAAGCTGAAAGAAAAAAATAAAACCTCAACAGCTGGCAGACTTGATGACATGTTTCATCTTTGGCCAAGTATGTGTTGTTCCAGAAGAGAATAGGGAGTGGGAAGAGCCTTAGGCTAGCTATTGCTGCATCCAAATGTGCTTGGAAGGGCATCAAGTGTAGATTATTTATCAGATTTTAGCTTAAAATTAACTTGGTGTTGCACTGCATTCTGCTTAATATAAACATGTATATATTAAATATTTATATGTTACAAATACGATAATATAAAAAGCCAGCTATCTTGTTTATATCTTAAGTTTCTTAAAAGGATACAAGCAATCATTAAACAATGAATTGTAAGAGAGTATGCTGGAGTCATCATTTGAAAAGCTGTGAAAAAATGACCATATATTTAATTGTGTTTTGGATATGATATAAGTTTTTAGAGTGAAATTAGATTTTAAGAAAAATCAGGGCAGTGAAATATTTTTCAGGTACAATAGCATTTAAATTTAATTGAAATTGAAATTGCAATAAGTTTGACAAATGTGTACATTTATATAACAACCACCGCATCATCACATATGTTCCCTTGTGTCTCTTTTTTAGCCAATATTTTCCTCCAAACCAAACCCTGTGAGCCACTGATCCAAAGTGTTTCTTGATAGTTTTGCGTTTTCCAGAATGACATATGAATGGAATCATAAAAGAGCCCTTTTTTGATAGGATTACTTTACTATTTTTGAGACTCATCCATGTCTGCATATTATTAGTAATTTGGTCTCTGTTTTGTCAAGTCAATTCTATCGTATGGATACACGAAATTTTGTTTATCCATTAGTCATTTGAGGAACATTTAGCTCTTTTGCAGACTATGGTGATTATGGAAAAGCTACTGTACATTCAAATATAGGCTTTTGTGTGGATATAAATTTTCAGGTCTCGGGTAACTAATTAGATAGAAGATTAGAGGGCAATAGGGTAAATATATGTTTATTTTATAAGAAACTGACAAATAATTTTTCAAAGTAGAGATTCTATTTCAAGCTCCCACAGGCAACTTACAAGAGTACCAATTAGAGCTCAGTTTGATCAACTATGTGATCAAACTATCATTTGATATTCTATTTTGTTGATTTTAGCCATTCTGATAGTGTTTGGAGATATCACATTGTGGTTTTAATTGTATTTTGCATAGTAACTAATGACGTTGACCACCTCTTCATGTTCATTTGCAATCAATATATCTTCTTTAGTAAAATGTTCAAATTTTGTGACCAATTATTGTTGTTTTCTTCATTATTGAATACATAAATTTTATATACATACACATTGTATATATTATGTATTATGTTGAGTATATATATGGTGGCTTGATTTTAGATGTATTTTTACATATATTGAATATATAACGTTTATATATTTTGAATACATACACATATATATATGTATATAGTGGCTTGATTTTTCACTTACTTAATAAGATCTTTTGAAGCAAAAGTTTCCAATTTTTTTATTTAAATTTTTTTAAGTTAACTTATTTATTTTGAGAGAGACAGAGACAGTGTGAACAGGGGAGTGGCAGAGAGAGTGGGAGAGAGAGAATATTCAAGCAGGCTCCGCACTGTCAGTGCAGAGCCTGAAAAACCGTGAGATCGTGACCTGAGCCAAAACTGAAAGTCAGATGCTTAGCTGACTGAGCCACCCAGGTGTCCCAAAAGTTTCTAATTTTGATGAAGTATAATTTATGAATAGTTTGTTCAAGATATTTCAAATGGATGAAAACTTCCCCCTCTGAAATGGAGATATATAACTTGGAATAATTATCTCAGTGGGAAAACAAAAGGCCAAAAAGTGAAATTTGCTCTAAGTGTCATCTTGTCACTAGGTAAGATTTGTAACAAATACATACAAAGATGTTACTGTCTTTTATGTTGTCACAGTTATAGAATGTTTGCAGACCATGAATTTATAAATATATCCATAGTATTAAACTTTAATTATCATTATTTTTCAGGATATTCTAGAGTTTCCAATTACAAATTCATAAGATTTGGTGTGCATCATTTACACATTTATACAGTTTTACATATTTTACAGTATGATAACCAAGAACACAGGCTCAAGAGTCAAAGAGCTTGAGTCTCAACCTTCAATCAGTCTTTCGCAAGATGTGCAGCTTTAGAAACTTTACTTAACTTCCGGTATCCTTTTTGACTTGTCAGCTAAATCAGAGATTCTTGGATGTTCACAGTTCAGAATGCCCTTAGCAACCATTCTTTTGTTTCAGCCCACGTAGATCAAAGGAATACCTAACAGTTCCGCCTATTAAATGGTGTGTGATATCAAAGTTAGACGTATTTATGTCTTGACGACTTAATGGTCACTTGAAAAAAGTGATCTCCTCGAATTAAAAGAGAACTACCGTTATTTAATTCTGAAAAAGGTTTGTTACTACCTAGAATCAGTAACTGTAGCAAGTATTTTCTTTTACTCAGTATATTGCCTATTGCATTATTAAATGCTATTGACCTTCTAAAATACTGGACTCTGATTTGATAGCACCAGTCTCATTTCCCGTTCTATATTGATTTTTGCATTGTACCGGCCTTTTCCATAAAGACCTCTAAAATCCGGGCTTCCAAAAATGTGTCATTGAAAGAAGTATAGTACAATCTAAATTGAAAGAAAAACGAATTTTAATGTTTATTTCGTTTTGAGGGAGAGAGAGCGTGAGTTGGCGAGGGGCAAAGAGGGAGGGAGACAGAATCTGAAGCAGGCTCCAGGCTCCATGTTCTGTGCTGTCAGCACAGAGCCAGACGCGGGGCTTGAACTCACAGACTTGAAATCATGACCTGAGCCAAAGTTGGACGCTTAACCAACTGAGCCACCCAGGCACCCCAAAAGAGCTATAGTGCAATCTAATCTTTTTTTATGTTTACTTTTTTTTCATTTTGAGAACACTTGAAGCAAGAAAGATCCTTTAATCAAAACAAGCCCCACTTTGCTGGTGAGGACATGCCATGGATTGGAGATGGGAGCAGATGGAAAGCAGACGCCACAAGCCAACTTTGTACACAGTCTTTTTTTTCCTTTAGTTATTTCTTTTTTTTATTCACTTGTTTTATTTTTTATTTTTTTTTTAAATTTACCTCCAAATTAGCATATAGTGCAACAATGATTTCAGGAGGAGATTCCTTAGTGCCCCTTACCCATGTAGCCCATCCCCCCCCCCACAACCCCTCCAGTAACCCTCAGTTTGTTCTCCATATTTATGAGTGTCTTCTGTTTTGTCCCCCTTCCTGTTTTTATATTATTTTTGTTTCCCTTCCCTTATGTTCATCTGTTTTGTCTCTTAAAGTCCTCATATGAGTGAAGTCATACGATTTTTGTCTTTCTCTGACTGACTAATTTCACTTAGCATAATACCCTCCACTTCCATCCACGTAGTTGCAAATGGCAAGATTTCATTCTTTTTGATTGCCGTGCAATACTCCATTGTATATATGTACCACATCTTCTTTACCCATTCACCCATCGATGGACATTTGGGCCCTTTCCATACTTTGGCTATTGTTGATAGTGCTGCTATAAACATGGGGGTACATGTGTCCCTTCTGGAGGTTCCTCAAAAAACTAAAAATAGAACTACCCTTCAACCCAGCAACTGCACTACTAGGCATTTATCCAAGGGATACAGGTATGCTGTTTCGAAGGGAAACAGCTCTACCTTCAAAATATTTCTCATCATCTCCATTTCTATCTAATAAAATTAATTACTCAGAAATATGGACTATTATTCTCACTTCTTTACCTTATCAAGTTTTTCTCCTTACTCCACAAGACCGATATTTATTCATATCCAGATCCCTAGAGGATTAGTCCAGTGATTGGCCACAGTAGACGCATATGAATTGAATGGGATATGGCCTGAAATAGATGTCTGTTGTCACAAAATACATCCAAGCTGAAGACTAAAAACCAGATGTCTACATTCCCAATCTAGGACATTGTTTATGAGAATGCTAGGCTATTAAACATTTTCTCGAAACAATATTGGTAGACTGCATGAAAATAAGGGAGGGATATTTTGTCCCTTCTGAGTATATAACTACACAAAGTATCTTGTCTATGTCCCCAAAAGGAGAATAACTATTGTTTTACTCCAGCAGCAGCAGCCCTATCTACAAGGTTATCAATCTGTGATGCTGTAGATAAGTCCCGTCTGTGATGATAAACTCTATATATCCTTAAAGAAATATTGTATTAAATAAATTAAATTGTATACCAAGCCATTTAAAAAGAAATATTTTATTAATGTTCAGTTATAAATAGGTCCACTTTTATATTGTGATTCTCTTTGAATCCAGCATGATTTTGAAGTTTTTTTTAAGTACTGAGATTTAAATGTGTTGTCAATTATTTTAATTTAATTACATTTTCATCAGAGAACAAATTCTTATGTTTGCCTTCTTTAAAAGATTTTTGAGATTTTACTTGTAGTGTAGTTCATGCTAAAATAGCATGTTCTTCATGATTGAAAATCATCCATATTTCTATACCTTGGATGTAGTGGTTTCTATATGTGTTTTCAATCATTGTTACTAATGGTGTTGTTCCAATTGTCTGAATACTTGCCTTATTTTCTGCTTGATATATTATCATGGAGATGGTATTAAATCTTGTGTTCTGATTGTCTATTTGTTTTTGTAATTATGTTGATTTTTTTGCTTCATATGTTGTTGAGGCTTTTTTAGCTGCCCACTACCTTAAAATAGTTCTAGTTTTCCAATTATTTAATACTTAATTCAATTTTAGTGACATCTTTTATTGTTATCAATGGCATTTTATGCAAGATGATTTTATCTAGTATTAAGAGGACTAATCCAGTATTATTTGGTTTACATTTACATGAGATATATGCGGATATTTATCTACCTACCTACCTACCTATCTTCCATCCTGTCTTTTAGCTTTTTTATATCATTTTGATTTTCATATGATTTTAATAATCTGAATATTAGTTAATTTATATTTTTCATTCAGACTTTTGGTTACCTCTATTATATACAGTGGTGAGTTTGTATTTATTTTATTTAAAAAAAATTTTTAATGTTTATTTATTTTTGAGACAGAGAGAGACAGAGCATGAACAGGGGAGGATTAGAGAGAGGAAGACAAAGAATCCAAAGCAGGCGCCAGGCTCTGAGCTGTCAGCATAGAGCTAGACACAGGGCTCGAACTCACGGACCTTGAGATCATGACCTGAGCCGAAGTCAGACGCTTAACTGACTGAGCCACCCAGGCACCCCTGTGAGTTTGTATTTATTATCACTAATGAAGTGTTAATCATTTCTACTATTGTATTTGTAGTACTACCCCTCATTTTATTTTTTTTTCCTTTTCTGCTTTCTATTAGATCGATCAAGTTTTCTGTTTTCTTTGTCTTTAGTCACATGCTGCCCCGACCCCAGACTCCAAAAGTTCGGAATATCTACATTCTATCATTTTTCTTTTAGTGTTAATTTTTTTTAAACAATATGAACAATTTTAAGGTAAAAATTTAATTAGTATCTCCCTCTAGCTGAACAACAAATGGTTTTAAAAATCTGATGTTCTCCTATGTTACATCATATTTAGGTGCTTTACCCTGATGTCAACATATTCTACCGCCAGTTAGCCTCTTTTAAAATTCTTACGTATTGAGCAATTTGTTTCCTCCAGATGTCTTCTTCCACCGTATTCCTTCTATCTGGATTCAGTGCTGCTCCTTTTGAAATGCCACCTTTAGTAGTTCTTGTGGTTCGTTTGCGGTAGTGTTACTTTTTTACTGAAAACATTTTGTGTGTGTTTAAGTCAAATAATAGTTTATGCGGGCATATTAGATTCTAGATTAGTAACATTTGGTCTCAGCACTTGAAAGAAATCATTTTCTCTCTTTCTGGCATCCATTTTTGTTCTTAAGGAGTCTGCTGTCAGTCTAGTAATCTGCATTTTCTTTGGAGTTGCTTTTTAAAATGACTTTCTCTGTCTACCTGACCCGCTAGTATTCATTTATATTGATTTAATTGCCCCAGGCCAACTATGCTTTCTTTGTCTGAGGACTCAGATTGTTCATTATTTCTGAAATATTACTTTTTGACATTCTTCTCCTCTAGACTCTCCGTCTGGAGTTTCCATCATATGCTCCAAGTCTTTTATTTCTTCTTTGTAAATCATTTTGAAACATGATCTTTTGAATCATATTATCATGTTATCGCCTTTCTTTTAACTCTCCAAAACGTCCCACTGAACTTAGGTCACAACACAGATCTCTGCTATGAATTACAGTTATGGCCAAATCATTTGCCACTTTAAAATGGAAAGGCATTTTTACCAGAAAAGTTTATTTGGGATTAAATTATTGTGTTATAATTAAAAATAAATGTAATTACGGGGACTGGGTGGCTCAGTTGGTTGAGGATCCAGCTTTGGCTCAGATCATGAGTTTGCAGTTAGTGAGTTCTAGCCCCGCATCCGACTCTGTGCTGACAGCTCAGAGCCTGGAACCTGGTTTGGATTCTGTGTCTTCCCTCTCCTTTTGTCCCTCCCCTACTCGCACTCTGTCTGTCTGTCTCTCTCTCAAAAATAAAAATAAACGTGAAAAATAAATAAATGAATAAATAAATAAAATTATTGAAAAACATAGTTTTTTAATTAACACCTAATTTTGAAAGATGAATTAATTAAATGGGCTAATCAATAGCACCAATTTCATCAAATGTCAGTTGATCTTTTTAGTCATGAATATTGCCTGGCACAGTGTAGGTGCTCAGCACGGCCTCAAAGAAATATAATCAACTTCAATGGAATAGAATTTTTAAAGAAAGTTGTTTTCAGGTATCAGCAAACATATGGATGGATATATAAAATACTTAACCGAAGAATTAGAAACCACGTGGGAAAAAAGCTTTAGAAAGATTTTAAAAAGTGATGGTGAGAATTTTTCAAGGCCACATAAATGTAGTTAACACAGCAAATTCACTAAACTTCATGTTTTATAAATGGAAATATATTCGATATGTAACATTGTATAGGCTTAACGTGTACATCATTAGACTTTGAGTTTTCCTAACATACTCCACTTTTAAGTTTATTGGATATTATGAGAAAATGAAATAAAAAAATCAGAGCATCAGCCTTTGATATGAGGTAACCTTACCTTACTTTCTTCTCTATACAAAATAATGAAATCTATATTAGCCCATAGTTCAGACTTCCCTGCATAAACTGTACTGGCAATTACCATAAAAACATAGAGTGCCTAATAAAAACGAATCCACTGTTTGGAATAAAACTTGCCTTTTATTGAAGTCAGAGTCATCACATTTCTTCTACCCAACTTCTCGAATAATGAGAATTTCTACTTTCTTTAATGTTCTGAGAATTTTCTTTCTGAAAAACATAAAGACATACTATCATGCAGAGTAAAAGGTTTGGGCTTCTATTGTGAATGTGCTGCAATATTCCATTGAAATAAAGTTGATTCAGCACAAGTTTTCCAGATACGAGCAATTTTATAGTTTGAATAAATGTAGGATACTTGCCTGGGTTGCCTTTCTCATTATATTCAGGCTTTCTATCATGAGAGAGTGTCTCAGGATCTTTGTTAAAGTACATTTTGGAAAGAGAGACCTAATGAAAAGATATTATTACTTCTTTTCTTATGCAGATGTGATATAAACACACCTTTGACTATTAACAGATAGTAGTCATGGATTCAAGAGGTTCCTGTTGCTTAATATAACCTTCACATTATTGTGTATAAAAATAATCTCTTTGGGATTTGAATAATCTAAGGATTTTTAAAACCAATTTTAGAACATTCTAAAATTCTGAAGTCTTCCGTATAAGGTATCTTTTTATCCCCCATTTGGTTATTAAATCTAATGCCAAAGTATGTATTTGTCATAATAATGAAAATAATTTGGGTATTTTAAAAGCAAACTTTTTTTTCTCATAACTAATTGTAACAAACAAATTCATTAATATTGAACATAAATACATATAAAAATATTAATGTATGGAATATGCTAATGCAGTGAATATAATTGAAATAAAAGCCATAAGAGGAAATCACCTTTTAAAAATAATGGAGGGAGAATGAAATCTTTCATATCAAAAACGGTGGCCTTACTGGAAAATTTACTTGTTTCAACCTAATAATAGGTTAAATACAATGTTAATACTGGACAGAAAGAGCTTTTTTCATATACTTTTTTAAAAAGTTTTAATTATTTATTTTCAGAGAGGAGTGAGCGTGCAAATATAGGAGGTGCAGAGAGAAGGGGAGAGAGAGAGAATCCTAAGCAAGCTCCACACTGTCAGCACAGAGCCTGATGCAGGACTCGAACCCACAAACTGTGAGATCCTGGCCTGAGCTGAAATTAAGAGTCAGACGCTTAACTGACTGAGCCAAGTGCTCACAGACACCCCTGTCATATATTTTTTAATCACAACAGTGTGCAGTCTTACACAACATACCAGCTAAAACCTGTCCTTTTATGTCAAAAAGATCAAGAGCCTATTAATTACATACATTTGACTAAGCTACTTACCCTCTCTCTGATCAATTCCTTATTAAGTTTAATGAAAATATTAGCACTTATTTCAAAAGATTGTCATGGAGTTAATTGAGATCATGTGTGCAAACATTTAAAACATTTAAAATGATGGTAGGTACAAATAAAATGCTCAGTAGATGTTAGCTTTTTATTATGAGTTAATATTTTTTTTAAATCTCCATTCTGTCAAATAGCCTGTTCCTGAAAAAGCATAAAATTAGTACGTGTTGCCTAGATTTTAAAAAATCATGAGAAAAATTAATCATGTAAATCTCAGCCCCTTAGGGGCAACATTGGGTTGCTGTATATCTCAACGTAGGTAGAAGCTTGTGATGGGCTCTGCAGTTTTATATAGAATAACCTTAGTAGCAGAACTCTGATTCTGTTTATCCTCTCCACCCCCTGCCAGCCAGTTAAACGTTCTCCAAAGCTTCTCTTTTTGCAAAATTAAATGTGACCATATTGCAGAATGCCTGGCAATGGGAAGTGTTGGAAACAGTCCTTCCCACAGCCTCATTAAAAGAGAGCCTTGACTTCTCTTTTACTTTCTCAATTCTTCACGCCTGGAAGTGTGGCGGCCATCTTGCAATTCAAGCGAAGCAACTGTATGAAGGTGGAAGATGACAAAAGAGGTAGTGGAGGGAAGATGGAATCTGAGTCCCTGCTAATCCTTAGCACCAGGCTGAACTATTTATATCTGGACTTCACTTCCTATTGGTAACCTCCGTGATTAAGCCACTTAAGAGCTCCTTTTCATTATATACAGTTTAATGTAAACCTAACTGACTTAAAATTGATGGATCATGGAAATAGTAATGATGCAAAGATACCGTATGCAAACCAAACATGTAAGCTTTTCTTATTAACGGGACTCAGCTTCCTTACTATCTTCCTTTGCCATTGCAATGTTTGTTTTTGCTAGTTTTCTCTTACCAACATTCTAGCTGTCCCTCCTCCATATTCTTTGCTATTCTATCTTCTACTTGATCCTTGAGGTTGATGGCAGACTCTTACAGAAATAGTCCTTAATGCATGACGTGTCCTTGTGTCTATATTCATGTAGAGTTTCTTCCCACATTGGCTGAGATTGGCCATGTGAAATCTTAGCCAGCTTAGATTTCTTTTCAGTGAGATCTTAGCAAACACCATACAAGCAGAGGCTTGAAAAATAATACTCACTGAGGGTTACCTTTTCTCTTGCTGTTTTGAAAACAATTTCCCATGTGAAAAATCCCAGGCTAGCCTGATGAAACTGTGTGGTCTGGGAAACAGCTAGAACCAGCTGCCAACCTATGAGTAAAGCCATTTAAAAATATCCAGACCAAGACAAAGTGCTGAGTAATATCAATTGTAAACAGCAAAAACACTATCCAGCTGACATCAACCCAAATTGGTAACAGAGGTGAAGATAAACAAGTAAAATTATTAATTTTAAAGCTACTTCATTTTAAGGTGGTTTATTACACAGAATAGAGAAATGATAAAAGTTTCATAAAGTATCTTTTATGTTCTTTTATTATATGGCTGTATCCTCTCCATCACTCTCAAATTCTTTTCTATCCTCCAGACCCTCACTTCTTTTCTATCCTCCAGACCCTCATTTCCAACTCCCTTCTTAACGACTCTATGGGAGGATGTTACCTATACAAGGGACTTCAAACTAAATATATTCTTAAATCTCCCTTATGGGCAATCTTAAATCTGCCTTAGCTTGGTCCCACTTCTGCCCCTGCATACCTCTTATCTCAATAAACAACACTCACTGAATGAGTAGATCAAAAATCTGTAGGTCATAACTTTCCCCTTTGCCGTTGATGTTTAACATATCCAAATGACCATATCCTGTCCATTTTTCATGAAACAATTCTTTTATATCCAGTTGTCTTCAACTCCATTGCCACTATCATTGTTAGAGTAGGCAGTGAGGTTCTAACAGGGTACCTGGAGGTCAGCAACTAGGAAGTCATGGCCGGCTATTGGGAAGGTCAGAGGTCTGTCCCAGCAGCACTCCACAAGAAGTCAGATCAAGCCAGACAGGCCCAAGATGGCACATGAGATGACAGGATACCCCTGACCAAGTTTAGAAGAAAAAGCCTGAGGGGCTCAGTTGGTTAAGCATCCTACTGGTGGTTTCTGCTCCAAAGCGGTTTGTGAGTTTGAGCCCTATGTCAGGCTCCATGCTGCAAGCTGCGGAGCCTGCTTGGGATTCTCTCTCTCCCTCTCTCTGCCCTTCCCTGACTCATACTGTCTCTGTCTCTCTCAAAATAAATAAATAAACTTTAAAAAAAAGGAAAAAAAGGCATAAAATCCTGCTTCCCCGCAGGAAGTAATGAATATTTTGCCCCTAGTTAACAAATGCTAATTAAAGAGAGAAACCCAAAACCCAGGGATTCAGCTTGCTCTGTCTCTCCTAAGCTTGAGCTTGCCCATTCTTATCTTTCAAGTGTACTTGTCACTTTAATAAACTTTCCCACTGTGTCACTTACCCCCGCGCTGCATGTCTGTCCTTGAATTCGTCCTGCCAAGACCAAGAATCTTCAGCACCTCCTTCAGGTCTGTCTTGGCCTAGGTTAAGGCCCCAGGTCCCAGGGTTTTCCCAGTTCACCCAGCAATGCCATTCGAGACAAAATCCTCTCTCTGATTAGAGAAAACATTTCCCCCTATCCAGTTCCCATAGAACTCTTATTTCCTCTTCAGTCCATTCAGCAAACCATAGCAAAATTAATATTTCAAATGCAGACATGATTAAATAATACTGCATTATATTTTTACTGCCTTTGAGTTAAAAGAAAAAAAAAACACATATTCATATGATTGGGAAGTTTTTACATGAGAATTTCCCTGTTCATTTCCACAGCATAAATTTCTGTCATTCTCCTCTCTCTTTATTTTCTAATTTAAGCCATATTCAGCTTCTTTCATTGCTTTTGAGACATCACACCTCTTTCTATGTATCTTTGCTTTTGTGATTATGCAATTTCACCTACGAAAAAAAAATCTATCTTCTCTATCCATCAAGATCTATTTTGTCTGTCTTTCTCTGCTCAGTTTAAGCATTGCACCATGCAGGAGACTTTCAAGGATACTGCCTCCAGCCTCTGACCTTGCAGATTGCCCTTATTTTGCATTTCAAAAAGTGGTGTGATGAAAAATACGTAAGCCAGTTAAGGGGTGAAGGAATGAAACCAAAATCCAAGCAAACACATTTTGTTTTAATGCTTCTTTATTTTTGAGAGAGAGAGAGAGAGGGAGAGAGAGAATGAGTGGGGGAGGGGCAGAGAGAGAAGGAGACACAGAATCTGAAACAGGATCCAGGCTCTGAGCTGTCAGCACAGAGCCTGATTCAGGGCTTGAACTCCCAAACTGTGTGATTATGACCTGAACCGAAGACACCCAACTGACTGAGCCACCTGGGAGCCCCAAGCAAACACATTTTTATTTTAGCATTTGTTGATTTCTATGATTTAAATATTCCCACCATGGTTTTCAAGGAACATGACATCAACTGGTCAGCCAAATTCCTAATAACTGAGCGATATACCCTGATCTCATGAGCTGTTAAATACCAGCTCTAGCATAACACCTTCTGTAGAGTCCTACGTTTCTCTCAGGATGCCCGGTGCACTGTCAATGTGAAGGTCCCATGGTGTGAGGATCCATTTCTTCCTTTCTCACTTTTGCGTTTCCAGGGTATGACACAGAACTCAACACACAGGATACAACTCACAAAATGTACTGAGTGCAACAAAGAAGGACTGCATAAATGTTGATGCTTTCCTGGCTCCCAGGGTTGCATATAACTTGGAGGGCCAGATAGTGTCAGAAAACAAACATCCACACTCCTCTGTTCTAGACTAGTCACGTAATTATACTTGGAAAAAAAATTGAAATGAATTTCTATAGGCTGACAATGCTTAGCTGGTGATTTGGATTCAAACTGTGTTAAAAATCATTGTTTTAAAATTATGTGTGTTGAGGGGCACCTGGGTGGCTCAGTCGGTTAAGCGTCTGACTCTTGGTTTCGGCTTAGGTCGTGATCTCGTGGTTCGTGAGTTGGGAGCCTACTTGGGACTCTCACTCCCTCTTTCTCTCTGACACTTCCCCACACTTGCTCTCTCTCTCTCTCTCAAAATAAATAAACCCCAAAAAATTAAAATTATATACTTTGAGTGCTTATATATTGGTTGAAAAGAGATGACATTGAGGAAATATTTAATACAATCTTTAAATGATACTATGCAAGAATTTTTGTATGCATCAATGTGAAAACAACTGAACTTCACAGATACTCAGTTGCACATGTAGTTAACTGGAAAAGAAAAAAAATGGAACTAAATGATGATGGGTGCATCACCCAGTTTCTTTCAACTGCTCTATTATTTGTAGTCTTAAGTACTTGGAATAAAATGGTCTTAATTCCTATGAAAAAGTTCCTTAAATAGTATAATTTACTGAAGATTGACTATAGAGTAGGAAGTCAACAGAAGATTCGATGAGTAGAAGCACATTTTAGAAACTTTAGAAGAATAATCCCAAGGGAATTGTACATGGCCTGAGCTACCACGAAACATGCTGAGGTATTTGATGGCTGGGCTTGCCAGTTAAATGATAGTTTCTTTAATGAACAGTAAAAAACATTACTAACTAAGTTACCACATTTTCATGATTCTAATATGGGCATTTTTAATTTTCATGCCTCTGAAAATCATATGTAATAATGTGTATAATCCAAAACACATTGGATTATAATTTAATTGTCGCATTTGCTTCCATCTTGGTAATACACCAAAACAATGGCCTCATCAATTTAGTAAATTACAGCAATGGTTTTATATCATATTAGATGTCATTTTACACACAGGAGATAAAATTACAAAAATGTCCTTTTTCAAAACCCTGATCCAGAACAGCAAAATGAAAGAGTTGGAGGTAATAAATATTAGATTAAAATTAAAACCGTAAGGTCAGGGGAACTGCAAATATAATTATGGTGCTTAAAATAGCACTTGTTCCATTCCCACTATGGCTTTAAGGCATTAGGGGAGGCATATTCAAAAGATGTTTTATATATACAATCACTTCAATATTCTACTTCTTTTGCCACATATCTATAACGGTCGGTTTATCACACAGAGGGAGACAGAGGTGGAAGGAGAGAAAAGGTCTAAAATTAAGCTAAATGTTAAACAGGATGGGCATGAGCAATCAAGATAAATAGTAATTCTAAAAATGTGATCCGGGAATCATATCCATAATAATTACCTGGCATACTTGTTAAAAATGAAGATTCTTTGGCTGTGACCCAAACCTACTGAATCACAAAATCTGTGGCTGAGAACTAGAAGCCTTTATTTTTAACAAGCTTTCCAGCAAGTTTTATGCACAGTAAAGTTTGAAAAAGCCTGTTTAGTAAGAAATGGAAAAAAATATATATAAGCCAAAAAATTAGCTGAACATGGGATGTTACACCATAATTTTAATCCTACAATAGGACCTTCCAGATAAGTATGCTGAGGAAGCACTTAAAATCATAATGCTTGCCTATGAGAATATTTTTAAAATTTTTAAAAAAATATTCATTTACTTTTAAGAGAGAGAGAGAAGCAGAGGGCAAGCAGGGAAGGGGCAGAGAGAGAGACACAGAATCCGAAGCAGGGTCCAAGCTCTGAGATGTCAGCACAGAGCCCCACACAGGGCTCAAACTCACGAACCGGGAGATCATGACCTGAGTAGAAGGTGGACACCCAATCAACTGAGCCACCCAGGCGCCCTGAGAAAAATGTTTAAAGTGGATGCATACCAGTGGAATCTGGAATGGCGGTTTACCAACAGAACTATAGAAAAGACTAGGTAATATTAAACTGCACATGTTGTTGAAAGATTTGACGCAATGTTATGTTTCTTTTCCCCTAAAGAATTTAAAGTTAGGGTTGAATATTCTGACATAAATTGTTGGTTTGTTCAAAATGATATACATATTTCTCACATTTTTTATCCGGGGTTATAATCTATGTATTGTGTCAAGGCGGAGCCATTTACAATCACAATTTCATTAGAAAATTAACAATCACTATATGTGTTTTGGATTGTTATTAGTAAAATTTTATTTATGAATTATAGAAAGGTGTTTATTGCTTAATATTGAATATTAGCAACAAAGTGAGTTAAGTTATAACAAGAAGTTATGTGTTAACTTGAACACATGAAAACCACTTAAATATATATTACCTCTTAAAAAACACGTGGCATATTGAAAAACAGAATTTAAAAATTGAAATTTGTCTTAATTAATTACATTTTTGCCTAACTACAAGAATATTGCCTGAATGTTAAAACTTCTCTGAAAAGTTTTGCTATTAAAATGACTAGATGACCCCAATATTCTTTACTCACCCTAAGTTATGTTGCTATTTTGTTGTATTACCAGGTAATCATTATCATTTACATGTATCATCAAAATATTTTAATAAGTAATTGCATCACCATCACATTTTGGAGAAAATGAAATCAAAAATAATTTTAAAGTAAATTTGTCATTCTTTATATAAAAATGTTAATATATGTATATTTTTTTACCTAACCACACATGTCACTATTTAAAATTTTTGTAGGTGATAACATATTAAATGCATATGCCCACGTTTGGACAAAACGGAAAGACTTCCTATAATTCAGAAGCTTTAAATCATCATAGACAACTTTTATTTGCCTAAATTTCATGTGAAGACTAAAGGACAGAAATGAAAACCAAAGGGGGAAATAAAGTACCTTTGGTCTATATTTTCTGAGTGGAAGTTTCTTTGGTACCATATTTCTCTTATTTTCCTGATCAACTTCAAGGAGGAGAATATCTTCTCAAGTCAAGATTATGCAAGAGTAACATATTAGCTATGAATTGGTTCAGACAGCTTTCTAACCATTTAAAATTGCTCAGAAATACATAAAAGCCATGGATGTTGAAGGGAAACTCTTTCTAAGCTTGCTATGTTCTTGATTTGTAAAGTAGGGCAGCTAAAAAAAAAAAGTCAACGTTTAAACAAATTGTGCCTTTTCTACTTGTGCTTATTTAACAGAATTCTTAAAAGACAAGCCACAGACATAAGGAAAATGCGGTGAGGACATAAGCAAATATTGTTAAATTTAAACAAGTATATTTTTGACACTAATAGGAAACTAATTAAGTGTAGTTTTGAACTGAAGTGAATGCAAAACTCGTTTTTGTAGAACTTTGCCCTTGTTGATGGTCTATAAATGGCAATTTCTTCACATTGTATAATGTTCACACACACACATGCAAACATACACACACAGAAAAGTTCTTGGATCTTGCAAATTTACTTTTTAACTTTCTATTGAAAGATACTTTTCTTCTTTGCATGTCATTAGAGAATCTCATATCTACATTTTCATGATTACGTTGAGCAACATTTACCTTTGTATGGGGAATTCTGTTTTGTCATAACAAAGCAGAATGAAACAAAACCAACAACAAAAAAAAAACAAAGCAAGACAAACAAACAAAAAGAGTCTGACTCTTGGTCTCAGCTCAGGTCATGATCTCATGGTTTGTGAGTTTAATCCCCACATTAAGCTGCACCCTGATGGCAAGGAGCCTGCTTGGGATTCTGTCTCTCCTCTCTGCCCCTCGCCCACTTGTGCTCTCCCTCAAAATAAATAAATAAACTTAAAAAAACCCACAAAGAACAAAAAATAAGATACACGGCACTTTTAGCAGTCTTCATAACATACTAGTCTTATATGTCAGTCAATACGATGAATACTAATGCCATACTTTTAGGTTAAAAGTTCTAATAAAAATTCTAAAAAATCTTAATGCATATTTTATATTCCACTTCTGATGTTTTACTACAAGGATAGTCATCACTTCTTTTGAGTCGAAAGAATAATAAACTGCAAAATCCGTTTTATGAAATTATGCTATTTCCGTCTGATTATGACTGACCCCATGCAGCCACTCCAAAGTTGGTTCATGAGGAAATGACACATCGGAACCATCAAACACAAATTGGACGAAATGGAGTTAAACAGGCAGGGAAGACTTTCAGGACTATTACAACAGAGAAGAGAGACCAAACGAAACTGTGCTGAAACGAAAAATGAGAAATTTTTAAGTACTGCGAACTAATGGAAAATACTGGAGAACCTTAGGAGAGAGATTGGCCAATATGATTAGGTCATCTGTGTGTGCTCATTGGATCTTAAGTTAGGCTCCTAACCTCTCACAGAGAGTGGGATAGAATATCTTTCTTGATGATTACATTTCAAAGAGTTGCCTCCCAGGTCCTGGAGAGAGGCGTCAGTGGGTTAGGAACCACAGATGAGGAGGGAAGATTTACATGTCAAAGAGGGGGAAGAAAGAATTTACAATCAAAAGTTTTCTGAAGTGTTCTAAGGAAAGGGAGACAGGAAGCCTGGGTCAGGAAGAACCTGTCTACAGGTTTGTCAAGCTGAGGGAAACATTAAGGCCATCTTTGTCACCAGCTTCATTTACATGCTGTGTCTGCAGAAATAGGCCCCAGGGAAAGTGGAGCCATTTGAAGACAAGTTGTATGCCTGAACCTTAAAGTCCTTTTCCCTCCTTGCTTCTCCTTTGTGAGTTAGTCTTTCCTCCCCAAGAAACCTTTAAAACGCTCTCTTTACTCTTACCCTGTTTGACTTAGATGTCTTTTCTCTGTGTTCCCAAGCAGGCTAGCAGCATTTCTTTCAAAGTACTTACACTAGAAATGCAATTCTGAAGATCAGTTTTGCCTTCCCATCAACTGTGAGCATTTTAAGGGCAAGATACTGTGATTTTTATCTCTGAATCCTCAGCAACAAGTTCAGTGCCACACATAGTAGGTACATAATAATGACTGCTGACGAAAAGTAACTTGGTTCTTTCACACCAAATAGTTTAAAGTCAGTGGGGGTGATGAGAATCATAGATGGACAAAGTCCCTTAAACCTTGAGTCTTAAAACATTTATTCCGTTGCTTTGAGCAGTAAGGCCAACCCTATTAGAGAGCATTATAAATGAAAAATATGCAAATGTTTAAAAATAGCCCAGTTTTAACAGGGATTATAACAAAATCGAATATGAGCTTAACTTTGAATTTGTTGGCTTTTATGTTTCAAGTTAAATCCATGCTACCATTTGAAACTATCTTTTGGAATGCAAATGAACACCAGTACTGCTGAGCTTAGTGAAAATTAATGACAATAATAACAGAGAAGACCTTACTTACAACGTATACTGAATTCTGTTTTAACATAATAAGTAGATTCAAGGTGGTCTTTGTTATGATGATGATTGACTGATCGCATACAAATACAACCTTGCTCACCATTTCACTTAAAGTAAATTTAAATATAAAGATGATTGTATAATTTCTAACACAAGGAATAAATAGAATGCAGTTTGATGAGCCAACCAAAACACCACATTTCACATTTTACCTAGGAGATCTTAAGAATGAATAACTTCAAATATTTTATTTGGTGGGAAAATACTCATTGTGTTCTGAATAAAATTTTAAAGATTTTTCTTCTAAATTGCATGCAAATTTTAAATTAAAGAAACAAATCATTGGGGCACCTGGGTGGCTCAGTCAGTTGAGCATCCAACTTCGGCTCAGGTCATAATCTCATGGTTCACAAGGTCAAGCCCCACGTTGGGCTCTGTGCTGACAGTTCAGAGCCTGGAGCCTGCTTCAGATTCTGTGTCTCCCTCTCTTTCTCCCTCTCCCCGGCTTGCCCTCTGTGTCTCTGTCTTTCAAAAATAAATGTTTAATGAATACAAAAATAATGTTTAATAAAAACATTAAAAATTTGTTTAAAAAGGAAAGAAATCATTAACAATTGAAAGTCAATTTTTCTGCATTAATATCTTTATAAGGAACTATAACTGAAAAATAATATTCTTGTATTGTACATATCATTTAATTTCAGATAGTCACATTTGACAGATAATTTCAATATTTAAATAAGTAAATTCCATTGTTAATAATTTATAGAAGCCCAATTATTTTTTATGTAACTATTTTTCATGGAATTTAACTTTATTTTCACATGTTGCCTTAGAGTATTTCACAGTAATTATAAATGATTTTTAAAAATACACTTTATTTACAGTGTTCTTTTATTCCAAACACACTCTTTTGTGAACATTTTAATTCAGTGCAATTTAATTCAGACAGTGGGCTATACCTCAACACAATTTTGTTATACAGTTTTATTCTAGAAACAATTAAATTTGTAGAAACTTCTGGTTGCAAGATGCTTATATAATGCTTGTTGATTGAAAAAAAATCTTATAAGAAAGAGAGTTGACGGAGGGGGGGGGAATTGGAAACTGCATAATTACAAACAAGGCACACATCTTCCTAATTTTCAATTTGTGTGATCTCCTACTATTTTCTGAAATTAAAAATTTTAGATATTGACATTTCAATCGCTATTATTCCATGTAATAAAAAATAATACCTAATTAATGATTATATTGTTGCTAGAAATTTATATTACTAGTGTGCATCCATTAATACCATATGTTAACATTTACATAATCAATAACAAGTGAGTAACAGAAAACTCATTAAATAGCCTGAAGCAATGAGTTACACAGTGGTAAATTCTGTAGTTGAACAATGCCACATACAGCTTACCCCTTCTGTGCCATACGTGTTCTGCCTTTCTGATTAGAAGAGTGATCACAGTAGTTATAGACATTATATGCTGATAACTGCATCCACCAGTTGAAAATATTTCCAGCAGAAAAAAGAAGAAAGAAAGAAAGAAAGAAAGAAAGAAAGAAAGAAAGAGAAAGAAAAACTTCTATTTTGTCTTCCTTCAAAGAACTTCCTAGAGCTACAGAAGACTTCCTTTTACATTGCATTAGACTCTCAACAGTGACCATGCCCAATGCTACTTTCTCAAGTGAATGACTCTTTAGTAACTGATTTCCAATAAGAGTTTCCACCTGGAGTAGGACAGAGATGTAGAATTTACAAAGGGCCATTAGGAAGAGGTCAACAAAATCAGACCTTCTGCCATGTGTATCTAAATCTTAGATTTGGAGGATGCTCTAAGTTATTTTATAGACAAATTTTACCATGGATCATAGGGTCGTTATAAATATTAATTATGATAAATTCAGATACATTTATTTACAGAAGCCAGTAGAAATTGAAATATTAATATTTTATTAGATAAGATGGGAGAATTTTATAGGAAATGAATATTTGTGAATTCTGTGTTCCACAAAATGTACCTGGTTATTTTTGGTGGGGGGGGCATACAAATAACAGCAAATAACTCATTTATCACATCATGGAATATATTTAATTCATAATTAGGTTATTCATGTTTCTGAAGGCTATTAAAAATACTTTTATACAGAAAGTAGATTTATACTGAGAAAATGACTCTCGTCCAGCTGGTTGAAAGAAAGGGTGTTAGCATGTTTCAGACTTATAAAACAAGCAGGTGGATGTATCTTTTTTATCATTGTATATATGTTTTAAGTATTAAATTTATGACAAATTTTCTGAGCGGGTCCTGAAATTCATGAAGTCCTAACGTAGCCTTTCTAAGTAATGACAATAATCAGTAACAACGAACGTTGTTTCAAGAATTATGAGTGATATAAATTATTTTTACATTATTTGGAAGGGAGTGAAGCAGAGACCTATAGTCACAAGTTGAGTGAGGCAAGAATAATGTTTGTATTAGGCTTTCAAATAGCCCACTAATGTTCTTCTACCTTACCTGAGAGAAGACTCCATAAAACTGAAAGATTTGCTACAGATTTTGTTATTTCCACTTCTGAACTCACAATCAGCTTGAAATACTCACTGGTTATAAATTCAATTGTATATATTACATGGGAAAGAATCATTAATGGGTGCACAATGAGATGTCTGTTTTTAAAAGACGCTTCTAGGCAAATCGCTTGAATTTATACTGTGTATAGAATAAAGCATGGACTAAAAAAATAAATAGTAATTGTCAGGATTTCTCTATAGTACACAAAGGAGGTTGAAAAAGGAAGCATAACTAAATAAATAAATAAATAATTCCTTTTATCTCCCAGAAATGATGTTTGCTTCTTAGCCTTCCACAAGCTGATAGAGAGAGAGAGAGAGAGAGAGAGAGAGAGCACGCGCGCAGTGTGTGGTGATTCTCCTGGTTTTGTCCCTGGAACTAAAAATCTGGTGCTGGCTAATCTGAGTGTAGGTTGCAACAACACAACAACCTGCCTGGATATTTTCTAGTCGATTCAGGCATAATTCAAAAATTTGTATTAAATTTAGAACTACTTCTTCATTAAGTTCAGCAAAATATGTCTGGTGTATTCCAGACATTAAAGGGATAATAAAGACCTGTAATGAACCATTTTAATGCAATACTGACCAGAGAAATAGGAAAACTGAATACCCTCTAAACATTTTGAAAAATGAAGTCATAATCAGAAACCTTCACATAAAGGTGAAGGTCCAGATGGCCACAGTGGTGAATTCTATAAAACATCTAACAAAGAAATGTTACAAATCCTTCACAATAAAGATTTTTAGAAAACAGAGGGGCGCCTGGATGGCTCAGTCGGCGCTTGTCAGGATCTCACCGTGTGTGAGTTTGAGCCTGGCATGGGCCTCCATGCTGGCAGTGAGGAGCATGCTTGGGATTCTCTCTCTCCCTCTCTCTCTCTGCTCTCCCTCACTCACTAAGTCTCTCAAAATAAATACATAAACTTTAAAAATTAAAAAAAAAAAGAAAACAGAAAAGGAGGCAAGTAAATGACTTCTCTTATGAAAGCTGATGATAAATTTTCCACCACTATCTATCAGTGACTATCCTTTTAAACCCTTCCAGACAAATAAAATGGAAGATCATTTCACAAAAGCTGTCTGCGCCCAGGAAACACTAACCACTATTAAAACTATTAAGATTCTATGCAAGATGGAGAAAAGAGGCTAATACATTTTCAGCAGAGATCTGGGTGCTATCAATAGGCTGAATAAAACAGACAGTGGAACCTAAGTGCAAAAGGAGAGCCCAAGAGCAGAGAGGCAAGCGTGTGGGCGTATCCCTGCTCTCTGCACCAGATCTCTACACACATTCCTCATCCGACCTCTATGGAAAACTGTTTGGCAGTTTCTTATGAACTTAAAGATATACTTACCATGCAGCTGAGAAATTTCACTCCAAGGTACTTATTTACCCACAAGAGACGAACACCTATGTACATTTCACGGGTTCAAAGCTTCATAGAAACTTTATTCGCAATAACCAAAAACCTAAAAACACCTTAAATCCGTCAGCGTGTAAATGGATAAACGGTGGTGATCTATTCGCACAACAGAATCCTGGTCAGCAGTAAAATATGATCACTACTGACACAGGTGATGACATGGATGAATCTTTCAACCATAACATTGAGCAACAGAATCAGGTACAAAGGCATTCTCTGTGACTTTTAGAAAAGGTTTTTTAAATCCAGGGAAATAGAAAGCAGATGATGCTTGCACGAGACACATGGTGTTATATACAATGATTGCGAAGGGGAACAAAATAACTCTTAGTGACAAGAAATAGCTCTACCTCTTGGTTTTGAGTGCTTACGTGGATTTATATATTTATGAAAATCCATAAAACTATACACTCAATATTAGTTTGTTTTATAGTAAGTCATGAGAACTGGTGACCACTGATGTTTAAAAATAAGTGAATCTTGACACTTTGAAAACAAAACCAAAAAATACACAAAAAATATTCTAGCAGAAATCCAAGAAAGAAAATTCATGCCAGTATGGATGACAAATAAGACAAATAAAATACATAAGGAAAAATGCAAATTAAAAAAAAGGTAAAAAGGTAAAGTGTTTTCAGATTGTGCCATTAAATGTATTTCTGAATGTATTTATGCCATGAAAAATCTAAAACCACAAACCACTCTTTGGCAGAAAACATATGCCATACCTATTTCCCATATATGACTTAATTCAGAGTATTTGAATGACACAGTTAATCAAAAGAAGGTAGCCCAAAACAATGGTTTGAGCAAGTATTTGAAAATATGGTCAATATGTGTATAAAAAGCAGCTTGCTATCATTATTCATCAAGGAAATGAAACGTAAAAGCACAATGAACTACCAATAAACATCTGCTAGAATGGCTAAATTAAAAGGAATAACAACTCCAAAGGTCAGGAGTAGGAATCAATTTGAACTCCCATTTTGCTGTTGGGAGCATAAATGCTACAACCACTTTATAGAACTCTGGAATTTTCTCATACCGCTAAACACACACATCACATTACCAACTATTCCGCTTGTACTTATTATTCAAAGATAAATTAAAGCATATAGTCCAGTAAATACTTGTACAGGATATTCATAGCAGTATTGGTGTGGTCGTTACACACATACAGTGTCCGAGCAGATCTCATGATATGGTTACAATGTGTTCCATTTCCTGCAAAATTGCCTTAATCACATTTAAAAAATTAAAAGAAATAATGACTTTAAAAATAGAGAAAAGCAGTGTGTGCTTTCAAGGAAAAGGATGTGATTAAATATGTGATTAAATATCATTTAAGAGAATGTATGTGGGGAACAAGAAACATGATTTATTTTTTGTTTATTGCTTTTTATACCTGAAATGATGACAAAATATGGAAATGTTTCCTGGAAAATAATTAGGGGTATATATTTTTCTTCTGTTTACTGTGGAGATATGCTGAGACGCTGGATTAATTCACTCAGAAACAGGTACCAGCTATTGAAAATGTATTTTTAAACAAATTCTCTTCAGTGAATAGCCCCAAAGGATCTTGTCTGAATCTCTATACAGAATCCCCTGGAAAACATAGCAGTTAGCCTGGGGCTATTATAAAATGTACATAAGTAAAAAGATGATTATCAAACAAATGAGTAAAGCTTCGGTGATAATCTCCTCCAGGCCCATCAAAAAAACAGCCACCTTAAATAGCATGTAGACACAAAATCCCCTTATATGTCTAAACAATTAGCTGTAATCTAGTGTAACAATTTTGTAATTATTTTGAGGTTAGTAAAATTTCAAAATAAATACTTTAAAAAAGTTAGATATTTCATCTTTAGTAAAATAATCTGTGAGACATTTTCCCTTCAAAACGACATGCACTCGATGTTGATCAGAACTCAGAAACTCAATTTTTATCATGTAAGTGGTGGGTAGAATCCATTTAAAACTAATATTTCTGACTCAAATAAATTGGTCATATAGTGTTATGAAATTGGTGTGAGACAAATTAGAGTTTTCATACTGGTTATAAATGTTCTGAATATTTAAGTCCTTATTTCTCACTGATGGGTTTATTCAGATGCCTAGTGAATAAACTAGGATGCCTCCACCAAAATGAGTTATTCATTGAAAGTACAACCTGGGGTGCCTGGGTAGGTCAGTCTGTTGAGCAGCTGACTTCGACTCAGGTCATGATCTCACGGTTTGCGAGTTCAAGCCCCGCGTGGGGCTCTGTGCTGACAGCTCAGAGCCTGGAGCCTGCTTCAGATTCTAAATTTCCTCTCTCTTTCTGCCCCTCCCCCGCTCACTCTCTCTGTTTCTCAAAACTGAACAAACGTTAAACATTTTTTTTAAAAAGTACAACTTAATGCATGGTGTATACCACTATGAAATTTTAAAAATGTATGTTACCTAATAAGTATGAATATGAATTAGTACTTTTATAATATTTCTTTTTAAATATATAACATAGAGTATATCTATTTTAACATTAATTAACATTTATTTAGTGCTTTTTCTACACCAGGCATTATAGACCAGTTTTCCCATTTGATGTTTACGATAACCCTTGGGATAATTATAATTATATTCCACATTCTCCAAGTGAGACAAGTGAGGCTTAGAGTGAAGCAACTCACCCAAGTTCAGCTAAGTTGGCTCTTGGCTTTCAAGCCTTTGCAATGATGCTCCCCAGTTGACTCTGCCTTTATCTTCTTTGTCTTTCGTAGCTACTTATCAAGTTTCTCTGTCTGTTTCCAAATCAGAAGTTATAAAGTGACTCACTGTGAATAAAAACCAAGGCTATCCCTAGGTAAAGAGCACACTGATATGGAGAACAACTTAGGTAATAATTCTACCTTTAATTTTGAACAAAAATTAATGAGCAATTGGTCCAAAATGTTTGGGAAATTTTTATAGATCCCTGGTGCTGATCAGCCTTTTCAGAACAGAGGAGAACAGTCATAATACACAGGACCCCCTCTGAAGTATATCACCAATTGCAGAGAACAGGCTCAAATCTACAGGGATTTATGAAGCTGATGGCAGATTGTGCTTTTTTATATTTTTTGTTGTTAGTGTATAACAACTCACCTAAATTCCGTATGTTGATTTTGTGGCTTCCAAGCCTATGGAATCCGTTCATTAATCCCAACATTTTTTGGGTTGAGTCTTTATGATTTTCTATATATAAGGCAAGAGAACATTGGGTGGATGATGAGGAAAAAAAATAATAGGAATTAAGAGGTACAAAGTTCCAGTTAAAAAATAATTTCAAGCACATGAAAAGTACATCATTGGGAATAGAGTCAATAAGATTGGGCTAACATGGCATGCTGACATGTAATGACTACAGTTATGGTGTGAGTACTAGGTAATTTTAGAATTGGTGAATCAATGTGTTGTATACCTGAAACCAATATAACATTGTATATTAACCATAATTCAATTAAAAAAAGAGATTATGTAATCTGCAAACAGCAAGAATTTTACTTTCTCCTTTCTGATTTGATGTGTGTTTTTTTTTTTTCTTACTTGATTGTTCTGATTAGGACTTCCTATACTATGTTAATGAGTGGTAATTGTAGACACCTTTGTCTTGTTCATGATCTTAAAGGAAAATGTTTCAGTCTTTCACCATTGAGTATGATATTCGCTATAGTTTTATCATATATGGCCTTATTATATTGAGGCATGTTCGTCCCATATAAAATTTGTTGAAGATCATTTTCACAAAAAGATATTGGCAAAACAAATTCAACCGCATATTAAAAGGATCAGATACCATAATCAAATGGGATTTATCCCTGGGATGCAAGGGTGTTTCAACACACACAAAATAATAAATGTGATGTGCCACATTAATAGAATAAAAGATAAAAACCATATGATCATCTCAATTAATGCATAAAAAGTGATCAGACAAAATGCAATATCCTCTTATAATAAAATACCTAACAGACTGAGTATAGTGCATCTTATAATAACGGTACTGTAAGTCTTCCAACTTTGCTCTTTGAAAAGTTCAAGATCCTTTTCATTTCCATATGAGTTTTGAAGTGAGTTTGTCAATTTCTCCAAAAAAGAATAATTGGATTTTGATTGAGATTGTTTTGAATTTATAGATTAGTTTAGGAAGAATTGATATATTAGTGATATGGAGCTTCTGACCTATAGGCCTGGTATAGGTTTATTTTTGAAGTCTTCAGTTTTTATCGGAAGTATTTTGTTATTTTCAGGGTACAGACCTTTCAAAAATTTTGTTTGATTCATCTTAAATCATTTCATGTTTTTAAAATGCTGTTTAAATTAGTATTATTTTAAAATTTTCAGTTTCTGATTATTAATTTTGATTAAATAATAATAAACTTTATTTTTGTATTAATTTTGTATCCCACAATACTTTGCTAAACTCACTTATTAGCCCTGCTAGTTCCTTAATCCCATCACATTTTTGTACAGACAAATGGGTCTTCTACAAATAAAAATATGTTTACTTCTTAGTTCCTTTCTAGATGCCTTTTACTTCTTTCCTTGCCTGATTACCATGGTTAAAACCTGCAACTTTGTATTGAATAGAAGAGACATTTTTATCCTGTTCCAGTTCCTAGGGAGAAACATTCAGTCTTTTACCAAATTGTCTGGAAGTCAACTGTGGATTTTTCATATATGTAACTTAGCAGGTAAAAAAAAAAAAATCCCTTCCATTGCTGTTTTGCTAAACATTTTAATCAGGAAGGGATGTTGGAGTTTGTCAGGTCTTTTTCTGTATTTATTGAGATGATCACATGGTTTCCCTTCTTTAATGTGCTAATGTGGTGAATTGCCTTGATTGATTTTATATTCACAGGATAATACCCACTTGACCATGATGTACTATCCTTTATGTACCGTATTATTTTTTTTAAATATAGGTATATTTTAAATATTGCATAATTACCAAAGTATTTATTATGTTCTTTGCTAATGATGAATTATGACTTGTTTAGTTTGTCAAAAAAAGGTCTTCAGTTTCACTGGTATAGAATTCTTGGTGATTATTTTTTGTTTTAGCATTTTTAAAAATGTTCTGATGTCTTCTTGAATTATTTTTGAGGAGAAATTTGCTAATTATTATCTTTTTTTTTTCTTTCAGACTGCATTTAAGAATGTTTTATGACTGGTATTAAGCAATCTATTATGTGACTTAGAGTAATTTTCACGTTGCTTTCGTGTAGATTTCATCAAGTAGTTTTTATCTGTCAGTTTATAGTTTTCATTTTGGATACATTTTGGGCATTGTTCTCTCTTTGCTGTTCCTGGACTTTCAGCTCAGTTCTTGACTCTGTGAGTTCCCCAGAACTCTGTCTGCATTTCCCCTTCCTGCTCAGGGCTTGGAAATTCTCTCAAGGCATAAGCTTGGGCAAATGTAAGCCTCACTCTGTTTGCTTTGTCTCTAAATGCTCATTGTGCTTAGTTGCCTAGTGTTCAAGGTCTTGAAAAGCATGGTCTTAGATATTTGGCTTATTTAGTAGTTATTTAAGATGGTAGGGTGAATCTAGTCCTTGTTAGCCATTTTGTCCAGAGATGATACAGTATAATTTAAGAGTGTACTCACCTATACTTCATATTATTTAAATACAGTCACATTAAAGCTTATACAAACCCAAACTCTCTAGTCTGTTGATTTAGCAGCAAACAAATATACAAACAAAAACTAAGTTTATTAATTAGGATAATGAGGTATAACAATAAAACCTCAGTATCTCATTGACTTGAAAGAATGAAGTTTTACTGCTCAATTATTCAAAATAAAATACAAAATGGGGGGAAGGGGCGCCTGGGTGAGTCAGTGCGTTAAGCGTCTGCCTCTTGATTTCTGCTCATGTCATGATGTAATGGTTCATGGGTTGGAGCCACACTTTAGGCTCCGCGCTGACAGTGAGGAGCCTGCTTGGGATTCTCTCTCTCTCCCCCTCTCTCCCTGCTCTTCCCCCACTTGCTGTCTACCTCTCCTTCAAAATAAACAAATAAATAACAAAAAAATACAGTTTGGGTAACCCTCAGTCTATCTTGTGGTTATACAAAATAGAACCTTGCTACTTGAAGTGAATTCTATGAACCAGCAGCAACAGCATCTGAGAGCTTGTTAGAAATGTCCAATCTCACACCACAACACAAGTATGTTCTATCAAAATTTGTCTTTTAACCAGAACCCTGGATGGCTGTATGAATATCAAGTCTAGAAAGCACTGTTTTTTTTTTTTTATTAGAAGCATATGGCTCCCAAAGTTCCTGAGTCAGTGTAAGAAAGAGCTAAAGTACCCCACAAGATGCTTTTAATGACCTTTTCTAGAAGTGTCTTCCACCATTCCCAGTCATCCAATTGGCCATAACACAATCACAAGACTTCAATGTATATGCAAAGAAGGCTAAGGATTATAACGGACAAATGGACCTTTGAAGTTTGACTGAAGATATCACATTTATCTACCTACCTGATCCTTTTAATGTGAAAGGAGCCTAATGTTTATGTTGTACTTAAATATGTAGATTTAAAAATACATTGCAATTATTATAGATCAAATGTACACACACAGTGGAATACTTGTCTGGCTCCCCCTTCTATAAAATTGGTCATGCATAGCTCAATTAAGAGCTTCACTCATCCTCTACAGAAAACAGTTTTCCAATCTTAGTAATCATTTTCCAGGCACAGAATAAATTAAAAGGAGCAATTCGGAAAAACTGAGCATACAGCTCAACGGGGTAACAATGACAGACGTGACAATTTGCAAATGATAACCAAGAGTGAAAAAGAAAGTTAAAAGGATCAAAAATAACAAAACATGGTATCATTTGTATAAGGGAAAAAAAACCACCCCAAACGACTACATATGTGTTTATTTACAACAAAAATATTTGTATGAGGGCAAAAAAGAAAGGATTAACACCAACTACTACATATAATCAATTGATCCTACACAAAAGAACTCCATATTCATAAATAAATATTGCAAAATTAAAGAAGTAAAACTCATGCTTATTAAGGATGGAATATCCTCTTTTGTATTTGTACACAGTGCTATAAAACACTCAAAGTTCATTTGTATAAATGTTTAATCTAGCTTTGAAAAACACATATGTTTCTACTAAAGAATATAGTTGAATATATTTAAAAAAATAAATTTGCTCAAATATTCACTTGGAGTGATAAATTTCAAAATAACAAACATTGTGAGTTTATTTTTTTACAATAAATTTAAGCAATGACTATTTCATGTCTGTATTTTAATGTAATTCAAGAATACCCTTTTTTTTAGATTAAATATAGTTAAATCACTGAATCTAAGCTTTAATCTTATCTAAAAATTATATTGGTGCACAGTATGTTTTATTGACTACTCTTTCAATCAGTAGACAAAATAATATTAATAATTGGTAAGTTTATAAAAAACTGTCCAATTTTTGTAGAAGAAAAACTTATTAATTGAAAAGGTATGATCTTATAGAACTTTTCATTGGGGATAAATAATTTATTTACATTACTTTTTTTAATTTTTTTAATGCTTATTTATTTTTGAGACAGAGAGAGACAGAGCATGAACGGGGGAGGGTGAGAGAGAGGGAGACACAGAATCTGAAACAGGCTCCAGGCTCTGAGCTGTCAGCACAGAGCCCGACGCGGGGCTCGAACTCACGGACCGTGAGATCATGACCTGAGCCGAAGTCGGCCGCTTAACCGACTGAGCCACCCAGGCGCCCCAATATTACTTTGAAATACATCAGGAAAGACAATGAACTAGGGTGAAGAAAAAGCAGGGAAAGAACATTTATTAGTTAGTATTCACTTTTACAAATTATTATAAACACTTATACCAGAAATAAACATGTAAATTAAATAATATTGATCAGTTTCTATTGTAAATCATTGACTTTATGAATTTGTGTTCAGATGCTTGTTTTAAGTATTTTTATTTTTATTTTTTAATGTTTATTTTTGAGAGAGAGAAATAGAGATAAAGACAGAATCTGAGCAGGGAGAGGCAGAGAGAGAGGGGGAGACACAGAATCCGAAGCAGGCTCCAGGCTCTGAGCCATCAGCACAGAGCCCGACCCGGGGCTCAAACTCTCGAATAGTGAGATCATGACCTGATCTGAAGTCGAATGCTTAACTGACTGAGCCACCCAGATGACCCTTAAGTATTTTTATATCTGTTGAGTACATAGCATTCATGTATAATATTCTTTGAAGATAACTATATTCATAATTATCTCGACTTCCTTTTATTTAAAAGTCCCTATTTTTTAAGATATAATTATTAATAGATCATTATAAAAAATTTATTTTAAAGAATAGGGTTAATGACATTTTTTCAGTTATTATATTCATTTATTTGTACAAAAACTTTATTTTACTCAGTTAATTTACCATCAGTTATTGAAGTGATATTTTTATTGCTTGCAATTATTTGTAGAGTCCTACCAGTGTCATTATTTGCACATGTGGCAGGTAAAAGAATATCTTTATAAAAGAATAGAGAAAATAACTATAAAACCACTAGTATATAACACTGGAAGTCTGCATGGTAATAAGCCAATTTTTGTGAAAATGAACTCATTAATGCTAAATTTTTGCTGACTTCCAACTGATCGGAAAACTGCTTTACAAAATTCAAAAGGCGTCACATGAATTGTGGAAGAAATAAGAAGAAAGAGAATGAGCCAACCATAACCAAGCATATTTTACTCATTTGGCTTCCGACAAACTCCCATCTAATCTATAGCTGTGATCTGGGAGGAAAAAAGTGAGTAAAATGGATGAGGGTGACAGAAGATTCTGGCAGAATGGCACAAAAATCTTCTCATTGAACAGTTTAGATATGAAGTGTGGCTAGGCTTTGATTGTTTATTAGATTTTATTTTGGCTTTCCTTGCCGTTGCAAGTATTCTACACATTATTTATTAAAATGTCAACTTGTCCTAAGTGAGCTTTAGACAGTGGAAGCAGCAAATTGAGAAACAAAATGGAATGTGAAATAGACAACAGACAGAAGGCTAAGAGGAAAAATAAGTTTCTCATGTTTAATTAGAGTACTTATCCAAAATATCATTTAAAGACACGGGATAAAATTGCAAGTAGTTTATGAACATCCACAGTTTTAAAAACCGAAAAGACCTTATTTAAATAAAAGTGCTTATCAAAAAGCCCGATATTTATGGCAACAATTATTTTTATTTAAATAACCCTGAACCTGTGTGGTTCACTTTAAAGCATGGGGTAAGTCAACACATACTCAGTTTGGAATTCGAATATGAGATTTTCAATATCGGAAAAAAGCACCCAAAGCTTGATTTTTCCCTTTCAGTTTATCTTTAAAATATGCTAACACGTTATTCATCCACTACAACTCTTCACAATGTATTTATGAAAGAAGTGGACAGAGACAAACCTGTGTTCCTTTATTGTGTCCAAGGTATGATTTAAAACTGAGAGAAACACACTGCCTTCCAAACTGAAGATATTCCAAGTTAAGGGGCAAATACAGTTTTTACTCTTTTGTTTACATTCTACACACCTCCAAAATTATACGCTACAGTTAAAAAAATGGCAAAGATAGGAAGCAATCTTTTAAGCAAAAGTCAATGCAAAATTCAAGTAATAAATTACAGATATGAAAGAACTATTATACTACAGAAGAACCATGAAAATCAACTTCAGGACTTATAAGAAGCTATTAAAATTATCAGAGGAACCAAACATGGACTAGAATGTTTCTGAAGATTAAGTTGACCAGCCAAAATTTGTTGCAATGAGTACCATTCTGTTTTCTACAATACATGGACTAAAAATATAAAATACCTTATCAAACAATATGCGCAAGTAGAAGTGGAAACAGAAATGAGAAAGAAATGATTCATGGAAACCTACTAAAAATTGAGCTAACCAAAAGAAGCAATTCAATTATTTGTTTTTCAGCATCAGTCTATTTGAATGTTAGTTTGTTCCTTGTAGATACATCAGATATCAGAAAAGAGAAACTAAATTTAACTCAATAAAATGGTTAGAATGTACCTACCATGTATAATTCAATCAGTTAGTCATTTTAGGAAGAAAGAAGTAAATGAGCAGTTTACTATCTCCTGGTGCTATAGAATAAACATTAGAAGTATTCTATTTTTCATAAAGATATACTATGTGTTATAGGAGAAATACTACTAATAATTAAAATGTAAATTAATATAGGGTCACCAAACACTTGAAAGAGCATTTATTTTAGTGGTGGGCACAAGGGAATTTTAATGGAGGAGATTGTATGTCAACTGGCCAAAAGTGATGATGATAGCAATAATCAAACGGAATGATTTGGAAAAAATATGTAATATATCCAGAAAATGATTCAAATTATGTTTTTTAATGGATATGTGTATAATTACGTATATGATGTATATACATACATTATGTATATGAACATATGCACATATATATGTATATATGATTATTGGAAAGAGCGGGATACGATTTTGAAGAATTTGTATGTTGCAATAGAGTTTAAATGTTATCCTTTTAGTACCAGGGATTGACATGATCAAACGTGATTTTAGGAGGTTCATTCCCTCTCCATCGTGTCCTCTTAATAAAGACTTGCTGAAACCTGCAGTAAAATTTCACCAAAGGTAAACAAATTTGCCACACTTAGCCCCTTGCAGTTGAATAAAATATGCTGGAGAGAGGTCAGCAGCACATGTGATTGAAAATGTCCCTTCTTTGCCATATTTCTTAATCACCAATCTATCGCACAGTATTCAGAGTTACTTATCATTCCTAAATTTAAAATATATTTTTTGTATTTGTTTAATGACTCCTAAATTGGATCATTCCTACAAAATTATTCTGCCCACTCAAATTCTTATTTTCCACGGATCTGCTGATGGGCTTAAGTTGGGTCTTTCAGCCCTCTCTTAGAAGAGTCCTTATTCTCCTTCTGAGCCACACATTAATTACAGACTTTAAAAGAAGTATTTAGATTCAAAATTCAGATGCCAAAATTTCCTTACCTCTGTGATATGTTAAACTGGCTATAAAAAGTGAAAAACTGTAAAAAAATTAAAACCACAAACAAGAGGATAACCAAACCTGACGTTGTCAAGATTTATTCATATTATAACATGTATTTGTACTTCATTTTACAGTTGAAAACTATTTTATTGTAAGGATATGCCACTTTTTTTCATCTCTGGACATTTTGGATTGTTTACACTTTTTGGCTATAATGAATGAGGCTTCTATGAGAATTCTTGCGTTTTGCGTTTTTGTGTATTTGTACATGTGCATGTTTTCAATCTTGAGTGTATATCTAGGAGGAGTGGAGCAAATGGGTAGCATGGGAACCCTACGTGTAACATTGTGAAGTATGACAACCTATTTTCCAGAATAACTGCACTGGTTTTCATTTCCACCAGTAATAGTTGAGAGTTCTAATTTGTTCATATCTTCTCTGATGCTTACTTTCTATATTTTTGCTTATGACTACCTGTTGGGTGTGAAGAGATAACTCATTGTGGCTTTGATTTGCATTCCCTTAGTGACTATGTTGAGCCTTTTTTACATATCTCATTGGACTTCCACTGTGCTTATTATCTTCTATGGAGAAATGTCTTTTAAATCCTTTACTCGTTTTTTTAAAATAAGCCATTTATAATTTTTTACCATTTAGTTGTAAGAGTTTTAATATATTCTGGATATAAGTTCCTTATCAAATACATAATTTGCAAGTATTTTCTCTCATAGTGTATGTTTTCTTAGTATATGTATATAGTATATGTTTCTCATATACTCTCATATACTCTCTTAGTATATGTTTCTCATAGTATAGTATATGTGTTCTTTTACTTTCTTAATGGTATACTTTAAAACAGAAGTATTTTCAGGACACCTGGGTGGCTCATTCAGTTGAGTGTCCGACTTCGGCTCAGGTCACGATCTCACGGTTTGTGCCTCAGAGCCTGGAGCCTGCTTCGAGTTCTGTGTCTCCCTCTCTCTCTGCTCCTCCCCACTCCTGCTCAAACTCTGCTTTCTCTCTCTCTCTCTCAAAAATAAATAAACTTTAAACATTTCAAAAAAAAATAAAATAAAACAGAAATGTTTTCAATTTTGTTGAGTACCTTTACTGAGCCATTTATTGCTTTTGTGTTGGTATCATATCAGAAGACCATTGCTTAATCCAAGGTCAAGAAAATGTATGCCTCTTTTCTTCCAGGAGTTTTATAGGTTTAAGTCTTACGTTTATGTATTTGATCTATGTTTTGCTAACTTTTGTAAACGGCATAAGGCATCATTCTAACTTCACTCATCTGTATGTAGGTTTCCACTTGACCAGTATCATTTATTGAAGACTCTTGTTTCCTTCACTGAATTTTCTTGTTATTGTTATGGAAAATCAACAGACCATAAATGTAAAGTTTATTGCTGGACTCTGAGTTCTATTCCATTAATGTATGTGTCTACCTTGTGACACTAACACAATGCAATGATTACTGTTGCTTTGTGGAAGTTTTGAAATTGGGAAGTGTGATTCCCCCAACTTTGCTATTTTTCAAGATTTTGGAGCTTTTCTGTTTCTTTTACATTTTCACAGGCACTTTTGTTTTTGTTTTTATTTTTTAAGATGTTTATTTATTTATTCTGAGAGAGACAGAGAGAGCACAGGGGAGGAGCAGAGAGAGAGAGAGAGGGGGGGGGAGAGAGAGAATCCCAAGCAGGCTTAGTGCTGGCAGTGCAGAGCCTGATGCAGGCTCACCCCACCCCCCCAAACCAGGGGATCATGACCTGAGCCTAAATCAAGAGTCAGATGCTTAACTGACTGAGTCACCCAGGTGCACCGTCACATGAATTTTTAAATCAGCTTGTCAGTTTCTGCAAAAAAAAAAAACCCACAAAAAACAAAAACAGCTGTGATTTTGCAAGGGATTGTGTTGTATCCATACAGATCAATTTAAAAATCATCACAATGATCATGAGATGTCTTTCTGTTCATTTAGGTCTTTTTAATTACTTTCAATGATATGCAATTTTCAGTGTACATTTATTTTGAAAAACATAAATTTTGGTTATTTTATTCTTTTTTATATAAATCAGAATGCTTTCTCAATTTTATTTTCATATTATTCATTGTAGTGTTTAAAAGTAAAACTGATTTTGTATATTAATCTTGGATCCTATAATTTTAAGGAACTCATTTATTAGTTTTAACACGCTTTTTGTGGATTGCTTATGATTTTCTACATATAAGACGATGTCATCTATAAATAGATACAGTTTTATGTCTTTCTTCCCAATCTGAATGCCTTTCTTTCTTTCTTTCTTTCTTTCTTTCTTTCTTTCTTTCTTTCTTTCTTTTCTTTCTTTTTTGACCGATTGCCTTGACTAGAACCTCCAGTATAATGTTAAGTAGAAGTGGTGAGAATATGTTTCTCTGTCTTTTTCTTGATCTCAGAAGACACATTTCCAGTCCTTTAACATTAAGATGGTGATAGCTGCAGTTGAGACACCCTTTAGAGTTCAAAGAAGTTTCCTCCTATCTCTAGCATGCTGAGTATTTTCATTGTGTTGTTTGATATTGTCAAATACATTTCTATTGAGATGATGATGTGGTTTTTGCCCTTTGTCCAACTTATATGGTTTATGCACAGATTGATTTTGATATGTTAAGCCAATATTGCATTTTGTGGCTAAATCCCACTTTGATCATGAAATATAATCATTTTATCTGTTGCTGAATTTGATTGTTATTATGTTGATCAATATATAATGTTGGTCTGTAGTTTTCTTTTCTTGCTATATTTTTGTCTGCTTTTGTTATCAGGGTAATTGTAGCTTCATTGAATGAGTTGGGAAGTGTGTCCCACCCCCAGCCTTTCTATTTTCATGAAGGAATGTATAAATAATTGATATTAATTCTCCTTTAACATTTGGTAGAATTTACCAAGGAAGCCACCTGGGCTTTGTCCTTTGGATTAGTAATTCAATGACTTTACTTGTTATAGGTATATTCAGATTTTACATTTCTTCCTGAATTATTTTTGGTAGTTTGTGTCTTCTAGAAAATATTTCAGTACATCTGAGATATCTATTTTGTTGGCACAAAATTTTTTTATTTATTAATTTCTATAATGTGAGTAGTAATGAGCCTACTTCTTTCCTGGTTTTAGTAATTTCAGTCTTCTCTTCATTCTGTTTGAAGGTTTAGTTTTTTAGTATTTTTAGTGTTTTGGTTTTTTTTTCCTTATTTCAGTTTCTTATGTTGTAAGGTTAGGTTATTAATTTTATGCCTTTCTTTTTTTTTTAACATAAGCATTTATAGTTATTTATTTCCCTCAGAGCATTTTTCAGCTACATTCCAGAATTTTGCAAATGTTGTGATTTTGTTTTCATTTATGTCAAAGTATTTCTAATTTCCTTTGTGATTTTTTCAATGATTCATTGATTATTTAATAGTCTCTTATTTAATTTACACATATTCTTGAATCCCAAATTTCCTTCTGTTGTTTCAATTTTAATTTCATTCTTTATGGTATGAGAACATATATTGTATGATTTTAATTTTTTAAATTGAGACTTTTTTGTGACCTAATATATGATCTTTCCTGGACTTGTTTCCATGTGCACTTCCGAATAATGTGTATTAGGCTAATGTTAGGGATGTTCCAGATAAGCTACACAATTATGTATTTTAAAAATCCATCTACGAGCAGACGATGCAAAGATGCCTAAATAAAATAAACTTTACAAAGGCATACATGGTTTATACTGCTCACTTCATTACTCAACATAAAATGGAAGCCAGTAAGGAGAAAGCAGTGCAAATTTTAATAAATTTCTAATGGCTGATATAGTTTGGAATGATGGATTTGATGCTCATGAAATGGTGTCTGCTCCTTTTCTGCTAGAGCTCTATTAGCTGCATGCCATAGTGCACCTGAGGACTGAGTCACTGCCAGGGGGCTGAGTAGGTTCCCTAAAGGAAAATATGGTGTTCACCACAGGCAAGGCAGCAACCTGCCAAAGGGAGGGAAACGGAAGGACAGCCAAGAGAGATTCTCAAAAAGAACACATTCACTCAAAACCACACACACACACACAACAACATAGTGACCTGACACTGGATGAAGCAGTCCCTATTGGGGAGGGGGGGGGTGGGGTAAAGATGACATATTTCAGTCTTTACAGTCCTTACTCTACTCTAAGACAAGTAGAAGAGGATATAATAAGTAGGATTTATTTTTAAAATGTCCCCTACGGTACAAAAGGAATTTTGCCTTCAAATGTTGGCCCCTCAAATATAAAAGTATTCTATTTTATTTATTGCCGGCAACTCAGGTGACCTTTCACATTTTAATTCAATCAATACTCTTGTGCTATTTCACTTATTTTTAATTTGAAACAACAAGCCTTGTCATTAGGGATGGAGAGGAAGTTGGAAACTTAAAACACACACACACACACACACACACACACACACACACGAGAATTAGTTTGGTAAATAAGTTATCTATTTACTAATGTTCTTTAAATACCATCTCATATGGATATTTTACCACAGAATTGAATATATCCAGTAACCAGTAATTGGAAATGTATTTTTAAAATTATCCTGTGAAGTATTTTGCTTTTAAGCGGATCAATATATATTTTTTTAATTTTTTTTAATGTTTATTTATTTTTGACAGAGAGAGAGAGACAGAGCATGAGCAGGGGAGGGGCAGAGACAGAGGGAGAGACAGACTCCGAAGCAGGCTCCAGGCTCTGACCTGTCATCATAAAGCCTGACGTGGGGCTCGAACTCACAGACCACGAGATCATGACCTAAGCCAAAGTCAGATGCTCAACCGACTGAGCCACGCAGGTGCCTCAGATTAATATATTTTTGAAAATAGTGTATATATATATATATATATATATATATACACACACACACATACACATACATATATATAAATGTCTATTTATTTATTGAGAGAGAGAGAGAGAGAGTGTGTGAGAGGGTTAGGGACAGATGATATAGGTAGAGAGACCAAGCAGGATCCATGCTCAGCATGGAGCCCAATGAATGCAGGGCTTGATCTCATGGGCTTAATCCCCTGACCGTGAGATCATGACTTGAGCAAAATCAAGAGTCGGGTGCTGGGCATTCAACCAACTGAGCCACCCAGGTGCCCCCCAAATTGTATGTTCCTAAAATAAAATATTAATCAGTGCATTTAAATTAGTTCTTCTTGGTGTTAAGATAGTATTACTGGCTCTAATTTTAAAGGCAAACCAAAAAATATACAGTTGTCAATTTTTATATCTGCAAACTACCTTTTTTCTCTTCTGGCAAAAATGCAACTTGTGTTAAATTCTATCTTTTCCCTAATTTTTTTGACTTTATACCAAATTTGGCTTCAGACAATAGTAGAGCCTATCTTACCCAGGAATATTATTGATATATAGAGACAATGACGACTATCTTCAATTTGTGTTTATTTTCATAGGAGAGAAGGTATATTTGCTTGCAGGCCCCACCAAAGCATAGTAAGAGCCCGCCCCTAAGTACTGCCCATTCTGATCTTATCAGAAAGGGACATTTCCTGGCCTCATTGTGATTAAATCCTGACCCACAGACAGCACTCCATGGTTACCGGACATTGTCTCCACAGTGAGCCTTTGTGGATCGCTAGTTTGGTGGTTGAAACTTGTCTTTTAAGAACTCTGTTTGGCTGATCCATCAAGTCCCAATCCAATGCAGGTGATCTGAACCAGAATTCCTGTGAATTTCTCCATTTCAAATAAGAAAGTTGACATTTTTTCCCCTGGATTGAAAAGGTTTTGATTTGCTCCATGGAAGAGGACCTTGGATAAACAAGAGAGACCTCCGGACGTGTTCAGACTATATCTAATGATTGTACTTTTTTTTTTTTTAATATCAAGAACTCATTCAAATGAAAAATTGTGTCTACTATTTTCCCCCCATAAGTTAGAAACTACGTGTCTTGGGTTGTAATTTTACATCCTGTTGGATGCTAGAAATTTTACGTCTCCATTTTCATAGATCTCTCACTCCATCCACATTTTCAGGAAAAAATAAATGTTAGAAGAACTGGGCAGTTGGCTGTAACTGAAAACTTTAAGAAAACGAATTGATCTTTTCAGTTTATGAGCCTGGAGGTTTCTCACTAGACTTGTTTTAATTTCCTGGTAAGCTGGAACTGATTGGTTTAACATGGTGAATCTCAGCTTATTAAAATCATTTCAGTTGCTTTTCAAAACTACCCAATTCACTGGATCCTACCTCAGGGTGATTAAATCAGAGTCTCTGGGAGCAGGGACGAGACACTCTAATGTGATTCCCAGGCCAGGCCCAGCTTGATGACTACAAACCAAAGTACAAAAACATTCTGAAGTAGCATCTCTTGTTGAGAACTATTTTGTTCTTATTTTCGGCATATACTTCCGAGTAAAACTGATCATATTAGGGGACCTAACAGTAGTGAAAGTACTGGATACCTTTCGTGCAGTTAATCGGTTTAGGTACAGATGTATCAAATTGCATTTTAAATTAAGTAATGGTCCTGAGTGAAAGCATATAGTACAATTGCAAAATATTTGAAATTGCATTTCTATTTAGGGAGCCAGTATTGTATATTACCTCATAGTTATTCCATACAGAGTGCAAGCTGTGGTGTATTATTGTAAATCAAATAAAAAGTGGTTACAGGTTATACTTTTATAAACTTGTGGAGATTTCTGTTAGGAAGACTATAAGATTGAAGCCCTTACTGACTTTACTTCAGGCTTTGCTTTTGTGGTAAGAAAGTCACAATAAGCCAAAGAGCTAAAGTTTAATAGAAAGCTCTGGATGGTGACGCTTGTAAAAGACTTTAATATTCATGGAAGAGTCAGGGTTGGTTGAAACTGTTTTTTGAGGGATCAGATGGCAGTCTCCACTGGGTCATCCTACGTCCTTTCTCACTTTGTAAATCAAAATCATCTGAAGGGCTGTATATCAAAAATCCTTGAGTCAAGGTCATGGCATATAGTGCTACCTTTGTTGTTACTTTACTATACTCTCATATTTAACTGACTTAGGTTAAGTGATACAATGAAAGCATTTAACTGGTGTAATTAAATAGATATTTTCCACAACAGCAGAAAATAATATGCGGGTTGTATTATTCTGACCCTTTAAGAACTGATTTTACTGAATTTTAACCAAAAGTCAGTTTTAAGAGTGGTATAATTTTCTTTCTCTATGGAGCTATCTTGATTTCATTATCATCACGAATTACTGATCTGACAATACCATCTTCTTTTCATTAACTTCGAGACTGGTTTGAGATCATGTCTATCTTTACACTAGTAACATTGTTGGTAAAGTGGCTTTGACCAAAGCATGCCCTTTCTGATCTTCTGGCTTTGTCTTTCTCACTGATGTTTTCCCTTTAAGCCATTTATCTTCCAAATCATGTTTTCAATATTTCCTTTTGTACTATGTGTATTTAAGTCACTTTATATCCTTTGTGAAACAAGGTGAGACATCTATAAATCAACAAAGGCCTCACAAACACAAGATATAAATTAAAGATCTTGAGAAGAAACATATTGATTGGCATTTCCACCTCAAAATAATAAATACTTGACAAAAAGGAACCGAAGCCCATCCTTTTTTTCTTCCCTCCTTAGAAATTAGTCTGTCAATAAGCATCGCAGAGATTTTGCCGGGATCCAAATCCTACGTGGATATTTACACTTGCAGAGGCACAGCTATTATCAACTTGTCTCCAGTTGCAAAAATACCCATGTATGTTGTATACGTACATTTCAATAATTAATTGGATGTGCAATTGAATTTGATCTGTGAAAAATTTAAAAGCCTCCATCCTTGGGAAAGTTATCTAGTTTCAATGTTGTATTTAGGAAGGTGACAGCGATCTGAGAGTCAGTGAATCAAGTCAAATGGCTAAGGACGCTGAAAATAATGGAAAGAGCAACAGAAGGAAAAATGATTTTTCCCTCAGCACAACAATTTAAATAAATTGAATACACTATCAGAAAGGCAGTGTGCTATTTTCAGGAGTTAGAAATTGTCAGAACAGCCCTTTCTAGATTTGCTTCAAGCTGCTGGCAGTCTCATTCCATTCACCCATTAGGCTGAGGATGAAAAGCAAGCCAGGTGGCTTATGTATGCATTCAAAAACAAAATTGTTTTATCCAAATGTGAGAATGGACAAGAAGCGAAAATAGTTCTGTGATCTGCAAATGAGAATGGGACTTCTTTCAAAAAGATTTCTCACGTTGAAAAAATCTTGAAGTGTAGAAGAAATTTCTGCTGGCAAACAACGAAACTTGCTCATTTTGGCAGGAAAGGGACCTACTTTCCCGCATTGCCTTTTCAAGCTTTTGAAGCCTGAGGCATAGCGTATTAAAAAAGAAAGCACAAAGAAGTAACATTTGAAATCCTTGCTAATTAAATGGGAGTCAACATTACAACTACTTTAAAATAAAGATATATTGGGGTGTCTGGGTGGCTCAGTCTGTTGAGTGTCTGACTTCAGCTCAGGTCATGATCTCATGGTTCATGGGTTCAAGCCCCACATCGAGCTCCATGCTGTCAGCTCGGAACTGCTTTGGATCCTCTGTTCCTCTCTTTCTCTGCCCCTGCCCCAATCATACATACATGCGCGCGCTCTCTCTCTCTCCCTCTCAAAAATAAACATTAAAATAACCTTAAAAATAAAGATATATTTACTGCTACCAATAGCCAAAACTATGAAAAGGAGATGAAATGTGGAATTACTGAGCATGAATATGTACACTATCGATGAGGTTAAAACATGCAAATATATGTGATTTATTTAGATACATAGATAACAATTTTTCGTCTGGAAGTCATTCCTTTCCATCACAATTTTACCAAGTAAGAAAATGCCAACTACCCGGATTTTAGGAGACTGCTTGAGAACACATTTTATTTAGAAGCCTGTGTTTGTCACAGCATTAACAAGATGGAACAAAATTAACAAAGTTGTGATGTCTTCCTTTCGCCATATTTATAAAATGCTTGGTTGAATAGGACAAAGTGAGAATTAGGGAGGAAACAAGTTCTGATTCCTAACTCATCAAACTCCTAAAATGAGCAGCTCTTACCCACAATTTGTAGCCCTCCCACTGCCTTCTCCATTACACTCTTCAGACAGAAATGATCATGCCATGCCCTACAGGGAGTGTTAGGACATAATAACGTGTGGGAATTTGTAAAGTAAAAAAAAAAAAAAAAAAAAAAAAAAGTATGCAAAACAAGAAAAAAGGGTGAGGAGAGATTAGAGGACTTGGAAAGGAGAAATAATTTGTTCAGCTCCCAATTAAAAATGAATTTTTTTAACATGTAATCATTTTTTGAGAGACCCAGAATGAGTGGGGGAGGGGCAGAGAGAGAGAGAGACACAGAATCTGAAGAAGGCTCCAGGCTCTGAACTGACAGCATAGAGCTCAAGCCACGGCTTGAACCCACAGGCCTTGAACCCACAGACCGTGAGACCATGACCTGGACCAAAATATGATGCTCAACTGACTGAGCCACCCAGGTGCCCCATTCTGCTCCCAGCTTTAGCCCTGCAAATATAATAACCCATGAACATTTGGCATTACAGCTCAGATTTTAAGCATCACTTTTGAAGGGGAAGGAAAATATCACAGGACGTATTTCAAATATTAACATATTTATTTCACAGTTGTGGAAACAAGTTAAGTCACTGAACAGTTCTTTAAAAGAACGAAGTTAAACACTAGGGTCAGAGGTCTTAGCACTTTTGTTTGCCAGAAAGTTAAATAGTAAGTCATAGGTATGAATGTGGCTCAGGACTGCATTGTGTGATACATAGTGAAATTTTTCTTTTGCCACTCTGCCCTTTCATCTGTCTGCCCATGTGTCTTTTGTCAAAATAATGCAATACTAGATTCCTGATATTGAACTGTTGAAAATTTCTACCTCGGAGTCTATTAAAGCATATTACAGAAAGGTATCTCTATCTTAATTAGCACCAAGTCATGGAGGGGTGAACCCTATATGTCTCTATGCTCTTTCAATGTCATTAAAAAGGACTTGAACTTTTTGATGAGGCTGGAAACTGATGAGTTTAACAGCCAGCATCCCTGGGGTTGCCATTTAACTATTCCCCTTTAGATTTCTTCTAGGACACAACTGGGAATCAGAATTCAGTCATCACAGCTGTTGAGAATCACAGTCTGTAGCATTTTTCCAAATATCCAGGATTTCTGTCTTGATAGTAAATTATTCAACCCTCTGATACTCTTCAACCGCTCTAGACCAGTATTCATTATTCCTTCACTGAACTGGACATTCATGAAACAAAACATTCATTTAACTTGAGCTTCTTCAAACTCTCAGAGACAAAGAATTACAAACTCTAGCTACTTGTTTAGACAAGGATGAGAAAAATCATAAAAAGGCCAATAATAACTTAATATTTTATTATGTGAACCTGCCACAAATATTTTATATTTTGAAAATAAACTTTCATCTAAGAGACAAAAATCACCAAATTTCATGTTCAAAATTCCAGAGAATTGTTCTTACGGAACGTGAAGATGCATATAATTCTATTCAGTTTACTTTATTAAAGTCATTATTTTAATTTTTTTTAAGGTTTATTCATTTTTCAGAGACAGAGACAGAGCATGAGGGGGGAAGAGGCAGAGAGAGAGGGAGACACAGCATCTGAAGCACGCTCCAGGTTTTCAACTGTTAACACAGAGCCCAACGCCAGGTTCAAACTAACGGACCGTGAGAACATGACCTGAGCCGAAGTCGGACGCTTAACCGACTGAGCCCCCCAGGCGCCCTTACAATCTTTATTTTAGAGATTTCATGAGGAAGAGGAACTTAACAAAGTCATTGAACAATATGAGTGATAGAACATGGGCCAGAGTGAAGTCTCTGGTTCACACCCATTTCTTTTTATTTCAACTTTACCACTTTAAGCAGAAATATAGTAGCATACCCGTACACACATGGAATCACCATGCATAACTGTTCTATATGATGTTACAAACACACGTCTATACACTACTCCATAGTAAAAAGCACTGCATTCAGTAGCAAATGGAAACTTGTTCAAAGTATTATTTATCTGATTGCAGAGATCAAAACACTCCGGACTAGTTCTTAGCAACATATGTATATGTTGGACACTTCTCAAATAAGGAGGAATAATTCAAGGTCCGAGTGAATGTGGGCTTATTTCCACTCTTGGCTGTCATTTTTTACTGTATCACAAAAACAGATTGTGACTAGTTATGCATGAAAAATAGAACATGAAAAAAAAGTATTTGTATAAAACAAAAACATATGTTTTATAAGTATTACTCTTATATAATGGTCATTGCATAAAGTTAAAATATCCATATTTTCCAGTTTACTACAATGAATATGCAGATATGAGGCCATAAAATAAACTAATCAAAATCAGCATCATCTTTTCCAGATAGTTTTGATTATTTTGTTGCCTCCCCTGCCCTGTGTGTGTCATTAAAAGTTTTTTTGTTGGTTTTAAATTAATTAAAAAAGGAAGCCATTAGACTGAGGTGCTTCTAATGCTGCAGGAATCTATGTTAGCAAACCAAAATCTAAGCTTCTAAATGCCTCAAGGTTATGAAATTGAAACCTAAAGACAACGGATTACAAACACCCAACTAGGCTTTAAGCTATAGCCAATCAATCTTCTTCCTTTACCTCTGCTTTTCTCTATTAAAGTCCATCCCAGAGCTCCCGTCCTGGGAGCCCTCCTAACCACTTGTGGTTTGGAGTTGCTCAGTTCCAACTGGTATTTGCTCAAATGAACTCTTAAATTTTTTAATATGCCTCAGTTTGTATTTTAACAGTTCTCAGGGAAGGTCTATAAGTCAGTATGTTTCATAAAGAATAACTTTTCTCTTTGAAAAGTTCAGCCCATTATATTTTATGTTGGTTTTAAAAGTTATGATTTTTCATGTGCTGGCAAATTTTAAATGTATTAGTGTGAAATATCAAGAAAATGAAAATCATATTTCATTGAATTTGCATTCAAAAGCATTTCTTTGATAATATTATTAATTGAAAAGAATTATGTATGGAAAATGTTCCAGAATATCCTGATTATAATTTAGATCAATTGTTTAGTTTGATGGGAAGGTGAAAAATGCAGCTGTGTGACTGTTTTCAGGCAGATCTATAAGGAGATAAATCCTCAGTAACATATTTATTTCTAGCAGCATTTCTATTGTCAGTGACTAAAAAAAAAAAAAAGCTACAAGTGAAGACGTAAATAGAAGTAATAATCAGATGAGTTTGGTGTAGTGACAAAAAAATTCAACAGTTAATGATGTCAGTTTATAGTTATGCCATCAGGGAAAAAAGTAATGAGTCTCATTGGAATTAATTCTGCCCAATTACTATGTATAGGCCTTTATGATAGAATAGAGATGACACATTATTTATCATGGTTCCGTTTTTTGGTGATAAGAATGTTCACTGAAAAGTGATTTTTAATTTTCTGAGGCCATTTAATTTGCTGCCCTTAGATTTAGTCTATGGATTGCCAGATCAGCCTCTAGCCCTTCCAGCAGTTAAGGGATTTACTACTCTGAAAGTTTGGCCCTATCAGCCACAGAGTTAATAAAAGAGTGTTTTGTATGCTCTAGGCTTTTATTTCATTAACTGCTTCTTTCTGAAGTCTATGGCACTGCAGGATCTAGAAATAAAGAAGCATCAAGGTATTCAAGTAAAAGTAGAAGTCACTCATAAGAGAAGGAAATGTAGACCTTATTTTTTTTCCCCAATGATCACCCAAAACAAACCGTACTCCACAAGCAGCTATCATAAAAATCCTTAACAATCTCATTAAACACATTTGAAGGACATTAAAAACATAGTTATCTAGGTATTGTCTGCCTTGAGAAAAGTAGAGAGGAAGGATTTCCTTCACTTCTATCAGAGCATTCTTTCTATTAATCATGTTCGCGTTTGAACATGTTAATGAAAATCTCTTAAACTGGTTCACTAAAGACAATTGGACAGTACTTTCAAAAGACAGCTATTGGGATGTAACTGATCCTTTCACGTATCACTCCATCCTTACATTCAACTGGTCAACAACGTGTTCAAATGTTTCCTTTAAACTGGTTCCTTTTCATCAACTTCACTGACATTGTCAGTCATCAGGCACTACCAGATTACATTCATGGGCTAATTGACCTCATTGTCCCTAGTTGTCCCCCATTTCTGTCCATTCTCCATGCAATTAACTTCCTGAAGTCGAAATCATATCATGCAATTCTTCCTCTTGAAAATGGCCAGGTCACCTTGCAAAGGGTCAGCTGCTCTCATCTAAAGGAAACTACTAAATACAATGTCTAGAATCTCTGCCTCTACAGTGTCTATGGGTCTCTTTATCTCTACGTATCATCCTTCCAAAGTGGTTCTAACCAGAATCAATTGCTTTGCCTTCACAGTTGACATAGTATTGCACGTCTTTCCAATTTTTAATTTCTGTGTTTGAAAGTCTTTACTCCTATTCTATTCATTCTTTAAGATCCAGTTCAAATGTTGCCTACTGGATGCAGCACTTCATAAAAACTAAATGCAATTTTCAAAAATGTCATTTTCTAGGACATCTAAAAAGGACATTGTAGGAAACTAATAGAGATTTGTATAATTTAGGAGTAAATTCCACCTTATTTTATGATCCTTTCTTCTATAAGTCATCTTTCCTTTAAAGTAGTGACTTTTGTTGAGGACCAAGAATTCCTACCCCCTTAAAGGTACAGAATTCTAGATGGACTAGGAATCAAATTGACATGAGACAGATTAACAAGAGAAAATCAAATTTATAGGCATATATACAGAAAATCCACACAGACATGGAAATTCTAAAGTCAGGCAAAAATGAGATGTATATGTAATTCTGAACTAAGGAAAGGAAAGTACTTCATAGGGTGATAAGAAGAACAGATGTTTGGTATATTAGATGTTTGTCCTACCAGAAAGATGGGTCACTCTTTATGACCCAATTTTAACAGAGATAAAGTTTATCTCTGTTAATAACCCTTATTCTGGGAAAGAATCCCAATTTAGATTCTTCTGTGTACTTAAGGGAGGGGCAAATATTTCTCTTGAGCCTTCAGGGTCTCAAGCACCTTCAGCTCAAAATAATTCTCAGGCCAAAGTGGCACATTCCGGGGGGAGACAAAGTCTGGAGATGGCTTCAGTGTAAAACTGGGGAAAACTACTCCTATCTAGTAGACAGAGGGCAGAGATACTGCTAAACATCCTATAATGCTTGACAAAACACCCTGTAGCTAAGAACTATCTTTCCCCAAATCACATTTAGACACTCTATTTTTCAGGAGTGCCTGGGCGACTTAATACGTTAAGTGACAGAATCGGTTTCAGCTTGTGAGTTTGAGCCCCACATTGAGCTCTGTACTGCCTCTACTGGTGTGGAGTCTGCTTGAGATTCTCTCTCTTTCTCTCTCTTTCTACCCCACCCCACTGCTTGCTCTCTCTCTCTCTCTCTCTCTCTCTCTCTCTCTCAAAATAAATAAGTAAACTTAAAAAAAAAAATGTAGGGCAAACTCTTTACAAGACTTTCCAAAGGATTCCTCTCTCAGTCTGAGTAAAAGTCAATAACCTTAAAGTTAATTGCCTACAATGTCCCACAATATGTGTTCCCTTGCTATTTCTCTGATCCCATCCCCTCTTGCAACATGGCACTGTTTTCCAGCAATAGTGGCCTCCTTGGAGTATGTAAAACAAATTCCTATATTGGGGCATTAGCATGTGCTTATATCTCTGTCCTCGGAATAGGGTTTGAACAAATGTTTCTATGACATGTCCATTAACTTCTTTTAGGTGTCTGTTCAATATTGCCTTAATTGTGAGGCCTTCTGTGACTATCATTTATAAAGTATGACCACCCTATACCAGACATATACATATACAGCTAGCTTTTCCTATTCCCTCTTTCTGATCTGCTTTTCTGCATAACTTCTGACTTCATACATGTACTTGTTTACTTTCCCTTTACAATAGAAGTTCAATGAGGTTAGAGACCACTGTTTTCTACTTTGTTTACTTCCTGAAAACGTAGGAGAATGCTTGGAACAGAAATAGGTGTTCAATAAGTATTTATGATAGGAAGGAATGCGTAATACAATTGAAAATTCATGGTTATATATCTATTGAAATTGCATTAGATTACACTTTGCTTAACTTGAATCAAGGGAATAAAACTTATCAATTTTCAACTAAAGAGTTTTGATTCCTCTCACATTTTATTTTGATTATATGAAAGTACAATATCTCATAAGCTCCCTCTGAATCTAAGGAAACATGGATCACATCAATAGGACATAGATCAAAGGGGATGAAGACAATGAAAGAAGAATTGAAGGTTCTTTTATTTTCTTTCTAACTTCCAATTGATAAGTAATTATGGGGGTAAGTCCTCAGTTCTTTGATTTGCTTTAAACCAATTCAAAAAGGAACAAAGTACCTGAAACCTTAAAAGACAGTATCTGTTACTGAACAAAGTGCAGTTCATAAAGTCCCTGTGCATCTCGATGCACTGTAAACGGCTAATTCCAGACTTTTCTGAGAGAGTAAATTCAGAATTGTTATTGTTGGCTTAGCTCACTCAAGCCATCTTATCCCCTAATTTGTCATATACCCTTATTTGTTGACTTATGTTTTGGGGATTATGGAAGGAGCAGATACGTGATTGCATTTTACTTTGAAATTGCAGCTTATCTTGACATTTTAAGGATGTGAACTAGGCAGAACACAGTTAAAATAATAAATGTAACTATGAGAAATAAGTCACATAGCATTTTCATATCAGCTACTCAATGATAATATTTTTTTAATGTTTATTTTCCAGACAGAAAGTGAAGCCGGGGAGGGGCAGCGAGGGGGGTGGCGGAAAGAAGATCCGAAGTGAGCTCTGTGCTGACAGCAGAAAGCTGTATGCGGGGCTCGAACTTACAAACTGTGAGATGACCTGAGCCAAAGTCAGACAGAAGTACAACCAACCGAGCCACCCAGGCACCCCAGGTACTCAATGATATTCTTAAGAATTCAAATTATTTTTATTTATTTTTTTACTTGTCTATCCTGTGGAACTTCGCTTTCATGTTAGACTGATACCCTTAAAAACATCAATATAATCCTAGGTCTAGAAAGGGCACATGTTTATGATGTCTTTTAGAAGAAAGAAACCTTTCCCGGAGGTCTCATCCACATACTGCACCTGATTTTTTGTCAGGTCAAGATTTGCATAAGATACCTATGGCAAAATCAGTCACTAGTGAAGGACAGAGTTTGATCAGTTTAAAAGATTCATGATTTTCCCTGAAACTGATGCTATAGTCACCTTCTCCGAGTGGTGGCTATCAGAACAGATGTACAATTCTGTCAGCAAGAAAGAATGGAAGAACGGATAACTGAGAGACAATATACTGGGTGTGCTACAAGAAATTTGTCTTTGCTGGGACCCAGTATTATTTCTCTATTCCTGTTCTGACCTTTACTACCACTGAGACCCTCTGCCTTCTTGGTGTTTTTGACTTTGTTTGTTTGTTTTGCTTTTAAACCAAAGCATCCTAAAATAACAATCTGGGTCTTTCCTCTGCTAAAGCACGTTATACTCCCAAATTTCATCATAGTCATTTTCTTGGTTCCATTCTCAACATCTATTCCTCAAACATGTTGGGACTTAACATCAAAAGTAAAGCAACTTACTCAAAGTAAAGATGAACCATAGCATTTTGAAAATAATTGAGAGCTGATTTGTGTCTTTACCTCTAAGTTCCTGGACATTCCTTTAAGTTATAAAGTTACAATGAAGTTTAAATTCATTGCCCCAGATTCATGAATATGGCTGTCTTGGTTTAACATGGTTCAGCTAAGCACATAGAGTTTTGTGATAGACCCAAGTCGGGCACCCAAATGTGAACCTAGATTTTTTTTACCTTAGGAGAATAGCTGAATTTAAGCTCACTGTCCTCAATGAGGAACAAAATGCAAAACTCCAAGTGTTTTCATAATGAATGCAAAATACTAGGCAAGACTTTGATACCTGTATATTATTTGATAGCAACGGCTCCTTAAATAATTGGTTTTGCTCTCATTGCTGTTAGTGTTATCATGACTACTATTATTTTAAAATCCCCAACACCTAGAATAGTATTCAGGAATGGCTAGACCTCAGTACATGTGTTTTAAGTATGTAAATGACTTAATTTTTTACAAAGGGAAGAAAAGTGTTGTGGTCTGTAACTTGCTCTATCATTTAAATGAAACAAAGAAGAAAAACAATGTTGAATTTAACTCGTCCTAAAAACCTCTCAGCCATTACCACAAATAAAACATGGGTTTATTCACTATCCTGGTATAAGATTTTGGATCTCTGGAAATCATACATATTAAATATACAAGTCCATGAAGTGCTAGATTATGGGAGAAAAAATGAAAACACAGGTCCTCAGTGTGAAATAGCTTAAACTGGACTTCTCTCTCCCACTACTCACAAAAAGTAACTCAAAATGAGTCAAAGACTTAAATGTAAATGATCTGAAATTGTGAAATTTCTAGAAGAAAACATAGAAAAAAGATTGATAATGGTCTTGGCAATGATTTCTAGGATAAGATACCAGAAGCGCACGTAACATAAGCTAAAATTCAGTGGCACTACATGAAGATAAGAAAGCTTCTATACTGCAAAGGAAACCATCAATAAATTGAGAAAGTGACCCCCAAAATGGGAGATGATATTTACAAACCACATAAATGATGAGGTGTTAATATTCAAGACACATCAGGACTCATATAACTTAAGAGCAAAAAGTAAATGATCCTACTTAAAATATGAGCAAAGGACCTGAATGGGCATTTTTCTAAGGAAGACACACAAATGGCCATCAGGTATGTAAAAAGGTGCCCCAAAGTCACTAATTGGTAGGGAAATACAAGTCAAAACCACAGTGAGATATTAATTGCTGCCTGTTAGAATGGCTCTTATCACATGTCGCTAGCCAGATGAAAAGATCAAAATTCAAAATTCGAAGTACTTTTTCCTACTGAAGGTGTGTTATTTTCACATCATTGTAAAGCAGAAAAATCATAAGTCAAAACATCCTATTCTGGGGCAGTCTGAAATTAAATCCTCATTATGTAATATATTACCATTATTTTCTATTCTATGTGAACTATTTTTTTTCCTAAGGGATTATTTATCTATCTTATTACTGAATACCTTTGTTAAGCTGTGTTAATTATTCCCCTGGCTGTATTCTTATAGCACTTTATAACTTTACATTGCTTCCGTTAGCAACCATTATTTCCTAGGTAACAAATATGTTTATATCCCTGTCATTTGTAATCTGTTCTTGAGGTCAGTGACTATTATTTGTTTATATTTTTATCCCCAGAATCTAACACTGTGCCATGGACAGAATAGATATTTAAAAATAACTTTAAATTGCATTATGTAAAATGAGTGCTTGTTTAAAATTGATTATTCTAGAGGCACCTGGGTGGCTCAGTTAAGCACCTGACTTTGGCTCAAGTCATGATCTCACAATCTGTGAGTTCAAGGCCCGCACTGGGCTCTGGGCTGACAGTGCAGAGCCCGGGGCCTGTTTCCGATTCTGTGTCTCCCTCTCTCTCTCTGCCCTCCCTCCCTTGCTCGGGCTCTGTCTCTCTCTCTCTCTCTCAAAAATAAATAGACATTTAAAAAAATTACAATTGCTTATTCTAGTATTTTGTCCTTGATCAACAATGGCAACAAATTTGCTCATAGTGACACATAGGTAAACTCATATTAATAACAATATAACTGATCAAACTGGAGCATTCTTTGTCTCACCTACTCTCATCTGAGATTAAAATATCATAAAAATACCAATGCATATGGAAAACTAATTTTCCCTGCCAACATGACTCCTATTTACTGTATTTTTCTTACTAAAAACAGATGGAACAAAAATGTGTGCTTGCCGAGATTTTTAACAAGTGATGTTTTATCAACACAAAACATAAAACAGATGATGCACAACTATATCCAAAGATCACATAAAGCAAATAAGAGGACATGATTTTGTTCATTTTATGATATCTCTACATCATTGATGGTAAAATCACAAGTTCTTCCTAAAATAAATTAACACAAATAATATTTCCTGATGTTTCATTACCCTGAGCGAGTATAGTAAGTAATGAAAGACAGATAATAAGGGCCTAAGAAACATTTTCAAGCCCAAGAGTTCACTCTGCAGGTGAAGGCATTGAGACAAGTCTGAAATATCAAGAGCTACAAGAGATTTATACACATCAGTGTAAAAGACTAAAACAAAACAAACAAAACAAAAACACCTAAGAAGGCTTTGCAGATAAAATGTCCCGAGTTATATATTTACACATTTTAAGTAGTTATGTTGGGTTTTATTAAATATTTTACACATTTTAGCCACACAATTTCCAGATTATTTGCCACATTTCTCTACTCTGATGGAGTTTTTACAGTCCTGAGATTATCATTTTATAATCACGTTCTTATGCGATGTTAGTGGCAACTCTGTGATTTTTCTCTTATTATTCCCATTGTATAGATGAAGAAACTTAATTCCCAAGAGTTTAAGTAGCTTGCCTAGAATCACTTAGCCTGAAAATGACTGAAGTAGTGTTGTAAGTCAAGTCTATTTAATTCAAACCTCTAAGAACTTTTCCTTCTACTATGTTCAAAATATCAGAATCTTATTTTCCCTATAAGTAATCTCACAGTTTCCACCTACACTTACATTTTAAACATTTTTGGATCACATAGAAACATAAAATGTCAGGAATCAGATTCCTTGTGAGAGTGGTCATCTAACCACATACTACACCTGGTGTTTCAGACTTTTTTTCTACTATATTTGAAGAAATAGTTAACTAGACTCTCAAATTAATCCATTTAAATGATGATATATTCAAGTTATTGAACGCAAGAATATTTCAATATACCATATTACTAAAATGTTTATTTCAAAAGAAATTCTTTATCTGTATAAATTTTGTGTTACACTCCTTAGGATCAAAGATAATATATGTAAATCTTCTATATAGCCCCTTGCTACTCACATTTCTTCTTAATAAATTGGGCCCCATTTACATAATGAAATTAAAAAAAAAAAGATTCTTCAACATTTTGGCTGTGACTTCCTGAGACTAAATATATAGCAAGAGAGACTCCAGGCAGCTCAAGAGTCCCAGAGGTCCTTCTGGATGACTCGAATGTTAATGATACCTATGGCTAGGTGAAGTTCCCAGAAAAGAACGCAGGGAATTTACAGTTATTTGGAGCCAATCTGATGGCTCCATAGGGATTGCACTGAGGCACAAAATCAGTATAGTCTTCTCTTTTAAAAATCCACCTCCAGGGACGCTGGGTCTCACCCATTGCCTTGTGAACATTCAAGATGAGGTTTCCAAGAAGAGTACATTTCTTGGCCTTCCTTTCTCACATTTGTGTCTTTCTCAATATACCCCAAGGAAAAGAACATTAGTCTGCTCCCTTGAGAAGTGGTCTAAAGTAGATGACTGGAGTCCTAATGACATTGTATTGCAATGTGAATTCTCATAGGGTTTTACTCTATTTTCTTTCAGTCTATTTCAGACATGATATGACTGGCACAAAGTAAAGCACTGTTGCCTATCTGTAATTAATGCAGATTAGAGAAATTCTACCATTTACTTGCCTTGCAATGATAATCCATTATAAATTTATAACCAACTAAAATCGCGAATTTGGATAACTGTTTTGTTCTGTTAAGGCTGTCTAAATTTTCCTTTATTTTATAATCAAATAATAACATTGAGGATATTTATAATATATATTTATATTTTTTATAAATTATAATTTATAATTTTTATAAATTATAAATTTATAATTTATAATATTAAATTTATAATATTTCACTTAAATGCAATTCTGAATTTATTCAAACTACAGTTAAGCTATCTTAGGGTTCTGAGAATTCCAAGAGTGTATTTGTCACATATTTTATTAAGTGAATTTAAATGCATTCGATAAAATGTCCTTAGGAAAATATGTTGCAGAAGAAAATATTGAGTAGGAATGGCCAGGAACAAAGGTCTGTTGTCCAGTCTCCACCCATAGATCAAAAACATTAGATCAGTGTATTAAAATCCAATGCTCGGATGAGAGGCCCCAGTATGTAGATTTGCTTTGGTATGACCCAGTGAGTGAATAGAGAGACACAGAAATAGCCATGGCAGGTCCACGTATGTACTGAACACAGAACACATGGCAGAAATTCCTTCCCCAAGAACAAAAGCAGATAGCATCAGTTTTACAGTTTTAATTTCTCTCTTCCTTCTTAAAAAATTACACTGCAAAGTACACAAGAAAAGTGCGATTCTATTCTATTCTGTTGTCTTAATTTTTTAAAATATTTTTTGTTTCTTTATTTCTTTTGAGAGAGACAGAGACAGCATGATTAGGGGAGGGGCAGAGAGAGAGGGAGAGGAAGAATCCCAAGCAGACTCCGTGCCGCCTGAGGTGGGGCTCGAACTCATGAAACAGCAAGATCACGACCTGAGCTGAAACCAAGAGTTGGATGCCTAACCGACTGAGTCACCCAGACGCCCCTCTGTTGTCATATTAATAGAGGTCAGTTATATTAAAAACCTTTAAACACTCTGTTTGTTAAAGGCTATTTAATTGTATGTATAGCAGTTTCCAATCATACATTATAATTTTAGCATATCTGTGGCACGTATGGAAACTGAAAGCTACAATAGACATCTCCCCATCAAATAACCTAATGTGACATGAAAAACATGTTATTTTGACAGGCAATGCATGTTTATTTCACATTCTGTTCCTGAGATGAGCACATTCAAAACGTATTGCTCTTCACCAGACTGGCATCCGTAAAATACATCTTTGACTATCTCTATGTGTCAGATACAAATCAATATAGTCTTCTGTTTTAAGAATGTATATATGTTTATAGGATGACCTTCATTATCGGATGTCCTAAATAATTTTTTTGATAAGTTAGAAAGAATGAGCTTATTCTTACCCGCATAGATCTCCTTACTGTTAGAAAATGAACTCTATCCCATGAAGTCTGAGGTTCAGACCTTATTTGCCAGATAGAGAAACTATCCAATTTACAGGTTTTGGTTGGATGCAACGAGACTGGGAGCTTCAGTTAGAAGTAGCTTCTGAGGGATGCCTGGTGGCTCAGGTGGTTAAGCATCAGATTCTGGATTTCGGCTCAGGTTGTGATCTCACTTTTCATGGGTTCCAGCCCGGCGTTGGGTTTTGCACTGACAGTGCAGAGTCTGTTTGGGATTCCTTCTCTCTCCGTCTCTCTCTGCTCCTCCCCCACTTGCACACCCTTTCTCTCTCTCAAAATAAATAAATAAACATTAAAAAAAAAAATAGAAGTAGATTCTGGATCTTTTCCTTGACGTATTTCCAATACTTGCTCCTAAATTTGCTGCACGATGTATTCTTCCACACCTTACCATTTTCTTCTCCCACTGAACCTCTTATAAACTCTGTCTGGACCCAGGGTATTGTAGACTGATGGCTCTGTGCCTTGCTATTTCTGCAGCCTAGTCGAGTGTGTGGGTGTAAGGCCAATGAAGCGAATCAACATTTTATTAAACCCATCTTTGTAGCACCGATCACCAAGAAAGGTAAGAAAACTATACATGTATCTATTTTGTATGTTTGATCCATTATACTTCAATATGGTTTTATTATTGTTATTATTATTATCATTTCTGCACGATTCTCACAACGCGAATGAAGTAGTTTCAAACAGCAAACATTCATTGTGTGGTTCAGGGGTCGAGCACTTTGGTCGGCCCTGGGCTCAGGGTCTTGCTAAAGCTGCAGCCAACGTGTAGGCTGGGCTGTTCTCATCTGTCGGCTTGACTAGGGGGGATCTGCTGTCGAGCTCATTCAGATTTTTGACAGAATTCACTTACGTGTGCCTGAATGACCAAAAGCCTCAGCTTTCTCAGGGGCTGCTCACAGTTCCCAGGGGGCCTCCCTTGCCGTGTGAACTTCCTCAATACGGATGTTTACTCCAGTAAGCCAGCAAGGAGAACCTTTCATTCTAGTCCATTGAGGTGGATTCTGATGTATAACATAATGAAATCATAGCAGTGACATCCCATTTCCTTCGCCATGTAATGTAACCATGTCGAGGGATTCATTAGAAGTCAGTGACAGGCCTTGCCTGCATCCAAGGGGAATGAAATTACATAAAGAGACAGGTAGTAGGAGGTAGGATATTAAAGATCACCTCAGAGTCTGTGAGAGGATTATTTTAGTAAGTTGGTTGTCTAGAGTTCTATTTTTTTTTTTTTTTCGTTTTGTTTTTAACTCTCTTTCTGGTAAAAAGAACTGCAGATTATGAATCAAAGAATTCAAACAAAGTGTGTGGTCCTCTGCTATGTCAAGCCCGTAGAACTTCTTGTGTGATTCCATGGCCAGAAGATGAGAATCAAGAGGGACATCGTTCCAAAAGTATCCATAACTGTAGCACCCACAGTGTTTGTAGGCCTATAAATATGCAAAGATCATTTTATAAACAATGCAGAAAATAGTTCTGCCTTCAAAATGGGGATGTTTCATTATTAGGTTAGTCAAACTTCTTTAGAAATACAAGATGCTGTTGTGGTCATAGGAATGTCAATAAAATTTTACATGCTGGTATTTTCCTGGTACTAAAAAAGAATTCTTATTGCACAATTTTTGTATTATGTGACCTATTTCAACGTATCTACAGATCTCAAAAAAAAGATAAATAATAAAAATATCTTTGTCTCAGTCATTTTTTTTGTTTTTTAATTTCAGAGGAAATTTCTTTGAGCTTAATTTTGTGACTTGACATACATTTGGCTACGGGACAAGGTAAAAATAATTGAAATAATGTTGGTGAATACGCTTGAATAATACAAACTGTTACTGAAAATAAAAAATAAAAATGATAATGGCCAATTAGTTATCCTCAGTTCTCTTAGAATTTCATATTTTTCCCTTGAGCTTTTATTTTATGTAAAGCCATATTAATTATGCTAGTTACCCAGCATTGAATTAATTTATTGATTGTAAATTCACTTGTCAACATAATTAGTATAATACACCTCTACATTTACTGCTCAGTTAGACATATAAACAGTTTTCTTTAGAAATTTAGCTCGACTAGCTTTTGAAGTTCTAAATATAGAAAAAGGCTTTAGCAGAAAAATGCACTCAGAGAATCAAACAAAAATCTATGTAATTATTCTCAGTTGAAAACAAGGATGTTTACCTCTTTACAGATGCAAGTATGAAGACAAAAATTATTAAACTACTAATGAGCAATCATAGAACAGGGGAGAAGAAAACGGGACATTTCTCTTTACTATTTTCTCCTAACAGTGAATGATAGTCAAATGACCACTTTACAAATTGGAAGAGGCATTTGGGCATGTGCTTGATGGTGAATGAGTACAATACATAGATGGCTATAGCTGTTTCCTTCTTAACACTAGGCGTAGTGCAATGTTTTCAGATAGAAAAACCCATTAAGAAAACATTGTCCCAATTTCAAAAAAGACCAATTGTAAATTACCTTCATGGTGTTATAAACACAAGAGAGAGGGCTTTCTCAATGGATCAGATCGTGTATAAATGACGTTTCTCTTCTGTCACTAAGTACCTTGTTATTTGCCTAAGTGTAGCCAGCTTGGGATATCACAGAAAAACTCTGCATATGACCTGATGAGGTTAAGGGGATGGGTCTTTTCCCACAGTTGGTGAAGGTAACAAATGAATATAAAGGTGCCATGTTTGACCACATTCTCTACAGGCTTTATGGTGTTGCTTTCAATTGTCTAAATTTATTATTCTTTCATCAGCCTTAAAATTCGTGTCAATATTTCACCTTTAAGAAAGTATTGAAAAGACATTATTTTGAGAGTATTGAATTATGTAAATTCTTATTTCCACTTTCTCCTTTCTGGCAACTCTCCTCCTTCCTGGACCTCCCAGCACACACTCATTATACCTCTGCACTGGTAAACTGGAATCATCTGGAATCATCTTGTCTGCTCACTTGTGGATATATTTCTAGAAGATAACAAGGACTACCAAAAGATATGATAAGGCCACCATGATTGGTTGAAAAAAAAAAAAACTGCTGAGATCAAATTATCTGGAGTGATAAAAGACTTGAATTTCCAACATCTTTAATGGATTTATTATCAAATGATAGAAAAATCTTAGGAAAGATTTTAATCTAAAATGGGAAATTTCATTCAATATATGAGCAAATGAGGAGAATGCTTGCGGAGAGAGAGTAATAACTAAAATGAAGATATACTAGTGGTTCAGAGTCATCATCATAACATTTTTAAACAAAACATCATTAAATTTCTAAATAATATGTGCGTTCTTATTTCTCATGTTTTTTGAATGAATACATCATATCCTTACTGCAGATACTCAAAATTAAGCACAAAGTCCCCAGTTACGTGCTACATGTGGTCGTTACCTGTGTTCACTCAATAATATATATTCAACAAATATTTAATGGCCTCTTTCTTTATGTAATATATTTTGTCTATTTCTCCTGAGAATACAAAGATGAATAAAGTATTATTTTAAACTAAATGGTCTCAAAAACTTATATGGAAATAGAATATTATACAAACAACTATTGTATTTAACAGAATACATTTATTAAGTATACTGCAAAGTACCCTTTGGAAGCCCAAAGCAGGTAGCAAAACTTTGGTCTGAAATCGTCAAAACAGACTTTTGGAGAAATTGATGTTTGCTTTTAGCCTGGATAGTGAATTTTAATGTTAGAGGAAGGTTAAATTTGAATACATAATGAAATACCAACTTAAATTTTTAAGTAAGGAAGAAAATGTCGTACCTATCTTTATGTGTCTTTCCCATGTAAGCAGGCTTAAAGATAAGCTATTATATTTCAAATTGCTGGCTTTAAGGTATGAAAATCAACTATTATGGAGGTTTCTACTTTAAATTCAAATAAGGTTTTAACTTTTTTTTTCTCCAAATTTTGTCTTTCTTTGAAAGCATATTGCCTGGTCAACCCTAAATACTGACAGATCTTAATATATCTGGGCTCCAGGATTTTTTAAGGCAGGGTAATTTTATTTATTTATTTATTTATTTATTTATTTATTTATTTATTGTTACTTCATTTGCCATGAAGTTCAACATCAGCTTAATTTTCAATAACAATGTATGACTGTATGCATCCAAGTGTATTGTCTGAACTTTTTCTCCTTTTTAAAAAAGCCACGAACCATGGTTGTGAATATACCTGAATATAATTATCTTTCTATTTTGAAACATTTTCATTGATGTGAAAATATAAAAACTAGGATGTCTATTCATCTGTCAAAAACTAGGTTGTCTGGGACAATCCTGATTTAGGTTTGTGATTTTTGAATAATGATTAACTGCATCCCATTTCACTTCTGGAAGTGGCCTAATTTAGACAATTATTTGATCACTCCAAATAAAATGAATGAATATGTGCCATCCAGTCAGCTGAATGATATGCATGAGACATACCTTGGCCACTATCCAATCCCACCGTCCTTTCTTTTCTACATTAAAAAAATATATGGAAATTACAGACATACAATATTGTGGATTGAAATGTGCCCCCTCCGAAACAGAATGGTGAAACTTCCTTTATTTGTGAATGAGAGTTTTTTGGAAGTAACATCTTTGAGGTGTAATCAAGTTAAGATGAAGTCATACTGGATGAAGCTAACCTGAATGCAATGACTGGTGTCCTTTTAAGGAGAGAGAGAGACACACATACAAAGTGAAGATGGCCATATAATGGTGAAGGCAGAAATCAGAGCGACCCAGATACAAGCCAAGGAATGCCAAGGGTGGCCACCAATGACCACAAGCTACAAATAGGCAAATAAGCCTAGCACCTTTAGAAGGAGCATGGCCCTGCTAACACCTTAATTTCAGACTTGTGGCCATCAGTATTGTGAGAGAATAAATTTCTGTTATCTTAAGTCACCTAGTCTGTGATACTTTGTTACATCATCCCTAGTAAACTAATAGAATGGGTATGTCCATGAATGTCTTTATAGTTTATCATATGTACATGCTGATCACATAGAATATATATGCACTACCATTTTCATAAATTAATGCTTTATATAAATGGAATCGTGTCGTTTCTATTTTTCTGCTATTTGTTTCCTGAAATACTATGTTGATTTATTTTAGCTAAACTGTGAGATACTATCTCTTTTCATAAATAAAAACATACACATGTAAACTACAGGGCATATATCACTTCTGTTGTTCATGAATATTTATACTAGCAATTTATTGGTATTACAAATATATCTTACGCTTGTCTTTTTGTATATATGTGTGTACAAATGAGTAGGCAATGCAATTCTTCAAATTTATGTGGTATCCTAAACTGTTCCCCAAATTGGTTTAGTAATATTTAACCCCATTCAGGAAGGCATAATAAATCACTTTGCTTTCTGTTACTGCCAAGGTTAGTATTAGAGCAACATTCCCGTGGTCAACATATCTTTCTCTTTTTGTTGTTTTGTTTTGATTGGTTGGTTGGATGGTTTTGCTGAACAGTTTTAAGTGAGGACTTCTGCTTCTTCCTTGTTTTAATTTGCAGTTCTCTGATAGCTAGTGAAGTCATATACTGATATGTTCCTTGGGATTTCAGATATTTTGTCCTGTGGATTACATGATCATTACTTTTCCCCTGAATGCACCCCGCCCCCCAAAAAGAAACAAAAGATAATCATGGTACCAGGGCTGGGAAAATTGTTGCATATGTATTCTGATTAAGAATGCTGGCAAGTTGGAGCGCCTGGGTGGCTCAGTTGGTTGTACATCCAACTTCAGCTCAGGTCATGATCTCACAGTTAGTGGATTTGAGTCCTGCATCGGGCTCTGTGCTGACAGCTCAGAATTTCAGATTGTGTCTCCCTCTCCATCTGTCGCTCCCCCACGCATGCTCTCTCTCACTCTATCACACTCTCTCTCTCTCTCTCAAAAATAAAAACAAAAGAAAAAAAAAGAAAAAAGAGAGAATACTGGCAAGTCTTTATTACTAAATTTGGTAGCACATTTAAATCCTAATGCCTTGGGGGCGTCTGACTTCATCTCAGGTCATAATCTCATGAGTTCTAGCTCCGCATCGGGCTCTGTGCTGACAGCTCGGAGCCTGGAGCCTGCTTCGGATTCTGTGCCTCCCTCTCTCTCTGCCCCAACCCACTCACATTCTGTCTCTGTCTCTCTCAAAAATAAATAAACATTAAAAAAAAAATTTAAATCTTAATGCCATTAAATTTTAATGTACTTTTTTCTTATTTTCATTTGAGAATCTTCAAACTCTCCCATATGGCTCAGCTGCCTTTCTTATATACCAAAAGGGTATGTTGTGAGCCTAGGTAGGATAATGAGCAAAAGCTATCTGTGAAAATGTTCGAAAAAACCTGAGGATTATGTTAGTTATGTAGTTCAAATTAGCGGTTTGAAGCAATGATTGAAGTCACTTCGTATTTATTTTGGAATATTTAAGTTGAATAGTTCCTCTAAGATTGCTAGAAATATTACTAAACCTCGTTCTTCTTAATTAGCCTCTTTGTATCTTTTATTTTCAACGTTCATTTGTTTTTGAGACAGAGAGAGACAGAGCATGAACAGGGGAGGGGCAGAGAGAGAGGGAGACACAGAATCTGAAACAGGCTGCAGGCCCTCAGCGATCAGCCCAGAGCCCGACTCGGGGCTCAAACTCACGGGCCGTGAGATCATGACCTGAGCCGAAGTCGGATGCTTAACCGACCAAGCCACCCAGACGCCCCATGTATCTTTTAATGACTCACATACGTAGCAATGGAAACACTGGTTTTGTCTTCCCACTAACCTTTACAACTGAAATGCATGAATTGTTCTTGTTACTCACACTATATGTGTGTCATTTCCTTGACGATATGCTGACGTGTCATTAAGACTGAGATGGAGAGTATACGGATTAGGTCCCATGAGACTGATGATCTCACTTGGCCAATTATCTGCAAATAAGTAAGCATTACCCCCCTCCCTTCTTTCAAAGTTTCTATGGCCTCTCATATACGACTTTTATAATGTAAAAACTAAAATAATATATTTCAACACCCATCTAATTATGGTTGAAATTTAATATTTTAAACATAACTTAACTCGATACTGGACCTTAATAATACATAGGAATTATACGAATGCAGCATGTGCCAGGTGCATAAATCAGCCTCTCTTTATTAGGAGGCAAGATTGTTGCACATTCACGCATTAATTAGACTAGTGTATTTTAATTGTTTATCCTTATTTATTTCAGTAATTCATGGTGTTCACTACCCATTTTGTTTCCATTTCAAGATGTACTATTACAGTGCAAAAGAAACATCTGTCTAGAGAACACTGGGTGATATGGATTCAAAAACTGGGACATATACTTCTTGATATGTGACATATTTTCTTTTCCACTCCCACCTTTCTGATTATGACTATGCCAGCAACATGGCAGAAAAGAATCGATTATTTTTGTTATGGTGTTTTTAGACAAATCATAAATAACTTGTTATATATATAATAGTTCAAACACTTGTCAAAAGTGTAACACACAGATTTCCTCAACTTCCAGTATTAGCATAACGTGCCAAAAATATTTCTATAAACATGAAATTTAATGATAACAAACCCTCTTAGCATGAATTATGTGTAACAGTCATAATCAAGTGTCTGTCATAGAGATCACATCATGTTCATTCAGCACATTTTTATAAAATGTTTTAAGCCAAAATTTAATACTAGTAAAATGGCAATGGGCTTGAAGGAGATGGCGAATTACAAAGTGGACACAATTTTTGTATACCCAGACAGTTGAAGGCCATTAGGTATTCTCTATGGTACATATCCGTATGCATACGCATGTACAGGGTAAATCCTACTAATCCATGAAAGAAGGGACTGTAAGAAAGGCCCAGAGTCAAAATAATAATGAAACTATTTAGAAAGGGAGGCTCAGTAAAGCAGCTGTACATATAATGGGCAAATAAATAACATTTAAATTTTACTTGTATAGGTACATATGTTAACATTACTTACTGTAGAGCAGTCTGGTCATATTTTATGAAATTTTTACATATATCATTGCAGAATTTGTTTTTCGTAACTATGCTTGCAAGTAGAGTTTTATATCCCCTTTTGCCAGCTAATCAAACTTAGACACTACGTGGTACTAAGAGACAAAGCGGAGACCAGAACCCTGATGTCACATTGCAAAGTTGTTTTGCATTCTATTGCTGCAAGCTTTGAGATAGGTATATCTACGTGTATATTTATATAATATTTAATAGCTAATTAAATTAATTATATGTATCTGTGTATATGTGCATATGTATATCTAATTAATTATATGTATCTGTGTATGTGTACATATGTAATAAATGAAATCCTAAGTGTTTCTATGTGAGTGGTGAGTTTGGAACATTCCAGTAGAGATCTGATATTTGTATGTTAGAAGAGAGAGCATCAAAATGCTGCCCTGACATTATCTGGATTGATTATGATATTTACACTGAAGGTCAGCTGCAAGTGACTTATGAAAATAGACTGCATGACAAACAATAATAACAAAAAACAGTGTCCAAATGAGATCATTCTTTCTTGAGAAGCGAACAATAAATATTAAATAGGTGTGTTCATCGATACACCTAAGAGACATATTAGATAATCTTTAAAGCCCTAGGTTCTTCTGTAAAATGATTTTGCTTTTTGCCTACATATATGCTTGCAAATATACATGCTTCACATTTCCAAGAACACTCTCACTTAGCTACTATCTACTTGGTATGTCTTATTAACATTTTATTTCACTCTCAAAAGAAACCTGGTTTCGATAATAATTTATAGAGTTCCCCTACAAATCTAAAGTATAGTCAAAACACTTTCGCCTTTAGTCATTTTTTATACCAATCAAAAAGGAACATTTAGTATCTTTTGCCTGCAGTGTTAAAAGCAGTATATTAATTCTGAAATTTCACTAAAAAAGTAAAGCTTTCATTTATGACATATGATCGGAAATTGTTCTAAGACTGAATACTTTCAAGTACATTTTAAGGCTGGTAAACAACAACAACATAAATTAAAGTCAAAAGAAATTTAGAGAAATCAGATGACATATCTGATTAATATTTTCAAATCTGTCATTTATATAAAAGGTAAAAATGGATCAATGCTTGGGAAATACTTCAGTAACATGGAGATTTAATATTTCAGAAATAAAACAGAGTTTGGAAGAGATCAAGTGACATCATAGTCAGTCATACCAGAATCAAGATTAGAATTAGCATGACCTTGCCAATTTACTTTTACTATAGCACCCAGCCTCTAATCATTAATTATTAGAGTAAATGAGCCATAGCTATGTGCGTTATTTTAGGGTATAAAAGGTACGGATCATAAGAAATTCATCATAATTAAAACCAAAGTTTAAATAAAAGAATCAAAGTTTAATATAAATGTGTATTTAAAAATGCATATTGTAAATATATAAATATATATTATATTTTTCCTGCATACACATTTTCACTTTCCTCTTGTATATAATATGGTAACCTATAGCCTGCAATTGGAATGCAATACAAATTAGGCATTTTTCTTCCAGAACGTAATTATTTCTAAACACTATTCGTTTTTAGGAAGCCATATAATTTTGGTATGTGTTTTAATTTAAGTTACTCCCAGTCTGCTTCTCTTCTAATTATTTTAAAATGCTGCATTGAGATTAATTTCAGTGGTACTAATGTATATAATTTAAGTGAAAACATGAAATCAAATTACCACAGGCTTATGCAATATTTAAGAAAAGCAGCTTAAATTGAGGAAAAGTGGAATTAGGTATTGCATATTATTGAAACGTACAAATTCATTCTTTCCTGCTGTGTTAAGTAAAGGGATTGGCGTGAAATCTTTAGTTCTGAATTAAAGTGTCAGGGGGTTTTACATGAGCAGCAACATGAGTGAGCGAGGAAGGACTATCAAAGGAAAGAAACAATAGTTGGTCTTTAGAGAGCTTTGAATAAGGTTTAGTAACCACACTCCAATTGTTCCTTTTCCTTTTTGCAATATAATGTTTTACTGCTTGATATTTTATTTTGTAATAGTTCTATTTACCTATTTCTCCTTGTAAAGTATAGGAAATAGTATACCTTTTCTTCTATGTATATAATTGTGCTAATTTGATTTAGTGCAATGATTTTCTTTGGACTCATTTGAAACAATCTTTGAACAATAGCCAGTGTTGAGAAAAGAGGGTTTTAAAATAATAACAAAGCCAGAACAGGTAAGCCCAGAGGGACAGAAAGTAGATTAGTAGGCTACCAGGAGTTGGAGAAAGGAGACAAGAGAAAGCAGTTGCTATTGAGTACAGGATTTCTTTTCGGGATGATGAAAATGTTCTAAATTAGATTGTGCAGATGTGTGCAAAACTCTGAATATATTAAAATGACTTAATTGGGACACCTGGGTGGCTCAGGTGGTTCAACATCCTACTCTTGGTTTTGGCTCAGGTCATTATCTCACCATTCAAGTTCGAGCCCTGCATCGGGCTCTGCGCTGTCAGCACTGGTCTCTCGGGGTTTCTCTCTCCCTCTCTCTCTGTCCCTTCACCCCCCTTCTTTCTCTCTCTCAAAATAAATAAATCAACTTTCAAAATGACTTAATTAAGAGCAGTTGTACATATTTTAAGACTATATACTACAATAATATTTGCCTATTTATATGGTAAAATCATCAAGAAGTTTTCAAATGCTTATACCCTTTAAGCCAATAAATCCTTCTCTCAGACTATACTCCAAAAACATAAATAAGGAAACAAAAATTTAGCTATAACTTTAGACTTATATTGAAGCTATATGAGTATTTGCACCACTGGTGTCTATGATGAAAATGTCCAATAATAAATAACAATAATAGTAAGGGTAACAAGTATTATCTTTCAACTTTCACAAACATGACACATTTAAGGTTAGACCCTATATACCAGTGCTGCACATAACTTTTCTTGAAATTTCACTCTATATATTGCTGTGAGCTTATAGGAGAATGTACAAAATTGTTTGAATAGTAGTTGCACAAAGTTCTATATTAAATGATATCCATTGAAGAGAGGGTCCAATGTGCCTACTTTGATAAATGTGTATTTAATACATGTCCTAGTAAGTATTACATTCGATGAAATTTGAAGATTACTGTTAGCGTAAAATGTAAATGAAAAGGTTGCAAGTTAAGCTCTGGGGCCCAGTCTACATTTAAGCTTCTATATCTTCTGGAGAATAATTAATTTTCCCATCTGCCCCCTGACCTGGGATACTCTTGAGGAGGAGAGATGGTGGAGGCACCTTCAATTCTATGGGACATGTATGGTCTTGTCTGCATTTAGAAGTTCTGAAGTGTGTTTAGCCCCTAAACAAGTGATATGGTAGTTTCTGTGTCTATCCTTGAGGTCCGTTCTAGCCTGGGAGTCCTAAGAGAAGGCTTCAGAATTTGAGGAGGACTTTTAGTCTGGAAGATCATATTTTTCAGCCTGAGGGTGAGGAGAGCTAATTTGCCCATGACAGTCTTATTTTAGGAAGCGATAGATAAATTACTTATTAACACTCAGTAGTTATTTTAGCCTCTTCCTTTGCTATCACCTATCAGGTGCAAATGAAAGAAATATGTTCATCCTGTCAAGGGCTATCCTCTTGCCACTTTGAAAGCAGTTCATCTTCTCTGAGGCTTTTGTGTTTTCCGCTAAAATTAATCTAGTTACACCTTTGGTAGTCTGTGTTAATAGTCAGATATTTTTGGTGTACTTTCCATCTTGCATCAGTTAAGACTCCTTATACAAGTCACTTCCCTCCTTCCTCTTGGAAACAACTCTAAGGTTTATTATTGACTGGGTCCTCCTAAGTCCTTCCTCAGAGTCTGGGAGCCTTTGGTGGGTGTAGTACCTTCGGAGCCACACAAGATTTGACTCTTCTCCAGAGTCGTATTAAGTGTTCATCAAAACCCATAGTTTTAAAACTAACCGGTAAATTCAGGGAGGCATATATGGGAGTGTTTAAAAAAAAAAAAAGTGGGAGATACAAAATTGGGTTTCCACGAATCTTATATAGAATATTTCAATCTACTCTAGGAAAATGTTATAATTGTTTGTCTTCTTTTTGTCACCAGTGAGAATTTATGGAATTTATCCTTTTTTTGGTGACAGCAATGATAGGCAGAGGATTGTACTCACTAACCAAGAAATAACCTATTCATGAGACCAAATGCTTGCTCACAAACCATCAGCTTCTTATGGCACAAGAGTCTAAGTGGACTGTACAAATATTACTTCATCAATAAATTTTTTGTGTATATTTGAATTAACTAAGCATTTGGTTACATGCTGCAGTAGGCTGGCTGGCTGTGATATCTGTACAAGACCCTCCTCGCTATCTAGCTAAAAGGAACTCTATCTCAGGCCTACTTTGCTAAAATCTAAGGCATAGCCTGAATTTGGGGGGACCCAGTAAGTTACCTTGGTCCACAATTTGGATCTGATGTACAAGATGAATCCAGAAGATTCACAGTATGTTAAATACTTCATTGTGCAAGAAATCTGCAATTGGGAATAAAGTCACTTTTCATTTAGCATTACATTGCATATCATTTGAATATTTCTCATGCTTCTTAAAGTAGGTATTTGCGTTTGTACTAAAGCCCTCAGTTGGGGTATTGTGGGTTAATCTCTCATTACAGATTTATAATAGAAAAATTATAAAAAGTAACTTTGAGAAATATGGGGGGGGGGTGGAGAATAATCTGACCAGGGTTCAAAGTAGTAGAGGGTTATTTGCTATCTGTGACCTCATGGTTGCAAATTTTCAAATCCTGAGGTAACAGAAGAATGCTATGTTTTCAAGGTCAAGAAGACTATGCTGGTATTTTCAACTGCTTGTAAGTCATACATGTATTTTTAGTGTTGCCTTTGTATGTGACTTTACTTTCAAAATAGTGATTCAACTAATACTTTTTAAAAAACCAACATGTCATATAAATTTAAAAAATTATATAATCACCAAAAGTTTCATCTAAACTTTCTTATCCACATTAAAGTTCCTGCCAAAATTTGCATTTTAAGTAGGTACTGTTGATAACGTATATTTCTCATTCACTGAATTTCACATCTTGGATTACATAAAACTTGGCCTTTAAATATTAACCCCCAAATTAAAATAAAACAATAAATATTAAATAAAACAATAAATATTAAAACAATAAATATTAAATAAAACAATAAATATTAAAACAATAAATATTAAATTAAACAATAAATATTAAAAATATTTTAAAATATTAATATTAAAAAAATTAAACAATAAATATTAAAAAAATATCGTGAGAAACAGAAAAGTAAAGTGTTTGTCTCACATGCTCATTAAATATAGATTTTCTGTAGCCTGTCACTCTTTTCTTTGATGTCAATGACTATGAAATCATATTGATCTTGATAAACACAAACTAATATCAGCACCGTTCATATTCATGCTCAATGTAAATTTATAGCTGTAATGTCTATTGCTTTATTGTACATGACATTAGGTATCAGGCAAACTATATGACTTTCCTTATTTTCTTCCTGCCCATGTTTATGTATTTCTCTCTACTGGTAAATTCTATCTCTCAGACATGGTAGCGAGCTGGTCTGAAATCCTATTGATCTGAGTTTTGATTTCACTTTTTCCATTTAGTCCACATATGACTTGGGTAAGTTATGTACTCTCCCAAAGACTAGATTCCTGATGTATAAAATGAGGGTAATACTAATCTTAAACCATGCCCTACCGTGGGAATAATAAGAAAGTAAAATATAAAATACTTGGCATATAATAAGGGCTCAGTAAATTTTATCTGTTATTATTTTTTTCTCCTCAAATTCTAGCTAAATATTTCTATCAATTCTTATTAAATACCCTTAGATGAATGCATATTTTATCTCCTTAGATCTATAAAGTAAATTATATATATATACTATATATATATATATATATATATATATATATTTAATTTTTTTAACGTTTATTCACCTTTGAGACAGAGAGAGCCAGAGCACAAACGGGAGAGGGTCAGAGAGAGAGGGAGACACAGAATCCAAAGCAGGCTCCAGGCTCCGAGCTGTCAGCACAGAGCCCGACGTGGGGCTCGAACCCACAGACCGAGATCATGACCTGAGCCGAAGTTCGACGCTCAACTGACTGAGCCACCCAAGCGCCCCAAAAGTAAATTATATTTTTAAAAATAATTTATTTTTACCTGCCATCAGAAGTACCTAATTTATTGCTATTTTATACCTATTATTTTATAGGTATATACCTATATTTTACACCCATTTTACCTATATTTTATACCTATAGGTAAAATATACCTATATTTTACACCTATTTTATACAGTTGATATATTTTTTTCTTATATTCAAATAATGTAGTCACCAATAACATTCTCAAGTGAATGAAAAGTATTCAGAACAAATTAAATAACAAATATCCTATTCATTTAAGACTACAACTTTCAGAAAATGAGAGACTAAGAAAAGGATGTTACTCAAGAGTGAAAGGTGGGACTTCTAAAGTCATCCAAATATGATCCAGTGGTGGCCAGTGTTCAGGTTATCTGTCTAGGTAGTCGTCAGTGATGAGTTATTGATAAACCTAGAATGTCCATGCCAAAGCCTTAGGGTCAGGATCCTTGCCTTTCAAGGAATACATTGAGAAGATTGCAATTGATGTCAAGATTTACAAAGTGAACCTAACAATGTTTGCTTTTCAAGGGAACCAAATAATACCAAGAGCTGGTACAAAGCCATAGTGATTGTGAACAAATTAAATCAATAACTAAAGAGAAGAAAACAGGAAAATTAGGCAAACAGAATGGAGTCTGAATCAGCAACCTTCAAGTTATTTTTTTTCCTTGAAACCATAAATGATTTTTTATATTCAATGCATTTTCAAGTTGACCCATGAAATTTTTATCATTGATGTAAGAGTAGCAAAGGATGTATTTCCCACAATATTTTAAATTGTTTTAATTTTACATCATTTCTAAATGTATTGAATGTAATAATTTCGAGTCTGCAGTCACCTTTTGAAAGAATAAAGAAGCTCTCCTTTAACAGTCATATGTTTTGCATTATATTGATCTCTAACTTTGACTTCAATCTCACTTCTACAATGAATTTTTAGAATAAATATTTTTACACATATGTTTATATACATATTTTAAAACAAAATATATTGTGGATATTTGTATTTAAATTATTTACAATTTACATATACTTTCAAAAAATTTTACTCTGCTGATAAGACTTTATTCTGCCTTATGATATAGCATTTCATTTATTGGAGATTCACCAATGACCACAATAATATTATAACATTATAGATTACAACTTTTGAAAATGTTTATCATAAAAGTAAATTTTATTAGAATTGCAGTTAATTAAGATGTATGGCAGGATTATAAAAGCTTGTATGAGGATAATATAATTATCTCCTTGCTTAATGGTCCTGAGATTTTTAGAGTATAGGGTAATGCACCTGACTGAAATGCAAAAAATGTGCTTGTACCTGTGAAAATGACAGAAGCATAATTGTGAAGGAGGCAGTTTGAATAGGTAATGTAGCTGTCAAGCAGGTCACACTAGGAAAAAGTACATACGGAGGTAAAGGATCTGGGAGAATATTACTTTAAAACAACCTGTGCATGAGCTTTTGAAATGCTTTTCCGTGATGCCGGAGGTACATGTGTCATAGGATAAAAACCACCGTTTTATATGATCTATGTGATCTTTACCATCTCCGGTTCGTTTGTGTGGTCATGCCAATTCACATTAGAGAAACACATGGCCATGGAATGGGAACTCCAAGAACACAAATGCTACTGTATTGATTAGAATGTTGTAGGCAGGGAAATAAATTAGCATGTAATGCCCAAGGTCGCGAAACCCCCCACAAGAGACCACCAGAGTCGTAAGTCAAAGCCAAGCGGCAAGGGTCGTTTATTGCAGGTTCGAACCTGGACCTCCGCGCACTCGTTGCCGGTGACGCTAAGAGGCCCCGATCAGAGTTGGTACAGGGTTTTTATAGACAGACAAATAGCATAGGGGAGGTTTCAGATAATGAGGGGCCTGATTAGTTGATTTTAAAGTAAGGACATTTGTTGTTCTCTGATTGGGCGTCCTTTGTCTGTCCTTTGGCAGGAAGGCTTTGTCCATTACTTGTGGCGGGAGAAAAAGGGAGAAGGGGGAAGGGGGAAGGGGAGGAATGTGTTAAGCAAGCAAGAAAGCGAGAAAATGCTGGTTAGTAAGTATTTTTATAATCTTAGGGTATAGCAAACTAAGTCTAGAAAAATTTAACGGTGCTCACATCGAACAATAAGCAAGACATACAAAATTTTAAATTCATTCTCTACAAGCACCCTCTCCATTCATATTCAGGAAGTCTTAGGAAGAAATCCCTGCATATCCACTCCTTCCTCAATTCAGGTGTAAGCATGCCAATGAACATATCCTCTGAGAATACCTCCTAATTATGTAAATTTAGTTCTAAGAATTTGCTAGGGAATGTGGGAAATCACAATTTACCAAGACACTCCAGGGCCATTTAACAAAGAAGTGCCTTTGGTAACTATGGTTAAATTTTTATAGCCATTTCTTAAGTTTCACAATTAAAGAAAAAGCTGTTAAATACTCCATGGCTAATTACATACCATAAATAATACCTGGCCACTTTGATGAAATGTTTTCATACACATACGTCTAATTGAAAGGTACTTAAGTTGGTTTGTCTTGCTTATTTGTGTGTTAATTTAGTATATTTTAACTTCCTGGATTGTGTAGTTGATTTGAGAGCTTATACTAACGTTATATACATCTTTTGCCAACACAGAAAGTGAACACAAAACTGGGCTTTTATAAATGTTGAATGCACTTTGAATTAAGAATCCTTGCCTTGCTCAACAGCTTACTAAAAACATAGAGATATTGTTCTCCAAATCACACTTCTTATTCATGTAAGCGTTATTCATGGGAATCGTTATAGTCTTCTAATATGTTCTTCCTTATGCTTTATAGATAATCCATTTTAAAAACATGTTTTTCATACTCAGATAGCCAGACCCTAGTTGGTCATACTGAATGAAAATCATTCCCTAGAAAATCAATTTTACTTACTCACAGTACCAATGCCAAAAACTCAAACAAACAAGGCTATTCAGTCGGTAGTCTTGTAACTTAATTAACTCAAGGAGATTTCATAGACTGAACACAATCACTTTTGTAAGTAGCGTACAGAAGTGAGTCTGAATAGAAATTCTACATTTTCCCCCAAGAATATATTCTTTAGAATCTTCTAGTAGTATCTTATCTACAATCTTCCAATTCCTTTAAAATTATATTCCATATTATCATTTGTTAAAAAGAGCATAAAACATTTAAGATTTAAGCTCAATGTAATTTACTTTAAGTTTAAAAAAAAGACACTATTTGGACAAATATTATTTCCTTACTGTGAACAAAACCTATCTACTGATTTCAAAGTAAAATAAAAATATTAATCTCAGCTTTAAACTCTTTATTGTATTTACAATTATGTTTAGGAATTTTACCATAAGATAATCATATAGAATTTTATCATTAAAAATATTGAGTGATACCAAGATATAGTTGAAATGATAAAAATATTAAAATTTTATCATTACCTTAAATATTTAACTTTAGGAGAATAAACAGAATTTTAAAAACTACAAGAATAGGCTTTATGTTACCTGAAGTGATGTTTTATTTCTCTAAATATGTCATATTTTTAAATAACTTATAGTTTTAATGGGTTTAGTAATAGGCACTATGTTTGTTTGTTTTTTCATTTTTGTTTTCTTAATCCTTTCTCAGTCTTTATTTATTGTTTCATTTCCTTTTTTATTCTGAACCAGCCTCTTCAATTACTATAAATCAAGTAAGGATATTAGCACAATTTTTAATAAATGATGAAATGGATGGAACAATTTGCCCAGAATGTTTGGATACAGCCCCCCAAACATTGGTAGAGGAATAGAATTCATTCCATTATAGCTGGAAGAAAGAAGCACATCGTTTTTGGTTAGAGGGTCTAAGGTAGAAGCTGTTGCAAAATGACTTAAGTGTTGTGACATTAAAGCCAGAAAGACTAGGAAGAAATCTGCAGAATCAAATTTCTTGACATTTAAACATCAATAAGAGCCAACATCCTACAAGAAAGAAAACATCAGGAAATAATTCAGAGTAGAATTAGACTCATTAGATCAATGAATTTTAATCAAATGATGAATTGCTTTGGAGTAAGAATTTCTTACAACCTAATCAAGCTATAAAAAGTAAGGAGATTATATAAAAAGTAGGTTAAGTGCTTAAATTGATCTCAAGAAAAGGGTATAAACACAACCCATTGACAGAGTATAGACTTTGAGAACTCTAGTATAAGAATGACTATCAATGGGGTTGTAATACTTCCCCTTTTGTTTGTGACAAAATGGTTTATATGTCTTTAACTCTGTATCTCTTGAAATGTTCACAATTAGTCAAATTCCAGTCCACAAGAAGAAATACACACACAAAAAAAGAGAAATTGGAGATAATGTAGTAAATTAAATTCTTAGAGTTTAGAAATCAGTTTATTATTTTCTAGTGCAAATGCCTTTTCATATTTAAGGATTTTACACACACAGACAGCCAAATGAAAATCCAATGCAAGTACTATTTTTTTTTAAATAAGCTTACAAATTGGAGCCTAACATTGTCTACATGATTTTAAATGTTTAATCTACTAATTTGGTTGTGATTTTAACTTCAATGGTGTAAGAGATTGCAACATTTTAAACAATTTTGCAACCTTACAAATAGACATGCTCTTAGTTTAATTTCTTGAATTTCCTATGATTGCTTAGGTAACTGACAGGTTGGTTGGTAAGAAAATACAAAAGAGTTGAATAGGAAATTCAGAGTCACAGAGATTACAGATGTAACCGGAGCCAAATCTTACCTGTGATTTGAAGATACAGTACATCAAAAATGCCAAACAGAGGCATCTGGGTGGCTCAGTCGGTTGAGTGTCCCACTTTGGTTCAGGTCATGATCCAAGTCCATGAGTTTGAGCCCTGTGTCGGGCTCTGTGCTGACAGGTTGGAGCCTGGAACCTGTTTGGATTCTGTGTCTCCCTCTTTCTCCGCCCCTCTCCCTCTCTCTCTCTCTCTCTCTCTCTCTCTCTCTCTCTCTGTCTCTCAAAATAAATAAACATTAAAAATTTTTTAAAAATGCAAATCAAACAGTCTTGCCTTGGAGAAGTCTGAGATAATCAAAGCAGCCTGTCATACAAGCCCATGCTTGGATATAATACTAATTTAAAAAAAAGTTCTTGTATTTACTAGGAGGTTGTCCATCAGGAACTTTACAACAGGAGAGAGACAAATGGGTAGTGGGTTCTGAGCTCCAGGTTAACATGTTTCTTATTTTTTTTTATCAGATGCTGATTAGTAATTCTCCAAGATGTTTGAATTACATTAATACATTCAATAAAATTATCTTATAAAGATTTATCAGTTTCGTTTATGCAATTCAAACATTTGATGAAATTTAATTAATTAAATTTTAAAGAAATATTTATGATTTCCTGCATCCAAAAGCTATTTATTCAAATGTGCTGGACATATATCACAAAGTAACCTCTCTATTCTTGTGGAGCTAACACACAGTGAGTAGAGGGAGAAGGAAACAATTAAAAAAATAATAAAAAACAAATGAATTATAATTGGTAATTACTTTGGAAACTATTAGGCATTGTAAATAATATCAGAAGTTCGGGCTGTGGTTGACAATGCAGCTACCTTATCACCTCAATTAATCTTTCAAAGACTTTTGAGTAAAGACCTGAAGGAGTTGTGTACGTGTTGATCGTGTGAAAATCTAGTGGCAGAATGTTATAGTAGGATAACAGATCGTGCAGAGATGTTCAGGAAAGACCATTCCTGATGTGTTCAGATTGGCCTCATGGCAGGAGGAGAATGAAGGAGAGAAAAGCACAGATACTATTAGAAAGGTAACAGGGGACCAGATCATTTCAAACATGAAAATAAGTTGCCATGGAAATCCAATTCACTTGGTTTGAAAAGAAAGATGTTTCACTTCTAACTATTTACTCCAAGGTTGAAGGATGCTTTGGACTCGGCATTGTTAAGAGTTTTGTGTTGTTTTGTTTTGTTTTCTAGGAAATGTCTTCATCTTTTTCCTGTCCAATGTCAGATCCGTTTTCATACACTGGATCTGTTAAAGGACACAAGACCAATTGAATTGACTTTCTAACATTCCTTTTAAAAATTATTTCCAAGAAATAAAGGTCTTATACTAATTTAAGTATCTAATGTCTGTAATAGAGGTTCCTATTTAAAAGATGTAGGGAATCTCCCTTTGCATCTTGTTATAGTACATTTTATTATTTTTTTTATTTTTTAATATGAAAATCAGGTGTATTTCTATATTCCACAGCAAACAAATATTTTTTTTTAATTTATATTCAAGTTGTTTAACATACAGTCTTGGCTTCAGAAGTAGAACCTAATGACTGATGCCTTACATATGACACCTAGTGCTCATCCTGAAACTTCCCTCCTTTAATGCCCATCACCTAGTTAAGCCACCCTCCACCCACACCCGCCTCCAGCAACCCTCAATTTTTTCTCTGACTTAAGAGCCTTTTATGGGTTGCCTCCCTCTCTGTTTTATCTTATTTTTCCTTCCTTTTCCCTATGTTCATCTGTTGAGTTTCTCAAATTCCACATTTGACTGAAAGTATGTATCTGTCTTTCTCTGACTGACTTATTTCCCTTAGCATAATATCCTCCAGTTCCATCTACATTGTTGCAAATGGCTAGGCTTCATTCTTTTTCATCCCTGAGTAGTATTCCATTGTGTGTGTGTAATATATATATATATATATATATATATACATATATATATATATATACATATATATATATATATTACATATATATTGTAGTATACTACAATATATATATATACATATATATTGTAGTATATATATACATATATATTGTGGTATATATCTTCTTATTGTAGTATTTCATCTTCTTAATCCATTCATCAGTTGATGGAAATTTGAACTCTTTCCATAATTTGGTTATTGTTAATACTGCTGCTATAAACACTGGGGTGTATGTATTCTTTAGATAAATTCCTAGTGGTATCTCATTGTGGTTTTGATTAGTATTTCCTTGATGATGAGGGATGTTGAGCATATTTTCATGTGTCTATTTGCCATCTGGACATCTTCTTTGGAAAAATGTTTATCCGTGCCTTCAACAAAGGGTCATGTTGGAAATGGAACTCAGCTTCATAAAGCATCTTTATGAGGTCTACCACAAATGCATCAGTACCAAAAGTAAACGAGGTACCAGTGTTGGTAATGGGGTAAGAAAAGTGAGATGCCCAGGACCTAACGTTTAAGGAGGCATTTACTTTCACTCTAAACTTACACTTCTTTGTTAGATTTTTAATTTAGGAATAAGTACCATCACCTCACAGACAGCAAAATTAGAAATTTTGTCCAGGACACATTTCTATTACTCCCCCATCCACTGAATAATGACGTTTAAATATTCAGATTTCCTGATCTCATTCATAAACGCACCTTTCTCTCAATCCACAGTATTTCAGCATGATTATTTCTTGTCTAGACTATATTAAATCATCTCTTAATTTATCTTCCTGTATCCAAATCATTCTTCTAAAATTAACTATCCTCACTTCGACCTACTGAACTGATCTTTCTAAAATTCACAACTAGTCCTTCTGCTCCCATCTTTAAATAGCTCCTTTTGGCCCAGCCAAGAAATAAAGTTCACATCATTATCTACTCCTGTTTACTCCACCACCTTATGTCTCTTAGTCTATCTGGGCAGTTCCCAAATGCACTATGCTATTTTTCTCATCTATGTCTTTGTTTTCATACTAGACATTTTCCTACCACTCAGTTCCTCTTGGGAGGAACCCACTAAAGTCTCAGAACTGAGGTCAAGCATCACTTACTCCATAAGGATTTTCCTCACCTTCCCCAAACCCAACTCAAACTCTCTATTTATTCCATAGCCTGCCCAGATGTCTGTCACGGCATGCTTTATCACATTTATTCTAAAATTCGAAGTTTCTTATGAGTCAGCACATGCCTATTCTTTCCCTTTATTCCCAGTTTTGATAGAATTATTTAAAATATAGTAGTTTTTCAGTACGTGTATGTGGATGAATAAATACATATACTATAATACAATGTAATATAAGCTAGGAAAAGTAAACCATTCCATTTATACAAAGTTTAAGTCATCCTTCACTCTCTCAGAATTTCCTATAAACACCTGATGTGAGCTTTGACCTTCTTTGAAAAAAATGTTTATTTATTCCTGAGAGAGAAAGAGAGAAAGTATGCACGCACCAGGGAAGAGGAAGAGAGAGAGGGAGACAGAAGATCCGAAGCAGGCTCTGAACTGACAGCAGAGAACCCCATGCAGGGCTTGAACTCACTAACCGTGAGATCGTGACCTGCGCTGAAGTTGGCCACTTAATCGACTGAGCCACCCAGGCGCCCAGCTGGCCTTTTAAAGTTATGAGTAGATGAACGCGTTGTATTAATACAAATTCTTCCTTTCTGAAAACGGCTCTTTTGGCACCCTAAAATTAATCTTTCACTCCAGGCCCAAGAGGCCTCCTTACTCTGAAGGTTTACCCTCTGGGATATTATGGAAGTCTCATATCCAAAATCAATTCTGCTCATGACTCAGCTAGGTTGTCAGCTAACAGGTTTCCCAAAGAGAGCTGTGAACCTAGCTCCCAAGATAGGTTAGAAGACTCACCAGAATTGTTTTCTTTTCTCTTCCTCCCCACTGTGTCTACATAAATTCCACAGAGAGCATCAGTTCAACTAAAATTGTAACTCCTAAATTGTACATAATTTCATAATTTCAGCCCAGAGTGGAAATTACAGAGAATGATGCTGGCTTTTTCTATGCAGAGGCTGCCCTAGTCCAATTCAGTCACTCGACATTTCAGTTAGCATGTGCCTAAAACAATCAAAACTGAGCATATGTGACTAGCATTTACTATTGAACAACTTTCAGTCCAATTAACCTGAAACATTTAATTATATAGATGTAACAGTGTCTCTATCTCAAGGTAATCGAGAATAAATGGCGAGCTGTTCTCAGAAATGACAATGATGGTATTTTAACTCAACAAAAATGACATTTTTCTCAGTACAGTATTGCTCTCTTATCTATAATTAACATCTGTAACAGATATTCCTTGGAGAAATACAGCATTTAGATATAATCCAAATGATTGCACATCAACTCATATTACACAGATAGAGATAAACACACACACATATTGAAAGGTAAAGCCTAGAGTCTGACTACACCAAGTTGAATTTGCCCTGTTCCGGCAGATTTAGAACATTAACAGAGAAACAGACAAAACAGGGTTTGAAACACCCTTAAAAAAAATTTTTTTAAGGAAATGTATGCTGTGTTTCACAAAGACATGTATTTCTGTTTGACAGAAACCTGCTGAATATAGTTGGTAGTAAGGTGCAAGTCTGAACTTGGAGGAAGTCAGCTTCACGAAAGACTATTTTTAGGTGAAACAAACATGGGCTTGTTTCAAGTACAAGAATAGGAGGGAGATAAGAAAGAGGAGAAAAGAATGATTGAGGGTATAGAGTAGAGTAATGAAATTAAAAAGACATTAGTGCACTAGCTAAAAGTTGAAGGTAAACCTTAAAAAAGAATAAAGAGGTGAAGATTTAAAGAAAAAGAATGTTCTAAGCAGTGATTACCTCGTGTGAACCCCATTGCCCCATGCATGTATACACATCAAATGATAAAAATTTCCCATTTTTCTCCTATCTACAGACGAGGGCATTCAAATAATCAAGAGTAAAGTTTCTACTAGCGGGAGTATGGAAGAAGTACAGAGATGACAAGCTTCAATGGCATCTAGATTCAATGGAAGGGGGTTTTACCTCTTTCTTTGCTGACTACTTTGCATCAGACCCTACAGGGTGGGGGGATGACTCCATGCCCTGCCTGAATCAGGAGAGCATCACAGGTAAATGCAATGCAGAGAATCTCAAGAAATGAGAAGGAGAATGTATACAGACACTACTTTCCCTTTTAAATTTGATGTACTTTGGGGACACCTGGGTGGTTCAGTTGGCTAAGCATCCAACTTTGGCTCCAGTCATGATCTTACAGCTTGTGAGTTCAAGCCCCGTGCCGGGCTCTGGGCTGACAGCTCAGAGCCTGGAACCTGCTACAGATTCTGTCTTACTCTCTGCCCCTCCCCACTCATGTTCTGTCTCTCTCTCTCTCTCAAAAATAAATAAATATTTAAAATATTTTTAATTTGATGTAATTGTTACAGCATCAACTTCTCAAGAGAGGTAAATTATTTTTAAAAATAAAAATATTATGGGATGCCTGGATGGCTCAGTCAGTTAAGTGTCTGATTTCAGCTCAGGTTATGATCTCGCTGTTCGTGCGTTTGAGCCCCACATCAGGCTCTCTGCTGTCAGCACATGGAGCCTGCTTTGGAACTTCTGTCTCCCTCTTACTGCTTGTGCTCTCTCTCTCTCTCAAAAATAAACAAACATTAAAAAATTTAAAAAAAGAAAACAATTTTTTAAGCTTTTACATCTTCCTTCCTTTCCTCAATGCAAATTTGTGCTATCAAATAATATTCCTTTCCTGTTAAATAATTTAATTTTTTTAATGTTTATTTATTATTGAGAGACAGACACACAGCATGAGAAGGGGAGGGGTAGAAAGAGGGGGAGACACAGAATCCGAAGTAGACTCTAGGCTCTGAGCTGTCAGCACAGAGCCCTACGCGGGGCTCGAACTCAGAAACCGCAATATCACGACCTGAGCCGAAGTCGGTCGCCTAACCAACTGAGCCACCCAGGCACCCCTCCTGTTAAATAATTTTAAAAGAACTTTCACAGAAAAGTAGACATAAAATTTAATTGAAAAAGTTAATTTAAAATATTGTCTATATTTTCCAAATGGATACATGTTACAAAATACAGAATAATAATAATAATAATCACTACCTTCTTTTAATATAAAAGAGGCACTGAAAAAATCAAGGAGAAGTGATCTTCAAAGATAAATTAGACATGCTTCTTCATAATATATGCATAGATTTTACTTCTGGCACTATATGTTCACAATGTTAAGATAAGATAAGATAGATAAGATAAGATAAGATAAGATAAAGTTCTTTTTTTAAAAAAGAATAAAAGAGTGAATTGTTAAAAATCCCTTTCTGTCTGAATCAAGAAGATTGGATTAAAGGTATGAGATAAAGGTGTTTCTAAATCACATGAGTTGTTTGGTTAGAACCATTTTTTTTTCCTGGATGTATTTTTTAGACATGATAAGAATTTATATTAAAACAAGTTGTGAAAAACTGTGTAAACATCCTTAAGTGATTAAAACACCATTTAGCTTACCATAGACTGAAATTACAGTGTAAAATGAATAAATGTTAAAATATTATATACTTTTAAAATTTTTTTAACGTTTATTTTATTTTTTGAGAGACAGGGAGATCAGAGAAAGAGCAGGGGAAGGGCAGAGAGAGAGGGAGACATAGAATCTGAAGCAGGCCCCAGGCTCTAAGCTGTCAGCACAGGGCCCGCCCGACGCTGGACTCAAATCCACAAACACGAGATCATGACCTGAGCCTAAGTTGGACACTCAATCAACTGAGCCACCCATGTGCCTCAAAGTATTATATTTTAAATCTGATATATGTCAGATTAAAATACACAGAGAAATGGAATAGTATTTTTACAAAAAAGAATGGCATAGTATTTATTTAAATGAAATGTGGTACATATGAAATTAGCAAAATTATTAAAAGTCAGATGAGATAGAGCTTGATTAATATTCTACTTCAAAGTTGTTTAAATAGAAAATTTTACTCAAACACTCACCAATTAAGATACAAATGTCATTTTGAATTTTATATACATATATATCTATCTCACTTAGATAACATTGAAAGACATATAAAGCTCAAGACTATCTAGTTTAAGATTACATATGTATGTTGCACAGTTTTTTTAAATGTTTATTTATTTTTGATGGAGAGTTGAGGGAAGGGCAGAGAGAGACAGAGACAGAGAATCCCAAGCAGGCTCCCCACTGTCAATGCAGAACCTGATGCGGGGCTCAATCTCACAAACCTGAGATCATGACCCAAGCTGCAATCAAGAGTCATAGGCTTAACCGACTGAGCCACCACAGGGCTTAACCACCCCTATATGTGGTAGATTTTAAAAATCAATTGAGGGGCACCTGGTGGCTCAGTCGGTTGAGACTCTGACTGTTGATTTCAGCTCAGGTCATGATCACACGGTCTTGAGATCGAGCCCTGCGTGGATTCTCTCTCTCTTCCTCTGCTCTCTCTCTCTCTGTCTCTAAAGTAATAAGTAAGTAAATAAATAAATAAATAACAATAGAATAACATAAAATTTAGCAAAATTGTTATCTCTTGAATAACATCATAAATGGGTGGGATTAAGCAAGGATTACAAAACAAAGACATACTATAAAAGAGGGGTCATAGATGTGGCAAAAAGAGTATTTAGAAGGGCGATGGGCAATAATGTCAATTCTTTTAAAGAGTCAAGTAAGGTAAGGAGTTGAAAATCCCATCATAATGAAGTTGGTTGGAGAGAGAGAAGTCTTAGTAAAAGGAATGAAGATTGAAATCGAATAACAATATATTAAGAAGTGATTAAAAAGTGATGTAGTGGCTTTAGCCACCTCCCAGTCCAATTTAGACTATAAAGGGGTGAACAATTCTTTTGCATTAGGGGAGAATTTGAAGACAGATGGCAACTGGTGATGTATAGAAAGAGATCTCTGGGAAGTCTTTATAGGACAAAGTCCTCCGTATAGATGAACACCCGGTCTGTAAACATAAATAATAATAAATGAGGAAATAATTGATGTGGATTATATTTTAACTTCTATCTCTCTGTCTCTGTCTCTAATATACATATGTTAGAGTACATACAAGTTTGCGCAGTCGGCCCTGGCCTATCTCAGGGGTGATAGGCAGGGGTGCCTGTCAGCCCTGCTACAGCACACAGCCAACAGGCCCAAGTGGACTTGACTCCCTCCCTGGCAAGGGGCTCCAGCTGGAGCTTGGGGAGGTGCTGGTCCCCAGGAAGATGTCCATCAGTCCCCTGGAGAGCTGGCTGAGCATCCGTCTCCTACCCAGAGTAGCTGCTAGTGGCCCAGGGACCGTGGCTCCAGCCCAACTCTATGAGTGTCCACCTAGCCAAGTGGGGGAACAGGCTGAGCAGGGGGCAGAAGGGGGTCTTGGATGCACCCCGGATGCAGTGCAAAAATGTACTGAAGATGAATCATCACAAGTACTGCAAACTGGTCAAAATGGCCCGGTTCCTGCGGCGGATTTCAGGATATTTTGTTCACCACAGCAAAAATGCTACAATCCTTAGCAGTCACTTTTGATCTCTCCCCTTCACCTAGCAAGCCCATGACCAACACTACTCTACTTTTTATATCTACGAATTTGCCTATTCTGAGCGTTTCATATAAATATTTTATGTCTTGACTTTTTTCACTTAGCATAATGTAGTCAAGGTTCATTTATGTTGTGGCATGTATCAGGGCCTCATTTTTTAATGGCCTATGTTGGTTTGCTAGAGTTCTTATGACAAAATGCCACAGACAGGATGACTTAAAGAACAGAAATGGATTTTCTCACAGTTCTGGAGACTGGAAGTCCCAGATCAGCGTGTCAGCAGAATTGATTTCTCCTGAGGTCTCTCTCTCCTTGGCTTGCAGATGGCCATCTTCTTCATGTGTTCACATGGTGATTTCTCTGCACATTCTTGCAAGGAAACTTCCTCTTCTTGTAGGGACACCAGGGTCCACATTAATGATTTCATTTTAACTCACTTATCTCTTTAAAGACCTTAACTCCAAATGCAGTTGCATTTCTAAGGTGATGGAGAGGACTTCAACACAAGGATGGGAGGGGGCACAATTCATCCTCTAACGTGGTTGATTAATATAATGTTGTCTGGGGGCACGGGGGTGGCTCAGTTGGTTAAGCAACCAACTTTTGGTTTTGGCTCAGGTCATGATCTCATGGTTCGTGGGTTTGAGACCTGCACGGGGCTGATAGTGTAGAGCCTGCTTGGGATTCTCTCTCTCTGCCTCTCCCTGGCTCTGTCTCTCTCTCTCTCTCTGACTCTCTCTCAAAATAAATAAATAAGCTTTAAAAAAATGTTAAAATATAATGTTTTCTGAGTAAACCATATTTGTTTTCTTTCCATTGAGTGCATGGGGGATGGTTCCATTCCTTAGGTAATATAATTACTGCTGCTAAGAACATCTGAGGGCAAATTTTTGCATTACATTTTTTGTGACTTCATATCTGGATAGTAATAGTTTCCTGCTACTCTAGGTCTTGATAGAAGCCTGGATAAGAGAATGCTAAACCTCTTATGTGGTGTTTTGGTTTTTATTTTCATTAAACTTAATTTTTTTTAAAGAATAAAATTATGTTTTATCAAAATATCAATTTTAAACACATTTAAAATGTGTTTTTGAGATAATTCAGGACAAAATAAAATTTAAAAATATGACAATGATCACATATATGGAATTTAAGTTCATAGAAACTGACTTCATAAATTATCTGTAAGCTTTGTTAATAGTCTGTATGCAGAATCTTTTTTACTTAGTTATTGTCATTTTCATTTTATCTTAGATGGTTATATTTAATTTAATTTATGTGATATGTTTAAGTGACCTGCATGAAAATATTGTAGGACTCTTACCACTATTTATAATAAGCTACCACAATGTTAAGTGCCTATTAGCAGCTTAATAGCTACTTTAATGATATAGTGACATTTTTAAAAAGTAAAATTATCAGTTAATGTCAAAACAGGAACATTTTCAAATATAATTTAGAGAGGTAGTGGGTTTAAATTTTACTTAAAAAAAATAATAGTGTATTAACTTTTGAATACCCTATATTTTTCTAACATGTACCAGATACATTAATTTACAGTAGGTCACAGCAGAAAGGTGGATTATGTAAAATGCAAACACATTTTTTCAAATTAATTTATAAATACAAAATAAGAAAAAAGAGTGTTAGAAATTCTACTAAGGTAATTACCTGAAACACTGAAGGCCAATCAATTCCTGTTATTTATTTTTTCTCATTTAAGGAATAAATCTATGTATCTATCTGTTCATACCATAACCATTTTATAAATTATAAATATTACTATACAGATATGGCAATTTAGATTGCTTACTCATAGTTTAGGTTTTCCTTCACTTTTTTGAGAAAATTTAACTACAAACTTGTATATTTGACAAAGATTACTTTGTCTCCTAATAATTTTAGACAATGTAAATAATTAGGCATCAAAATATAGGGACAGAGCAGTATTCAGAAACTCAATGAATACATGAAAATGACAGAGTTGGATACAAGGTGTACTTGGGGCATATGCACGAGTGCACAAATATGCATCTAGCCTAGGGAATCTAGAGAATGCTAACCAAGTGGAGTGTACTTAAGATAAGTTTTTGGCAACTAGCATAGACTAAGCATAAAGGAAAAACATTTGGTTATGTAAAAATTATAAATATAGTCTGGAAATAGAGAAGGCCTTCGGATAATTGCAGTTAGTTCATTGTGCTAGTGCTAGGGCATGTTGAGAAGTGATGGGAAATGAGGCAGATAAAAAACATTAAGCAGAACTCATGAAAGGTTATGTCAAGCTAAAGAGTATAAAATTAATCCTAAATGAGAATAATTAGATGATTTTCAATGGGACATGTCATAACACAATCTGCATTGTTTTCTTGATTTATATATTTTTCATCTGTCCATCCATCCCTCCATTCACTTATCTTTCCATTCATCCATTGACTTACCTACTTGTTAATCTGTGGCCAAATACCCCCCCACACACACGCACAGTGAAGAAGAATATGAGATAAAATTTGCAATTTAGAACAAAAATGTAGTGACAACTTTGGAAAATAAATGATGGAGTTACTATTTTATAAGCGAGGGGTTGACTTTTCTGTGGTTTCCTATGGAATGGTGAAATAATACCACTGGGTATGTCTTGAGGCCACCTTTGTCTCTGGTATTTGTAACTCTTTTCAATGACAAGAAATGTATGAAACTTGTAGAAGTATTATCCATTAACGAAAAGAAGTTTGCTATTAGCTAATTCTAAATACAGAAGAGAGGGAGAGCCATTTCTCTGCTTTTCATTCTTTTCACTGAAATCGTCTTCAATAAGCATCAGGTTCTAATGAGTGCCTGATAGTGACTTTCTGTGGTATTCATCCCATTTGCTTTTCTCGGCTTCGTTGTCACTTTTAAAGGGGAGAAAAGAAGCAAACTTTTACCTTAGGTCGTCTTAAGATAGCCTTAAATAAATGATTGAGAAGTTCCAAGAACATTAGTAATATCACTGCAATCAGATAATGCAAGATTTATATACTACTCTGTGTAATAGTCAGAATGATGTATTACATGAGTACTGTAATTGAGGGGCATAAATATAGAGTTCTGGGAATGAGTTTAATTTGATCACATAATTTTAAATGATGCACATTAATAATTAATGTATTATGCTCAAATATAACTTGAGTTATATAAATTCCCACAGAAATGCCATACTAAATGATCATGATTAGCATTACCTTAATAAATATCAAATAAATTATTGTCAGACCAATTACTTTGAAAGCATTCATGATTTATAAATACTGCATAGAGTATGTCAATAATTAATAAATATTTTTAAATAACTGTTTCTTAGTACGGTAGAGTGTTTGCACAGAAGGCCACAATAATTCCTCTTTCCCTTTGTAATGTAACTTTACGGATTCTCTATCAAAGATTGGAGTCTATTTTTTCAGTCCTAGAACCTGGGCTGGCTTTGTGACTTGTTTTGTCCAATGTAATGCTGCAAATTGACTCTGGAAATCTCTGGGCCTTGAATATTTGCTCTTAGCTTAATGGAATGTTTTCCTGAAATAAAAAGGAAGATTCTGCCTCTCTTATAGGGGAGGCTGAAAAGTCTGATGGAGCAAATGCCAATGCTAGAGGAGCTAGAGTAATGATATTTGACCACCCGGCCACGGTTGAGTCACAGGAGAGACAGACTGAAGTGTCAGCTGAGCCCAATTTAGTTGCTAAAAATCATGAGCAAATGATAGAGTTGTTGTTGTTTTAAGGCTCTAAATTTTAAGGTGGTTTCATATTCAGCCATATAAACAGATGGACTTGAGTAGCAGGATAAATAATCATTTTCCATATTCATCTTTATTTTTTACAATCAACATAGATAATTCAGGTTTAAAGGAAAATAAATCAGACAAAAAAATAAGATAATACAATAAACTATTTAGAACAGACACTGATGTTTGGGAGCATTACTGTGTGCTCAGGATATTACTAAACGTGTTTTATATATATATATGTTGCATAATACCATATAACATAGACATAAAGATATTATTATCTATAATATGGAAAGCTACATTTAATTTACTTACAGAGAGAGGAAGACATGGTAAACATGAACCAATGTCACAAAACCAGAATTGAAAAATAAGCCCAATTGTGTTTGATTTCAGAAGATACCTTTTTCTCAGTAAAGCATAGTATAAATTCAGTAGATAGTTAGATAGATAGTTAATCAATAGATTATTAACTAATAGATAGTTAACTAGATAGATAACTAGATAGATAACTAACCAATAGATAGTTAATCAATAGATTATTAACTAATAAATAGATTAGTTAATCAATAGATATTGTGAAATAATAGAAAAAATATATATATTTGTCTCTGTCCTGCCTCCTGGCACAGAGATCTTACAATCCTTATAATTTCCTACGTGATAAGAGTACTAGGAGTAGGTTTTGTTCTCAGAATTGATCTTTAATCCTAGTTCCTGACACAGTTCATGAATTCCTTGGTATTTCCTGGGTGACAGGAGTGGTTTTTGTCCCAATGAGGTGACCCTCGATGGGCTCCTGGAAAGCTCCAGGGTGGGGGCTGGTCACCAGAAACATTAAGCCCTGATTAGAAGCTTTGAGCTTTCAGCCCTAGCCCCTCCCCTCTGCCCATCTTCTAGGATGGAGAGAAAGCTGGAGATTGAGTTCATGATTGATCATGCCACATGATGGGAGGGTTTTGGGGTGATGGGGGGGGCGGTTAGTGAGGTCTGATTCAATGGCCAAGAAAGAATTCTTGAAGACGTCTGTGGGGCAAGAAAGTGATTTTACTAAAGCATGGGCACAGGACCCATGGGCAGGAAGAGCTGCACTGGAGTTGTAGGGGGTGACCATTTTAAGGAGTCAGGGAGATAAAGTCAAGAGGGAGTTTCCAAAGAGAATTTTATATGCTAAAGACCTACTGGAGGCCTACTTATTATTAAGCTAAAATTGTTTTTCCCTCCAGCAAGGCATTAACATTAAAATAGTAGGGAGTTCCTGCTGGACTTTGAGCTGTGATAGGATTGTCTTTTTCTAGTAAATTGATGGAGACTCTTACCAGTTTAACCATTTTTTTTTTTATGTCCTTTCTTGTTTTGGGGTAGCCAGGAGTGTCCAAGGAATATCATGTATGTCCCACCTTGGGGAGGGTGCTATTAGCCTGCACTTTGACCTCAGCTTGCCCCATGCTCCCTCATCAATGCTTATATGATGAAGCCTTCATAAAAGTCCCAAAAGTACAAGGTTCAGAGAGCTTCTGTCTTGGTGAACACAGCCTCCAGTAGGGTGACCAGTAGGGTGCTCTTCTGGTTGTTCACTGTATCCTTGGTCATATTCTCTGTTATATAGTAAACTGATAAAAGTGTTTCTCTGAATCTGTGAGTTGTTCTAGCAAATGATCGCATCCAAGAAAAGGGGGTCATGAGAACTTCCAATCTGAAGCTAAATCGGAAAGAAGTTGTGAGTAAGCTGGGGACCTACTACATGTGTTGGGGTCTGCAAGTGGAGGATAATCTTGTGGGACTGAGTCCTTAACCTATGGGATCTGATGCTATCTCCAAGGAGAAGGTGTCAGAATTGAGTTAAATTGTAGTGACAGGGTTCTTGAGCAAACGGCTAAGAAAGGATTCTTGAGATTTCCTTGGTGCAAAAAGGTGATTTTACTAAAGCGTAGGGACAGAACCTGTGGGCAGAAAGAGCTGCCCTGGGGTTGTGAGGAGTGACAGATTATATACTTTCAAGTTATTGTGGGTTAGGGAGAGTGTACATCTCCAAGGAGTTTGAAAGCAAGACTCTCAGGACCTTGAGGGGCTAGCTGTTGTTCAGATAAGGTCACTATTAGTCTTTAATAAAACAGAAACATTAAGGAAGTAAGGCAGCCATGAGTTCCTTGAGCAAGGTCACGCCCCGCATGTTTCAGGTGTCTATCATTGGGCTGCAAGGAGATTTAATTTCAGCTACATTTCTCTTGCTTTTGTTTCCCTCACAGTAGGACACCATGCTGGTGTTTACAGAGGAAGGCTTGATGTGGGAAAAAGACCCACATATCTGGTGTCAGAAGTATTGTGATGTGGTAGTAATGATAGAAGATGGGATTCAGTGAGGCAGAGAGGGAAAGATTAGGGCCTGAGGTCCCTGGGTGGGGAAAAACACCTATTTTGGAACAATGTTGGGAGTGCCTGACTACAGCAAGCCCCTTCATGCATAAGGTTTTGCTTAAGAAACTAGTCCCCCTCAGGTTTCCCCTGTGAAATTTGACAAAAGACCTAACTATGACCATAGACTACCCCTTATACTGTGGAAACAAGCCAATCAGAAAAGGACAACCCAGCCCCTAGAACTATCCAACCAATAAGGGTAAAGCCTGAGAAGGAACAAGGGGGAAGGAGAGAAGGAGGGCTGACCAGAACCTTAAAAAACAAGGACCCTGCTTATAGTCCTCGGGCATTTGTTTTTGAATGTTTTTGAATGTCCCCACTCTGTAAGGAGAGCTTTCCTACTATTCTTCCTTTCTAATCTTATATTCCAATAAACTTTTGTCTGCTGCTGATTTTGCATCTACCTGTTCACTCTTCGAAGCAATGAGACAACGAATCCCAGGAATTGTGGTAAAAAATCCTGCAACAGTAATGTAAAAGTAAAAGAGAGGCATGCCTGGGAGACTTAGTCAGTTAAGCACTGACTTCAGCTTAGGTCATGATCTTCAGGTTCATGAGTTCAAGCCCCACATCGGGCTTTGTGCTGACAGCTCAGAACCTGGAGCCTCTTCAGATTCTGTGTCTCCCTCTCTGTTTGCCCCTCCCTCACTCATGCTCTGTCTTGAAACATGAAAGAAAGAAAGAAAGAAAGAAGGAAAGAAAGAAAGAAAGAAAGAAAGAGAAAAAGAAAGAAAGAAAGAAAGAAAGAAAGAAAGAAAGAAAGAAAAGAAAAGAAAAGAAAGAAAAGAAAAGAAAGAAAAGAAAAGAAAGAAACCCAGGCAGTTTGCTAGGTTTTTCACATCTTTAGCATTGCTGCATAATAGCAATTACAATGTCAGGTGATCCTACCAATTTATAAACTCACCAATAGTACATAAGTTATTATTATCTCAATTTCCTGTCAGCAATTAGTATGATGAGTAGCTTTTAATTTCTATTCTGACAGTAATTAAATATCAACTCATTTTTAACATTTTTCTTTTCCTAAATGGTGGGGATATCGAGAATCTCAATATTTTTTTGAACATGCAGGTTTTCTTTTAAAATTTTCTCAATAGAAATATTTTCATCAAGAAGTTTTTTTTTAATTCACATTTAGTAGTTAATCCACATAGGAATGATTTTTGTGCACAGTATGAGGCAGAATAAAATTTTCTTTATTTTTACTGCATTGATAGCCAATTTCTCCAATATTACTAGACTAGCTGTTTTCAAGTATATTAGTGTCTATTTCCCTGTAACAAATTTCCAAAAGTTTAGGGGCATAAAGCAGCACACTTTATTATCTTACAGTTCTATAGGTTAGAAGTCTTACACAAATCTCACCAGACTAAAATAAAAGTGCTGGCTACCTGCATTGGCAGGAAAATAGCTGTGCAAGGCCGGCTGTTCAGACATGCCTCCCTCACACTGCCACCTACAGGCAGAAATGTCTAGCGCATCCCTGTGGTTCCTAAATGAAACCCTAACCCTTTGGGCCCACCCAGGAGCAGGCTCTGGAATCACTTTGGCCCAGCAGCACCTTAAAACCTGTTTATATCCCTTTATCTGGTTTCAAGTGATGAATTCTTACACATGGAACCAAAAGTGTGATCCCTTGTTTTTTTTTTTTAAGAGATGGATAAATCAGTCTTTAACAAAACGAAAAACGTTTCTTTCGTGAAAGTGTTGAGAAAACAAGAAGGCAAGCCACAGGTTAGAAGAATATATTTGCAAATAACATATCCAAGAAAGGTTCTGCACTGAGAATATATAATAGACCCTCAAAACACAACAATAAGGAAACAATACATAAAAAATTGCTAAAAGATACAGACAGCATTTCACCAAAGAGGATATAAAGATGACAAATAAACATGTAAAGAGATATCCAATATTAATCATTAGCCCTTATAGAAATGAAAACTGAAAAAAAAAATCCAAAACACATGAGATGTCAGTACATGACCAGTAGAATAACAAAAAAAATAAAAATAATACTGATAATACTAAACACTGAAAAAAGGGTGTGGAGAAACTAGAATTCTCAAACATTGATGATCAGAATGCAAAATTGTACAGATGCTCTGGAAGACAGTTTGGTGGTTTTTATAAAGTTAAGCATACACTTCACAGTGTGACCACACAATCCCACTGCTCACTATTTAACCAGAAGTAAACTTATACCTATACAAAGAAATTCACCTGAAGATCTGTAGCATATTCATATTGCTGAAAGCTGGAGACATCCCAAATATGTTACAAGAGGTTAATAAATAAACAAGTAAAATACTATGAACAATGGAATGGAATAGAATACCTTTCAGTAATTAAAATGAGTGCGTTTTTCATAGACGCAACAATCTGGATGGATCTCAAATGCATTGTGCTGAGCCAAATAAGTTGGTCTCAAAAGGTTGCATATAAACTGTATTGTTCCACTTATGTTACAGCTTTGAGAATAAAAAAAAAAAGCAAAAATTAGAACTATAAAAATTGGGAACAGGTCAGTGGTTGACACGGGTCATGGTGGGAGAATGGGATGAGAATAAAGGGATAGCACTAGGTTGCTTTTGGAGGTGATGGATCTGTTCTACATCCTAACTCTGGTGGTAATTTACATGAATCTATACATGTGTGAAAATGCATAAAATTTTTCACAAAGCAGTCCATTTTAATCCATGGTAATTAAAAAAAAATTGAAAATGAAAAATAAATACAGTATGTCAGATCAGACATTTAGGTCACCTTGTTGAAATGTTAGTTTTGGAGTTGAAGTTGAAGCCATTTATTCCTCTGGATTCAAAGGCTTTTGTGAAGAAAGTTTTTAATTAGACTAATGGTTTGCAATTGTCTGTTGTGAAGTTTTAGCCACAAGTTCAATGATTTTGAAGCCATTCTTTTGTTTAAAAAAAATTTTTTTAATGTTTATTTATTACTGAGAGACAGAGAGAGAAACAGAGCGTGAGCAGGGGAGGGGTGGAGAGAGAAGGAGACAAAGAATCTGAAGCAGGCTCCAGGCTCTGAGCTGTCGGCACAGAGCTTGAAGCGGGGCTTGAACTCACTGAGTGTGAGATCATAACCTGAGCCAAAGTCGGCCGCCCAACCGACTGAGCCACCCAGGCGTCCCTAGAAGCCACTCCTAATAACAAAAAGGTTGGGAGATTTAAAGAGCAGAAGAGGTGAGGATGGGATCTTGAATGGAGGTATAGATTCTGTTAGAGAAAGCAATTGCTTCAAATCCCTTATTATGTAAACATTGTCTATTTTTTTTTTAAGCTACAGTTTTATTTTTAGATTATTGGTCATTTTCATAACCTACAGTCAAAAATCAGGAGTGATTCTTTTTAGTTTTATCGTTCACTTCTCTTATTTTAATTTTTAGGCTGAAAATTAGGTTTAAAATACTTTCTAGTTTCTCTGAGGATTGGGAATGCATGTGGTCTCTAGTCCTTGACCATTTGTCCTATATTCTTTGTTCATTTCTAATTCTCTTTATTTTTAAGATATGCTACTCTATTAGCCCCAAGCTTTTTGTCTCAACATCTATGTTTCATTAATGATAATACCAAATATTTATAGTGTACCTGTAACCCACCAGGTGGTCCTCACAACACAGATAGAGGCATATAATTTCAAATTGTACCTGTAAAGAAACTGAACACACACACACAAATATTTAGAATTGATAGGTTTTTAGAGAAAATATAAAGCATATTTGGGTTATAGCAAATCATTTTCAGTCCTCTGTTCACAGATGTATAACTAGGATGCTATTATTCTAGATTCTTTATAAGACTTAGAAAAAATACATTGGTTTTTTGTTTGTTTGTTTTACCAGAGAACTGGAAAAAGAAAGTAAAAACAAAGCAAAGCATTCATCTAAGAAAAATAAGTGTTAAAGATAGTATAGTGATTAAATAAATTTCACGTACAAATTTTAGTATCTTTCCACTACTGATCTGAAGTCCAAAATACGTTCATTTTGTAGCAGCTAAACCTTATTCCGTGAAAAAAAATTAAGTGATGTAAGGTTGTTGAAATCAGGATGAGCTAGTGCATTTCTTGAGCAGTTCAAATTGAGCTTTCTAAAATCCTCTAAGCAGTTCAAATCTAAAAATAACCTAAATTATTCAGATCTTTAATAATGTGCAAATACAATTCCATCCTTTCTAAGCTCTAGGTATGTGATAATTCCTATCATTTTTCATTAAAAGCTGTTGGATTTTGAACATTTAGAATTCTAATCTCATTGCCACAAAGGGCTGAAATGGCATTTATATTGATCTCAAAGGAGATCACACATTTCATGGGCTAAGAGGAAGGAAGGCACTCCAGGAGCCTTTGGAGGAGAGAGGAGGGGGAGAGAAACACCACCCTTATATCATGAGGAAGATTTTGTCTGGCTAAAATGTTTGGGCATCTCAGTACAAGATATCAAAACAAAACTTTATAAAAAGAATTTATTCTACTTTGATAACTATAAGTTGTTTTTGTAGTTTGCCCTCAAGAGGGTTGACCTTTACAAGACTATTCTATGTTCTAACCTAAAGAAAAACTAAGAACTACATGCATAGTATATTTAATAATATTTGACAGTTTAAATAAGAGGGAGAAAAGTGTTTTCTACACCTGAAATCAAGAGATTTGAGGAATGTAATGTTATCAATTTAAATGAATAGGAAAGGGGTGCCTGGCTAGTTCAGTCGGTAGAGCCTACGACTCTTGATCTCAGGGTTGCAGGTTTGAACTCCACGTTGGGTGTAGAGATTGCGTAAAATAAAATTTTTAAAAAGAAATAAATAAATGGATAGGAAAACAAATAACGCTCTTTATCAGACATAAATTTACTTTACAATGATAGATCCTTGAGATGTAGCAATTATGTAACTCAAATACGATTTTGATGGGAAGGATGAACTCAGGAAACACTAAACTACAGAAATGACAGTAATCACAGAAATCACAGTAAAACACGGAAGATCATCATATTATCAAACTTAGAAAGTATGTACATTATATCTTTTTATTTTGAAATTTAATTGCACTAATCTTTAGCCAATAGATGAGTAATGTATTTATATTAGGAAAACATTCTTTATGGTTACATTCCTGAGATTAAGATTCACACTCCTTATGTTAGAAGCAACTTCCCTTACTCTGCCAACTTTCAAAACTATGATTCCACTCTTTTTCAAGAATCTTTCTTTCTCTAACTAGATGAAAGGTAATGTGAGGCCACCATAAACTCGGTACAACACAGAAAAATGTAGTCAGTTCAGCTTGCCTGCAATTTTAGTGCCTTCCGCTTTCAAACCATGGAAACCTAAGTACTCAGGAATTTTCCATTTCAGTTAACTTTTGTCAGCCTGTGTGATGTGGCCTCATTCAGTTAGTACCTATTATTGACTTACTATTATGTGTCTTCTAGTATTGGGCACAACCTACATGATTAACAGTGGTTTCTCTTAGCGTCTTCAAATATTACATAGCAAATATTATGCTTTTTGAAATATTCTGAGTACATGAGGAGACAGGGATTCTAAGTGTCTCAAACATTGATCAGGGACCAAACCTTTGCAAATGTTTCAATACTTTTAAATGGGGAGTTCAATGAACCTTTACCATGGATAAGATTAAACTGGTATGTTTGTTACAATGCAGATTTCTGGGCATCACAATAAAGGGAGTAAAGGGGTGGATTCCAGAAATCATCTTAAAGGATTATGAGAAACCCATAAAACACTTTCCAGAAATTAACTTCCTAATCTGTGACTGGAGAGGACTGGTGGACTGTAATTCAGGACCTTTAACAGGAGTCACCCGAAGAAGTTTATCAAAGTGGTTACAATGTTAAAAACTCCCTACATGACTGACTCCATTCTCTCCCTCAACCATACACACATTTACCAAAGAAACTGCCTTTCTCTTTGTGAGAACCACTGCTGTATTTGATTCATAAGCTTCCCTTCACCTCTGATATTCTCTGGTGGTTCCTTGTCACAATTTGTTTTGCTTAGAGCAAAAACAATGGACATGGACATTGCAAAGACATTTCTATCGCAGAGTAGTTAAGATTCAGAGAGATTTAGTGGGCAGGGATCAGGGTTTGGGTTTAAACCACTCACTGACTCTGTGACCTTGGACAAATTACTTAACCTCTTTGAAACTCAGTTTCCTGTCCTTGGAAGTTGAATAATGGTACCTAGCATTCAGGTTTATTGCATTGATTTCACAAGATAAAATATAGGGAGTAGAACCACAGTGCCTAATACATAACATGTCCTCAATGGTAACAGTTATTTTTATGTTTATTATTATATTATTATTTTACTTTTTAAAGAATATTGTTACTCATCAAATTGCATGATGCACAACAAATACATAAACATGATTATAATCCATTCTTGAAAAATGACTATAGTGTTAATGATTTGAGTTTTCTTCTATCATCTATCTAAAAACTATTTTATTTTCAGAGCTGACATCATTATTACTTTAAAGTTAGTACATACGTGGGGGGCGGGTCTCATCTAATTTCTGAGAAAGTTTTCCTTTGTTTATCTTTTCACCCTGCCTTTCAGATTAAGTAATTAACATTCTAATGAAGATCCTATAATTCACATATTAATTTAAAGTCAGAGGCTCAAATGCTGTCAATATCGAAGTCCTATTCGAAACCAGAATCTTGCACCCTGTTCTAGGGAAGACTGATCCCCAGTGTCCACCGCTATTCTTTTATGAAGGTAACAGGGCATTTTCTTCCGCCTCCCATATACATCCCCTCTGATATGTCATGTTTCGCAGGTCTGCTTGTATCCAGGCCCTTGATGTCCCCCCGTGGACCTCTGTGAGCTTCAGTTTCGAGAGTTCCATGTGATACCTTCTATCGACAATTTTTGGCCTTAGGGTACATCTCAGTCAGAAGCCCGGCAGTCCCTCAGACCTTAACGTTAACGATTCTTCATTTTCACGTTCGAAGGGACACATCACATTTAAATCACTGCCTGGATAATTCTCAGGCTACATTGATCTGAAACGTCTTCATACTGCGTATTGTTCAACCCGGCTCTACATTTTTTAAGGAGTCAGCCCTGGGAACACGCGGAGAAAGGACAGAAACCCATTTCACCAAATTGAAAGGCCAAACTTGAAACGGGTGGCGGTCCAGTAACAAGTAGAATGCTTGGCTGAGCAGCATGTTGACAGTGACGATGGCGGCTGTGGTCCAGAGGGCACTGTCATCGTTCCTCAAACAGCCTGTTATAGACTAAAGTTTGTGTCCCCCTCTGCCCCGCAAAATTTGAAGCCCTGACTTCCAGTGTCATGGTGTTTACAAGTGGAGCCTTTGGGAGATAATTAGGTTTAGATAAAGTTATGAGGGTGGGGCTCCCATGATGGGATTAGTGTCCTTATAAGAAAAGAGAGACCCGAGCTCTCTCTGTCTCTACCATTTGAAGACACAGAAAAAAACAAAAACAAAAACAAAAAAAACCAAAAAGCATCCATCTGCAAATCAGGAAGAGGGCTCTCACCAAACACAGAATCTGCTGGCACTTTGAATCGTGGACTCGCAGCCTCCAAAACTTTGGGAAATAAATGTCTGTAGTTTAAGCCACCCACTCTGTGGTGTTTTGTGATGGCAATCTGAGCTGAGACACAGTTTACCCAACATTCAGACATTTTATGATCGATTTAGGCTCTTCAGTATGCCCTTGCCTGAAATGCACTTTCTGGTCCCTTCACTTCTCCAAATTTTGTGAAAAATTTTTCTTAGTTTAAAATCCACATATAAGAATATTCATATTTCTTCTGAATAGAAAAGGGGTCCTAATCTCAACTGGAGGGGTCGTCTCTTCCCTGGTTTACTGCAATATCTTCTGACCTGGTCTTTCGGCTTCTCCCTTCATCACTCAGTCTGTTCTTAATTCAGTCGAAATGATCATGTTAAAACGTTAGAACATATCATTCTTTTGCTCAAAGTCCCCCATTGTCCTCATTTACTATTCTGAGTAAAGACCAGCTTCTTTACATGGCCCATATGTTCCCTCACTGCTCTCTGTAAAATGTCTGACTTCATCTCCTACTACTTTCCCTTGCACTCCTGCATCCAAATTAGACCCCTTCATTTTTGTGAATATTCCAGGTGTTCTGCTGCCTCAGGACCTTTGCACCTGCTGTCCCTGCTGGCTGGAAGGTCTTTCACCCAATTACCTACATATTTTGTTCCTACCAGTTCCTTGTTCAAATATTATCTTTTCAGTGAGGATTCTCCTAAAGTCTATGATGAAATAACCCTCCCCCAGCACTCCCTTTCATCTGCCTGTTTTATTTTATTCCTATCAGGTATATGACATATTCAACTTAGTTGTTTATTGTCTGACTTCCTTCAAAATATAAAAACATAAGGGAAGGGATTTCTCTGTATTGTTAGCTGCTGTGTTTCCAGAAACAACGGGAGATAATGAAAAATTAGTACTGAGGAAAATTTAGTTTTAATTCATGATCTCTTGAAAATGCAAAAGCAGTTTACTCATCTTCCCGACCTGATAAACTTGTGTCTCAGTGAAAAACGCTTTTGGCTGAAATTGCCTTAAAACATACCAACTGGACAAGAAAGTTAGGGCTAACGGTGCTGCATATGTGGCAGAGGGGTTGGGGATACAGATTCTTTCCGTCTTTGCATCTGGCCTCCTCAGAGCATAAAAATGTCTACTTTTATGCTTCTTATAGGGCTGCATAAGACTTTTTTCTGTCACATCCATTTCTTTTCTAGGATGTAAATATTTCTATTGCGAGCAATAGGTAAAAGCTCACTCTTAGACTAAACACATCACAAAAAGAGTAAGATAGATTAGATAAACTTTGAGTCATCTTGTGGAGCTAGATGCCCTGACCCCAGAACAAAAGCGGGAATCTCTTTGGAGGAGGATAAGGCATAGCTGTTAGCTAGATAACCTACAGTGTCTGACAAAACTTGTAAATATTGCGGCTCACTGATTGGTCGGTTGTGGGTAAAGATTGACATTCATATTTGTTTGAAAAATTTGACCAGGGGCACCTGGGTGGCTCAGTCAGTTGAGTATCTGACTCTTGATTTTGGCTCAGGTCATGATCTCAGGATTGTGAGATCAAGCCCTGTGGTGGGCTCCATGCTGGATATGGAGGCTGCTTAAGATTCTCTCTCTCCCTCTCCCTCAGCCTCTTCCCTACTTGCATACATGCACGCACTGGCTCTCTCTTCCTCTCTCTCAAAAAAAAAAAAAAAAAAAAAATTGACCAGGACCCACTTGGTGATAGTGTCATTCAGTAATCCATCAAATAGCAAGTCTGGAATGGAAGAGATTTGCCTAAGATATTGGTAGGGTATCATGACTGGAAATTGAAAAAAGGAGGTCTTGATACCAGTGAAATCAACAGTGCCACTAGTTTTATGGCATTTATTCCATGCAATTTATTGACAATATACGATGGTGACAATTTGGGTTTGGGTTTTGAGTCGGACAGGTATGCATTAACCTTAACTCTGCCACCTTGGAACTATGTAAACTTGGGCAAATTACTTAACTTCTCTGGTGTCTTAAAAAATAGAACGAGAGATCCAATCAGTACTTGCCTTTCAAATTTAATGAGAAAGAATGAATCAATATATTTTTCTAAACATGGAGAAATCAAACACAAATAAATAAGCAGTAAAAATCCTGGAATAATTATTAAAGCACTTCAATGCACAACTTAATCAGTAATCAGGGTTTAAAATCCGTGTTCTCATTATAATTTTGCTCTGAGCACTGAATATATATTATGATCAGTGAGGTGAATATTTTATTCTAGTCAAAATATTATCATATATTAGAGAAACTGTAGGACATAGGGGTCTTTGTTAGTAATCCAGTTACAGTTTATTTTCTTTGTAATTTTGGGGGGTAGGTAACAAATTACAGATTACAAATGGAAGAAGGTTTTATTTTTGGTTTTGTTTTTTGCAGTTACATTTCAATAAGTGGTCTTTTGATTGTTTTATTACCTGTGCATATGTGTGTAAGAGGTAAAGTTGCAGAGGGGAAACACAATTGATTTTAGAATTCAGAGAGTTCTGAGTTCCAGTCACTTTTTTCTTGTTCCTACCTATACATGTGGGGTAATTCAAAATTTCTGCATTTCAGTTTCATCATTTTTACTCAAGACCTTCAGATTATGACCTTCATCATTTTTAAAATGGGGAAGAGGATTCTATAAATCTATTCATCTATCCAGATCTATTTGTTTATTATCTATCTATCTATACCTATAATAAAGCACCCCAGCATATTGGAAGAGTCAAATAAATTGTAGCATTTTAAATTAATTAAATTATTTCATATATCTGTATTAACAAGAAAATCCATGAAGACATATGATAATATTGACAGCAATAATCATAACAAGAATTAAAAATATTTAATGGACAGAGATGATAGTCTCTTAACTGGGAATAAAATATATTTTGAAGGGATTGTTCTCAAAGATTATTTTCATAATTAATTTATAACTTCATGAAAACACCTGTTTTATTCCATCTGACAAATTAGGATGGGCAAAAACTTAAATGATTCCTCTCTCTGTTTCTTTATCTAGGTCACAATATCTGGCAGAGAGTAAGAACTCAAACGTATTCATTCTTTTTCTTGCTTTCTTTTTTTTTTTCTAGCACATTCATCCTTGCTACACTCAGAGCTTTGCTTGCACTATTGAAACCCAGATGTTGCTTATCTAGAATTCTATTTGTTTCAGAATATTGAGGAGAGTTTTGTACAATTTGAAAACTTCACAATTTTGCCTCAATAAAATCCAATGGCAAAGTAATTTTAAATAGCTATTGTATAAACTAATTGATCTAATTACTGATACTATAAGTCTATTAAAATAATTTTGATATCCCCAATGAATTCTATGCAATTAACTGCTTAACTATTTCATTTTAAATTCCATATTAAATTTTAATTAATAGCTTACATTTCATGTGCCTTTATATAATTACATGATAAATTGTGCAGGTTTTGATCTTATAGACAACTTTAAACAGATGTTAAATCAAATTAGTTAATAACTGAAATGAGTTCTAAATAATTGTCTTCTTCTTCTCCTTCTCCTTCTTTTTCTTCTCTTTTCTGGTGTTTTAAATTCTTGAGGGCTTAGGTTTTTTGACTACAGTTCTATTATAACCATTTTCTTCAAAAATAATTTACATTACAAATATTAATTGAATATCCAGAACAACTCAAGTACTTTTCTGGGAGATGAGTGCAAACTAAGAAAAACACAAGGTAGTTTCAAAGAGTACAGTAGAGTGATCTAAGTTATTGGAGTCAAAGAAAGCTTTGGCTCGAGGGTGAACATGAACTCCCTGGATGAGGAGTGGAGAAAAGGGAATTCCATCTGGAGAAAAACTGAGAAATAAATTACTTGTCAAATACTATAAATTACTAAATAAAAAACAATAATAAAATAAAATTTGAATTAACATGGCAGAAAGCTAGAAAGATAAGGGGAAAGTGCACGGAGGCAAGTTGGTAAATACAGGCAGAGAAAAAGATGAAGTCTTATGGAACATGTTAAAGATTTTGGAGTGTTTATATTAAGTGCTTTAAAAAAGTTACTTCTTTTTTTTCTTCTTCACTACTGTCAGGGACAAGACAGGGATGTCCACTCTCACCATTGTTATTTAACATAGTACTGGAAGTCTTAACCTCAGAAACCAGACAACTAAAAGAAATATAAGGCATTCAAATCAGCAAGGTAGAAGTCAAAATTTACCTATTTGCAGATGATGTGTTACTCTATGTAGAAAACCTAAAAGACCCCACCAAAAAATTGCTAGAACTGATACATGAATTTAGCAAAGTCACAGGATATAAAATCAACGTACAGAAATCTGTTTCTACCCACCAGTAATTTCTACACACCAATAATGAAGCAGCAGAAATAGAAATCAAGGATTTGATCTTATTTGTAATTCTGCCAAGAACTGTGAGATGACTAGGAATAAACTTAACCAAAAAGGTAAAAAGATCTTTACTCTAAAACCTATAGAATACTTATGAAGGGAATTGAAGAGGACACCAAGAAAGGGAAGAACATTCTGTGCTCATGGATTGGAAAAACAAACATTGTTAAAATCTCTTTAGCACCCAAAGCAATCTACACAACTAATGCAATCTCTATCAAAATACTACCAGCAGTTTTCACAGTGATAGAACTAACAATCCGAAAATTTGCATGGAACCACATAAGACCCCGAATAGCCAAAGCAATCCTGAAAAAGCAAAGCAAAGCTGGAGGCCTTATATTCCAGACTTCAGGCTATAGCACAAAGCTGTCATCATCAATACAGTATGGTACTAGGGCAAAAACAGACACATAGATCAATGGAATAGAATAGAAAACTGATACATTGACCTACAACTATATGGCCAGCTAATCTTTGACAAAGCAGGAAGGAATATCCAATAGAAAAAAAGCAGTCTCTTTAACAAATGGTGTTGGGAAAACTGGACAACGACATGCAGAAGAATGAAATTGGACTACTCTGTTACACCATACACAACAATAAATTAAAAATAGATGAAAGATCTAACTAGATGAAAGGTAGGAAACCTTCTAAATCCTACAGGAGAACACAAGCAGCAACCTCTTTGCTATAGGCCTAGCAGTTTCTTACTAGACACATCTCTGGAGGCAAGGAAAACAAAAGCTAAAATGAACTGTTGGGTGAGGCTTCCTTCTGCACAGTGAAGGAAACAATCAATAAAACCAAAAGTCAGTCTATGGAATGGGAGAAGACATATTTGATAAAGCGTTAGTATCAAAAATCTGTAAAGAAGTTATCAAACTCAACACCCCCAACCGAATAATCCAGTTAAGAAATGGCAGAAGATACGAATAGCCATTTTTCCAAAGCAGACATGCAGATGGCTAGCAGACATACAAATATGCTCAGCATCAGTCATCATCAGAGAAATAGAAATCCAAACCATGATGAGATGCCACGTCATAGCTGTCAGAATGGCTAAGATTAACAACACAAGAAACAACAGGTGTTGGTGAGGATGTGACATTGCACTGTTGGTGGAAACGCAAACTGGTGCAATGACTCTGGAAAACAGTATGGAGGTTTCGGAGAAAGTTACAATAGGATACCCTATGATCCAGCAATTGGACTACTAGGTATTTGTCCAATGAAACAAGAATATAGATTCAGAGGGGTACATACTTCCCAATGTTTAAAGCAACATCGTCAACAATAGCCAAACTATGGAGAGAGCCCAAATGTCTATCAGCTGATGAATGGATAAAGAAGATGTGGTATATATTTATACAATGGAGTATTACTCAGCCATCATAAAGAATGAAATTTTGCATTTGCTATGAAATGGATGGAACTAGAATGTATTATGCTAAGTGAAATAATTCAGTCATAAAAAGACAAATACCATATGATTTCACTCACATGTGGAATTTGAGAAACAAAACATATAAACACATGGTAGAGGGCAAAAAAAGAAAAAGAGAAAGGGAAACAAGCCATAAGAGACCCTAACAGAACAAACTGAAGGTTGACGGAGGGAGGTGGGTGGGTAATGGGCTAGGTGGGTGATGGGTATAGGAGGGCACTTGTGATGAGCACTGGGTGTTGTATGTAAGTGATGAATCACTGAAGTCTTCTCCTGAAACCAATATTTCACTGTATGTTACTAACTAGAAATTAAATTAAAATTTGAAATGAAAAAAAAATAATTGAGCAAATAATGGGAAATGTGATTTTACTTATGCTATATTTTAAGTTTTAATCAGAACATTATCTAGTAATCCTTTAAAATATCAAAAATTGGGGGGAAAGAAGGCAGAGGGGTCTTGTGTAAGAACGTTCAGATTTTCCAAAAGTAGCTTATTCTCTTTGTTGAAAATAAGGGAAGGGATGTGACTTTTCCTAAGTAATTTACATGAAGGAGTTTGTACTTCTAAATTATTTGTCTCTTTGAAATGTATGCAAACTTGTTTATAAAACTAAATAAACCTCTTAGCAGCCTTACCACCCACGAATATCTTTCTCAAAGAAACTGGAACCATCTCTTTGAGAAATAAGCATCAAGGAGGATGCATCCCCTATCTCCTAGTTCTCGTGGGTGGGTAGGAGCCTGACTTCAGCAGACGACTTGCTTCTAAGTTGCAAAACTACATTCTCTCATAAAGATACAGAAGTTTATTTTTCCTATGGAGAAAACCAATTAGCTAACACAGATGGTCACTCCAAATACCAAGTGAATTTAGGATGAACTGTTTGTGACAAATGGTGCTGTGAAGTCCTCTCACTTAAGGACACATATGTAATGGTCTGTAACTTGTTGGCTGTTTAAAGGGGTGGGATTTCTTTCTGTCTTAGCCTGTGATGCACATCACATTCTAGCCCAAGGCTTAGTCAATAATAAACTTGGTTCTTTCTCTTCTACACTTGTGGAGAAGTTTTATGGACTGGGAAGAGATTTTGTTTTTAATTATCTTTTCCCAAAACTTGTGACTCAGTGGATCATACCTGACAAACAACTGATTAATGGCATTTCTTCCAGAAGATAAAACTCCTCAAATACTCCTTTATGACATATCAGTCCGTACGGGTTGTTTTCTAGGTTTTGTACATCGACAGGTATCCATGATATCCTTTGCCTGAGCAATATAATATCAGTTTCTGTGTACCTTTTCTCTGCTGTAGTTCAGTTTTACAAACAAACAAACAAACAAAAAAAAAACCAATCAATCAGTCAATCCATTAGTAAATAAGTACATCCGATAAATCATGTCTTTGGTCCCTAGTAGACATAATCTTCAATGCTGGTTCCCAGTGTTCTGGACTTGTGGGAGTAGGGTTTGGAGGTATTAAAATTCTTCTTGAAGAATACGCTTCACTCTTCACTCAAGAATGATCTCACTCTTGCCCTCAATTTACTACCTTCAGTCAATCCTTACCATATAATAAATGAAATGCTCTGATTTCATTCACCATATTTTTCTTTCGTCTGTTCTTTAACTTTGTATGTGTAAAATCCTAAGGATGGACTTATTTTTCACTGGCTTCTTTTGATAAAAATCATGTTTTTTTTTCATTGAGTTATAATTAACATATAAACATATTAGTTTCAGGTATACAGTATAACGCATATTGCAAAATGATCATCACAATAAGTCTAGTTAACATCAATCACCAAACAGTTACACATTTTTTTTCTTGTGATGAGAACTTTTAAGATCTACTCTCATAGCAATTATCAAATATACAACTATATTATCTATAGTCACTATGCTGTACATTACACCCCAAGACTTATTTATTTTGTGATTGGGAGTTTGTACTTTCTGATCCCTCTCACCCATTTTGTCCACTCCCAACCCTTCACCAATTAGTTCTCTGTATCTTTAAGTTCCATTTTTTACTTTTTGTTTTGTTTCAGTTTTTAGATTCCACATATACATGAGATTAAATAACAAGTGTTGGTGAGGATGAGGAGAAAAGGGAACATTTGTGCACTATTGGTGGGAATGTAAATTGGTGCAGCCACTATGGAAAACAGTATGGAAGTTCCTCAAAAAATTAAAAATAGAACTACCCTATGACACAGAAATTGCACTACTAGGTATTTATCCAAGGGATACAGGTGTGCTGTTTCAAAGGGACACATGCACCCCTATGTTTATAACAGCACTATCAACAATAGCCAATGTATGGAAAGAGCCCAAATGTCCATCGATGGATGAATGGATAAAGAAGATGTGGTATGTATACACACACACACACACACACACACACACACACACACACACACACGCAAAATGGAGTATTACTCGGCAATGAAAAAGAATGAAATCTTGCCATTTGCAACTATGTGGATGGGACTAGAGGGCAATATGCTAAGCAAAATTAGTCAGTCAGAGACAGGCAAACATCCTATGACTTCATTCATATGAGGACTTTAAGACACAGAACAGATGAACATAAGGGAAGGGAAGCAAAATAATATAAAAACAAGGAAGGGGACAAAACAGAAGGGACTCTTAAATGTGGAGAACAAACAGAGGGTTACTGGAGGGGTTATGGGAGGGGGGAAGGGCTAAATGGTTAAGGGGCATTAAGGAATCTACTCCTGAAATCATTGTTGCCCTATATGCTAATTAATTTGGTTGTAAATTAAAAAAAAAAATAGAATTAAATAAACGATCCAGCAATTCCAGTTCGGGGTATTTATCTGAAGGAATTGAAAACACTTGCTTGAAAAGATACATCCACCCCCATTTTCACTACAGCATTATTTACAGTAGCTAAGAAATGAACAAAATATGTGTTCATTGATGGATGTATAAAGAAATACAATGGAATATTATTCATCCATAAAAAGAAGGAAATCATTCCATTTGCAACAGCGCGGATGGGCCTTGAGGGTATTATGCTAAGTGAAATAAGTCCAAGAAAGACAAATACTATATGATCTCATTCACATGTGAAATCTAAAAAAATAATAATATTTTTGTAATTCATCCATGGTGTTGGCTGTATTAGTACTGGTTTGTTTTTTTTTTTTTATTGTTTTTATTTATTTTTATTGTATGACTATAATTTCATTGCATATCTGTTCTCATGTTGATAGGCATTTGGGATATTAACAGTTTAGGGACTTAGGAGGAACTATGAATATTTGTACAAGCTTTATAGTGGTCATGTTATTTACCTTGGGTAGATACATAGAAGCGAAATCACAGGGTCATAGAGTAGTTTTTAACCTTATAAGAGCTGCCAAAAATGTATCATTTTACATTTTCTGGTAAAGACAGAAGATGTTTCTTTCTATTCATAATATTCTGATTTTTTCCCTAATTATGCATAAATGTTGAATTTTCTCAGATATGTTCCCTTCATCTTTGGAAATAATTTCGTGTCATTGTTTATTTTATTCTGATAATATAGTGAATTATTTTAACTTAATTTCAAATGTTAATGTAATTTCATGGGATAAATCCCACATGGGATAAATCATGAGGCATTATACATTTAATATATTGCTGTATTCAGTTTGCTGACATTTTTTTAAAGAACTTTTTCCATCCAGTTTTATAATGGACATTTTTGTGTGTAATTTTCTGTTCTTGTATTTTTTCTTCAGATTTTGATACCACAGTTATTCTGCACTTAGTCTCATAAAATGGAGTGAGAACTGTTTCATCCTCTATTTTTTAGAGTTTCAGGAAGATTGATGTATATATATGTGTACACATACACATATATACATATATACACATATATACACATATATATACACACACACATGTATATATATATACATATATATTTTTTTAAGTCTATTTTGAAACAGACAGAGAGAGCACATGTGCATGGGAACAGGGCAGGGAGAAAAAGAGAGAGAGAGAGAGAGAGAGAATTCCAAGCAGGTTCTGTGCTATCAGTGCAGAGCCCAAAGGGGGACTGGATGGATCTCATGCACGGTGAGATTATGATCTGAGCCAAAATCAAGAGCTTGATGCTTAACAGACTCAGCCACCAGATGCCCCAATATTTTTTCTTTCTTAAATGTTTAGTAGAATACTCAATGAAGCCTAGGGGCTTAATGGTTTTGCTTATAATTCATTTTCTGTTTCAGCATTTTTATTAATCATTTATTAAAATTCATTTGAACAACTCAGTCTAGTGTTTGTATTTTTCTCTTTTTTCTCTATTTTTTTTTAAGTTTTACTTATTTTTTTTTGAGAGACGGAGGGAGAGAGCACAAGCCAGGGAGGGCAAAGAGAAAGAGAGACAGAATCCCATGCAGGCTCTGCACCATCAGCACATAGCCCGATGCAATGCTTGAACTCACGAACCTTGAGATCATGACCTCAGCCCAGATCAAGAGTCGGATACTTAAACCGACTGTGCCACCCATGTGACCAGTTTTGTTTTTCTTTAAATGTTTATAAGATAGGTAGTAATATATCCCCTTTCATTTCTGATATTACTAATACATGTTTTACTTCTAAAAATTGTTTAGTCTCTCTAGTTATAAATTATATTCACCTTTCAAAGAACTAATTTTTAGTTTTAAATCTCTTCTCTGTATTTGTCTTTCTCAGTTTCATCTATAATTTCTTTATTTCAATTATTATTTTTTTTCTTTCTATTCATGTTGGACTCAATTTGCTTTTTCTTCCCTACTTTCTATAGATTGATTGATTTTAAACTTAAAAAATGTTTTTATATGAACAGTTAAAGCTATAGTTTCCTCTTCAACACAACATTAGCTACATCTCACTGATTTTGCATTTTTCTTTCTATTATAATTCAATTTGACATATTTTCTAATCCTCCCTGTAATTCCTTCTTTAACCATTTATTTAATTTTCTTCCTAAAAAAAGGATTTTTCTAGATTTCTTCATGTTAATGACCTCTAATTTAATTTTGTTGTGGTTATAGATACGTTTGGAATTAAATGGCTAATTGTTTGAAAGTCTATCATATGATTTTTGGAGAGAAACATTCCAATTGCAGTAGTAGGAATTATATTTTCTATAGTTTTAGCTGTGGTGTTAAAAATGTCAAGTGGCTCAAATTGATTGATAATGATATTCAAATTCATAGTTTAAATTTTTGGTTGCATGTTTTAACAATTACTGAGAGGTTGATAAAAATTCTTCAACCGTGAATGTGAATTTGTCAATTTGCATGTTTAGTTTTGATGGGTTTTCTTTATGCGTTTTAACTCTATTCTCAAATAAATACATATTTTTATCAGTTTTATTTCCCAGACAAATCACTCATTTGTCATGATGAACCATCATCTGTCTTCATTGTCCTGAAATGCACTTTTTCTGATACTGGCATTTCCATTCTAGTTTTCTTACGCTTATAATTTGTCTGATGAATTTGTTATTTTTTACTTTGAAACCTTGTATTTTTGTAGTCAATGTGTACTTCTTCAGACAGCAGAGAGCAACATCATGCTTTTTATCCCATCTGGCCATTTTGTTTTTCCCACCATGATGGTTCATGTTCCTGTAATTACTGATATGGTTTTGTTCAAGCTTATCCTCTTGCAACGCTATTTGCTCTCGTGGTGCCTCTTTTTTAATTTTTTCTAATTCTAGAAGGAATTCTACACCACTTGGCTTCCTAGACCTTCATGATTCCCTTCAGTATTTTCTCCTCATCTTTCTTCTTTATGAAGAGTATCCGGCAGAGGTCTCCCTGTGCTGCTACCAATAGATAGAGGGTCTTTAGGTGGAGTGACCACTTGAAGGAGAATCACTGCTTCAAGAAAAATCTGCATTGGAATTTGTGTAAGAATCCTATGAGTGAGTGTTAAAGCCCCTGAGATTTGGGGATTGTTTATTGTAACAGCCGGTATTATGTTAATACATCACTAACTATATTAGAAACCTACTTTAGGGGCCACCTGGGTGGCTCAGTTGATTAAGCATCCAACTTTGGCTCAGGTCATGATCACATGGTTTGTGAGTTTGAGCCTTGCATCGGGCTCTGTGCTGATGGCTCAGAGCCTGGAGCCTGCTTCAGGTTCTGTGTCTTCCTCTTTTACTGCCCCTCCCCTGCTCATACTCGGTCTCTGTTTCTCTCTCTCTAATATATATACAAACATTAAAAAAATTATTAAAATATTAACCTTCCTTCTGCCCCCAAAAAATGTAGTCCCTTTGAGGTGTCCCTAGAGTGCACCTTTTGTATGCCCACCTAGCCTGCACCCTAGCCCATCTGCCCAAAAGCCTATTCCTTTTTCATCTTTGAGGTTCGCATCAAGATACATTTTATTTCCCTAAATATAATTTAAAGTTGAATTTTTAAAGTATCCTCATTTTCAAGTATGCCAATCATTTGGAAACATAATAGTTTTATAACTATTACAGATAGTTAGTAGTGTTTTAATGTGACACAAGGTGTAAATACTGCTGTCTTATGTTGAACACTGTTTACTGCATCTTCCATTTTTATACAGTATAATTAATTATCTCATTCCAAAACATCTTATTTAAAAAAACAAAGGTGAGTCTTTGCCTCTGGGCTTGTAAGATATTTCAAAAATTCTCCTTGCACATTCTTCATTCCTTGAGGAACTGATAAATCCCATTTATCTGAAAATGATATCCAATCTCATAATTAAAAAAAAAAATGGTGTAGTCTATCTAGATTTCACATCCTTCACACTTTTGTAAAGTAATGAAATCACCTTTCAGAATGCCCTGACATAAAGCTTTTAGAGGAGTATTGAATTTTCTCCTGCTGTTTGTGTGCCCACAAAGATATACTTAAGGAAAACATGGGAGAGAAAAAAATAAGTATCCCACTTGTTAAGACCCCTACTCTGAAGTAAGGCAAACGCAGATTAAAGGTTTCTTTTTCTATTTATTGGTGTTGTGACTTAAGAGAATTTGTTTGACTTCAAGGCCCTCATATATATAACAGAAAACGTGACCAAGAACAAACATTTTTTGGTGAGGTGAAACATAATAACAATCCTCAAGTGGCTCATATAGTTCCTAGAACAGATGAGCAGGTAATTTATGTCTACCATTATCATATTTTATGAAATGATTTTTCTTTAGTTTACATCAAAATGTGTTCTTGAATATAGCTGTCAGATGAACAGGAGCAAAGATTCTCTTTTCCCCGTCACTGCAACCCCCCCACACAAGGGAACAGCACACCTGTTACAGACTTTCCATTTCCAAATAACCATACCACTAATAATCTAATAAAATAACAAAAAACTAAAATATTAAATATGTGTAACCGTTTCATTGAACGCATTGAATTCATTGTGGATACACAAATAGAAAATGATTTTTGTCTCGCTTTGGCTCTCAGATATGTAGTTCAAATTACCCCTTCCCACTCCTTTAAATGTCATCTTGGGCAGATGTGATAGCTTTCTGTTCAGTTGAAGCTTTTCTAAGCAAAGCTTTTTCCAGTCCAAAGTTAAACTCCAATCTCACATCGAATTCACAATTTCCCCTGCCTCTCAGTTTAGGCCACTGAGATTCTGGGACTAGGGGTGCCTCAATAGCCGTACTTATTCTTTTACTATAACTTTCTCCATCTTCTGGTTTGTCCAGAGTTGAAAGGAAGAGAAATAAATAAAGATGCATGTTGTAAACAGAATAATCGTTCCCCAAAGATGTCCACATACAGATCCTTGGAGCCCATGACAATGAGCCTTACCTGACAAAAGGTATTCTGAAGATGTGATTGAGGTTACAGATTTTGAGATGAGATTATCCTAGACTGTTTGAGAGGGTACAATCAAATCACAAGGGCCTTTAAAGTGAGAGAAGCTTTCCCATCTGTGATCAGAGTTGATTTAGTGGTGCCTGGGTGGCTCAGTCGGTTGAGCATCCGACTTAGGCCCAGGTCATGATCTCGAGATTCCTGAGTTCCAGCCCTGTGTCAGGCTCCCTGCTGTCAGCTCTAAGTCAGTTTCAGATCCTCAGTCCCCCTCTGTCTCTGCCTCTCCCCTCTCATGCTCTCTCTTTCTTTCCCTCTCAAAACAAACAAACAAACATTAAAAAAAAAAAGATGCTTTAAAGAAAGAAGGTTGAAGAGATGGCTTTTATATAGGAAGGGTGTTATGCCCAGTTCCTTGTTCTGAGATGTAAAGTATTTGGGGAAAAGACTAGAGAGAGACTTGTAGGAGATACAGGCTGCCTCCAGTCGAATGCTGGAGTGGAAGGAGGAACATCAGTCCGATAACTGAAAGGAACTTAATTTTGCCAATGCTTTAATGACCAAAAATGAGATTCTCTTCTTAAGCTTCCAGAATGAAATAAGGTCTGTTGACACCTTGATTTTAGTCTTGTGAAATCCATAGGGATTTTTAACCTACATAACTATAACATAACGGATATGTGTTGTTTTAAGCCACTGGGTATGAGGTAATTTGTTTCAGCTATGATAGAAAAATTACACAGGAGATAACTAACACAGCTCATGCCGTTTATAATTCCTTCTCAGCTGTCCCTGCTTCACATAGCAGGCATCGAAATTCCGAATTATCTTGGGATGAATTTATGAATTTTCAGAGCCCTCAAGGGTCTTCTCTGCTTCAGAATTTCCTGACACGATGCAGTATTAGGGCAGAAACTTCTTGACCATATTCTTTCAATTTGTCCCAGAGCACTACACTGGTTCTTCACCTTGGTTGGCTACTTTCCTAGGAAGAGTCCCATCAAAATTTTTTGAGCCTGGTTATAGCCCAATAGTGTCACTTGACCTACAGGCAAATCTTAATAGTCTTGCCTTTCATACACTGAGGGCAGAAGATTCCATGGCCCCAGTGATGCAATCTTGCTTTTCTCCTGGTTTAGTGCAGAGGTGGGGGACTGGGTAGGAGAAACATGACAATAGTTCACACTAGACCCCAAAATTCCAGGCTTCACTTTCTTGACAAGCCCTATTTTTATGTTATGTAAGCTGGTGTTGGGGGACTGTTGTGGGTAATGCTCACTGATATGAGTTGGCAATTTACATTACCTTGAAAGCCCCTTTCAAGTTATCTCCAGTGCTCATTTTTTTCTTTTTTCTTTTATTTATTATTTTTTAAATGTTTATTTATTTTTGAGAGAAAGAGAGCATGAGCAGGAGCACGAGAAAGAGAGGGAGACACAGAATCTGAAACAGGCTCCAGGCTCTGAGCTGTCAGTACAGAGCCCAATGCGGGGCTTGAACTCACAGACTGTGAGATCATGACCTGAGCTGAAGTCAGATGCTTAACCGACTGAGCCACCCAGGTGTCCCTCGTTTTTTCAAACAACCAAAAAAAAAAAAAAAAAAGAGAGAGAGAAAAGAAAGAAAGTGAAAGTAATGAAGACAACACCCAAAGGCAACACAACAACACAAACTTTTACACATGAATATGTCATATATATATACATATTTTTTTAATTTTTATGTATTTATTTTGACAGAGAAAGCTGGGGAGGGACAGAGAGAGGGAAGGACAGAATCCTAAGCAGGCTCTGTGCTGTCAGTGCAGAGTGTGACATAGAGCTTGAATTCATGAACCCTGAGATCATGACCTGAGTGGAGACCAAGACTTGAACTCACAAACCCTGAGATCATGGACTGAGCCGAGACCAAGAGTTAGATGCTTAACCAACTGAGCCATCCAGGCGCCCCTGTAAATGCGTTATATTAATATTGTCTTTAAGTGTATTTTAAAGATAAAAATTATACAATTAATATAAATAAGTAAGACTCTCTGATTCTTTCTTTCATCGTGGCCTCCTTAGTATTCTTAATGGCTACACAGGCTGGAAGGTGGATTCTGCAACTAAACATTGGTCACAAAAGGCTGATATTAAACCCAGGTCTTTCCTCAGCATCATATTTTACAAGTTCTTTCTCCAGGTAACAGAAGCATAAGTACCCTTCCGAGCACCTTTCTCTGGCCTCATGAGAAGTGATAGTAAAAATCACAAGATATCTTCAGGGACAACCAACCATATTGAAAAATGAACTAGAAAACTAACCCATAGTTGCCTCCTTTACCATAGTCACGTGAATGCAAGCATCACTGGAAACTAATAAGCCATTTTCACATTTTCTTTAGTAGGAAGAGCTCTCAGTTTGTAGGAAAGGAGCTTTCCAGGAAAGAGTGATAGAATGAAAAGAACACAGATTATAAGAATTAAATAATTCATACAATTGTAAAGCTATGTTATTGGGCTCAGACAAACCTTTTTGTTTTCTTTCTTTTTTTTTTTCTTTTCCCCAAGATAACTCCTATATTCACCACTGGCTTGTACCATCTTCCACAGAAGATGGAAAAATTCACTCCAAGAACGAGGGGTGCCTGGATGGCTTACTTGGTTAAGCGTCCGACTTTAGCTCAGGTCATGACCTCACGGTTTGTGGGTTCAAGCCCTGCCTCAGGCTCTGTGCTGACAGCTCAGATTCTGGGTCTCCCTCTCCCTCTGCCCCTTCCCCACTCATACTGTGTCTCTCTCTCTCTCTCAAAAATGAGTAAACATTTTTAAAAATTAAAAAAAGAAAGTTGAATCCAGGCTTTTACGAATTGCTCATGTGAGCTGTTCTCTTTGGCAGAAACTTAAGAACCCACATAAAAACCCCTATACATATTTTTTATTATAAAAAATTGAATTTTTAAGCTACTTTTTCATTGTCTACTCCTACAAGATGACTACAATGAAACTGAGTAAAACAATTTTCAAAGGCAGTAATAAACTTGTCACATAAATAGATGATGTAAAAATTCCATTTCATTGGCTTTAAGATTTTCATAACTTTCTTGTCCAGGAAGAAACCAATATTAGCACTGCTGGGAATCAAACTTCTTACTTGAAAGAACAGTAGAAACGGCAGCAAAGACTGTGGAAAGATTGAACATGAAAGGGAAAGATTTAGAGAATCAATCAACAGGAAACTGTCCAACATTCTTTCCCTGAAGAAAAACCAGCATATAAACCTGCTGTCTTTATTATCTAGCTTGGAGCAGCTCTCTCAGTGGGTTGAAACTTTGTTTACTTTTTTATTCCCTCTACCTTTCTACCTGCAGCTAATTCCTGGCAGGATGCCATCAGGGTATTTAAACCCTTTTAGATCTATGTCAGAAAAGAAAGAGCAGTTGACTGTATTGAAATAGATAGTATTAAAGCTTCCTTCATGTGAAACAAGGTTAAAAACACACAGGGGTGAAGATTAAGCCATTTGGGAGATAAATGTGACAAATTTTCAAGATTCTATAATTTTTAGTCCTTAAGAAAAACTTAATGGTGTCTATATGTTCTAGGTTATGTTAGGCTAAACTTAAATCTTTATAACATCATGGGAAAAACTATAAAACAGTTTCTCATGGTTTTTCAAGTTATCTATAGGACTATTGACATATGTTACAACAATCCTTCAGTTTTCTTTAATGTTCAGATAATATCAACAAGGCTGCTAGTGGTCTAAGAAACAGAAATCCGTTGGCTTGTGTGAGCCTGCTATTGTTCCTCTATAATAGGATAAAAATATGTACTCGTATTGCATTTCAATACCAAAAAAGTCTTGTGTTTTTTTTTGTTTTGTTTTGTTTTGTTTTGTTGTATAACTTAGCTAATGATTCTTTGTGACCACCCCTCTGACTTTTCTGAAGTAATGGTAGGATTTGCAATAGACAATTAACTATAGTTGAATTCTTTCCAGTTGGCACATGTGTATCTTCTCAGTTTAATATATTAAAGAGACATATTTGTCTCTCCATTTTTGCAAGGATTTACTCTAAGTTATACAAGGCTTCCTCTCCCAGTATCAAACTTTAATGCTTAATCTTGATGATTATACATGTTCCCTTTGTTCACAGCTTGAGCAATACCATTGATCTCTAGTCTGGATTTACCAAAATATGGCTTTCTTCTTCTAGCAATACTGTATAGTGAAAGGGATCAAAAAAGGCACACTTAATCAATGATGTCTTATTCTAAATGATATATAAGTTCTCCTTTAGGTTCTTTCTTGTAGAAGGGCACAAAGAAATTGATTTAAGGGCAGGGCTGGAGCAACTCAAATTTGTTAGCTGAACATATTGTTCAGTGTAGTAAGTTCATTATAACCCTTGTTTCCTCATTATTCACCAAAAGAAAATAAAAATAGAATGCTATTGGCTTTCTTCCAATTGGGAAAACAATTCTTACAAATAGTATATATCCAGGACGTCTGGGTGGCTCAGTTGGTTAAGCGTCTGACTTCAGCTCCGGTCATGATCTCACACTCTGTGAGTTCGAGCCCTGCGTAGGGCTCTGTGCTGACAGCTCAGAGCCTGGAGCCTGCTTTGAATTCTGTGTCTCTCCCTCTCTCTGCCCTGCCCCCACTCACACTCTGTCTGTCTCTCTCTCAAAAATAAATGAAAACATTAAAAAAATTAAAAAAAAATAGTATATAACACATCCTATATGACACCAACGAAAAAAATTCTTTAACTTCAATTATTTTGGGGGCACCTGGGTGGCTTGGTTGGATAAACATCTCACTTTGGCTCAGGTCATGATCTCGTGGTTTGTGAGTTTGAGTGCTTCATGGGGCTCTCTGCTGTCATCACAGAGCCCCTTTTGATTCCTCTGTCCCCCTCTCTCTGCCCCTCCCCTGCTAGTGCTCTCTCAAAAATACATAAATCATTAAAAAAAAATAGATTCAATTATTTTTTAAACTTTACAGAAGAGCAGGCTCACGTGAGTTCTACCATCTATTTAGGAAAATGTATTCATCTGGGGAATAAACACAAATAATTTATCCACCAGAACAGTTACCCACCTCTAAATCATTTATTAACTTTTGGTTATTTTATTTCCAAAGTAGAAAAGCTCTTATAGCAGAGTCTGGAGGCAAAATATGAATAAGGGCGATAATATATTTCATTTAAATCTTACATCTAGGCTGGCAAAAGCCTGGTTCTATTTGTGCATGGTGGTCTATTCATTCATGTATTAGAATTTGCTCACTGAAAAGATATTTTTAACTTGTGGGGAAATATGACCAAATACTTGTTTGAAAAAAGACAATCTGGTAATTAAAGAAAAGTGTATGTTTGGTGGTTTTCCATTTGCAGGAAGGTATCAAACTTTAAACAATTATTTTATTGTAAATATTAGGCATTTTCAACTCCTTCCTTTTTTACTCCTTTCTGCATTTTAGCACAAAACAAACCCGCAGTTAAAAATCCATCTAGGCATGGGACACCTGGGTGACTCAGTCCATTAAGCGGCCACCTCTTGATTTAGGCTCAGGTCATAATCTCATGGTTTGTGAGTTCAAGGCCTCTGTCCTGTCAGCCTGGAGCCTGCTTGGGATTCTCTCTCTCCCTCTCTCTCTCTGCCCCCCATCCACCTCTCTCAAAATAAATGAATTAACTTTAAAAAAAATCAGTCTAAGTAAGTCTGTAAGTCTATGCTTGAGATTCACAAGACAAAATAAGATTTTTTTTAAACTTCCATATACCTTCAAACATGGACACGCTCTAGTGTTAACTTAGATACAACTTTTCAGGAAGCTATCAATTTCATAAGGTAAGCTGTTTCACTCAATATTTCAGTACACGCTTAGTTTTCTAGTATGCCTAGAGACCAAAAAATAAATATCATAAAATTGATCGGAGTGGAACTGATGTCACCAAAATGGAGACACAGGAGACCCCAGCCTCCTGTCCTGCCACAGAGATCAACAGTTAGCTCTCCATGAACAAAAACCGCTGTGGGAGAGATCTGGGGTCTGAGACAACCAGGAACACAGAAAGCGGGGGCTACTGGTCGCAGCCACAGCACGTGCAGTCGTCGTTCGTTGTGATCAGCTGTGCGGGCAAACCCAGCAGATGTCACCACTGATGACAACGGCAGCTGTCAGAGCTGTCACAGACCCACTGTGGTGTTCACTGGTCTTGCCCCGCAAGGCTTTGCATTTGCCGATGCAAACGCCCTCCTTCTTCCCTCCCTCCCATCCGACTGGAGTCCGGCAACTGCATCCACAGCCAGCGCAGGCCTCTGTGTCTGCTCAAGTGCAAGATGCCTTCACATCTGGCCCCCAGATGGGCGTGCACTCAGGGATAGCCTTTCCAGCTGTGCATTTTCATACCAGCAGTCCGACATCTGTCACTTGCCTCCACTGCAGTGTGCACACCTGAGGGGAGAGTGTATGACCACGGGAGAGCACACAGACAGCCAAGGCCTTTAAAGCTGCCTGTCATTGGCCTGTCCCACTGAGCTCACCATTAGCCACCCCCTGCTGCCATGCATTGGCACATCCCTGTCCTGATTCTTATCACCAGACTCCAAAGCAGTCTGCACTCTGGGAGCGGGGTTGGGAACCACAGCCACAGGGGAACACGCTGAAAGTCAGTGTCTCTTTAGTTGTCTATGAGCTCTTACTGGACCCTGCCACTTGCTGCCAGCCCTGGCCGCCACCACTTTGCATGTGTCTACAACCAGCTGGTCCCTCGCCCCATGCAGGCACCTGCAACTGGCCCCCACAGATGAGTGCGTGCACACCGCCAGATCCGGCTACACCACTGCCTGTCCTGGTCCCTAGCTGCTGGACCTGGATTCATTGCTGTGTACCCCAAGAGCCCTGGTCTGTGCAGACTCTGTGGTCCCATCATGGTACTCTCCAAGAATCACGCTTTGATTCCGTGGACCGCAGCGGCCTGAGCCAAAGAGACATCATGCCCCACTGGACCCAGTGCTGCCACATATGCTCACACCTGGTGTCCTCCACCACCGGACTTACAGTCACAGCATCCTCCCAGTGTGTCTTTACCCACAGGTGAAAGTCTCCCTTTACTGAAGGTAGCCCAAAAACTCGGGAAGAGGTGACTGCTTCTTCAAGTGGGCAGACACCTATACAAGTTTACAGTGATCGTGCAGAAATCAGGGAAACATGACTCCACCAAAAGGATAGTAATCCTGAGTGACTGAACCCAAAGAAATGTAGATCCAGGAATTGACAAAGAATTTAAACTAATTGCTCTACAAACGCTCAGAGAACTAGGAGAGCACAGATAAGCAATTTAACAGTAACAGAGAAAGAATACAAGAAAATGTGAAGACAGACTGAAAATATAAAAGAGAACCAAACAGAGCTATTGGAGCTACAGAAAACAGTGACTGAACTGAAGAATTCAACAGAAAGTCTCAACAACAGACTTGACCAAGCAGAAGAGAGAATTAATGATTTATAAAACAGATAAGTTTTTATTATCCAATCTGAGAAGCAAAAAGAAAAAGAAATGAAAAGGATTAGAGGGGTGCCTGGGTGGCTCGGTCAGTTAAGCATCTGACTTTGGCTCAGGTCATGATCTCTGGGTTCATGCGTTGGCGGGTTTGAGCCCTACATCGGGATCTATGCTGTCAGCACTGAGCCCGCTTCGCATCCTCTGTCTCCCTCTCTCTCTCTCCCCCTCCCCTGCATGCACATGCCTCTTTCTCTTAAAAATAAATAAACATTTAAAGAAAAAGGAATTAGAGAAAGCCTACTAGACTTATGGAATATCATTGAGAGAAATACCGTATTCATCACTGAAGTCCTAGAAGGAGAAGAGATGAGTATAAGTAGAAGGTTCATTTCAAGAAATAATGGCCTGGAAATCAAAGTTCATGAAATTAGTAAGTCACCCCAAAATGTCAGTCCAAAACAATCTTCTCTAAAATAGATTATAACAAAGCCATCTAAATACAAAGATAAAGAATTTTAAAAGCAAGAAGAGAAAACTATCTGATAGCATCTCCCATAAGGTTATTAGCAGATTTCTCAGCAGACACTTTGCAGGCCAGGAGAGAATGGGGTGATATAAACAAGGTGCAGAAAGAAAGAAACTGCCAACCAAAAATACTTACCCAACAAAGTTGCCCTTCAGAAATAAAGCAGAAGTAAAGACTTACCATAATAAACAGAGGCTGAGGAAATTCATCACCACTAGCTCTGCCTTATAAGAAAAGCTGAAATGACTTCTTCAGGCAGAACTGAAAAATAAAATAAACATTTAAAAAATTATAAAAAAATAAATAAACAATGGATAGATCCTAAAGACAGAAAATCAACAGAAAATGTTGGATTTGAACCATACTTCATAGAGCAAATGGACCTAACAGATATATACAGAACAGTCCATCCAATAAAACAGAGTGCACATTTTGTCTAGTACACATGGAACTTTCCCCAGAATAGATCATATTCTGATGAAACAACACAAAATCATACTTAACAAAACAAGTCTTAGCAAATTTAACAAGATGGGAATAATTCGAAGTATTTTTTTTTTCCTACCGCAATAGTGTGAAACTTGAAATAACAGGAGGAAAGCTTGAAAATTCACAAATGTGTGGGAATTAAACACCATATTTCTGGAAAATCAAGTGGTTCAAAGAAGAAATCAAAAGCAAAATAAAAAAAAATACCTTGAAACAAATGAAAATGCAAGCATGACATACAAAAACTTAAAGGAGGCAACAAAAGTGGTTCTAAGAAAGAAGTTTACAGTAATAAACATTTACATTAAGAAAAAGAAAGATCTTGGGGTGCCTGGGTGGCTCAGTCGGTTAAGCGTCCAACTCCTGGCTTTAGCTCAGGTCATGATCTTGCCGTTGGTGAGTTCGAGCCCCAAATCTGGCTCGGTGTTGACAGCTCAGAGCCTGGAGCCTGCTTCAGATTCTGTGTGTCTCCCTCTCTCTACCCATCCCCCACTCATGCTCCTACTCTCTTTCTGGCAAAAATAAAAATTACATTAAAAAAGAAAAAAAAAAGAATAAGAAAGATCTCAAATAAACAATTAAAATTTACACCTCCAGGAATTAGAACAAGAAGAAACAAAGACCAAAGTTAGAAGAAATAAAGAGATGAGTAAAATAAGAAGAAAAACAAATGAAATAGAGACCATAAAAACAATTGAAAAGATTAACAAAACTAAGAGCTGTTTATTTTTTGAAGATGGTATGATCTTATATGCAAAAATCTGAAAAAAAATTATAAAAATGTTAGAACTAATTAATGAATTCGCTAAAGTTGTATGAAACAAAATCAACAAACAGAAATAAGTTTCTACACTTACAGTAAAACGTGAAAATTAAAGAAAGAAAACAATATTTACAATAGCATCAAACAATACTTAGAAATACATTTAACCAAGGAAGTGAAAGATTTATACATTGCACATTATAAGACTTTGGTGAAAGAATTTGAAGAAGACAGAAACAAATGGAGAGATATCCCATGTTCTTGTTTGGAAGAATTATAATTAATACAATGTCAATAGCATCCAAAGCCATCTGTAGATTCAATGAAATTTCTATAAAAATTCCCATGACATTTTTCAAAGAAATATCTCTCTCTCTGTGCTGACAGCTCAGAGCCTGGAGCCTGCTTCGGATTCTGTGTCTCCCTCTCTGCCCTTCCCCACTCGAGCTCACGCTCTCTCAAAAATAAATAAACATTAAAAAAAAAACAGTGAAAATAATAGAATATGCCCATAATCTTTTTTTTTGTAGCAATTAGTATTCTAATAAATTTTTCTAAGCACTATATATATATTTTTTTTCAATATATGAAATTTATTGTCAAATTGGTTTCCATACAACACCCAGTGCTCATCCCAAAAGGTGCCCTCCTCAATACCCATCACCCACCCTCCTCTCCCTCCCACCCCCCATCAACCCTCAGTTTGTTCTCAGTGTTTAACAGTCTCTTATGCTTTGGCTCTCTCCCACTCTAACCTCTTTTTTTTTTTTTCCTTCCCCTCCCCCATGGGTTTCTGTTAAGTTTCTCAAGATCCACATAAGAGTGAAACCATATGGTATCTGTCTTTCTCTGTATGGCTTATTTCACTTAGCATCACACTCTCCAGTTCCATCCACGTTGCTACAAAGGGCCATATTTCATTTTTTCTCATTGCCACGTAGTATTCCATTGTGTATATAAACCACAATTTCTTTATCCATTCATCAGCTGATGGACATTTAGGCTCTTTCCATAATTTGGCTATTGTTGAGAGTGCTGCTATAAACATTGGGGTACAAGTGCCCCTATGCATCAGTACTCCTGTATCCCTTGGATAAATTCCTAGCAGTGCTATTGCTGTGTCATAGGGTAGGTCTATTTTTAATTTTCTGAGGAAACTTCACACTGCTTTCCAGAGCGGAATATGCCCATAATCTTAAAAACAATATCAAGTGAAAGAAAAACAAGTCTCAGAAGACTATATTATATTATATTAATTATATTATATTAATTATGTTAGATTAGATTAGATTAATTATACCATTTCTATGAAGCTTACAAACAAGGAAAAATAAACATTTTATTTATTGAGCCAATGAGCATATGTGATTGAGGTGAAACTCTTTTCCAAAAAGAAAAAAAAAGGAAAGAAGAAATAATTAAAATAATCAGATTAGTTACTTCTGGAATGCAACCACAGAGGAGGATAAATGAGGGACACACAAGGAGTCTGAATGGTTTCTAGTAACATTCTGGTTCTTAACCTAAGTAGTTCATTTTATTATTAAGTCTAGTATACTTTATATCTATGGCATATTTCAAATAATACCTATAAAAAACTTAGAAAAACTTGGGCCCAAAATAGGATTTGTAATTAATTATTTTTTCTTAATATGACAACAAAAACACAAGCAACAAAAACAAAAACAAGTGGGACTATATCACACTGCTAGCTTCTGCACAGCAAAAGAAACAATCAACAAAATGAAAAGGTAAACTACAGAAAAAAATATTTGCCAATCATATATCTGAGAAGGCGTTAATATCCAAAATATATAAAGACATCATACAACTCGATGCAAACAAACAAATCAATAAAAAAAATAAGCAGTGGAACTAAATATACATTTTTCCAAAGAAGACATACAAATGGTCAACAGGTACATGAAAAGATACTTGCCATCACCAATCACCAGGAAAATGCAAATTAAAATTACAATTAGATATCAGCTCACACCTGTTAGATTGGCTGTCATCAAAAAGACAAGAAGATGAATGTTGGTGAGGACATGGAGAAAAGGGGACCCTTGTGCACTGTTGGTAGGAATGTAAATTGGTTACAACCACTATGGAAAACAGTAGTGAGGTTCCTCAAAAAATTAAAAATAGAACTTCCATATGATCCTGCATTTCTGCTTTTTGGTATATATTCAAAGGAAATGAAAATAAAATCTTGAAGAGATATTTATGCCCAATGTTCACTGCAGTATGATCCAAATAGCCAGGATATAGAAACCAGTTAAGTGTCTGTCAACAGATGAATGGATAAATAAGATATGGGTATATATATGATGCAATAGAGTTCAGCAATAAGAATTAAATCTTGCCATTTGCAGCAACATGGATGAAACGAGAGTATTATGTGAGGTGAAATAAGACAGTGAGAGACAAATACTGTATGATATCACATATGTATGGAATCTAAAAAAGCTGACCTCATAGAAACAAAGTAGAATTGTGGTTACCAGAGGCTGAGTACTCGAGGAAATTGTGGGATGTTGTTCAAAGAGTGCAGACTTCCAGGGGTGACTGATTGGTTCCGTTGGTTAAGCTTGGCTAAGCGTCCAACTCTTGATTTCTACTCAGGCCATGATCTCTCTGTTTGTGGGACTGAGCCCTGCAGCAGGTTTGGTGCTGACATCACAGAACCTGCTTGGAACCCTCTCCCTCTGCCCTTCCCTCGCTTGCAAGCATTGTCTCTCTCTCTCAAAAACAAATAAATAAACTTTAAAAAGAAGGATACAAACTTTCAGATATAAGATGAATAAGTTCTGAGGATCTAATGTATAACGTGATGTTTATGGTTAATAAACCTGTGATAGGTACTTGAAAGTTGCTAAGAGGTTACATTTTAATATTTCACTACAAAAAATGATACGCGATGTGATAGAAGTGTTGGCTAACACTATGGTGGTGATCAATTTGCAATATATGTGTATTAAATCAACACATTTCCACCTTAAACTTACACAATGTTATATGTCAATTATATCTCACAAAAGCTGGAGGAATTAGTTACCAAAGTTTTAGAAAGTAAAATAGACTGCTTATTCCACTACCGTAGACAATCAGTAATTATTTTATTTTCTTCTAGTCTATTTTTTCCCTATGTTTGTTATAAACATAATCCTACTTAGATCAGTTTCCTTCTTCATAGCTTCATGGAATGTTTAAAAAATCATACCCCTGTATCTTAATGGGCACATAATTTCCATTTGGGTTGATGAAAAGACTTGGGAAATAAAGAGTAGTGATGGTTCCATAACATTGTGAATGTAATTAATAGTACTGCATTGTACACTGAAAGAGATAAAAATGGCAAATTTAATGTTAAATATAATTTACAACATGAAAAAGTATGTAAAAATCAGTCAGACATTTCTCAATTTACAAATAAATCAAATTTTATGAATCGATGTTAGAGACATTATAACTCTAATATGCATAGACAGCAAGATCCAGATTGTGGTAAGAAATTGATTACATTGAGAAAATAGCATGATGATTATGTCTTCTCATACATGAATTCAGTATGAGTTTCTTTGCAAATTTCTCCTTCCTATGAATAGGTCTTGTAGCTGGGTGATTTGAGACGGGCTAAGTTATGTCTCCTAAAGGCATCAAGGTTTAATGCTACCTCTCACTTTCTTCAGAAGTGTTTCAGCGATATGCATGGTTCACTCAGCTTAATGATCTGGGACAATGGGAATGTGCACATCTTGCTTTGTGGCATTCTGCAAGGAAAACATTCATGAGTATTTTGACATTCATAACTAAAATGAGGCGGGTACCACTGTTTTTCTTCTTATAGAAAACTACTAAGCATAAACAGGGTAAATTAAGACATATATTTTAATATACCATACATCTGTCCCGGATCTACTTCAAAAGGTGAAAGCTGAACAGAATAATTTCCTAGCAGTATATCTTAATCAAGATTCATTGATTTGTTTTCTGCTTTAAAACATTTTAAATGGCTCACTTTCAATATACCAATGAATCTGATATTGCCAGTCACAATTATGCTATGAAAGAAATATAGATTAGGAAACAATCACAGAATTGCTTTTCATTATTCTTCACAAAAAATCTTAACATCAGTCAGAAATAGCTTTGAGGTTAAAAAAGTGAGGCATGTGATAATGCAATACCAGGGTTTATGTTTGTCATTTAAAAATAAAACCGGAACTAATGGAAATGTAAGATCTGGAATAGAACAATTCTGGATCACAGAATTGTAGGATGTTGAATGATTCTGAGGCACAATTTCTCTGTTTTTTAAACTAGTATTGTTCAAATCACATTTAATTTTTCCAAGATGAGGAGATATATAGGCATGACTACAATAACTTCAGAAAAATCATGTATGTTTTACAAATTCCTTTACTTTTATAACAAATATAATTTAATCCACTACCACAAAAAAAAAAAACCCTTATTTTAAATTATTTGAAAGCATAGAATAAGAGTTTTCTTCTTTTCTGTTTGGGAGAACATGTCAGCAATAACATAACATAAATGAACACAATTGATTTAATATGTTTAAAACACAAACGTATTCTATTAGCATGAACTTCTATTAAGCTGTTGTCTTTAATTACTTATCAGTATCTCTGTTCTGCTTTTAATATTGAGTACTATGCAAACAATACCAAAAAAAATTTTATATATTAGCTATTTGATATATCCATTAAAGACTACAATGCTCTATGTCACATGGTATATTTAATTTGTTGTTTAAAATTGCAAGTTCTCGGGGCACCTGGGTGGCTCAGTCGGTTAAGCAGCCGACTTCAGCTCAGGTCATGATCTCACGGTCCATGAGTTCGAGCCCCACGTCAGGCTCTGTGCTGACAGCTCAGAGCCTGGAGCCTGTTTCAGATTCTGTGCCTCCCTCTCTCTGACCCTCCCCCGTTCATGCTCTGTCTCTCTCTGTCTCAAAAATAAATGAACGTTAAAAAAAAAATTAAAAAAAATAAAATTCCAAGTTCAGCAATCAGTAAACCACTTACCATCTAAATAAATGATCTTGGGAAGGTTTAGTGAGCCTCTTTACCTCAGTTTAAGCCATTTGTAATATAGGACAATAAATGGACACACCCCTTTTATTATGCTATGATTTTTAAAATCGTGTGTGTGTGTGTGTGTGCATTTAACAACAAATATTTCAAATTATGATATGATACTTGATGGTTATTATTAATTACTGTAAACAGAAAAACAAACAAACAGTAATACTAACAGAAACTGTACTCTCTCAAATAAAGTATAATAACTGGGAAATACACAAAAGCTAAAAATTAATTCAGGTCCTTATAACTTGCATTTTCAGTCACAAGTCTCTGCTTTGGTAAAATAACAAGTACTAAGAGATACAGTATTTCACAAAAGACTTTTTAAGAAAGTATTTCTATAAGGACTTCAAGAAATGAAACCCGTGCTGCTCTTCATTATAATGTGAAATGTTAACTTTGTTGTAGAAGAGAGATCTTGAAAATTATGGAACAATTAGGAAAACATTTATTTTCTTCTTCAGTGAGTTAGATTGTATATGTGTGGCAAATTAATGCTTGTCTTGAGAGATAAATGTGTATGAACATTTCAACAGTTGTCCCCTGGGGCAATCTAGAAAAATAAATTGACCTCATGTGTGTGTAAATTAATATAATCTTTTAAAGTACAAATATTTTGGCCCCATAATGCTACCTCTAGGTGATATACAAGGATATTAATTCCCTCAATGTTTCTAGTAAAATTTCTTAAATAATTATATCAGCAAATAGTTTTACATAAATTATTATACACCCATACTATGAAATATCTTCCTGCCATTATAAACAAGGAAGTGGAATTATGCATCTCTACACCTTGCAAATTTCTATGTAAAGAGATTTGTAAGCTTAATATTAGGAGCCAAAAGCAAATTTGAAAGTGAAATAGTATTATCCCTGTTGTAGACAAACTCACATACGCATAGACATTCCAAAACTCTAAAAGCTATTGCAGGGGCACATGGTTGGCTCAGTCAGTTGAGCATCTGACTCTTGATTTCAGCTCATGCCATGATCCCAGAGTTGTGGGATCAAGCCCCTATGTCGGGTTCCCCACTGAGCATGGAGCCTGCTTATGATTTTCTCTCTCTCTCTCTCTCTCTCTGTCTTTGTCTCTCCTCCTCTCTGCATGTCTTCCCCACTTGCACTCCCTCACTCTCTCTAAAGAAATAAATAAGTAAATACATAAATAATAAACAAAGGATAAAAGGTATTGCAATAATATGTGTATATATCTGCAGATATGAAGAAAGTATTTAGAAGGTTATAGATGTTACTGATGACAGCTCTTACCTCTGGGGAGAGAACTAAGGATAGTTTAATACAGAAGGATTAATACAGAATTTAATTTTATCAGTACATTTGAAAGTAATAATAGAATAAATCTACTACAACTGGCTAGAGAAAGTTCTAGTCAAAAATTCTCCCTAAAATTTATTTATAGAAAAGGAGTCAGAGCAAGAAAAAAAAATGCATGTCCCCTGGTTCAATAGGCTTCCCTGAAGGGAGCAAAATGGGCCTAGAGTTGCGTTCATTTCCAACTATCTAATGTGACCAAATAGGGTCAGAGAATTGTAATTACCACCAGAAAGGTCATGGAGGGTCACCACTTGATGAAGTGAAGAAGGAAATGAACAAGGACTACAGTTCCAGTGAAAAGGAACAAGCATGGATGCTGCAGAGCTGGAGACACACAACTGCATCAATAAATACAGAATTTGAGGGACATGCGTCATTTGAAGTTCTCTTGCAAGCCTACTATATATGATTATATTGTGTAGCACACCTGACTACCTCTTTAAGAAAACCTACGTGAATGACCCACCATTTAATGAGACATTTCCTTAAGTCATACTTTAGTTTTCATAAATGCAACTTCGTGTAGAAACCAGGCCTCTTTCTATACCATTGCTCATTGGGATTACATTGTGTCTGGGTGTAGGGTTTGAGATCTTGGAGTTAAATTGTTGCAGTGTGTTAATACTCTGGCTTAAATAACAGATTTCCTATTTTAATTTAGGCTTTACATTTCTAATTTTGGGAAAGTTATTTAACCAACATACTCAAGCTGTGGCTATAAACTCAAATAAATAATGTGGAGAAGAGGTACTGAGTCTGCATTAATCGTCTATTGCCCCAATCATATAGAAGCATTTATTTCTCATTGTCATTGCTGTTGGCCGGTGGGATTGGACTCCCAGCTGTGGCTTGGATTCAGGTCTCTTTCAAACAATGTTCTCTTCATGATAATAGTAGATTAATCTGGAGAGCATATTTGCATAAGCACAATGCAAGTCATTGTTTGCAGTACATGTTCTATCCTTTTGACGAAGGAAGAAATGATACGGCTGAGTCTGTCATTACTGGGCGGGGAAGTTTACCTTTCCTATCATGATGGAAGAAAAAAGTAAATATTTGGCCTATGGTCATTCACATTTATACAGGACTTAAAATCCTGTCGCTGTTGAAACTTTTGGTTTAAAAACAGTATTTAAGGAGTGCCTGTGTGGCTCAGTCTGTTAAGAGTCCGATTTGCCTGGATGGCTCACTCAGTTAGGGATCCAACTTCCGCTCAGGTCATGATCTCACGGTTCCTGAGTTTGAGCCCCTTGTTGGGCTCTGTGCTGACAGCTTGAACCCTGGAGCCTGCTTCAGATTTTGTGCCTCCCTCTCTCTGCCCCTCCCCCGCTCACATTTCTCTTTCTCTCTCTCTCTCTCTCTCTCTCTCTCTCTCTCTCTCAAATACTAAACATTAAAGACAAATCAAAAAAAAGAGTACGACTCTTGATTTCAGCTCAGGTCATGATCTCAAGGTTGTGAAATGGAGCCCTGAGTTGGGCTCAGTATTGGGCTTGGAGCCTGCTTAAGACTCTCTCTCTCCCTCTCTGTCTCTCTCCCTCCCTCTACCCCTCTCCTGCTCACACTCTCTCTCTCAAAAATAAATAAATAAATAAATAAATAAATAAACAAACAAACAAATAAATGACTACAAATGAGATTAAAAACAATATTTATAATTTTGATATTACCCCCAACAAAAGGAGAAAAATCAGTAAATACAAACAAATTTTGTAAAATAATTTATTAATTAAAGAGAGAATTATTTCAGAAGATTAATTTCATGATACTCCAAATTTATGAAAAGAAAATTTTTTATGCATGCAGGTATAATAAAAGCACTATATATGTTTGAAAATAAAACCATCAACTTTTACAGTTGATTGATTCTAAAATCTGAGTAATTCATACCTTTAATAGACAGTGAACTTAATCAACATTGTTCTAACTAAATGCACCAGTAAACACCAAGATAGTATCTAAAGCCAAAACACTAAAGGTAAAATTTAAAGTACCTGAAAATCAAGGTAAAATTTGAAACTAAAGTAAAATCTATATTTAAATTGCAAGTCATGAACATTAGGTAATACATAATGCAATAGTGTTAGCAAATTGTGTTAATGTCACGGCTGCCAACCTGCCCAGTTTTTTAATAAAATAAATTAAGAGATTCCATATGGATTTTATATTCCTGTCTATTTTCAAGGTTGGATGAATGAGAAAAGAATATTTTTTACATGTAATGAATATTTTCCAAGGCCTTGGAAAAGACAAAGTTTTACAGTCTCAGACAATTTAGGGTTCATATTGATTGAAATTGTTCAAAAAAGGGTCAGACAATTGAGAGTAGAAGCAGAGCTTATGAATCAGATGTATAAGAAAACCATTGTGTGCATGTCAAACAGCCATCCATTTAGATTTAGACTTGTCAATTAAGCTTAAGAACGAAATGACTAGGTTGACAAAGATGGGGGTTATTCGTGAAATTAGTAAAATGGACTTTCCCTAACTAAGGCTGATGTGGCTAGAGCCACTGCTGAGAATGGACAAGTCCAAAGCAAAGATCAGTCCAACCATGAATAGGCAAGGGGATCATTTCTTAGGGTATCAGCAGATATCATTTATATATAAGTCATATTCGAGAACTTTTATACTGGACATGGAAGAATTTTCTTCTCACTTAAATAGAAACTTTGCCTGGTTAGGTATTTCCATGTTCTGCCAGTAATACTTCTGTTTCTAACTGGAGAACTAACTCATTTTTGCAGTAAGTAAAGGTTAAAAAAAAATGGGCCCACAGTCATTAAGTCCAGGGATTTCACTACATTCCAAATCAAGCTGCAGCAGGTGGCCTGAAGGAATGGTAGAATGGCCTTTGAAGATTTAGTTATAGTGCCAGAATGAGGATAATGTTTTAGCCTACTGAGGAAAAGCCCTCTTCAATACGGTAGATGCTCAGAATCAGTGATCAATACATAGTTCTGTCTCTACCAGTTGGGATTCACAGCACCAGGAATCAAAGGGTAGAAATGGGATGGCTCCTCTCACTATTACCGTTAGTCAAGGAAAGGAGTTATACTGGCCAAAGTAAACAGCCCTGATTACCAAAGGGGAATTATATTCCTTCTACTCACTGGAGATAAGAAATTTGTTTGGAATGCAGGGGATAACCTCAGCCTATTTGTTTTCTTCTATGATGATATTTAGTGGAAACCTACCTTGATAGGTAGCTTTGCTAATGATCAAGAGCCATCAGGAAGTAATATTTAGGTTGCCCAATTAGGCAAGGTACCAGAACCAAATGGGTTCATAGGTCCGGATAAAAGGAATAAGAATGAGAAGCTGCAATCATAAATATCATAAATAAGTTATAATCATGTGACCAGTTGCAGAAATGAGGACTTTAATGATTGTATTTCTGCCTTATTTTAATATAGATTTATTTATAAATATATTTATGATTTTTCTCCTTTTTTGTGTCTCCTCATCCATACTTTGACATTCTAACATAAGAATAGTTGAGAATAGTTAACTCATTCATGTTTCAATAATCCAATGGTAAGTGTGTTTCATCTAGAAACAAAATGCACATAACTCTAAGAAGAATAAATTGAACTTTGAGACATTGCTTCACCTTTTGGGGAGATGATTAGTGTGCGTGTGATTTTGTTAAAGATAATCGCATTATAAGGGGCGCCTGAGTGGCTCAGTCGGTTGAGCGTCCGACTTCAGCTCAGGTCACAATCTCGAGTTCCGTGAGTTCGAGCCCCGCGTCCGACTCTGGGCTGATGGCTCAGAGCCTGGAGCCTGTTTCCGATTCTGTGTCTCCCTCCCTCTATGCCCCTCCCCGTTCAAGCTCAAAAATAAGTAAACATTAAAAAAAATTATAAAAAGATAATCACATTATGAAGACTCATTTAGATTATGATAGTGATGACAAGTTTTGAAGAATTTAGGATATGAGTTTCACATTGTGTGTAAATGCATTGATAAGAATGAATTGTTCACTTATTCTTGTATGATATTATAAAACATTTTATTGAATTCAATTATTTTCCTATTAATTATATTTACTCATATTCAGCAAGGCAGTTTCATTTCATAATTGTGTCAATTAATTTCTTAAAATTTAGAATTTTTCTGTTTCTTGGGCTTCCTTTATTCCTTTTTATTTTTTGAATTTAAAAAATGTTAATGTTTCTTTATTTTTGAGAGAGAGACAGAGAGCATGAATGTGGGAGGGGTAGAAGGGGAGACACAGAATCCAAAGCAGGCTCCAGGCTCTGAGCTGCAGGACAGAGCTGGATGTAGGGCTCAAACCCACGAGATGCAAGATCATGACCTGAGCCTAAGTTAGAGCTTAACCAACTGAGCCAAGCAGGTACTCCTGGTTTCCTTTAAAAAAATACTCTAACTCTAGGGTGGCTACCTGTGTAGGGATTTATGCCAGTTTATTTGCATTTGGTTGATTTTTCTGAACTCATTTGTATTACTGCCTGTGTTTTTGATGCATTTTATAAGGAATTCATTTATTATATAATTTAATGTGTTTTCTTATTAATTTCCATTAGCCATTATATTAGAGTATGAATCTTGATTACCAGAAAAATTGTTAGGCTTTTCTCCTTATTACATATATTTATAAATTAATACCAGCATATGTCTCTTTAACTAAACTTTTATATAAAGTTTGTACAATATTTCAGTACATCCAAGAATCCAATATTATGTATTCTTACTGAATTCTAGCTTGCAGTATAGTCTATTCATAAGGAAAAAAAATCCAAGAAAATAGTATTAAAATTTGCAGATTGAAAACTACTTAGTGCGTTGTACCCCTAGGATGCACGTTAACCAATAGTATAACTTACATAGAAATTTTATTTTATGTATGTAGTTTAATATCAGGTAAAACAAAATTCTGTTTATACAGATCATAAATCAATTTAAAAATATAATTTAAAAAGTCAAGATTCTGGTTAAGTCTAAGGGTGAAGGACTAGCACAAAGGAGGCTTTGTGGATGATGAATTTTTTCTAATTATTGACCTAGGCAGTTACAACATAGATGGTAACACCATACCTATTGATTAAACAGGAAATTTTATGCATTTCTTTGCATCTATGTTATATTGTACTATGCATCTAAGAAGAAAAACTGTAATTATTATTACTAAGGATAACTTGGTAATGTTTGTAATTTTATAACTTAAACTTATTTTTATTTGTTGTATAATATTAATATCTCTTTTGAACAGTGTTACTATATCAATATTTCCTTCTTGAATTTTAAAAATTAATTTTAATATTATATGAAACACATAATTAATTTATGTTGAATTTATAATTGTTCTCGCATATATACTGCTCTAAATATACTACTCACATGTTATTTTATGTTGATTGATGCATAATATTCTATATTTTATACTCATTGAGTTATTTTCTCTAGCCTAACTTATTAATACATTATAACAATTAAAATGAGAAAATTATTGTTTAGTATGAGTTGTCTTAAAATTGAGTTATTTCTTCCTTTCCTAAATATTAATTTTGATTTATTTAAATTTTATTAACACACTTTTCTAAGGCTATAGCTATCTAATCAACTAATATGACATACTCAGTCATCTTTTCACAACACATTTGACAAGAATTTGATTGATATTTCAGCATTTCAATACGCAGCTTAGAAAACTTGAAAACTCTACTTACAAAATACATGGGGATCATTATCTTAGAGGAGATTTATAAACTTTTTATTTAAGTTGTTGCTTAGAGATAAATCATTTTAAGAGTTAGAAGTAGAATTTGGGACTATTTGTTTTATAAATTATATAAAATCATACATATTTAATGGGACAACTATCTTAGAGACCGTCTCAATCAGTGTCCTCCATTTAATAATGAGTAAAGCAAGATCCAAAGAGAAGAAGTGATTTTTGTAATTACTACACTAAATGCAAGAAAACTGCATTTTAGATTAGTAATAATTTTTATTCAATAGATATTACTTAGCAGATGAGCATTTGGTACATGTTTTATTCTTCTTTGATTAAGCCCCGAGCATTCTGAAATAGTTGAGAGCAGTGTTCTCTCAGATATCCCAATGCAGGCCTCACCTAAAAGTTACCAGCTTAATGAGCTGTCAGCAGTTAACCTATTTCACACATTCTCTGGGACACCATTTTAATAGAATAGTAAGTTGGTGAATCCATAGGGAGGTTACTATGACAATGTCTTATGGAAAACCAGTAGAATAGAACATTAACAGATAATATAGGATAACTATTAGCCAACTTCCTTTAGCCACTGAAAAACAAGATTAAGGTCAAAGGATTGAAAAATATAAGCAGATTAAATATTTTCTTTCAATTTTTGTTTAGATATTTGTTCTTCATTATATTCTGTTTGCCTAGATCTCAAACTGTGCCTAACATTTAGTAGATAATTCTTCAGTGCCCTTGTTTTCTCCTTTAATTGACATTTTTAAGTAAAAAAATGTATCTGGCTTAATTTGAATAACTTAATTATGTAATAGACATGAAGGAAATGAAACACAAAATATTTATTAGTTACCAGTAGAAAAAGTTAAATGACTGAAAAGCAGATTATGCCAATTTATATTTCTTTGGATTGTATATAGAAATACACATAGGCATTCAAGTAGATTTTGACAGTTTTGTGACTAGCAGATAGTGGACAAAAATCATCAATTTTGTGTCAGAGAAAAAAGTGAAACACAGAGTGAACAATCTCTCCATTTCAAAGTATTATATTTAGAAATCAAACATCTCTCCTTGATATGACCAATTTTTGATTGAGAGATACACAAAATATATTGATAAGAAATATCTTTGCTTAGTTTCTCATTTAATGAACACATTTTCTTTTATTTTTTAAAGGGCGGGCCTATGCCGGCCGACTCCATCTTGTTCTGTGTCCTTCACCTTGACCACGCCTCCTCCCCTGGAGTAAGCTCCGGCTCACCCGTTCAAACTTGCTCACCCATTCAAACTTCCCGATCAAAACACGCCCGGCGACCTGCGTAACAGGACTCCGACCCTTCCCCAGCCAATCGGCTAAGGCCACAGCCATTACCTCACCAACTGTCCCTAGACCCCAATAAAACCTTTGTGCTTTTGAAACTCGCTCTCTCTCCCTAGTATCTCACCGCTGGTCAGTGCAGGTAGGGGATTGAGCTTGAGCTAGCTCGAATAAAGGCTCTTTGCTTTTGCATCGGACTCGGCTCCCTGGTGGCCTTTGGGGATTACGAATTCTGGGCATAACAATTTAAAACATAGAAACTGAAATCCCGTCAAATTAAGTGTAACTAATATCAGGTCATTTGCCATTGGTTTTGGAAATTAAGTGAAATACAGGGGACATGATCCAAAATTGTAACAAACTTATACTGGATAATGAACATCTGATTTAGATTCTAAATATCCATTTTATAGCTATGGACATATATAGTAACATGTTCTCTGTCATAAGACATAATATTTACTCTGTTAAAATTTTAAATATTTAATAAAGATGCTATTGCAACCTTGTTCTTCAAGTGTACTAACAGAAATTAACACCATGAATACTTTAAGTGGTAATTGAAGTAAATAAGGACAGAGTTAAATATAATTTTCTGTGTCTTTGACTTAAGGTCTTAAAAATGTCCCCTCAGTTTGCATCAAGATTTTTTATGTATCAGAATAAAGCATTGGCTGCAATTTTTTTTTTCTACTGTATTCTTGTAGACTATATGGTTTAGGGAGAAGGGTTTGTCATGTTCAATTTCAAATCCCTGGTAATGTGGCAAAATGCTAGTCAAAATGATCATTAAATAAATGTGATGATGGATTTCATTGAACACAGCTTAACCTGGGATTCTTGATAAATGTGAAATAAAGCACGCTTTACATTTTGACAAATATTGAGGTAAACAAATATAGAATTTACATATACACACACACATATATATACATTATATATATATTATATATACATTATATATATACACACATACATATACAAATCTATAAAAATATACATGTACATCCAGTATATATATGCATATATATGGCATATAGATTATATGAAATTAAAATTGAATTTTTTTATTAATGGTCTTTCTACCCAATTAAATGGTAAATTCCTTTATGCAAGGGAGGTACCACATTTCTCTATTGTTCAGTTGATTTATCCACTCCTTCCATCTCTCTATTTATCTGTCTAATTACATATGTATGTAATGTTTGTATGTATGTATGTATGTATCTATCTATCTATCTATCTATCATCTGTCTATCATCTATCACTTATATATCATCTGTCTACTCATCTATCCATCCATCCAACCATTCATCCACTGTAAGGTATATTTCCTGGCCTAAATTCTATACTAAATAAATACTGTATGAAATGAAGAACCAACGAATAAATAAATCATTAAATGAATAAATGAACACATTATCTGACTAAATTAATAATTTGGAAAAAAACTTAACATTTTTCTTCTAAAAAACTGAAATACTAAACATTTATCACTACATGACAAATATAACAATATGCTTATATTTTTGAAATATAAAATTTTGTAATGGCAAAAACAGTCTTTAGACTATAGTTAAAGACTAAAAAAAGTTAACACAGAAGACAGATGGTAAATATTTATGTGTGTGTGTAAAAGAAAGAGGGGAGAGAGACCAGAAAGAAAATCTGCACAAATCTATGTTTAGCATTTCCTATACTAAAATAATTGAACAAAATTGTGGATATTTGTCACAAAGAATTCCCTATGATAATTAAATTATCTATTTAAAGTGTTTTTTACTATACTTTTATATGTGTATATAACAGTATAGTTTATATATATACATAATATATATACACACACATATGTATAAATATAGACACGTGTGTATATATAATGTACACATATATATAATGTTGATGCTTTGCTTTGTAGCCAGTTATTGGGACTTTTCTCCTTAAAAAAAAGAAACTCTTTACTTGTTATATAGAATTAGCTTTGTATATGTTCCTGTATTTTCAGATACCTCTCTTTATTTCTTCCTGCTTTACTTGTAATAATATTATATTAGATATCCATTACTGGGTAGAAAATTACCAGTGGCTTAAAGCAACACACATTTATTAGTTCAGACTTTATGTGTGTCAGGAGACTAAGCACAGCTTAAGAAATTCTGTTTATTATCTCACAGGACAATAATCAAGCTGTTAGGCAGCCTCTGTTCCTTTCTGGAAGTTTGAGGAAAAATCTGCTTTCAACCTCTCTCACTTTGTTGGCAGAAACCGTGTCCTGGCATTTGTACAACCGAAATCTCAGATTTTTCCTGGATATTAGCTGGAGACCACCCTCAGCTCCCGTAGGCCACTCACAGTTCCGTGCCACATGGCCTTCTCTATAGACAGTTCACAAGATGATCAGCAGGAAAGCAAAATTCTAGGTAAGTCACCAGCAAGACAGTTTTACATAATGTAATCCTGGGAGTGACGTCCCATCGCCTTTGTCAAAAGAAAGAGATTTCACTAAAATGTCAATAAAGTAAATATTATGGTGTCCGCCTTAGATTCTGTCTGCCACAATGATTTGTGCTCTTGTATGAGTTTTTCTTTTAATACCCCAGCCTGGACAATTTTGTTCTCATTTACATGTTTTGTATTTCCTAGAACACATTTAAAACTTCAGGCTGTTTCAAGTGTCAAATATGAGGGTATATTTTATTGATTTTCCAGTCAGCTTCATGTTATAACCCTTAAGCATCTGGTCACATATTTTTATTTGAAAAATGTAATTTTAATTATTCTTGAAAAGCAATTTCATATTCAATATTTTAACTTAAAACAAGTCACATCGTCTTAGTTTAAATCAGGAAAAACTAAAAATCTAATCGATTCTTTGTCTGTGAAAACAGTTAAACTTAAAGCTTTAAAAATGGAAGAAAAATCCAGAATAATTAATACAAATTTTCCTATACTGATTTTTCTAATAAGTGGCTTTAATAATACTACATATATAAACAGTAGTCCCGAACAAAATATGTGTATTTTACCCTCAGCAATGAGTAAGCTTCTCTTAAGCTTTCCTTTATTTAATCTTGAGTGTTTTGTTGATTATGTATGCATTAAGCATTTTCATGCATATTTTAAGATAGTGGGCTCCAAGCCTTTCTGTTTGAATGAAGGCAAAGTCTCAGCATGCATGTATAGGTTTATAAAGATTTATATAAAATTGTTTTCTTAATTAAATTTGTTGTCATTATAGCTTGGCTGATTTTTACTCATTGAACTTTGAGAATCTGTTTGGTATACAGTGAATGCAAAGAATTATTTTACTGTGTATTATCATAGAAGTTATAACCATACTAAATTTGACACAAGCCATATGGAGACAGAAATTTCTTACCGCAGAGAGAAATGTATCAAAGAATATTCAAAATATGTACTAAAATCATCTTGCTGAAAAATTAGAATTCTAAATGTTTCCATTTAGATTCATAAAATGTTTATTAGCAGTAGTATTTTGGGAAGAACCTGAGTGGCTCAGTCGGTTGAGCAACCGACTTCAGCTCCGGTCATGATCTTGTGGTTCGTGAGTTCAAGCCCCACACTGGGCCTGCTGCTGTCAACCTCTCAGCGCACAGCCTGATTCAGATCCTCTGTCCCCCTCTCTCTACTTCTCCCCTACTTGTGCTGTCCCCAAAATAAATAAGTATTAAAAAACAGTAGTATTTTTTCCTGTATTGCTGATAAATATTATAAAAAGAAAAATGTTAAAGTTGACTAAAGAGTATAGAATAGAGACAAAGAAGGAGGGAGAGATTGGTATCTGGCTTTATGATTAGACTCTAATGCTAATGTAACCCTCCTATGAGGCGGCTATACAGTGAGTGGTCTATAATGTGAAGAACAGACACACGTAAGGCCTCTAGTATGGTACCCTGGAGACCCTTTTGTGGGAGCTGGAATATATTGGAAATGTCTAGGCATTTAGCCAGCTAAAGTTTTGTCAACATATTTCCGGATGGTTATGAAACTAATTTGAAATTGAGCAGAACGATTTCTAGCAATTCTGAAGCATATCTAACCTCTTGAGAGTGAGGACTAAGTTGTTTTCAATGTAACATTGTAAATATCTAGGATACCGCTGGCAATTAGTAGCTGTTCTGTATATGATTTCTGACTGAATTGATACTTATCTTCTATTTTCTTTTTCAATACCTCTATACCTTTTTTTAAGGATTAGTAATGCTGTAGGTGCAGGGGTGCTTTGAGCTTCTAAAGAGTAATGCACTTCCTTTCCAGAGGTGTTTATGGGTGAAATCTGGATATTAGGGTAGCTCAACAATAACTGTTTCTTACAAGAAGAAGGAGGAGAAGGAGGAGAAGAGAGAAAAGAAGAAGGGGGAAGAGGAGAAGGAGAACTAGGTAGAGGAGGAGGAGGAAGAGGAGGAGGAAAAGAAGTAGAAGTAGAAATAGAAGTAGTAGCAATTGGAATTCTGAAATGGAGGATAAAGGAGTTAACATATACCTTGTAAATTAATCATTACAGATTGCAATTTTCTGTAGTTAAAAAAAAAGATCTATTAGTTATAGCACCCCAAATGTTAGCTGCTTTATTTACTATGATAAAAGAAGTTTAAAAAATGTTCACTCTTTAGGCCTGCCTTACTAGATGTATTTTTTTTATAATGAATCTAGTTGGGGTTCTTTTTGTTGTTGTTGTTGTTTTAGGAAATTTGTGTTCTTGAATATAATCATGAATTGACCACTGTTGACGGAAATATAACTAGCCCTTGCTTGGGCATACATTGACATGTATGGTGGGGTAATGTGTCCAATGCGCTTTAGTAAGACAAATGGAAATAGAACAAAAATTTTTAAAGGGTGTGTGTATATATATATATATATATACACACATATATATATGTATATATATATATATATATATATATATATATATATATATATGTATGAGAAGGGAATTTCTCTAAAAAAAAAAAGAAAGAAAAAGTGTTTCCAATATAAAATATCACTAATTGGGGATTCACTTCTTAGAGATCTTTTCTGAATTTAACAAACTGTCCCTGTTTTAGAGTCATGCCAGGTCAGGGAGGCTATCTAATTACTACAGATACAGTTACAGGTATATGTCTGATTCCTTTTCACCACCCGGTGGAAACAAAATGCAGGTCATTCCTATAGATCCCATTCTATCACATCACCTGTGTTTCTATTAAATAAAATAAAATGAAATTCTGAGGCCTAGACCAGCATTGGATTGAAGGGAAGAGAAGGGGATAGTAAAAAGGAATTGGAGCCAGTTTTATAATGTCACTGTGCCCACCGTCGCTCAGAAAAATGTGTACTTCTCTCTACTTGTTTATTTTAAATGCCTGAGTGTTAAAAAAAAATTGCTACCATTATGCTGGTTGAATAGGCTAAGAATAAAGTGAAAGTTGGGTGCTTTAATTTTCTTCAAATTGATAATTAACAAACTTGAGGGATTTCTTTTCTATAGCTACAATATCTCTGACACTTTATTTTTGTCTACAGTGGAATGAGGGAAACTTAGATTCATATAGAGAACGTAGAAAGTGCTAGGTCCTTTCATTCTGTTTTTGATTTGACAGAAGTTGAAAACAATTCAGAAAATAACTTGCTCTTCTTTTGAAGGCACTGATATCCAATTTCGGAAGCTCCCCTGATAACGTATCCTTGTTTTACCATTGACATCATGAAGAAAGTCATTTGTGCAGTCAAATTGTGTTTATTAATGCATATTTTATCCCTTTACTGGACTCAAACACTAACTAATATTCTCCTCTACATGTACCAAATATACATTAAATCAAAAAATTGTCTTTGCAAAATTAAATTTATGGTTTTGCAAATATTTTCAGTTCATAGGATATACCGAGGAACAATAGATGCTATTGAAGGTGAAAATAATTCTATTCTAAAAGTACCATTTCTTAAGCTGAATATTTACAATTCACTTAGTCTCTGAGTTAAAAGAAGTTCACTTAATATCTATTTCTGCTTTATAGTGCTATTGTAATAATTAAATGAAATTGCATATCTCATGTCTGATATTTCAATTGTGTTCAGTATATCATGTCCCTAGTCCAGTTTGTCCACTTCTAATGGAATCAACATATTAAAAACTGTAGTCAAACTTGTTTACTTAATGGGGTGCCCGGGTGGCACATTTGGTTGCATGATCAGCTTCAGCTCAGGTCATGATCTCATGGTTTGTGGGTTCGAGCCCCGTGTCGGGCTCTGTGCCGACAGTGCGGAGCCTGGAGCCTGCTTCAGATTCTATGTCTCCCTCTCTCTCTGCCCCTCACCTGTTCATGTCCTGTGTCTCTCTGTCTCTCAATAATGAATAAATGTTAAAAATAAATAAATAAATAAAAGTCAGATGCTTAACCTACTGAGCCACTCAGGCACCCCATTCAGAGTATTTATTTTTAAGTAATTAAATAATAGCCTTCTCAAGTCTTTTCTATAGTGGCTGACACCTCTTGCCACATTTTGGATTCCTTAATTCTCATTAGCTGTGGAACTTATTCTACAAAATCACACAATCTGATCAATACAGATAAGTCAGGATATTTGATACACTTCTCTAACATTTGAGGTTTGTTGTTTTGTTTGGCCCAAAATGACAGTTAGGAGACATTATTCAAGGGACCATCCTTCAGTGTAGTTGTTCTTCTTCACTGAATGTAATGGCATTATTTTATATATTTGTTTTAAGTTGTATTTACTTTGACTTAAATATTCCATTTATCAGTTTGGGGTCTTCATGTTAGTATTTAAACAAGCTTTAACCCATTCCAGTATTAATGATTATGGCTAAGAACCAAGCTGTGTATACCAGAAATACAGCAGGATAAAAGTTAGACCTAGAGTTGGAGAAATTGAAAATCACAACGTCCTTCATATTAGATAATGTAATTAAAGTATGTTACAGGCAAAGACTCTGTATAATTATTTTGACATCTACCAAGCTTTTCAGAAAAGCAAGGACAGAATCTTAAGGAATGTGATTTTAAATTTGCAGAAAATTAGAAATAACATGTAAAGGGGTATAGTCCCTGGATGACCCAGCCATAATGACCATTTGTAGAGTTTCAAGTAGCTGAACACCCATGTCTTGTTAAACTTTCTTGATACCTATTCTTATTTCTTGGTTTCATTTTTAAAATTTATTTGTTTTAGAAGGAAATGTGGGAATATCAGACCTGAGAGATCAGATACAATTAAATGAATGAATGCATGGATTATTGAATTTACTAAATCCTTAGAAGCACTACACTTATATACTTCTTGGTTCTCTTAGTTTTACTCTCACTTCTACATTGGGATAGTATCAACTCACAGATTTTTGGAAACTGAATGATGGTATACACGAAAAGGAATGCATATATTCTCTGATACCTTCACTCATTAAACAAAGATTTATTGAGTAACTACTGCATGGAAACCATTGTTCTGTAGGCTTGGAATATATTAGTGAACAAAGTGAATTTACAGTCTTTTGGGATACTGATGACAGTGACAACGATGATGATGATCATCATCATTATAAAAATAACTAACAACTTGATAATGATTAATATGTGCTAAATAATGTTATAAATATTTTATGTATAACTTAGTGCTTCCATAAAAACTATGAGGTAGGTATTTTGATTTACCCCTGTTCTATAACTAGGGAACTGAATATGGTAAGATTAAGATACTTGCTCACTATCACGGAGTTGGTAGACGGAAGAAGTGATATCAAAGCTAGAGAGTGTGGCTCCAGGGCCCGTTCTTAACCATAGTACCCACCATACTGCCACCTAATTATACTGAGTGACTAGTAGTTAATTCTCTCAGTGTGTTCTCTGAGGAACTTTAACACCACAGAAAATGCTAGTGGGAATTCAATGATAGAAGAGTTTAGACAAAAATTTAAAATAAAATTTATTTTCAGCACGAATTTCAAATCTTTTGGGACTAAAATAATATAGAATACACTTGATCGAAGGGATTTATAAATATAAAACTGATCAGCCACAAGCACCCTTACATATTTAGTCAAACACCCTTAATTTGTAGAAGAGAAATCTGACTACTCTAGAGCCTAATTAACTTCCCACAATCATTGGGATATATGGTGTAGGTCTTGGACCAGGACGCTTGGACCAGGACAAATAAATGATCAGTGTTTTGTTTTTTGTTTTTTTGTTTTTTTGTTTTTTTTTTCCTTTTTGAGAAAGAGAGAGAGTGAGCCTGCATGCACGAGCGGGGAAGGGGAAGAGGGAGAGGGAGAGAGAAAATCTTAAGCAGTCTCCAACACAGAGCCTGATACCACAACCATGAGATCATGACCTGGGCTCAAAAACAAGAGTTTGAATGGGGCACCTGGGTGGCTCAGTTGGTTGAGCATCTGACTTCAGCTCAGGTCATGATCTCACAGTTCATGAGTTTGAGCCCCACGTCAGGCTCTGTGCTGACAGCTCAGGACCTGGATCCTGCTTTGGATTCTGTCTCCCTCTCTCTCTGCTCCTCCCTTGCTCACACTCTGTCTCTCTCTCAAAAATAAATAAAAATTAAAAAATTAAAAACAAACAAACAAAAAACAGGAGTTTGATCTCACAACCATGAGCTTATGACCTGAGCCAAATCCAAGAGACGGACACTTAACTGACTGATCCACCCAGGTGCCAGTGCCCCAAAGTTTAGTGGTTTTGCACATTGTTCTACACCTGTTGATATTTTTACTTAAGTATAATTTATAAATGAAGAGTTTATTTAATTAATGTATACAGACACAGGTACAAAAAAATATATTCATTATTGTGACTTGGGTAATGCACAAATCCAAAAATTTTAGTTTATAATTTAACAATTCAAGCATTTGTTTTTCACACTGACTAAAGAGTCTTTGTTGAAAGTAACACTATAAATATTATTAAATATAAACTATGCATAATATCTTTGCTAAAAACTGGAGGTAGAATAGCAAAGAAGTTGGGAAAATAATAATTAAACCAAAAGTATAAATTGCTTTGACCACACAGCCAAAACTGAAATAAAACTATCATATTTTAATAGCATAATTCCTTTGAAAAAAATCATGTGTCTTCTAAGCTATGATATGATCATTAGTTTTTTTCTATTCTTACAGATTTAAACATGTAAATCTATAATCTGATTCTTTGTGTATTGATTATCTATAGTACATACAAATATTGTGCTGTATACATAAACATATGTTTAAAGTAGACTCTTGTTCAAGTAACGCTTGATGCATGCACAATGAAGAAAAACATTAATGAAACAAAAGGCAACCTACTAAATGAAAGAAGATATTTGCAAATGATGTATCTGATGAAAAGTTAATATCCACAATATATTAAAGCCTATACAACTGAACACTGAGAAAACAATCCAACTGAAACTTGGGCAGAGGATCTGAATAGACATTTGGCCAAAAGACACCTGAAAAGATGATCAACATCACTAATCATTAGAGAAATGAAATCAAAACCACAATAAGGTATCATCTCACACCTGTCAGAATGGCTAAAATCAAAAAGACAAGACGTAACAAGTGTGGACAAGAAGGTGGAAAAAAAAGGAATTCCTGTACACTGTTGATGGGAATATAAACTGATACAGTCACTGTGGAAAACAGTGTGGAGTTTCCTCAAAAAATTAAATATAAGAATACTGTCTGATCAGTAATTTCACTACTGGGGATTTACCCAAAGAAAACGAAAACACTATTTTGAAAAATATATGAATCCCTATGTATATTGCAACATGGAAACACACACACACACACACACACACACACACACATATGGAATGGAATATTATACAGCCATAAAGGAGAATGTGGTTTGCCATTTGCAACAACGTGAATGGACCTAGAAAGTATAATGCTAAGTGAAATACCATATTATTGCACTTACATGTGGAATCTAAAGCAACCGAATTATTAAACAACATGCAGAATCAGACCCACAAATACAGAGAACATACTGCTGGTTGCCAGAAGGGAGGGGTAGGAGGAGAGGAAAATGAGTGAAAGGGAGTGGGAGACACACGCTTCCACTCATGGAATGAATAAGCCATGGGAACACAAGGTACAGCATAAGGAATATAGTCAATGCTATTGCAATAACGATGTATGGGGACAGATGTTAGCTATACTTGTGGTGAGCATAGCATAACATACAGAATTGTCAAACCACTATGTGGTACACCTTCAATTAATGTAACATTGTGTGTCAACGATAAATCAATCAATCAGTTAATCAATCAATCAAACCACGTGCATGAAATGAATGTATTTTCAAGTAAAATTTGAATGGATGGAAAATATAACTTTTTATTGCTTACCAAGTGTATATTTTTCTTCAGCATGAGAATTGTATTTTAATACATTACATGAAAGAAAAATGAGCAAAACATGTTTCTTTTCAAAATAATTTATAATGTTAAGTCATGCATGAGTGTAATGAGATTAATAATAGAAAGTTTAGATTTACTCATTCTCTGGGTGATAAATCATGACAAATCACTTAGCTCTGATGCAGTAAAACCATGTGATGCCTGAGAAAATGGATGATACTATTTAGAATGGTTCATGTCTAGTTGAGGTAAAATTAAGTCGGAGTTTGTTAGCTGTGTTCTAAAATTGTTTTACATCGATAGAAGCCTGGTAACTTTGCTTGTATTTATTTATTTATTTATTTATTTATTTATTTATTTATTATTTACAGAGAGAGCATAAGTGGGGGAGAGGACCAGAGGGAGAAAGAAAGAGAGACGGAGAGATAGAGAGAGAGAGAGAGAGAGAGAGAGAGAGAGAGAAAGAATCTTAAGCAAGCTCCACTCTCAGCCTGGATCCAATGGGAGGCTTGATCCCAAGACCCTGGGATCATGACCTAAGCCAAAATCAAAAGTCAGACGCTTAACCTCCTGAGCCACCCAGGCGTTCCAAAGTCTGGTAACTTTGAATAGAGTGTAAATCATATGAAAACTGAAAGCTCTCTCTGAAGATTCCAATAGCACAGATGAAGAGAACACTGTCAGCTGATATCTCATACAATACATGACTCCTATTGATTGAGCACTTACATGAAACACATCACTAGCCCCAACAATTAAGTTAATATATAAAAATAGACATAAAGAACATGAACTTTATTTCCATTTCAACATGTAAAGAACTGTCTATTTATTTTCCCTGGGTAAACTGTTATTTTGATTATATTTTGTAACTTTATTTTCATAATTATTATTATAAAGTTATATAAACACCTGGTTCACAATTCAAAAGTCACAAAGGGATTTCTCTTGCTTGACTCTGCCTTCTACACACCTAGTAGATTCTTCTGGAAATTATCCAGTTTACTGAGCGTATTAGGTGGTCTTTAAGAAATGCTTAGATTGTATAAAGTGTAGAGTGTGTTTGGATATATGGGTTGTGATCATAATTGAAGTAAATGCTCAGTTTTAGAGCCTACTGAGAACAAAGTTTTTGTTTGTTTATTTTGTTTATAAAGATCTTATATAACTGAATACTTTTCATGGTTCTGCATAGCCCATAATAAGACTCCTTTAATTACAAGAATGCTGAATTTCTATGTTGTTTTTAAATATTTCATTTTATAAAATATTCATATTGGCATCGATAGCTTAAAAATATGAATTACTGGTTTTTATATTATTTTATTTTTATCTATCAAAGCTGAGTGGATTTTTAAAAATTATATTTATATATTTAATTGTAATGTATTATATAATTGTATTATATACATGTATACATATTATATTCATATATTAATATTCATATTCTGTCTAAAGATTCAGTTATTCTAGCTTCACTTTCTCTTTTTTTTAAGATGTTATTTTTAAGTGCTCTCTGTACCCAGTATGGGGCTCAGACTCACAATGCCATGATCAAGAGTCACATGCTTGGGGCTCCTGGCTGGCTCACTCCGTTAAGCATCGGACTCTTGATTTTGGCTTAGGTCATGATTTCATGGTTGGTGGGTTTGAGCACCAGGTCGGGCTCTCCTCTGAAAGTGCGGAACCTGTTTGGGATTCTCTCTCTCCCCCTCTTTCTCTGAACCTCTCCTGTTCTCTCTCAAAATAAACCTAAAAAACAACAAAAAACAAAAAGAACAGAGTCACAATCTCTACCAGCTGAGCCAGCCAGGCAACCCCTCTAACTTCACTTTCTGGTATGTATTTACTTTCCATTGCACATATAACATAAAGAGTATTTATCAGTTTTTAATCGATACTGAAATAGTGATAGAAGATTAAAATCACATACAATAGTTATATCATACCCATCATAAATCAGAAACATTGTTACCATTGTTAATCATCTGACTTCAACAACATTTCTCAAAATGAAAAAGCTGTCTTGAAAGATTGCTGAAATTGTGCATATCTGTATCTGATGGTTGGAAGCGATTACAAATAATGTTAAAAGTAACACAAAGACTTCATTTTAAACTGAAATTGGCCTGCAATAATTGAATATGTTAACCACCATTGTACAGTTATAAGTTTAACTTTATAAATATTGCAATAAGAGCTGATTGCAGAAGTTTTATATGCTTATATGTGGACTTTGGCAAACAGTAAGGGAGATCTTTGCCACTCTATTAGGGTGCATCAGATTTATTGAAGTACAAATGTTCGGAGAAGAGAATCAAATTATGAAACATTCTTTCATGAAAATTAAAACATTGTTTTAAGTTTAAACTAAGAAAAATAGGATGTTCTCCAGATAAGTTAAAATAAAATTCTCCCTTACTATTTTCTGGTATACAGTAAAACCTTGGTTTGTAAGCGTAATTCATTCTGGAAACATGCTTGTAATCAAAAGTACCTGGGCATCAAAGTGAATTTCAATAACCATTGGGTCAGTTGTGATCATGTGACATTCAGCATCGCATACTAATACTGCGAGACATCGCTCATTTATCAAGTTAAAATTTATTAGGAATGTTTGCTCATCTTGAAGAACACTTGAAGCACAAATTACTCTCAATCCAAGGTTTTTCTCTATACTCAAGTGCCGCTTTCTCAGTGAGGACTGTGTAGGGCAGCATTTTAAACACTGCAACCCTATGTTACTTTCCTTCTTTTGTTTTCTTGTGTACTAAATTCTGCGTCGAACATTATATCTTTTCCATCTCCTCCTTCCCTTTCTACTTCGCTCCCTTTCTTTCCTCCTTCCTTTTCTTCCTTCCTCTCTGTCATGCCATCTAGAATGCAAACTACATTGGGGGTAAGCCTTATTTCCCTTCTTTCAGCTTAGGCCTTATAACTTACCTGACACAGAGTAGGCACTCCATAAACACATGCTGATAGAATCTAATTAGTGCCCACAATTGCACTAGTTTATCCAAATCTCATGAGCTTCCTTTCTCAGCTACCTAAGTTTCAGCCTGGCTATCTCCAACACACAAATCAGTGTGCCTATTAATACTAGTACACATTAGTGTTAACTACGCCTCGAGCAATGGTGCTCACACTGTGTCTAAAAACTCTGTGCCACTTACTAAGAGCCTAGGTCCAGTGGCCACTCTTCCGAAAGTTCTGCCTAAAGATGTTTGCATAATCTCCTGACCCGGTGCTCCAGGGACTATCCTAAGGGGCTTAATATTGATGATTAAGATCGCTGAGCTCTGGAGTGTAGACTGGTTTCGAAGAACTGGAGACTTGACAAATTTGGTTTATGCCCTGTTTACCATAATTATTCTAACTTCTGACGCTTGTCCTGACTACCATGTCAAAAATAAATGGCTTTCTATTCTTTTAAGCAAAGGGAATTGGTGTTCAATGGCAAATAAATCAGAGTTCCCTATGGTTTGAAATGTCAGACTATTTGGCTCCACATCAGTGGTTCTCGTCGATGGCAGCATGCTAGGATTACTTAGGAGACTTTTGAATTTCAGATACCCCAGGCCTCAATATTCTGCAGTTTCACTCAGGTATCAATAGTGTTTAAAACACCACAAATGATTTCCTTGTGCAACAATGATAAAGGACCATTATTCTATCCCTGTGACATCATTCCAATCACTAAGAGCTCATTTTTTTAATTTTTTTAATATTTATTTATTTATTTATTTGGAGAGAACACACTAGTAGGGGAGGGGCAGAGAAGGGCAGGGCGAGAGAGGGAATCCTAAGTAGCCTCTCCACTATTAACACAGAGACTAATGTGGGGCTTGATTTCACAAACTATGAGATCTTGACAGGAGCAGAAATCAAGAATAGGATGCTTAACTGACTGAGCCACCCAGCACCCCAAGAGCCCAGTCATTTTTAACCAAGGTTGGAAAACTTACTAATAATCAATGTTTTTGAATCAATTACTGGGGAAATTTAGCCACACACACACACACACACACACACACTCTTCACCTGACCCTGATTCCTAGACCTCACAGAGCAAAAGCTGCAAGTTACAAGAGAGTCAAACAATAGCAATAGAAAGTTGCTCTGTTTCCTGGTTAGGCTTGAGCCAGTCAAGGGGGCAAGATTTTGTCTTCTTTTTGTTGCAAGTTATAAAATATTGGGAGAAGTCACAATTCAACACTACTGTGATTTCTTATCTCTAAATATTGCTCTATTTTAGTGGCCATCAAAAGATGCCTCTCTGGCCTTTGGTAAGTAGAGAATCTGAATTCTGCAACATTTAGCTCCAGCAGAAAAGACCCTGTGTCTGATTTTCCCACTGATATATCCAGTTCCTAGAATAGTGTGTGACACATAACAAGCTGTGGTGAATCAAATAGAAATCTGGCAAAGGTTTAAATAGCAGCTTAACAATTTTACAAGCTAAAGGCACTCCATCCCAGGATTTATAAGACAGTATTATAACCTCGCATGCTGTCACAATACTGAAAACAATTCAAAATGCCTCCCATTCCTGGTTTGGGATTTACATGCAATCCTCTTTGAAGTCAGGTATTGTGTCATAATCTTTCACTGCAGGTAATGAGGGGTACATTGTCTTCTAGAAAATACAGAAAAACACCTCCAACTTCATTATATGAAGCTAATATTACTCTGATATCAAAAACAAATAGGATACAAAAAATGCATGCCAACATTTTCCTTAAATATAAATGCAAAAATCCTTTTCAAAATGTTATTAAATATAATTCTGCAATGTATAAAAAGAACTCTAAGCCGTGATCCAGTGGGATTTAACGTAGGGATACAAGACTGTCTCTTATTTGAAAATCAATTAAAGCCATCCAGCATATTAACAGACTAATAAAGAAAAGCACAAGATCATATCAATCAAAGAAGGAAAGTCATTTTACAAATCCAACACCCATTAATGATAAAAACTCTTAGAGGACATATAAGAAAACATTCTCAATTGACAAAGGGACACTATATAAAACCTGTAACGAAATCATACTCAGTGGTAAAAGATGGGTTGTTACCCTCCATGATATTGGAAACAAGGCAAAAATATCCACTCTTGCTGCTCTCATTAAACAAGATGTTGCAAAGTCTAGCCAGTTCAATAAGACAAGAAAAGGTAACAAAATAAATACAGATCAAAAGAGAAAAAAACAAAACTGCCACTACTGGCAGAAGACATCATTGTTTATGTAGAAAATTCCAATTGATCCAAAGAGAAGAGAATAAGAAAACCTTCTAAACCGTAAGTGAACTCAGTGTGGTCATAAGGTACAAGATAAACATAAAAATCAATTGTATTTCCACATATTACCACTGAACATTTGGACAACATAAAGTTAAAATTATAATACCATTTACATGAAATGTTTAATGCAAATTTAATAAAACATATACAGGTCTTGTATGCTGAAAACCACAAGATGCTAATGAAATAAAATAATAACTAAATAATAATTAACTGGAGGGACATATCCTACGCATGGATGGGATGACTTAATATAGTAATATCAATTTTTCTCAAATTGATGTGCATATTTAACCCAATTCCTATCAAAATTCTAGCAAAATATTTTGTAAATATAACCAAGATTATAAAATTTATGTGTAAAGGCAAAGGAATTAGAATAGCTAAAATAATTTTGAAAAAGAATAAAGTGGGAGGACTCAGTCCACCTGATGTAACAACTTATTATATAGTTATATTATTCAAGATGGTGTATCAGTAGAAAGATAAGTATATAGAACAACATAACAATACAGAACCTGGAAATAGATCCACACAATTACACACAGTTGAATTTTGACAAGATACAAAAGGAATCCAATGTAGAAAGGATAGCCTGTTCAACAATGGCGTAAGAGCAAATAGATATTCATACATAGAAAAAAAAAAAGACCTATGAGCCTGGTTGGCTCAGTCAGTTGACCGTCGGACTTCTGCTCAGGTCATGATCTCGCGGTTTGTGAGTTCAAGCCCCGCATCAGGCTCTGTGCTGACAGCTCAGAACCTGGAGCCTGCTTCAGATGCTATGTCTCCCTCTCTCTCTGCCCCTCCCCTGCTTACACTCTGTCTCTCTCTCTCTCAAAAATAAATAAGCCTTTAAAATTTTAGAAGAAAAGAAAATGACTTAAACTTTAACAACAGCAACAAGATAATTAAATGGATCAAAGAATTAAAGATAAATATACAAATGTAAAATGTAGAGAGAAAAGAGGAGAAAGCCTTTGAGAATTAGGACTAGGCAAAAAATTTTTAGATATAACACTAAAAGCATGACCCATAAAAGAAAAAAAAAGGGGGGCACCTGAGTGACTCAGTTGATTAAGTTTCCAACCATGGCTCAGGGCATGATCTCACGATTCATAAGTTCAAGCCCTGCATCGGGCTTTATGCTGACGGCTTAGAGCCTGGACCTGCTTTAGATTCTGTGTCTCCATCTCTCTCTGCCCCTCCCCCACTCGTGCTCTGTCCCTCTCTCTCTCAAAAATAAATAAACATTTAAAATTAAAATAAATAAATAAATAAATAAATAAATAAATAAATAAATAAAATGGTAAAAAAGGATTTCATCAAAATTTAAAAAAAATTGCTTTGTGAAATACCCTGTTAAGGGTATGAAAAGCAAGCTACAGGAAGGGAGAAAATACTTGCTAACTTCATATCTGCCACAGGACTAGTAAATAGACTCCATGAAATTAAGTCTCTTTACTTAAGAATGAAAACAAAGAATTCAATTAGAAATAAGCAAAAGGAATGAAGAGACATTTCATTGAGTAATATATATGGATGGCAAATCCACATGTGAAAGATGTGCAATTTCATAATTCATTAGAAAACTGCAAAAAAAAAAAAAGAAATCCACAAAGGTATATTTCTCACATTTATTCAAATGGCTAAAACAAAATTAAAAAAAAAAATAGTGAAAGTGCAAATGCCAGAAAGGCTGCAGGAGTTACCGGATCATTCATATGTCACTGCTGAACACCTAGAATGAAAGAACCAGTCGGAACAACAGCTAAATGCTAAAAACGCAACTATCACGTGGCCCACAATTGCACTCCCTTGTATTTATCACACACACACACACACACACACACACACACACTAAAAGTATATATCACACAAAAAATATGTATACAAATGTTTATAGTAGCTTTATACATAATAGCCAAAAGGTGGAAACAACACACATGTCCTTTAATGGGTGAATTTTTAAACAAGCTATAGTACAACCATACCTTGGAATGCTATTCAGAAATAAAAAAGGAACCAATGAAGAAGCATGTGAAAATCTGGAGGAAGCCCTAGATAATTATTCTGGGTGAAAAAAAAAAAAGCATTAGCAAAAGGTGAGATACGGTATGGTTCAATTTATATACCATTAACAGGATCACAAAATTATGGAAATGAGATGAGATTAGTGATTGCTGGGAAATTAGGGTGTTGGGAATGCAAGAAAGTATGTGTGTGTCTAAATGACAGGTATAAAGGACCATATAAATAACCCTTGCAGTACTAGAAACATTCTGTATATTTACTGCATCCGTGTCAACTCCTGGTTGTGATAGTGTACCATAGTTTGCAAGAAGTTACCTTGGGAGAAAGTGGGTAAAATGTGTACAAGATCTCTTTGCATTGTTTCTTAACACTACCCATAATTCTTGTGGTTTTTTTGGTGCAGTAGTAAATGAGGTCGATTCCTTGATTTCTTTTTTTGCTGCTTCACTATTGGTGTATGGAAATAAAACAGATGTCTGTACATTGCTTTCCTTTCCTGCAACTTTGTTCAATTCATGTATTAGTTCTAGTAATTTTTTGGTGTAGCCTTTTAGGTTTTCTACACAGAGTATCATGTTATGTGAGAATAGTGAAAGTTTGGCTTCTTCTTTGCCAGTTTGGATGCCTTTTATTTCTTTTTGTTGTCTAGTTACTGAGGGTAGGACTTCCACTACCATGTTAAATAACAATGGTGAAAGTGGACATCCCTGTCTTGCTCTTGACTGTAGAGAAAAAGCTCTCAGTTTTCCTCATTGAAGATGATATTAGGTGTGGGTCTTTTGTATATGACCTTGATGATGTTGTGGTATGTTCCTCTATCCTTACTTTGTTGAAGGTTTTTATTAAGAATGGATGCTGTATTTTGTCAAATGCTTTTTCTGCATCTGTTGAGAAGATCGTATGGTTCTTACCCTTTCTTTTATTAATGTCGTGTATCACATTGATTGATTTGCAAATATTGAACCACCCCTGCAGCTCAAGAATAAGTCCCACTTGATTGTGGTGAATAATTCTTTTAACGGACTGTTGGGTTCAATTTGCTAGTATCTTGTTGAGAAATTTTGCATCCATGTTCATCAGGGATAACGGCCACTAGTTCTCCTATTTGGTGGGGTCTTTGGTTTTGGAATCAAGGTGATGCTGGCCTCCTATGAGTTTGGAAGTTTTCCTTCCATTTCTGTTTTTATAAACAGTTTGAGAACAATAGGTATTAACTCTTTTTAAATGTCTGGTAGAATTCCCCTGGGAAGCCTGAATTTTTGCTTTTTGGGAGAGTTTTGATTACTGATTTAATTTCTTTGCTGGCTATGGGTATGTTTAAATTTTGTATTTCTTCCTGTTTCAGTTTTGGTAATGTGTATGTTTCTAGGAATTTATCCATTTCTTTCAGATTGCCCAGTGTTTTGACATATAATTTTTCATAATATTCTAATTCTTTGTGTTTCTGTAGTGTTGGTTTTGATCTCTCCTCTTTCATTCATGTTTCTATTTATTTGGGTCCCTTCTCTTTTCTTTTTGACAAGTCTGGCTAGGGATTTATCAATTTTATTAATTCCTTCAAAGAATCAGCCTTTAGTTTCATTTGTTTGTTCTACTGGTTTTTCTGTATCATTTATTTTTGCTCTAATGTTTATTATTTCTCTTCCTCTGGTGGCTTCAGGTTTCATTTGCTATCCCTTTTCTAGCTCCTTTAGGTGTGTAAAGATTTTATTTTTAAATAATATCTACATCCAACTCACAATTTTATAAACATGGGGCTCAAACCCACAATGGCCAAGATCAAGAGCTTCATGCTTCACCAAGTGAGCCAGCCAGGTACCACCCCTCCTTTGCAGCATCAGACTCATTTCAGGGATTTAAATTTTTATCATAGTTGATAATTTAATGGGGATAAAAGGTAACTCTTGGGTTACCCAGTAATAATAATTATGTTTTAAAATATGCAGATAATCTTTATTTACACTGCATGTTGTATTTTTACGATCTTTGTTAATTTTTTTTTTATTGTTGGCTATGTGTGGGTATGTGTGTTTATGGATTTGAAAGTGATATTTATTTTGGTATTAGAAGTCAAATACGATTATCTAAAATAGATGAATAAAAATATTTTCCAAAAGAAGAAATTATATACATCCCTAATCATATAAAATACATTCTTTAAGTTCCTTTTTTAAAATTTTATAACACATTACTACAATTCTTGGAATAACAAGACTGTCTACAAAAGCAAGACTAAATAATCAATAATAAACTCTCTATATGGGAAATTATTCCCCATTCAAGCATTCCCTGTTCATATCCAATTTTACTAACCCAGCGAAGGATAGAAGGGTAGATACCTAGTGATATTTGGACGCAATACAAAGACAATCGAAAAAGTGAAAACATGGAGGATTTACAAAAAGCACCTTATGAATGATTATGTTTAGACATCAAATACAAAGATCAAAAGGAAAAGATAGAGTTTAGTTTGTGCTCATAATCAGTTAATTATGTTCCCTTCTGCTAAGGAAATTCAAACTTAACATGCACAAATTACATTACAAATCAGTAGGAAATAACTTGCATTAATTTACCCCTCTATGGAATTATATTAAGTATATATCATTTTACACAGAAATTTTATAAACAGACATATTAGTATTTTAGTTTTGAATATGTAAATCATGTATACTTTATGCGCTTGCTTTCTCTTGAGGAAGAGTCATCTGCTGCATGTTACTAGGAATAGAAGATGAGCGCTCCCACCCCCTACAACTTAGTATCATAATCATCAGAGGAAACGACGCAAACACTGGACGGAACAACGCTTTACTCACACGGGAAAGAGGTAGACCAAGATCAGCTTCAGTAGTGGGCATGTCTCCGGAGTCCAGAGGATTCCCCTGGGCAGCCAACCCAGGGCAATTGGCCTGCATACACACCTCTTGTGCTACAGCAGAAGGACTTTGTTCCACTCCCTGCAGGGAACAAATACAGCTGGTTGACTAAGTGCCACATGACACACAGGCTTCAGCAGAACAAAGGGACACTCCTTGAGTCTGAATAAGGTGATAAATCCAGCACAAAGCAATGAGAGCTCTCTCTTGGTAAGGAAGGGTTCCAGGCCCAGCACCCATTCTCATGTGGCTGAAAGAAAGTCAAAAGACTCCACCAATGAGACTGCCTTCCCCAACACTTTCATGGGGACTTTACCTCCTCCATATTTTTACCTTAGCACTAAAAATAGAATATAACCTCCACAGAGGACTCCACAGAGAAGTCATTAGATAATGAGAATATGAATCATTCTCTAGTCATTTATAACACAGCAAAGAGGCCAGAAAACAGAACAGAACAGAACAAAACCCTAAAATAGCAAAGAGAAGTCGAGTCAACCCAATTATTTTTATATTAAATGCATACTTGTTATAAAATATTGAGTTACCTGAGTTATACATCTTGTTTTTACTCTTCCCAAAACTCCTAAGTGTCAGAAAGGTAGGTATTTTTATTGGCACTTCTTTGGAATGAAAATTGGAATTTGGATCTATTCCAACAATGTGTTGGAAACATTTTAACCATAAATTGCGTCTCAGGCCCTTACTCATAGTTACTTGCTTTCAATATCTAAATATTGTACTTTGCTTTCCCAGCATATAGCCTCTATAAAGTAATGAAGTAGAATTTGAAGGTGGTTTCTTAAAATCAAAACCCTGCTTAGTAAAGAGAAAAACACTGAATGACAAAAATTAGAAATTTATTTGATCCAACATGGATATATAACAGAAGAATTTCATAACTCAATAGTGTTCAAATAGACGAGGATCTACTTAATATATCCACTTTAATATGGCTTAAAGTAAACATTGTAGTATGGCAGAAAAAAAATTAATAACAGCATATCATGATGGAAAATGGATTATGTTCAATAATGTTGAGTGATAACACAAAATTATATTTTATCTAATACACCACAGTAAAAAATGTTGGCATTTATAGACCAAGCTCTGGATTCACAACTACTTCTTTTAAATAAAACCTGCAATTTTTCCAACATGCTACATATTATCAAACATTTATTTTATGCAAAAATTTATAGCTGAATATGTGCACATCTGTATGTAGACTATTGTCTATAGATTGGATTTCAAAATCTATTAGTTTAAGTTTGTCTGTTAAAACTTGTAACAATTTCCCTAATGATGAAAATAAAAGATTTCATTGCAAATGTATAGGCAATTGCTCTTATACAAGGGAAGAGTTCAGACTCTTATAAGAAATAGCTTTATTTGAGATTTTCCTACATAATAGTTAATAATGTATCATGGTTTCTTTATTGTAAGAATGTTCTCCTAGTCATTTATCTCTTGTTTATCATTGCATCTGTAACATCAAAATCACTCTCCCACAATTACTGAAATCACTGTATATATCTTAATGTAAATCTAGTAGCTACCATTTTATTGGGTGATTTCAAGTTCATTTTCTTGAATAAAATTTACTAGCCCTTATCACATACTAGGAAAGAAACTTTGCATATATATAAATTTAAAATGTACATCTTTTGCCCACAGATATGTAAATTAGCTGTGAAAAAGCTATTATCTAAAGTATAACACAAACACATAAACATTAATTGTTGACTCACTGGTAGGATTTCTTGGTCATTAATTGCATAGTATTTATCTCTGTTAGTATGTTCATTTAGACATACATAAATATTTACATAGGCATCTGCAATCCAAGTGCAAAATACCATCGATTTAATTGGCAATATATAATTTTGAAACAGTGAGAAATAATGTGAACAGCTTAAATTTTATTTCTTCTCCAACAAAAGATTACTGAGACGTTACAATCTTAATATTTTGTTAGGAACACAGCAGTTAATAAGCATTATAATGAGTTACCCTCATGAGTATAGATGAGAAATAAATAGGTCAGCAAACTAAATAAATGGATAGAGTTTTGCTACTGTGTAATGGACTAATATGCACCAATGGACACAATTAACATACTAAATATGTTGTAGAGTAAACTTAAAATAGAATGAAATTCATCCTTCTCGAATGCATTCCTTTTTAGGATGAATTAGCCCTTTTCCCGCTCAGTAGAAGCAGATATAAATTTCTCTCTGTTTTCATTACCCGCTGTCCTTTTCCACTAGCCCAACATCCAAGGCTAGTATGCATTTTTTTAACTACATGACAAAGACTATATACTGCTAATAAACTAGAGAAATAAATGTACTTCCCTCCAGATATCATTTAACGATTGTTCAAGCATGGATAAGATAAGACCCATGAGACTGTAATCTTGCTTACTACCTACTTTTTCTTTGAATGGTACAAGAAACAATCACAGAACAGATTGTCTAAAAAATCTGTCTATATCCTTGAAAAAACCAGCCATTTCCACAGATGACTTAAATAAGAAGAGATGTAAATTCTTAAGTATGAATTATCTTGGTCATTCATTAAGTCATTCATTTAGTGAATATTTAGTGAATATATCTGTAATAGTCATCTAATTTCTTTTTTTACGTTTATTTATTTTTGAGAGAAATAAAGAGAGAGCACACAAGTGCGGAGGGGCAGAGAGAGAGAGGGAGACAGAGTTCAAAGTAGGCTCCAGGCTCCGAGCTGTCAGCACAGAGCCGAAGCAGGGCTTAACCTCACAAGCTGTGAGATCATGACCTGAGCTGAAGTTGGACATTCAACCGACTGAGCTACCCCAGGTGCCGCAATACTCATCTAATTTCTAGTGTTGCAAGAATAAGGGGACAAGATCCATGGAAATGCCACCTTTTAAAAATTTTTAAAAATTATCTTAAATATTGTCTGTTCATGATGTTTTAAATTATCAATATAATTTTAAATATGAAACACTTTGTTAAATGTATTCATTCATACTTAGGAATGCTTAGAAAAAAATGCTTAGAAAACCTTCTATTTGCCAAGAATGATGGCAAACACTAGAGATATGGAAGTGAATTAAAAACAAAAACAAAAACAAAAAATCTTTTCTCTCTGGGAACTTACCATATGGTATGGAAAGAGATATATGATGAATAAATTAAAATTTCATTATATATGTGGGAAAGTTATGAATTCCATTGAGAAAAGCAGTGCATGTTAATGGAAATGGGTGTGTTAAGAAAGTTTCTCTCATCCATTCATTTAGACCTTCATTCAGACATTCATTCATCACATCAGAATATATAAGCCAGTAATCAGAGCATGTGGGTGGTTCAGTGTGTTGAGCGTCCAACTTTGGCTCAGGTCACGATCTCAGGGTTCATGAGTTTGCGTCTTGCATCGGGTTCTGCTCTGACAGTGCAAAGCCTCATTGGGATTCTCTCTCTCCTCCTCTCTCTGCTCCTTCCCAACTCATATGCATGCAATCTCTCTCTCTCTCTCTCTCAAAATAAATAAATCAACTTAAAAATATATATCAGTAAATATGCAAAGTACTGAGATATTACAATAAATGAAACAGCCAAAGTTCTTTGTCCACACAAAGCTTACAATCCAAAAAGAGGGATAAAATAAATAATTTAAAAAAATAGCATGTTGTAGTGACAGGTGAAAGAAAATAAAATAGGAAACCAGGAAAAGGAAAAGGAAATATGTAGAGAAGGGGCATGAGAGGAGGATGGCCATGGGGGTCTCATTGTGAAGATAAGTTGAGTAAAGATTTGAATGATGTGTGGGAATTTGCAGGCAGATAAGTGAGGTGGCGGGGTGCCTGGGTGGCTCCGTCAGTAAATTTCTGACTTGATCTCGCTGTTCGTGGGTTCGAGCCCCCATGGGGCTCTGAGCTGTCAGCCCTGACAGCTGTGCTTCGGATTCTGTGTCTCCCCCCCCCCCTCTCTGCCCCTCGCCTTCCCCTGCTCGTGCTCTGACTGTCTCTCTCTCTCAAAAATAAAATAAAATATTAAAAAATGTGAAAAGAAAATGATAAATGAGGTGGAAGGAGAGTACATACCTTTAATGTTCAAAGAATAGCAAGGCAGCCAGACTGGCCGATGTAAAGATCTGTAGAAGTAAGAGAAGATGGTATGAGAGGTAAATGATTATGTGAGGAATGTTTATTTCCCTCGGCTGTTGTAACAAATTAACAGAAATGAGGGGCTTCATCCAAAACAAATCTATGCTCTTACAGTTTTGGAGGTCAGAAATATAACATTGAGGTGTGGGCAGGGTTGCATTCCTCCTGGATGCTTCAGGAGAGAACCTACTTTGCACTATTTCCAATTCCTGGAAGCTGACAGCATCCCTTGGCTCATGGCCTCTTTCCTGCTTCATTTCAACGTTTTGCCTCATGCCAAACTATTGTTTCCACTATTGCATTTACTTTTGATTGACTCTTCATCTGTCCCTTTTATCAGGAGCTGTGTGATCACACTGGCACACCAGATTATCCAGAATAATCGCTCATCTCAAAATCCTTAACATGATCACATCTGGAAGGAGTCCTCTGTAATATAAGATAATATTCACAGGTTTGAGGTAGTAGGATACGGACATTTTTCAGGGTGTTTCAGTATTGCTCAGCCTATCACATGGGTTCTTATAGTTCATCATATATTTTCACCTTTTGCTTAGAGTACTCTTTATATACAGGGATTAGGGAATGCCGTTTGGCAATGTAACATGATAGAGATAAGGAATGAAGCCACACGGATGTCTGGAGGGAAACTATCAGGCATAGAAAACATCAAGGCAAAGAAACAGGTGTGAGCCTTACTCTAAACTGAGAAACGGCAGTGTGGCTGGAACACAGTAAGCTAGTTGGAGAACAGTAGAGGTAGAAATTATAAAGGTAGATATAGTAGAAATCTGGACAGAAGGCTTTACAGACCATTTCAGGAGGCCTGGATTTTACTCTCTGGATTTACTTATACCAAGTATAAATGGTATTGTAAGCCATAAATTAAAGAGATCTTGAAGAGAATGAATGCAATCAGAGAGAAGGAAAGTTCTTTAGCTGAGTTAGAGAATTCCAAAGTGTAAAGGCTGGGAAATTAAGGAAGAACTGTCAAAAGAGACAAGACAGAATAACCACAGGGTAAGGAAGAACCAGGACTTAGAAGAACTTAGAAGAAAAGTGAAGAAAGTTCCTCAAGACAGTGGGGGAGGTGAGCACTTATTTCGATCATTGCTGAGAGTTTAAATAAAATAACTGAGAGCTATTTTCAGACAGATTAATTCTGGAAGATGTCACATGTGGGAGAAATGGGCAGGAAGATCAACATCTATGTGCCTTTCCTACCTCTGGACAAATCCTGATCTTCCTCAAGGAAAGAGTAATTGGTGAAATTCCCAGCACTAATTTAGCAGTGGAATGAGATAAATTTCCTCCTCTCTACCCACTCCATCATCCTGACATTCTCTTCCACGGACATTTATCCAGTTGTCTCTTAACGACCAATGGGCCCCTGGGAGACGCGAGACTTACCACGTGAGGATGGGGATCAAGGAAGGAGGAAGACTTCCAGCAACGAAGTCACCAGTTAGAGGAGATATTTGCTACAGATGGAAAGAAGATGAATTGTTCTCCCATCTTCAAGAAGGAAAGCACCTCTGGGCTCCAGGATTTCCCACCACTAAGTCTCTCTCTAAATACATTCATACATGAATTTTATGCAAACATATCTGTGTGAACTTGTTTGTATAAAACCGATCAGTTCTATTTTATTTCACAGAAAAGAGCTCTTCTCTTGAATGAAATAGGATTTAATTTTCATAAAAATAAAAAAAAATCTGTTAAGTAGTAAAGGCCTCATAAAATGTATAGTGGTCGAAACCCAGTGCTATAGCCTTTGAAGGAAAATCCCCATAAGAACTGCTCTACTTTGCCACCTACCCTCCTTGGATGTACTGCATATTTATAAGCTCAGTGAAACTGAGTCACATAACTCCAAAATATTAGACTCCACATAACTATTTGCAATATCTATATTTGCTATATCTATACCGAGTAGAACTATTTGCTGTGAGTAAATTTGCTACATATCTGCAAATCATGATGCACCAAATAGCAATGGCTCTTGTTAAAAAGTAAGTAAATTTATATAAGTTTAAAGGATAAAACCCTTTAAATTATAATATGTTATTCAAACATCAAAATACTGCCCCTCATTTAAGAGAACGAGCAAGGGGCGCCTGGGTGGCTCAGCCGGTTAAGCGTCCGACTTCGGCTCAGGTCATGATCTTGTGGTCCGTGGGTTTGAGTCCCTGTTTCAGATTCTGTGTCTCCCTCTTTCTCTGATCCTCCCCTGTTCATGCTCTCTCTCTCTGTCTCAAAAACAAGTAAATGTTAAAAAAATAAAAATAAGAGAATGAGCAAGTATTTAATATTTTAATTTTGATACTTTAAACTTTTTTTTAACAGCAAATAAAATTACAAAACAAGTATTTTCCTTAAATTCTTAAGTTACATATTCTTGTAACTCAGGAAATTAAAAATATGAGTCTCCCTTTAAAGAATCTGATAAAAGGGTTGGCTGTTCCCCTGAGAAAATGGTGCATTCACACAAAATTCTATGTGCAATTACACAGTTAATATATTCCTCTGAAATCCAACACCAGATCCTCTCCAGGAGCTCTATCCCTCCATAGGCTCCAGTTAAAACCTCCTGACTCGATTTTATTTGCCTCATATGTTTAATGTAAATGATTTTCTTTAGAGAAAAATTTAGATGTTCTTCCACAATTAATATGCGTTGCCTTTAGCATACTTTCTTTTTATTCCTAGGAAAGGAAGAATATTTGAGGACATAAAACTTAGTGGAAAGCATTGTTTTGTTTATTACTCATCGTATCTTCTTGAGATTAGTTTTGTAAATCAATATATCTGCACCAGAAAATGTATCTGTGTTTATTGTAAATCAATACACTGAAAAAATGTATGTTGTTTAAATGCTGATATCCAAAGCCTCAATGCATCTGCCTATTTTGAAGTATTAGGATATCATGAGTACATTAAAAAAAATTTAGTGCATTAATGTAAAGTAAAACTGAAAGGAAATATTGATTTTTTTAAAGTTCAGGTTTATTAAATAGCCTTGGGAAAATGTAAGATCCAATAATACAATATTTATGATTTAAAGTATAATGGAAACTGATATCTACTAAATTTTTATATTGTGGTTATATCCATTTTACAGTGTAAGAGCTTGCAACATGATTAGTAAAACAAAGACAAAGACTGAGTGGAAAAGTAAGAATTGCTTATTATATGAAGCATTCAATCACACTTGGAATTATATTTTCTTTCACTGAAAATTTTTGAAAGAGATAAATATATGTTTTTAATTCTTGAAATGTAAACATTCACATTACGTTTTCTTTTATCCTTAAAAACAAGGAAACTCAGCCAAACATTAATATTTGATAACATTGAAAAACATGTTCCCCAAAAAGGATATGCAATTAATATATGTGTGTGTGTTTATACATATATGTGTATATATATGTGTACATATATATGTACATATATGTGTACACATACATATATATGTATGTATATATATGCATGTATATATACACATATGTATATGTATGCACATACACACATGCACACACACAAATAACTTTTAGTTGATAATGTCTAGAACTTTAAAAAAAAGAAAACTGCAAAACAGGAATATTTATATACTGATTTGTTGGTACTCAGATTTCTATGAATATCTGTTAACCTTATAGAAGAGATCTTTAAGACTGCATCGTGACTTTAAAAACTTACAGAATGAACCCTTTCATGCAGATGATTTTTGATGATTTCACAAGGACAAATTTTAGTCATTTAAAATTCATCAGTAGCATCTTCCTAAGATCCATCAATAGTGTGGTGAAGCAATGAATTCATTTAAAATGAACTAATCATAAAATCACACCATGATGAAATACATGTCTCAGAATGGCATACCCACACTTTATTTAAATGAAGCACAGTCATCCAGAGTCACTAAAGGTGCTTAGTTTCTGAGATGAAAATTGGATTTAAATCTAAATATCCTTATTTACTACATTGATTCAAATATAATGATAAGTCAAATATAATGATAAGAACATGAATCAATAAATACACAAACAATAAAGTCCAACAGAATGCTAAAAAAGGATAAGAATATGGAAAGAAAAATTTCCTCAAAATAGCTAAAACTGTAATGAAACTCTAGTATGATGTTGGTAAAAGAGTAAACAAAGAGACAAAGGGAATAGGAAAAAAAAGAAGAAGATTTAGTCATTTTAACCTCTAAATCTGCTATTTACTCAAGAAGCATTACAAACGCATTAGGAAATTCATTCAATAACTCTTATTAGAAAATTGGCTATCCATGGCGAGAAAATGAAGTTAGAGCCACTCATACAAATAAAACAAAATTTCCAGATAAATTAATGACATAAATGTTTAAATGAAAATTCTTCAAGTGATATCTAGAAAACGGATACTATATTTGTGATATTGAGTAGAATAGAAATTGTTTAAAAAATGAAAGCAAAAAGATTAAAATAAAGATTGAGATAATTAGTTCTATATTAAATACTGTTTCCTGAACAACAAAAGATAAAATAGGTAAGGTTAAAATATAAATCACAAACTGAGGGAAGATGTTTCAAAACACATAACTGAAAAGGTACTATTATCCAAAATACATTATAGAATTCAGGCAAAGCAATAAGAATTTTAACAACTCAAAAATATACAAAGGATAAAATAAAACACAAAGGTGAACATTCTAAATTCTTAATGATGTGAAAAGAGGTTGAATTTTTTTCCTTTTAATTCCAGTTAATTAACGTACATATGTTTTCTATTAGTTTCAGGTGTAAAATAGAGCGATTCAAACATCTATACATTACCCACTTCTCATCAGGAGAAGTGTACTCTTAATCCCCTTCACCTATTTCACCGACCCCCCACCAACCTCCACTTTGTTAACTGTTTGTTCTCTACAGGTAAGAGTCTGTTTTTCCATTTGTCTCTTTCCTCCCGCCCCACTTTGTTGGTTTTGTATCTTAAATTCCACATGAGTGAAATAATATGGTGTCTTTCTCTTACTGACTTATTTCACTTAGCATTGTATTCTAGACCTATCCATTTGTTGAAATGGCAAGACTTCATTCTTCTAATATTCATATAATATATATTATATATTAATTATATTATAATTATGTATCATATATATATAATCTTTAAACATCATCTATCAATGGACACTGGGGTGGCTTCTATAATTTGGCTATTGTAAACAATGCTGAAATGAACAAAAGGGTACATACATCCCTTCCAGATAATGTTTTTGTATTATTTGGGTGAATATCCATTAGTGCAATTACTGGACTTAGAGTGGTTCTATTTTTAATTTTTTGAAGAACCTCTGTACTGTCTTCTGCACTGGCCATAACAGTTTGCATTCCCACCAGTAGTGCACAAGGGTTTTCTTTGTCTCCACATCCTCACCTATAGTTGTTTTTTCCTGTGTTTTTGATTTTAGCCATTCTGACAGGTATGAAGGGATATCTTTTTGTGGTTTTGATTTGCATTTCCCTGATGAGGAGTGATGTTGAGCATCTTTTATGGGTCTGTTTATTGTGTATATCTTCTTTGGAGAAATAACCGTTCATGTCTTCTGCCCATTTTTTAATTGGATTATTTGCTATTTTGGTGTTGAGTTGTATATGTATATATATATTTTGGATACTAACCTTTTATAAGATATGTCATTTGCAAATATCTTCTCCTATTCATCAAGTTATCTTCTAGTGTTGCTGGTTGTTTCCCTTGCTGTGTAGAGCTTTTTTGTTTTGATGAAGTCTCAATACTGTATTTTTGCTTTTGTTCCTCTTGCCTTAGGAGACATATCTGGAAGGATGTTGCTACAACCAATGTCAGAGAAATTACTGCCTGTGCTCTCTTTTAGGGTTTTTATAGTTTCAGGTCTCACACTTAGGTCCTCAATCCAATTTGAGTTTATTTTTGTACATGATGTAAGAAAGTGACCTGGTCATTCTTTTGCCTATAACTGTTCAGTTTTCCCAACACTATTTGTTGAAAAGACTGTGTTTTCCCATTGCATATTCTTTCTTTCTTTGTTGAAGACTCATTGACCATATAAGTGTGGGTTTATCTGGGCTTTCTAATCTGTTCCATTGATCTATGTGTCTATTTTTGTGCCAGTACCATACTGTTTTGATCACTACAGCTTTGTAATATACCTTGAAGTCTAGAATTGTGAGACCTCCAGTTTTGTTTTTCTTTCTCAAGATTGGTTTGGCTATTCGGTGTCTTTTGTGGTTCCATACATATTTTAGGACTGTTTATTCTAGTTCTGTGAAAATGGTGTTGGTATTTTTATAGGTATTGCAATAAATCTGCAGATTGCTTTGAATAGTCTAGACCTTTTAACAATTTTAATATACTTAAATTGTTTAATAATTTAACAGTATTTGTTCTTCCAATCCATGAGCATGGAATGTCTTTCCAATTCTTTGTGTCTTCTTAAATTTCTTTCATCAAAGTTTTATAATTTTCAGAGTACAGATCTTTCACTTCTATGGTTAGTTTTATTCCTGTTTCTTAGTGTTTTTGGTGAAATTGTAAAAAGGATTGTTTTGTTAATTTCTCTTTCTGCTGCTTCATTATCAGTGTATACAAATGCAACGATTTTTGTACATTGATTTTATATCCTGTGATATTGCCCAATTTATTTATCAGTTCAAGTAATTTTTCGGTACAGTCTTTAGGGTTTTCTATATCTCTTATCATGTCACCTGCAAATATTGAAAATTTTACTTCTTCCTTACCAATTTTGGATGTGTGTGTGTGTGTGTGTGTGTGTCTGTGTGTGTGTTTTCTTTTTGTTGTCTGATTGTTGTGGCTAAGAGTGAGAGTGGATCCTTGTCTTGTTCCTGACCTTAGAGGAAAACCTGTGAGTTTTTCCTATAAAGGCTTTATTATTTTGAGGGATGTTCCCTCTAAACCTACTTTGTTGAGGATTTTTAACATGAACAGACGTTGTAGGCTATCACATGCTTTTTCTACACCTATTGAAATGATCATATGGTTTTTATTCCTTCTCTTATTGATATGATGTACCACATTGATCGATTTGGGAATATTGAACCACCCTTGCAACCCAGGAACAAATTCCACTTAATCATGATGAATGCTTTTTTAAATGTTTTGGTGGATTTGATTTGCTAATATTTTCCTGAGCATTTTTGCATCTCTGTTCATCAGAGGTATTGGCATGTGGTTCTCTTTTTTTCTGTAGTGTCTTTACCTGCTTTTGGTTTTAAGGTGATGCTGGCTTCACAGAATGAATTAGGAAGTTTTACTCAGTCTTCTAATTTTTGGAAAAGTTTGAGAAGAATAGGTATTAACTCTCCTTGAGCTGTTTCTTAAAATTCTCCTGAGAAGCCATCTGGTCCTGGATTTTTGTTTGTTGGAAGTTTTTGATTACTGATTCAATTTCATTGCTGGTAATCAGTCTGTTCAAAATTTCTATTTTTTCCTGCTTCAGTCATGGTAAGTTATATGTTTGGAGGAATTTATCTTTTTCTTCTAATTGTCCAATTTGTTGGCATATAATGTCTCATAATGTTGTCTTACAATCATTTGTATTCCTGTGATGTGGATTGTGATGTTGTTTATTTGAGTCTTGCTGTCTCTCTCTTTCTCTTTCCTTATCTCTCCTTATGAGTCTGGTTAGAAGTTTGTTAATTATGTTGATCTTTTCCAAGAACCATTTTCTAATTTCATTGATATGTTCCATTGTTTTGTTTTGTTTTGTTTTGTTCCTATATCTTATATTTCTGCTCTAATCATATTTATTCCTTTCCTTCTGCTGGTTTGGGTTTTGCTTGTTCTTTTTCTAGCTCCTTTAGGTGTGAAGTTAGGTTGTTTATTTGAGATTTTTCTTGCCTCTTGTGGCTATATGCTTCCATCTTGGAACAGCTTTTGCTGCAACCCAAAGATTTTGGATTGTTGTGTTCTCATTTTCATTTCAATCCGTGTAGTATGTTATTTATTTTTTGATTTCTTGGTTGACTCATTCATTGTTTAGTAACATGTTACTTAACCTCCATTTGTGCCCTTTCCAGATTTTTTCTTGTGTTTGATTTCTAAATTCATAATGTTGTGGTCACAATAAAATGAATGGTATGACTTCGATCTTTTTAAATATGTTGAGACTTCTTTTGTGGTCTGATATGTGATCTATTCTGGAGAATGTTCTATGTGTACTTGAAAAACATATGTATTCCTCTGTTTTAGGATGGAATGTTTTAAATATATCTGTTAAATCCATCATCTGATCCAGTGTGTCATTCAAACCTACTGTTTCCTTGTTGATTTCTGTTTGGAGGGTCTGTTCATTGATGTAAATGGCATGTTAAAGTCCTCTACTATTAACATATTATCAACTAGTTGTTTTACGTTTGTTTTTAGCTGTTTTGTGTATTTGGGTGCTTTCATGTCGTGTGCATAAATATTTACAATTGTTATATCTTCTTGTTGGATTTTCCCCTTTATTATATAGTGTCCTTCATCATCTCTCATCACAGTCTTTGTTTTAAAGTCTATTTTGTCTAATATAAGTACTATTACCTCAGGTTTCTTTTGACATCCATTTGCATAATAAATGTTTCTCCATCCCCTCCCTTCTTTTTATTTTTTTAATTTTTTTTAAATTTTAATTCTGGTATAATTAACGTACAGTGTTATATTAGTGGCAGGTGCATCCCTTCATTTTCAATCTATATTTTAGGTCTGAAATGAGTCTCTTAAAGGCTGCATCTATATGGGTCTTGTTTTTTTTTTTAATAATTCCTGCACCCTCTGTTTTCGATTAGAGAATTTAGTCCATTTATATTCAAGTAATTATCAATATATATGCCATTTTAGTATGTACTTTGTGGTTGTTTTGTAGTTCTTTTTTGTTTGTAGTTCTCTGATTTTTTTTTCTCTTACTTTCTTTCATGGTTTGCTGGTTTTCTATAGTTATATACTTAGATTCTTTTTCTTTACTTTTTGCATATCTATCACTGATTTTTGATTTGTGGTTACCATTAGGTTTGCATGTAACATCTACATATAGCAGTCTGTATTGTGTTTATGGTCGCTGAGGCTTAAACCATTCTTTACTCCTCCCCCACCATGTTTTAGGTATATGGTGTTATGTTTTACACCCCTTTATTGGTGAATCTCTTGACTGACATTACAGATATTCTTATTTTTACTGCTTTTGTGTTTCCTATTTTTCTTACTTTTATTTAAGGTCTTTCTTTTCCACTCAGAGTTCCCTTTGACATTTCTTATAGAGCTGGGTTAGTGGTCATGAACTTCTTTAGCTTTTGTTTGTCTGAAAAACTGTTTATTTCTGTCATTTTCTGGATTATTTATGCAAATGTGAGCATTATCTAGTTGCATCTGTGGGACAAGGTGAAACGAGGGTCTTCTTACTCTGCCATCTTCCTAGCCTCTTCCAAAAAGAGGTTGAATCTTATGCATAATCCATATTAAAATGCCTGACAACTACAAGGATTTCACTAATATGAAACTAGGTAATCCTTATGCACTACCTAGCAAAAGGATAAATTATTGCAACCACTTTAAAGCCAAATTCTTTTTTTTTAATATTTTTAATGTTTATTTATTTATGAGAGAGAGAGAAAGAAAGAGAGATGGGAAGGGGCAGAGAGAAAGGGAGAAAGAGGATCTGAAGCAGACTCTGCACTAACAGAAGAGAGCCTGATGTGGGGCTTGATCTCCAACTGTGAGATCATGCCCTGAGCCGAAGTCAAATTGCTTAACTGACTGAGCCACCCGGGGTCCCTAAAGACAAATTCTTAATAAATTTAGATATATTATAAATTCTATCTCTAGTCATACACACACTGTTCTAGAGGAAAGGTAAAAGAAAAGATTCTATCTAAGTCGTTTCTCCAGAAGAAAAGATTCTATCCAAGTTGTTTCTCCTGACTTACTTCCAGTAGTAAAGTTAATTGGTTAGAAAACTTAATCCATTTGTAAAGTTATTTTCCCTTTGCAATATAATGTAACATGTTCACAGGTTCCAGGGATTAGGACATGGGCATCTTTGGGGCTTATTATTCTTCCTACTACAATTATTCCAAAATTAACTACATGTTTTTGAATGCGTATATCACTGTCAAATCAATGAAGAAAAGTAGGGCAAGCATTTTCACTAAAGTTAGGAGAGTGATAACTTCTAAGGAGGAAAGTAAGAGGTGTAAACAAGGGGGGGGGGCAAAATGGTGCAAACTTCTCTTTCTGGCAATGACTGATTTCTGAAACAAAATTTACACATGGCTTCATATTGTCACTGCTTATCCTGCATCAGTGAGTAGAGTATTGAAGTTAGATATGTTCTACAATTTAAAATTATCAGAATTTTTTCTCCCTTGTAATTCTAAAGGTTACTGTTTTTCAAAATCTATTTAAGATGACTACAAAATAAGAAAGCCCATACACACACACACACACACACACACACACAGAAGTCATATTTTATGTACACAAAAGTCTATTATTCAATTAAACCAAAACAAAATGAAAATATCTGGAGCAAATGAATTGGATTAATTCCACTTTCCCTTCACTTTCAATCTACACCATGCTTTGACCCCTGTGACACAGGAGTGTGGCTTACATCAGCTTGGTTCCTTTGCACTCTGGTTTCAGGTAAGGTCTAGAAAATGATAGTACTGACAAGAGATTAGGAATTCAGTAGGTACAGTGAGGAAAAAGTATTTTTACTATTTTATTCATTCAATATTTGAAAAAATAAAACACACAGGTATGTTATTTTGTTATATATAAAAAGCTCAATGAGTATGATTGAACATGAAAAATCATTATTTGTGGTTGTTATTGTTCCATTCATTTATCCTTCTTTCCTCCTCCTTCCCTCTCCTCTTTCTCCTTCTTCTTGTTCAAATTCTTTTCCTCCTATGGGGCACCTGGGTGGCTCAGTCGGTTAAGCATCCAACTTCAGCTCAGGTCATGATCTCACAGTTTGTGGGTTCGAGCCCCCATCAGGCTCTGTGCTGACAGCTCAGAGCCTGGAGTCTGCTTCAGATTCTCTGTTCCCTCTCTTTCTGCCCCCCCCCCCCCACGCTCTCTCTCTCTCTCTCTCTCTGTCTCTCTCTCAAAAATAAATAAAAATTAAAAATTTTTTTTTAATTCTTTTCCTCCTCCCACTTCTGTTTTTCCTTCCATTTCTCCTCCTCCTCCTAAAGCTCCTCCCCTTCCTCTTCCTCCTCCTCCTGCTTCTGTTTCCACTGCTTCTTCTCTTCTTCCGTAGTTTACCTTTTTTTCCTAGTGTTGTTGCCACCAGTCTTTCAGGGAGATATGATTTTTCTTACTGATCTTCCTTTGAGCCAAAGGATAAAAGACCAGAGGACAACACAGATGTATCAAATAACCTCACCATTGCTTTACAAAATAGTGTACAAAGAAGTAGTTTCTAGAAGCCACTGTAAATAAAAATATTTTCCCATTCTTACCCCCTTTGCATCCTTAGCTTTATTAATGTCAAACAGTAATCTAATGTATAAAAAGAAACAATAGGAAAAAAACAACTATAAGTTATAATTGAACCTCTACTGATACCCTTTTTCATTCTGGCCATGAGTGAAAACATTCACTCCTACACATGGATTTTTAGGCACAGTACCATGAAATAGTAAAGGAAGAAAATACTCAAATGAACATTTGATTGTGATAGAACATCACATGCAATCTTGAATCTGAATTGAACTGTTCACTTTTTTTTTCTTTTCCCCTGATTATTATTCAAAACTTATTACCTTTTATACTTCTCATCTGTCAGAGTTGAGGGAGAAAGAGTAAGAGAACCTAAGTTTATAGACTGCAGACAGTTATTAGATTCTGATGAAAATATTTTGACTTTTTCATCTACACATAGATTTTCATCTACACTAGTATATATGTATGCAATTATTATTGCAGTATTTCCATGAAGAACTCTACATAGGAGAGACTTTATGTTATAAAGACAAAGTATACTGTCTCTGAGGTCAAACTGCCTGAACTCAAAGCCCGATTATACAAATTCTTGACCATGTGATCATTTATAAGTAATCTAACCTTTATAATCTTATGTCAGTCATCTATAAACTTGGAAGAATAGGGGCACTTGGGTGGCTCAGTCACTTAAGCATCTGACTTCAGCTCAGGTCACGATCTCACAGTTTGTGAGTTCAAGCCCTGCATCAGGCTGTCTGCTGTCAGCACAAAGCCTGCTTCAGATCCTCTGTCCCCCTCTCTGTCTGCCCCTCCCCCATACTCTCTCTCTCTCTCTCTCTCTCTCTGTTTCTCAAAATAAATAAATAAATAAATATTAAAAAAAAAACTTGGGATAATAATACTGACTTTAAATATTTTATAAGCCTTAAGTTATATACATATAATATCTTTTAAAATATGTAGACTAGGGGCGCTTGGGTGGCTTAGTCTGTTGAGAGTCTGACTTCAGCTCAAGTCATGATCTCATGGCTGGTGGGTTCAAGCCCTGCGTCAGGCTCTATGCTGACAGCTCAGAGCCTGGAGCCTGCTTCAGATTCTGTGTCTCCCTCTCTCTCTGCCCCTCCCCTGCTCACACTCTGTCTCTCTCTCTCAAAAATAAACCTTAAATTTTTTTTAAAGTATATAGACTAAATTAAGCATTCGTACACATTAGTTATCAGTTTATGGCAAAAAGAATAATCTATGAAATTTCAATGTATATAAAGTATAATTATATTTCTTGATGTAATTAAATGTGTATTTGTATTGTATTTACTCATTTGTTCTTTGGCTTTTCTAAAAATAATTGGAAGTTGATAATAATAAAAGATATATGAAATAAAACATTTAAAATAAAAAATTAAGTCTTTAGTTCTTTAGGGTCACTGCCTGTATTTTCTGCTAAAGTTATTTAAAGGGTTGGAGGTAATAAATTGTTAATGATCATAATCATATGATCCAGATCATAGAAACCAACTAGAATTTAATTTTTAAATGGACCTTAGAATGTTTTATTGATTTGATATACTTTCACTCTTTTGATTCTATTGCACATCAATCTTCATTCTGTTTTATATTTTCATTGATATGGCATGTCAAGAGAGGGGTAGACTAGAAGAATGTTTTCAACTTCTATCCTTAATTCTTTTTCATTTCTACAACTTTTTGTTGAAAACCTCATTGACTGCTGTCATTTTAACTTTATTATTTGAGAGCATGTTTTAGTTCTGAATCTGGCACACTGACTCTCTAACTGTATTCTACATTTTCAACTATTGCTATTTATTTCTATATATGAAATACTTCCATTCAAAACATTATTCAAAACAAAAGAACTAAATAATAGTCATATATTATGGATACTTTATTGGTAAGAAAACTAGGTCTCTTAGAAACCAGAGATTTAGTAACTAGAAATGCAGAGGCTAAAACAGACCATTGGAATCCAAATCCGTTCCCTTTCTAGATAGTACTCTCATATGTAAATGCATTCTAATGCATAATAATGTTATAATAACTCAATTTTATTATATTATTGTACTTATATTATCCAGCATAATCTGTGGTCTGCTCTGAGTTGATTTATTTCATTTGCTTTATCCAGCATTGCTTATATAGCATTGCCCCTTACACTAAGTTATCTGAATGAACTGTTTCACATTATGCTCTGATGATGGCATTAGTGCTTTGTGTCTCTTCCGGGTATTGCAGACTCAAAAATATAAAGCTCATTAACATGAAACAGCTCCCTGAGGAGATATGCTATGTGGAATTCAATGTTTACAAACATTTATAGCCCTATTAATCTAAAAAGTTGTCCATTAGTTGGCAGTAAATCAGTGTGATTTGCATTGAAATATGCTACTTACCCTTAGTGGCTATGCAGCTATATATATATATATAATATATATATTACATCTGTAATATATATATATATATTGTGTGTATAACTTAGGATGAAACAATTATTCAATATTATATTTTAAGTTAAAGAAATCCACCAACAAGTTGAACGAAGAATACATATTTATTGCCATGTTCAAATCTTTGACAATTTATGTATTTGATTTTCAATAGTGGTCCCTAATTCATATATTTTTTTAAAACTTACCTTAATAAGTATTACTTTGAATTCTGAGACAGACTTAACATAATCATTTTAATCCTGAATGGTAATATTCCATCTATCTAATTTCAGTGAATGAATCTAGTTACAACACAGGAAGAAAAGTCAGGATTTTATATTAAGAATTTTATATTATTCAATTTATTAAATATGGGTTAACATAGCCAATGTGACCTGGTTTCTCTAATTTATTCATTTATTTAACAAATATTCATTAAGTTCCTAAAAGGTGTCAAGGTCTTTATAGTAGACACAATGTGAAAGGAAGAAATGTCTTTATTTTATAATTTACATGAAAGGGAGGCACAAAAATAAAAACTAAGTCAAAAAATAAAGGACAGAGAGGAAGGGGGTCTTTGGAAGAGAAAAAATCTATAACCAATCAAGAACTGCAACAAATAAGAGGTAAATTGTTTTCATAATAACTTTCCCATTCAGGAAAAGCAAGAGACACTGCCTTCAGAAAACCCCATTCACCAAAGTGGAGAGAAATGTAACATAAAGAAAAAGAACTCCGGACTGCTGATGGTAAGTGGGTTGAGGTTGAAAGCCCTTACAGCAACAGTTGTGATCTAGCAAATGTGATCATGCTTAGGAAAACCAGGATTGAATATGTTGTATGTTTTAAACATAAACAAAGTCAAGTATATTAGAATCAACTTGACTAAAGAAAGTTACAGTGTTCTTTTATTAGATCTTACAGTGCAAATGACTACTTATTCTCAATTTTATAAATGCAATCATATCTAAATTAAAATTGCTGCAAAATTACCAATATCAAACTTCTTACAAAACCACACGGTCTGCAGTTACATGGACTTTGGTTCAAATTTCAGATTACTATTATCTGAGTTATGTTGTTCTTGGGCATTTGACCAATCTCCGTGCTCCAATCTCTTACAGGAGGACAAAAATATCACCTCTCATAATAATAAGGGGAGTAAATAAGATCAATTATAAAACATCTAGTATAGTGTCTGATATTCAAAAAGTACTTTTTGAATGTTGATTTTTTTTTCCTTTCTTCTTCATATGCTGTGTAACTGAGAAGCTTATTTGACCACCAAAATACATGCTTCCTTTTCAGATTTGTCACTTGGAAGTATTTGCTCAATGAAGGACTATATTCTCCAGATCCATTTCTATTTGTTATGGCCATGTTGATAGTTCTAATAAAATAGGATTAAAATGTTGTGCTCTTCACGGCAGGAATATTAAAAATCAGTGTTCCGGACATCTAGGTTTAGTTTCAACATGTAAAGAGATTGGAAGTTATCACTTCCATTCTAAACAAAGAAACAGAAGCAACAACAACCAAAAAAAAAAAAAAAAATGGACCCATGAAAGAACCTAAGGTGCAAGGCAGACAGTGATACTGAAATCTGGGCAGAAAGATGAATAGCAATAATCAACACAGATCTATTTACCTGCAGCAGGACTTTCTGGAGCCGTAAACTGTAAGGTACAGTTAAATGGGAACGTTGTGAAATTGCCCTGGCTGAACATGCACTAACAAGAACGTGAGAAACTCCTCAAAGCCACAGTCTTGTGGTTGAGTAGGGAGGCAGCTACCCTACCCAATTCTCACTTTAGAGTCAAGAAAAACATTGTGGGTCTGGTTCATGAAAGGGAAAAAACTTTATAAAATATGTCCAAGTAGTTCTACAAAACAAAGTCCTACTATGTGTGGGAAAAGACTTCACTAGGGGCTTCTAGGGGGTAGGACATGTCCTTAAATCCTGTACTTTTTTACTTCCTGGTCTTATAGCTGGTGAAAATAGTTATACCATGCTAAAACTTACCAAACAAAACCAAAAACAAAAGCGTGAAAAACTGTATTAATTTCAGAAAAGTAGGTAAGATAATACCTTTGTTGCAGGATTTTTTTTTTTTTAACCTCAATACCCAGGATTCATTGTCTCTCTACTTTGAAGAATGAAGAGGTGGATGCAAAATGAGCAGAAGGCAAAAGTTTACTAGAGCATAAGATGAGAAAGTAAGAATAGTATGAAAGCTCTCTTTGCAGAGAGGGGGCATTTGAAAGTGAATGCCCGCGACAATAGGCAAGGGTCTTTGTTTTATAAGGTTCTGGTCACCTCCCCATCTTCCCCCTTGTTCCTGCTCAGTTCCTACCTTTACTGGCTGGATAATTCTGGGTGCTGGGTTGTTCATTCTTGATTGGCCTTGAGTCCATTATGTGTGGAGTCAGACTATGGTCATACTGTCCCTTGTGGAACATTAGTTTTACGGGTTACTTATTTTAGTTAGGTATTTTGATTGTCAAATTCCTGAAGGGAACCTGAGGGGGAAGTGGGTGGTTTCTCTTACACTCTTAAGAGAAATCGTTTGGTATCGTCAGAGGCTCCCAGTGTTGTCCCAAAATATGTGTTCTTCTCCACCCAGGAGGAAGAACTCAGGTCCTAACTTTTCCCTCTCTGCCTATTATATCGTGTCATTTCCTGTTATACTATCTTAATGAAGATATACCCATTAAACATGTTAGGCTGTTACAGCACAATACACTGGTTGTATTATTGTCTTTATTGTAAAGTCACAAATAATATTGGTCAAAATATATAGGTGGTACCTGTTTCCCATATGGCAAGTCCAGCGGTAGGCAGTCCAAGACTAACATACCATCAAGCTCCAAGCTTGTTTTCTTCTCACCCCAGCAATTTCATCACATGGGCCTCTTTCACCAGTAATGTCTTTCACTTTCTGGACACCAGATGGTTTGCATTTCCAGTCACAATGATGAGGAAGCAAAAGGCAAGCTAACACCTGGCAAACACCCTCCTTCCAGGTAGGATATTTGTGATATTCCTCAGGCACTCCTGACCACCCAGGCACAAAGGAAAGGAAAGAAGACAAATAAATGGTTAACTAAAAGAGATCACGGTCATTCAGGATATGAGTCTCCATCAGTTTACAAATGTCTTAGTAAATTACAGGAAAAAGGCAATTTTATCAATAGTCTAATCTCCAGTAACCTATAGACTTAGTTTTCTGGAGCCCCCAAATCACCCTCCCTCGATGGTGATGTGGGGAAGAAAGACAAGAAGGAAATGGCAGCTAAAATTCAATATCTTTATAACCTGTAGCCCATTAACAAATACTTGAGGCTAATATGAAGTATAACATTTCTCCAGGAACCCCCTACTGTCCTAATGTTAATGCCTTACTAGGGGGGGAAACAAGCTTAGCTTGATAATAGCAAGTCCCTTGGCATCTCACAAGTCCTCTTTAGCATATGAAAGTCCGTCTGGAGGCCTCCCTTTTGCCTTTACCTCTGTGAACTCCATAGTATATATCCAGTCACTCCTCACAACCCCAGTGCAGCTCTTTCTACCCATGGATCCTGTCCCTGTGCTTTAATAAAATCACCTTTTTGCACCAAAGAAGTCTCAAAAGTCTTTCTTGGCCATTGGCCCCAGACCCCCACCACTCCAAAACCCCATCAATAACATCTATTTCTAAGCAGGAGGTGAAAGAATGAAGGAAGACCAGCACAGGTAACAGAAACAGATTATTGGTCCTGAGTTAGTAAACTGAAACTATCCTAGCATTAGGTTAAGTTGAGGATATAGTTAGAAGCAAAATTAAGAATTGTCCTGTAGTTTAAGGTGAAATATGACAATACGTAAACTTTATTCTCAGTACAATGTGAAGCCATCTAATGATTTTAAAATGAGGAATTAAATTTACCTCAGTTATATTTAAAAAAATATTCTGGCTTACTATGTGGGCGATGAATTAATAGTAATAAATGGAGACAAGAAATATAAAATCAGATGATATTAGAAGTGATTAGGGGCACGTGGGTGGCTCAGTCGGTTAAGCATCTGACTTTGGGTCCGGTTGTGATCTCACAGTTCATGGGTTCCAGCCGCGCATCTAGCTCTGACAGCTCAAACAAACAAAAAAAGAAATAACTAATGATGGTTTGACTACAGTCTCACTGATTGAGAAAGAGAGATGGAATGACTTGAGCACAGTTTGGATGAAGACTTTACAGTATTTGTTGAGAACTGGATATAATAAGCATTTTAGTGGATATAATGTAATGAGCAAAGTGGATGAACAAAATGACTCCTACCTTTTGGTATGATCTAGCTGGTTAATTAAGTGAGGGGGGTGGAGGGAGAGACAGATTTGGAAGAATGCATTATCAAAATTCTATCTTGAACATGTGAAATTCAAGATGGCCTTAGACTTCTGAGCAGCTGTATGCAGTTGTAAATTACACATCGACTTGGAACTTGGTAGGGATCTAGAATGGAGATGTACAACTTAGGAATTATCACCATATACATGTCTTCACCGTTTGAGAATATATGCAGTCATAGGTAGGTAGAGAAAGGCCTGGGATCAAGCCCCGAGAGACCCAGTGTTTAGTACACACATAATAAAGGAGAAGCTCATAGGAGTAGACTCATAAGGTGTAGCCTTCGAGCTAGAGGAAAACCAGGAAACTGTTACAGAGTCTATTTCAGGAGAATGGTGAATGAAGCAATGAACCAAGTGATGAAGTTTTGGGATGATGGTGGGGGTTCGTGGAGTCCAGAGCTGACAGCCAAGAAAGAATTCTTGAAGATGTCTTTGGTGCAAAAAGGTGATTTTATTAAAGCAGGACCCGTGGGCAGGAAGAGCTGTACTGGAGTTGTGTAGAATGACTGGTTGTACACTACGGACTTGGGAGAGGTAAAGTCAAAGGGAAAGTTTCCTAAAAGACTTCTGTATGCTAAAGACGCACAGATTACTGAAGACCCAGCTATTGCCAAGCTAAATTTGTTTTTCCCTATAGCAAATCATTAACATTAAGACAGTAGGGAGCAACATTTTATTTTGCCTGCCTTAAGTATTTGTCAGTGGGCTGCAGGTTATAAGGAAACTTAATTTTACCTGCCATTTCCTTCTTGCCTTAGTTCCCCCTAGCACTATGGAGGGGTGATGTCAGGGCTCCAGGAAACTTGAGTCTATAGATTTCTGGAGATTAGGCTTTGATAAGATTGCCTTTTTCTTGTAATTTACTAAGATATTTGTATATTGATGGAGACTCTACCAATTTAACCATTTGTTTTTGTCTTTTCCTTTATGCTTGGGCAGCCAGGAGTGCCTGAGGAATGTCGCACATATCCCACCTGGGGGGAGGAGGGTAATGCTGGCTTGTGCGTGGCTCTCAGTTTGCCTTATGGTCCCTCATCAAAAGGGCTCAAGAAAATGCAGATTTAGTACTGCATTTTGGGCTTGGAACCTGGTAGAGTTCTATCAATCTTTATGAGTATCTTTGTCTCCCAAATTCACAGTCACAATAGGAAAGAAATGGCCCAGTCAAACTAAGATATTGTGTGGCAGGCTCATTTATTCACAATAGGACTAATCAGGAATCCGCAAGTGGGACAGACACTGTGTGAACCCAGGACTAACAGCAAGCAGAGCTGTTACTACCCTTAGGCCTAGAGGACTGAGGGAGTGACTGACGGAAGCAAGGAAGGATCTACAGATTGATGCTGGACCGGTAACTGTTTGCTAGAATAGCTAGGTAAAGAAACAGTGAGCTAGGTACAGAAATTAATAGTAAGCGTTTGCAAATTTTGATGGTAATTTGATAGAATAATTGTATGTTTGTTGCACCTATTAATAACAGTGTTTTGGATTATCTGGGAAAAAAAGAGCAGTATCTTTGAAAGGGTAGGAATGAAAGTCATTTTTGAGAGGGATACAAAGGGATTTGAGAAAGCAGAAATGAGTTAACAGATCCTTATAGAAGTCTTACTACGAAAAGAAACAACAAAATAATAGAGTAATAAGGGAGGCTTGTGGTATCCAGAGACTAATGGAATTTTGTTGTTTAAGTGGTTAGTGTTACTGTTTTTATTCTTGTCACTATTTTTTGTTATTTTAAGATGGAAAGGCTGGGCACATTTTTAGGATCCTGGGTTGTTCCAGTAGCTAAGGAGAAACAGATAATGCACAAGAGAGAAAGTGTAAACTGTGAGGTCAATAGAGTCACAGATTCTACATGGAAGGGCAATAGTCAAGAGTTATCTAGAAAACAAACACGTTAGGGCAAGACTAAAGGTGGAGAAAGAATTCCTAACTAGTGGAAAGTTATCACTTTCTAGTGGCAGCATAAGGCAACCCACAGGAACTAACCCACAGGAATTATTATGAGGTATGGGGAAATGCAGGTTGTGGGACAATATCAGGCAGAATTGCATATGGTATGTTAAATATGTTTGACTTTTCCTGTGGGTAACTAACTAGTGGCAGCATAAGGCAAGCTGACAGGCCGCAAACACCCTCCCCCACAGCAGGTGGGATATGTGTGATATTCCTCAGCATTCCTAGCTGCCCAAGAACAAAGGAAGGGGGGAAAACAAAGGGTTAACTGATAAAGATCATAGTTCTGCGGGACCTAAGTCTCCATCACCCCTCCACAGTGATGTGGGAAACAAAGGCAGAAGGAAATAGCAGACAGAACTAAAGCCCATTGAGAAATACTGAAGCCTGGGCAGAGTAAAATGCTGCTCCAGGAACTCCCTAGGTCTTAATGCTAATGCTTTACTAGAGGGAAAACAATCTTAGCCTGACAATAGCCAGGCCGCCAGGATCCCGGGAGTCTTCTGTAGCATATGAAAATCTCATTGGCAACTTCCTCTGGACTTTACCTCTCCCGACTCCATAATGTAAAACCAGTGTCTCCTCCTGGTCCCCAAGCAGCTCTTTCTGCCCACGAGTCCTGTCCCCATGCTTCAATAAAATCACCTTTTTGCACCAAAGATGTCCTCAAGAATTCTTGCTTGGCGACTGGCTCCAGACCCCACGAAACCCACTGTCACCCAAAAAACTTCATCAGAAAGGAAATAAATAGTAAGATAACTTGGGATAAATGTTAATTGAGGATTTGAATAGTAGTAGAACACAGGGGAGCCTAGAACTCTAGGTTCTGGGGTGCCTGGGTGGCTCAGGGGGTTAAGCAATCTGACTTGTGATTTCACAAGTCATGATCTCACTGTTCTTGGTATCATGCCCCGTGTCTGGCACTGTGCTGACAGCACAGAGCCTGCTTGGGATTTTCTTTTTACCTCTCTCCTGCTATTCCCCATTCATTCTCTCTCTCTTTCTCAAAATAAATACATAAACTTAAAAAATTAATAGAACCTAGAGTATTATTTTTTTTTAATTTTTAATGTTTTATTTACTTTTGAGAGAGAGACAGACAGACAGACAGACAGAATATGAGCAGGGGAGGAGCAGAGAGAGAGGGAGACACAGAATCCATGAAGCAGGCTCCAGGCTCTGAGCCATCAACGTAGAACCCCTCCGAGCCCTACACATAGACTCGAACCCGTGAACCACGAGATCATGACCTGAGCTGAAGTTGAATGCTTAACCAACGGAGCCACCCAGGAGCCCCAGAACCTTGAGAATTATTATGAGGTATGGGGAAATGCAGGCCGTGGGACAATATCAGGCAGAATTGCATATGGCATGTTAAATATTTTTGACTTTTCCTGTGGGGAGACGGTTCCACATTCATCTCTGGCATTCCACCATAGCTTGCAAAAGGGCACTGGTTGCCTCTATTCCACATTTTCTTTGCAAATATGTGGGCAGAGAAATAGTAGCCATGAAAAAAAACACAATAAAACAAAACAAAAAAAACCTGAAGCGGCAGAGAGGACTGAAATGCAGGAGATATGATAGAAGACCAACCAAAGAAAAAAATTATAAAAACCTTCTTAAGATAAATATCAGCAGCGTTCAATGCTTCCTAGATCAAGTAAGATGAAAACTAAGTGAGCCATTCAATCTTAGTAAACAGGAAGTGACCAGAGCCATGATACTGGTGATTAGATCCAAGTGAGTTGAGGAGTGAGTTTTGAATAAAGGGCGGGTGAAGATTTGTAGCAATGTTTTAGTGGAATCAAACAGCTAGGAATGCATGTCTAAGAAAGATTAGTGTTTGAAAATAGAAAAAAAAAAAGAGTATATTTTTATGCCACAGAATAACATCCCTTAGAACATTTGAAAATGTAAAAGACAAGGAATAACTGTAGGTCAATCTTTCTCAAAGAGAATCTTTTGAAATGGAAGGGAAAAAAGAGTGGGCAGAGATGCAGCACAGTTTGTGGAAAATGAAGGAATTCTAGATGTAGAAACAAAGCTCTTTTAACGAGATTTAAGATGGTTCTGCCATAGGGAAGTTGAGGAGGTAGTTGGGAATTGCAATTTTGTATGGAAGCCAAGTCACCATGATCCAGGGCAATAGTTGAAAGTGTTTTTCCATTTGCATTCCAAAGAATCCCACAGCTGATCGGAACATTTGAACAGTGGAGTGATAATATCAAATATTCCAAAGACAACTGAAGGATTTTCTTGGGCAGGAAAAAAACCAGACATCAACAATAAGACATCATATCCTTAATCTCTTATCTCACCATACTCTTTTAGAAATTCATGAACTCTTCATAGGGCAGAAAGGAAGGGTAACCACTTTTGAGAAAGTGGCCCCTGGAGGTGCGCATCTCTGAAAGGCCCAGCTAATTGCCTCTGAGTGTTCCTCCAGGCTGACAGCAGTAAATCAGAGAACATTTGGATGGGATAGCAGTGCCAATTCCCTCTGGCTATAAAAAGTTTATTAGATTAGATGATTTAAATCACTTTTCAGCTAAAAGCACCTATGATTTATGTAGATTTTTCTTTGTATTCTAGTCCTTGTATGCTCTTTGAGTCTATATTCACTACTCAATTGTATGCTCCCTTAGGGCAAGGAGTAGGTGCTATTCATTTTTCCTCAGTCCAGAAGGACTTTCTATTTCTGTGTGTAAAATATATGTTCAAAACCTAAAATCATAGACACAGTAGCAAAAAAAAAAAAAGGTGTTTGATAAAGAACCAAAAATGTATTTTCATCAGGAAAAAGCACCCAAATAATATCAAATAGTCATCATTTCTACTTTAGAGCTGGAAAGGCAAAATTCCATGGAAGTTTGAGATGGAATGTGCCCCCTTTGGTATACCTGGCACTTTCAGAAATAATTGAAAGGAATCCAGAAGGGAGAGCTCAAAGTGGCCCTCAAAGATTTTACAGATGACCTCTTTCCATGGAAATAGTGTTAGCCAATAATTTTATATTGCATATGTAATATAGAATTTGTGTAGACTTTGATATTCCTTTATTTGTGATATTAGCACCTGCTGAAATAATAAATGGCTGAGACAGATTTTCATGCAATGTCAGTGATCCTTACCTGTAGAGCTGCTATAAGGAACTGATGAAATTGATTGGTAATTGCTTTGCACCAAATTTGGCACAAGATGAGCATGTACCAGCTAGGGCTACCATGAGAAAACACCACAGACTAAGTGGCTCAAACAACAGAAATGTATTTTCTTGCAGTTCTGGAAGCTAGAAGTCCAAGACCAAAATGTGGGCAGTTTCTGCTCTGCTGAGACTTCTCTCCTTGCCTTGTAAATAGCTGCCTCTCCCTGTGTTGTCACATGGCCTTTTTTCTACACATATCCCTAGTATCTCTAACTCTTTTTATAAAGACACCAGTCATAGTGGATTAGAACCCACCCAAGGGCTTCCATTTAATTTAATCATCTCCTTGACTGCTGTATCTCCAAATATAGTCGCACAGATTAGGGCCTACTCATATGATTTCATTTCAAACTTAAATACTTCTTTAAAGGCCCTGTTTCCAAATATTACATTCAGAGAGTCTGGAGGTTGAGCCTTCAACATATGAATGTTGGGGGATACACAATTCAGCCCATAATAAATTTTATTATCATTATTATTATTTAAATAGTTTGGCAACATTGCTATTCAACTGCCATAGCTAGGTAACGAGCTCCAAAGTTGTAAGGAGTTTGTTTCCTTTATATACTCTGGTGTGAGAAATCATTTAAAAACATGGTGGCTTAAAACAAACATTTTCCTTCACAATTCTGTGTATCAGGAACGTGGAAAAGGTTTGGCCAAAATGGTAGACCTTTGTCAACATTGCATCTAGCGGGCGTGGCCTGGCCTGATGAGTTAGTTTTTAGAATACCTGTACACTCGTAACTTTCAGTCTCTGTCTAAACCATTCCACATGAAGTTCCATCTTCCAGGGCTTTTCCACATGACTTGGGCTCCTCACAACATGATAATCACAGGGTAGTTGGTCTTCATACATGATAGCTGGTTCCTAGGGCAGGAAGTGGAAATTGCCAGACTAGATAAGAGCTATGCCTGGACCAGCACGATCTCACTTCTGCCATGTACTGAGGATCTAGGCAATCACAGAACCTGCATAACTTCAAGGGAGTTAAGAAATAGATTACGTTTCGTGGTGAGAAAGAAAGTCAAATTGCAGAAGAGTATGTGGAATGGAAATGTTTTTGTGGCTATTTTTGTAAAATTGGATGGGCATTAAGTGTGATTTGGGATGATTTACCACAGTGGACCTCTTCTGAAAGGAGAAATCCTTCCAAAAATAGCAGCTGACTCTACAAAGCAAAGTTGCAAGTACCAAAATGAAATAAAATAGGCTTATTTTAGAATAACTAAATCAGTTTTAATGAAACCCCTTCAGTTTCTAATCTTTTGCTCATGATGTTTTCCAGCTTTGAATTTTTCTGCCCTTCTTTTGCATGTGCACACACACATACACACAGACATGAACACTACACCATACACACACACACCCCACACACACATGCACACGCACACACACTATCTTTTTCTTAGCAACTTCGATTTATCCTTTAAGTGTCAACTTCCCAAAACTCTCAAGTCTTACTAAGAAAAGGTTAATTGCCTCTTTTCATAACATTTTCCATTGTATTTGAATAAAAATGCAATTTGCTTGGATTTCCTGGAAGACTTGAAGGTCTGGAAAAAGTTCTCTATTACTCACCATTTTCTCTCATTTTTCCCAAAGTGACTGGAATATACTAGATACTCAATATATATTTGTTGAATAATTGGAAAAAATGCATCGAAGTACCATAGCATGAATTAAATTTTCCCAATGGTTTAAAATAATGTTGGGTAATGGAATATGGAGACTTGATTCCACAGCAACTGGCTTTTGTATTGAAACTAAGTATTACTATCTGATTTTGACTTTTGAAAATAATACTTCTACAATACAAGGATTATTTTTTTAAGTGTGTGCATGAGTTAGTCTAAGGCTAATTATCTGAAACTCAGGGTGGATCTTAAAACATTTTAAGAGCTTAACTTTTTGCATTGAAATAGTTTCAGTTGATATTTCCATATCTTCTATAAAATAACATATTTCAGGATATTTATTTTATTTTATTTTTTATAGGTTTTTAAAATTTTTATTTATTTTTGAGAAAAAAGAAAGCGCGGGAAAGGGGCAGAGTGAGAGAGGGAAACAGGATCCAAAGCAGGCTCTGTGCTGACCCGAAAAAGCCCAATGTGGGGCTCCGACTCACAAGCTGTGAGATCATCACCTGAGCCAAAGTTGGACGCTTAACAAACTGAGCCACCCAGTTGTCCCACAGTTTTTCATATGATGTCAAACAAAGTGGTTTATACAGACTTTCTGGACTTTTACAATATGGAGCAGAGAACAGACTGCCACAAAGAAATTAAATAAAAACCAAAGCATTAAATGTATACACTCAATGCAAGAAAATTAAGTATTTTATGGCTTTATTATGCTTGTATAACACCTTTACTGACATATAGCAATACTGCTTAATCTCAGGTCTAAATCTTTAACATATCTTTTGTTCATCTGTATAACAGAAAAACAATCTATAAAATGCTCAGAAACTCCACACTAAGTGTGAGGAAGTCAGAGGCTATGCCACAGAGTAAGAATTCATGTCCCTTCAAAGGTCCTTCTAGCTGGACTCAGAATTTAGTTGACATGAGAGTTTGCCCTGCCATTACAGATGGGTCACTCATATAACATTTATTTCTGTTAATAACTTTTATTCTGGGAAAGACCCCCAACTTAGATTTTTCTGCATAATTAAGGGAGGGACAAAAGTTTCTCTTGAGCCCGCCACGTCTCAGGTGCCTTCAGCACAAAATAATCCACATGCCAAAGTGGCACATTCTGGGGAAAGAGGGTCCTGTCCTGAACTTCTTTAGTTACATGTTAATTAAAATTGAGAATTGCCTTTATATAGCTAAGATCTCAATGTTTAACTAATTTTTCGAGGTTAAAATGTTATAGAAATGTTAGTATGGGGGGCGCCTGGGTGGCTCAGTCTGTTAAGCATCCGACTTCGGCTCAGGTCATGATCTCGTGGTCTGTGGGTTTGAGCCCCGCGTCGGGCTTTGTGCTGACAGCTCAGAACCTGAAGCCTGTTTCGGATTCTGTGTCTCCCTCTTTCTCTGACTCTCTCCTGTTCATGCTCTCTCTCTGTCTCAAAAATAAATAAATGTTAAAAAAATTTTTTTTAATAAAAAAAGAAATGTTAGTATGGAAACTTCCTTTGAAAACTTGGAAAAGGTTTTCATATTCTAGATTTGTGTGATTTGAGAGTGCATCTTTTTTGGAAGAAAATGTGTTTTACAGTTTTCTTTTTTTTTCCTCAGTTAATATTCAAGGAAAGTTTTCTTTAAAATTTCATGGGAGATGTCACCTATAATTTTCCAATATCTCCAGATCAAGACAGTCTTTGAATTTCTGTACTTGATATAATTGACAACACATTTCACATAATGCAAATCTAAATTATTCAACAATAATAAAGCTAGATTGAAGGCCATAATTAACAATGGCCATATGAAAGAAACATTTGAAGATTTGGTAACAGTACCAACATATTAAAACATAGTGTTCTTTTGATTTTATAAACAACTTTGATGTAACAAAATTCCCTTCTATATCACATTTTGATTGATGTTTTTCATGAAAAGAAAGTAAAGTAAGGGCTTTATCTCCTGGAACCATTTAAGATAATATTTGACTTCCTTAATTTCGTTCACCTTCAAAGTACCTTCATTGATGTAGTGACTTGATTGCAAGTGTTAGTAATGTTAAGTTTACGATATTATGCATCCCATTTTATATAAGTAAAAAATTTCCATTTTAAATTAGTTAAAATCTAGAACTATTTGTTAAGAAGTCAATTTATAACACAGTACAAGGATTGTGCGGTTTTAGATTATCTTATCACACAAAGGCAAGACAAGTCAGTACCCCTCCATCCCTGACACCCTGTACCTTTGGATTAATGAATATTCCTCAGTACTTTTGTTTGCAATCAATAGATTTTGTTTTTTAGAGCAGTTTTAGGTTTAGGTGGTGGAAAGTACAGAGAGTTCTCATAGACTCCTTTACCTCCTACCTCCCACAGTTTCCTGTATTATTAACACCTTATGTTAGTGTTATATATTTATTACAATAAATGAGCCAATATTGACACGTTATTATTAAGTAAAGTTCATAATGTACATTAGTGTTGACTTTTTTTACTGTACAATGAGTTTTGACAGATGTATAATGTATAATGACATGTATCCAACATTATAGTGTCCAACAGACTAGTAGCCTCATTACCCTAAAAACCCCCTATGTTCCAAGGGATCACCACCACTCACCCAGCCTCTAAAATCCTTGATATTTTTGACTGTCTTCATGGTTTTGCCTTCTTCAGAAAGCCATACAATTGGAATCATACAATATGTAGAATTTTCAAACTGATTGCTTTCACTGAGAAAGATGCATTGAAGTTTCTCCCTGTTGTTTTGTGGCTTGACAGTTCTTTTGTTGTTGTTGTTGTTGTTATCTCTGAATAATATTCCGTTATATGAGTATACCACAGCTTCGTCACCGATTGAAGTATATTTTGATTGCTTTGAAGCTTTGGCAAGTATGAATACGTATTCTATAAAACATGCAGGCTTTTGTTTGGAGATAAATGTTCAATACCTTTGGGTAGTAAAAGCAAAGAGTGCAATGGCTGGGCCACATGGTAACAGGAAGTTAGGCTTTGTAAGGAAGTGCCAAAGTGTTTTCCAATGCAGTTGCCTATACATCCCCACCAGCAAGCAAGGAGAGAGTTCCTGTTGCTCCACAAGCTCAACAACATTTGGTGTTGTGAATTTTAGTTATTGTGATAGGTGTGCACTGGTACCTTGTTTTAATTTGCAATTCTCTAATGATAAATGATGTCGAGCATCTTTTCTTGTATGTACTTGCTTTCTGAATGTCTTATTTGATGAGGTGTCTTTCTAGATCTCTTCTCCAGTTTTTTAAATTGGGTTGTTTTCTTAATGCTAAGTTTTAAGAATTATTTGTATGTTTTAGATACCCATCCTGAATCAGATATGTGTTTTCCAAAGATTTTTTACTAGTCTGTTGCTTGTCCTTTCATTCTCTATATCTCATCTCTATAAACACATATTCTTTTTATTTAAGTTTAATTGTGGAAGGAAATTTTTAAGGTAAGGTACTCATTACCATTATCCATAATAACTTACAGTTTAGAGAGACAGCTGGTTTCCATGTTGAAGCTAATTTGCTATATGAAGACCAATTTTATTTAATTAATTCATTAATTTATTTGTAAACTTCTTTTAAGTTAATTGTTATATATTTTGAGAAAGATGCGGAGAGCAAGTGATACAGGGTCAAAGAGAGAAGGAGGCAGAATCCCAAGCAGGCTCCAACCTATCAGTGCAGAGCCTGATGTGAGGCTCAAACTCACAAACTATGAGGTCATGACCTGCTCAAAATCCAGGAAATCTCCCTGTGGTCCCCAGGCATTCCCTGTAAATTTTAGCCCGTGCTGCCTTGGCCTACTTTCTAGTGATGTTCATAGACTTTTCTGGAGTACATGATGGTAATATGTACTGTACCTGGATATAGGACCTAGGGTTCTGGATCTAGAGTTCTGGATCTAGGGTCTATCAAATGTTCCTTTATCACCCTTCATTTCTTCCATCTGAGCTTCTGATACCATGAGATACTTGCAGCTGTGATGCTTGGTCTTTTCTTGCTCATATTTTAAAGTTTTGGGGGATATATTGTTATGGAATGTATTAGTTTCCTATGGCAAATTACTATAGCAAGTTACCATAAATTTGTGGCTTAAAACAATACAAATTAATATTTTACATTCTGGAATACAGAAGCCCCAAATCAGGGGTGCCTGGGTGGCTCAGCTGGTTGAGTGTCCAACTCTTGATTTTGGCTCAAGTTATGATCTTGCGGTTTGTGGTATTGACCCCTTCATCAGGCTCTGTGCTGACAGCATAGAGCCTGCTTGAGTGTCCTTCTCCCTTTACCCCTCCCCTGCTAACCTGGGCATGCTCATTCTCTCTTTCTCTCTCAAAATAAATAAATAAACATTTAAAAAAAAAGAAGCCCCAAATCAGTTACCTGGGTTAAAATAAAGATGTCTATCAGGTTTGTTTTCTTTCTGGAGGCTCTAGGGCGATTCTGTTTTCTTGCCTTTGCTGGCTTTCATGTCCTTCCAGAGGATGACTACATTCCTGAGTTCATGACTCTTCTTTCTAAAACTCTTGCTTCTAGCATCACATTTCCTACTTCTGTATCAGATCTCTCTAAGCCTAGCTTTTATAAAATTACTTGTGATTACAGTTTAGACACAACTAGATAATCTAGGAAAATCTCACCACCTTTAGACCCTTAATCACATTTCCAAAGTTCCTTTTGCCATATAAGGTAACTTCCATCACTTCCAGAGATTAGGACATGGTATCTTTGGGGACCATTATTCACTTTATCATGTGGAATTTCATTGCAGATCTCACCTATGAATTTTTGGATTTTGTAACCTAATTTATACTTTGTCATTTTTATGAAAAACTTGTTGGGGTTCAAATATGTTCTGACTCACATCTTTATCCATGCATCTTGTTCCTTTCCTATTTATTTAATGGAAATTATTTATAATCCTTCAATAAATTACTCCTTTTCTTTGGACAAATGAAATATTTACCTAGCTTAGTTCTGCAATAACTGAAGAAAAAATACTATAGAAATATAAATAATAGAATGGACAACTCATTTCATAAACTATTTTCCTGTTTTTTTAAAATAAATATAAGGTTCAGGACCTCATATCTTGAAAGGGAAAATTTAGTTAATTTGTTTTATACACATTTATAAATATCAGGATAAGTCCAAAAGTATTACGTATCAGTAGATAATAATAATAATGATAATAATAATAGTAGTAAAAATAATTATTATTTAGTTTATATATTCTCAACATCAATATAACTTTAACTTTAGGTTATTATTATCCCAACAACTAAGGCTAATAAACCTTATTTTTACAGTGTTCATAATACCAAATGTTTTTTTTCTATATCTGTAGACAATATCATTTGCCTAAGTGGTGCAAAATAATTTTGTCAGAGAATTTTTTAACACCCCCAAATTTGGTAATTTTATGTAGGAAACGTTTAATATTTAATAGCCCAACTGCCCAAGGTACAAGATGTGAAGTAACCATGTTTAACAACTGGGGAGAAGGGGTATAAACTAACTATGTAATACATGATAAGCAGAATGCACAGTTTCTAATAGAAAACTTGTCTACACATAGTAGTAGCAAAAAGTCATTCAGTCATTTAACTTGCAGCAATGGTATTACAGATTTCTGTATAAATTAGCAAACTTTGACTCTTTTTTTTAATGATTATTTATTTATTTTGAGAGACGAAGAGAGCGTGTGAGAGCATTTGAGTGAGAGAGTTCTTCCATCTCAGCCTGTGTCATGACATTTACAATGTTTTCCACCAGGTCATCAATGTGACTAGTCATGCCATCAATTCTTCCAACTATCTGGTAAGACACTGTCTGAAATTTATCTTGAATCTGTTGCAGAAGTGTCTGCACCACCAAGGTAAGATCCTGCATAGCCTTGGGGTCAGTCTCTACCACCTTGCCGCTTCTCAGCTTGGTGGTAATGTCTCAAACCATCTCAAGCCGAGCGAGGACAGAGACCACTTGTGTGACTGTGGGGTGTGTGGTAACTGTAGTTTGGCTCCCACACAGGAAGAGTCTGAAGGTCTTGCACTCCCCTTTTATGGTTGCTCCTGTTTGTTTTACTTGTTTTTAATAATTATGTTAATTTATTTGTTGTTCATTTCCTGTCTCCACCATAAGGCATCATCTCCATCAGGGAAGTCTTTGTCCATCTTGCTTTTTGCTCCATTTCCAGTGCCTAATGAGTATTTATTTATCAATAAATGAGTGAATGAAGTGAGCATTAAGAACATATTGAGAGGTGAGTAACCCCAAAGCTATCCCATGCAGATCATAGTACTGTATTCATTCCATAAATATAAAAAATTCCCATGTTTGACCCCAGCATGGGAAACAAAGTGAGGTCAGTGGCGGGGATGAAGCTGGCAGGTTACTTGACCTTACTTTTTTTTTTCCAGATTAAGTATTTTCCCCCTTACAAACTTACTACAAAATTATAGCAAGCAAACCATTTTGGCCATTGAACTTTGGGCTCTAAAACAAATCCTAAAACCATTTTACCTTTCAGAGTAAGGTGATTCGTTTAATACATTGCTTAATAGAAGGTCACAAAGATTTATTATGCTTTCTAAAAGTTAAATAATTTAAGTTCTCACATTTATGTCTATCAGCCATCAAAATGGATCATTGCATACGATCTGGAGTAAGGGTTCAACTTCATTCTTTTACATAGAATATGTAAATATCCAGTTTTGCTAGCACTATTGGTTTGAGGCCTTCTTTTACCTATTAAATTGTCTTGACACTTGCATGAAAATCAATAAAGTATAAACATATGGATTAATTCAATTATATTTCATTGATACATATTTCTTATCTATATGCCAACACAACACTCTGTAGATTTGTATTAAGTTTTGAAATTATGAAATGTGCATTCTTTGACATTCTTTTTTTAAAAATTCTTTTAATGTTTATTTTTAGAGAGAAAGAGACACAGAGTATGAGTGGGGAAGGGGCAGAGAGAGAGGGAGACACAGAATTTGAAGTAGGCTCCAGGCTCTGAGAGCTGTCCTCACATAGTCTGACATGGTGCTTGAACCCATGAACCATGAGATCATGACCTGAGCTGAACAGCCTACTGAGATGACACCCCTCTTTGACATTCTTTTTCATGAGCGTTTGGCTCTTTGAGGTCTTTTTGCATTTACATGCATGTGAATTTTGAAACTGTCTTGTCAATTTCAACAAGCTAGTCACGTGGATTTTGATAAGAATAATGTTGAATCTATAGATAAATTTGGGGAGCATTTTCCATCTTAACAATATTCAGACTTTTTATCCATGAACATGTAATGTCTTTCCATTTAGTTGGGTCTTCTTTAATTTCTTTCAACAATGTTTTATATTTTTCCATGAGGTCTTTCACTCTTTTTGTTAAATGTATCACTAAAGTATTTTATTCCTTTATGTGCTATTTAAATGGAATGCTTAATTAATTTCATTTTCAGATTGTTTATCACTACAGTACAGACATTCAGGTTATTATGTATATTAAGTCTTGAAAACTTGCTAAACTCATTTAATATTTCCAAACTTGTGTGTATATGTGTGTGTGCATGTGTATGCGTGTGTGTGTGTGTGTGTGTGTGTGTGTGTGTACATGTGTGAATTTCTTAGGATTTTCTATACACAAGATTATGTCATCTGCAAATATAAAGAGTTGTACTTCTTCATTTCCTAATGATAAACCTTTATTGATTGATTGATTGCCTAGTTGCCCTGGCTAGACCCTCCAGTGAAACACCAGACAGAAATTGTGAGAGCAGACATCTGATTTCAATAGAGAATCATCCAATCTTTCACCATTAAATAGGATGTTAGTTATGCAATTTTAGTAAATGACCTTCACCAAGTCAAATAATTTCTTTTTTCTTCCTAGTTTGGGTTTTATTATGTAAAGATATTGGATTTTGTCAAATGCTTTTGCTACATCTATTGAGATAGCCATGCCATTTTTTCTTTATTATATTAATATGGACTATTATATCAATTGATCTTCCAGTATTAAAGCAACCTTGAATTCTTGGAATAAATCTCCTATGGCTATAATATATAATTCTTTTTTATATGTTGCTATTTGGGGCTTGCTAAAACTTTGTTAAGAATTTTTTTGTCTATAGTTGTAAGTTATACCGGTCTATAGTATTTTTTTGTGATGTCATTTTCTTGTTTAAATGGTAAGGTAATAGTGGCCTCATGGAATGAGCTGGAAAACTCTCTTCTGCACTAATTTCTTTTCCTTAAATGTTTGGTAGAATTCACATATGAAACCATCTCGACCAGGATTTTTCCTTGTGGGAATTTTTAAAATTATAAAATAAATATGTGTCCTAGTTATAGGTCTATTGAGATATTCTATTTCATTTTGAATTGTTTTGGGAAGTTAGTGTCTTTCTAAGAATGTGTCTACTTTACCTAGACTACAACAATACCTTGGAAATATCACCTGTTCAAGTCCAGAGCACCATAATAAAAGACCTATCTCAATAAAGTGTCAAGTAAATTGTTAGGTTTCCTAGTGCATGTAAAGGTATATTTACACTATACTGTATTCTATTAGGTGTACAATAGCATTATGTCTAAAGGAACATACATACTTTAATTAAAAAATACTTTATTGCTAAAAAATAGTAGCACTTATCTGAACTTTCACGGAGTCATGATCACTGATCACAGATAACCATAACACAGAAAAAATAATGAAAAAGTTTGGAATATTGCAAGAATAGCCAAAGTATGTCACAGAGACACAAAATGAGCAAATGCTTTTGGAAAAATGGCATCGATAGACTTGCTCCAAACTTCAGTTTGTAGAAAACTCAGTATCTGCAAAGTGCACAAAAAGTGAAGTGCAACAAAGTGAGGTGTGTGTGCATCTAATTTCATTGCATAAAATTTTCGTTGTGTTCTCTTATATTCCTTTTTATTTCAATGAGATCAATAATGATATCACCTCTTTGATTCCTGATTTAAGTATTTGATATTTTTTTCTTTTCTGTTATTTTTTTTCACCACTATGGATTTTCTACTGGTTATTTCTTTAAATGAAGATACAATTTTCTCTACTGATGACATTAAAATAACTAATATCATTTAGCACCGGCACTAACCAGGAGGAATTATATAGGCCACAGCACTGAGCAGTAGTTTAGAAGTCCCTTGCTATGCCAGATGTTAATCTTCTGTTTCTGAACCATGGAGAGGTCCAAGGATACTCAGAAGAGGTTGGGAAGCAATCCAGGCACTTGGAGAAGCAGTTAGTACCATCTGGTACAAAAGTTTTTCAATATTTTAATGACTGGTACAGCTGTATTTGCACTCACCTACTGAATAGCAGTCTTATTTATAATTCTCAAGACTGTTTCTTGATGCAGCTTTCTTTTTGTTGTGAGTCCTGGAATTGGGTAGTAGTAATGCTTATATAATTCTACCAATATAATAAAATACCCCTGAATTTCATACTTTAAAAGGGAGGATTCTACAGTATATAAATTATATTTCAATAAAACTATCATAAAAATGTGTTAAAATAAAAATCAATGAATTTTCCATGAGTTCCAAATTGAGAATATTAATAATTAGTATGAATTTAGATCATTTTGGTTTGAAAGGTGGCCTATAATTTCTAGGTTTATAATTAGATTGATCTGTTTCTCAAAGAGGTAAAGGTAAAAATAATTTAAACATTTAAGTATTATTTTAAATGTCTCAAAACTATTTTTGCAACATTTTAGTATATGAATGTACTTTTAAACTCTACACTATGCGTTTGGTTTGACTCCATAAAAACTATAGAGGTCTTGGCAGTAAATTACGTTTAAGAAGCTCTAAGGTGTCTTCCAGAACTGTGAATGATTTACTTATAAAAGGATGACATTTAACTATGCACCTTTTGAGGGTCCCTGGAGTAAAATGAAACACTGTGTTCTTTGTTGATCTTATTTGGTACCCCTGTGGAGATTAGTGAAAAATTATTATCTTTCTTGACTTAAAGAGCTATTTCTTATGTTAATGGTAAAGTGAAAGTAACATACCTCATATGGGATATAAAAAATGTTAACTTTTTTTTTTTTTACCCTCAAGGAATTATAGTCAGTCATAAACTAGGTAAAAAGGATGAGATCATTACTTAGGTTGGAACCATTTCAAATAAAAGAAGACATGAAACTTGCATATGTCAAGATTTTTGAAAAGTTAACATTAAACCACACACTTTAAAAAAGTATTTTTAAGAAGTCAATTTAATCTTATTCAAGTAAAAATGCATAAAAGCTGAATAATTTCCCATATTTGTCCTGGTGAGTAGAAATAGAAAAATCATAAAAATATTACGTTATAATGCCATTATATTTAAAAGCATGACACATATATGACTTGACTATTAATTAAATTAAATTATAAATAGTAGGTGAATTCCTAAATTTTAAACTTTAAATCATTTGAGTGTAATTCTAAGTTATCGAGTGATAACTTAGTACCATATTAATAATTTGTCACTCTTTTATTTATAACAATAAATCAGAGGACTATTCCAATACTGATGTTTACTTTTTTCCTGTAGATCTTAAAGCAGAGTTCCATAGAATCAGTATTATCTTATCATCTTCATTATCGTCATCATCACTAATTTTATTAATCCCTATATGTACAATTATATGTGATTTACTGGAGTATCATCTGATATGATCCATGAAACCTTATATAGTGACTTGTCTCTTCACCATTTAACTTTCTTTAAACCAAGTGTCTTTCTTATTTAAAAATTAATGATCTGGAAAAGAAAATCAGAAACTCTGGATTTCAATTCAAGCTCTCACTTTCTCTAGTGTAATGGCACAGTGCCATCAGCCTATCATGTACAAATGCCATGTATAACACTAAGTATTTTGTAAATTTCCTTCAGTCCATAAATTTTGACTATGTATCTCATTTCCTACAAAAACATTTCCAATATATTGACTTCTACAATCCAACTGACTTGTCACATAACATATTAGATAAGCTGCTAAAGTGTCATAGACAAAACTAAGTCTGAGACAAAATTAATGAAGGTATTTTATTCATAAACTTGCAGGGAGAGAAGCTACCTAAATCACTTTGGTTTCAGCAGGATTCAAAGGTGTTAGAAAGGAGAGTCGATTTTAAAGAATAAGAAGAGGAAACGCTGAGACAGTTTCTGGCAAGTGTTCTAGGAGTTATTTGCAAGTGGAGGAGAATTTCTAATTAGTATTCAGATACATTTAGCAGTCATTGGTTGGCTTTAAGAGGGCAAATTTGTTGGCATTTCAAAAGCGAGAAGATTGTTAAATGCTAGGGCCCCAGCATTTTCTGTGACTCATCATTTCTTGGAATAAATGGTGATGAATGTGTGTTTGTTGTGGTCAGACTGTAATAATGGTCCTTGAGGGGAGGAGGCTACCATGACAGGGAATTTCTCAACAGAAAGATTTTGACTACAAATTTATAAAATCAGAATCATGAATAGGGCAATTAATTTAATGTCTCATACTTTTTTAAGTGTTTATTTACTTTTGAGAGGGAGAGAGAAAGAGACAGAGAGAGAGAGAGAGGAGGGACAGAGAGCAAGGGAGACAGAGGATCCAAAGCAGTTTCTGGCCCCAGAGAACTTAAAGCCCGATATGGGGCTGAAACTGACGAACGCATGAGATCATGACCTGAGTCGAAACCAAGAGTCAGACACTTAATCGACTTAGCCACCCAGGCTCATACTTAAAGTACATATAAAAATTAAATTAGCAAAGAGGATAGTTTTAAAATTAAAAAAATAAATAAATGAACTGAATTCCAGAATACCTGGGACATGGGGTGAATTACATTGGGAAAATAGAAAGTTCTAATTTTTACCCACCACATGAATGTAAATCAAGACTATATTTACTACACAAAATATTCTTAGTGACATTTTTGTATTTGTCATATTTTGTATTTGTCACACGCACTAATGATTTTTGGTTTAAATTCATAGACTGTTTGCTCATTGGTTAATTTGGTTTATTTTTCCTTGCTTTAACCTTTTCTAAATATAACTCAGATTTCACCTTTAATCTCCATAAATGATAAGTGAATTTTCTGTATAAAATATTGTTTTCTATTTTTTAATAAAACAACTTAGAACTATTTTTTCTGGTATTGTCATTGCTTTAAAACCATTGCATCATACTTGAACATTTAGTGTATGTGTAATGCATGAGCACGTGAATCTACAGCTAAACCCACGAAAAAAACGCCCACGATCGAGCAGTGACTCGCCAGTATCATTTCTCCTTTCTTCCATCTGACTTTCACTAGGCTTTTTACAACATCACCCATAGAAATTAAAAAATTTTTCATGGATACATATTTAAGAATATAGTAAATATTCATTTTCATTGGTGTCTTAAAAAGCTCAAATAAACAGGGGCACCTGGGTGGCTCAGTTGGTTGAGTGACTGACTTCGGTTCAGGTCATGATCTCACGGTTTGTGATTTTGAGCCCCGCGTCGGGCTCTGTGCTGACAGCTCAGAGCCTGGAGCCTGCTTGGGATTCTGTGTCTCCCTCTCTCTCTGCCCCTCCCCTGCTCATGCTCTGTCTGTCTCTCAGAAATAAATAAACATTAAAAAAAAATTTTAAAAAACCTCAAACATCATTTGTAAATGTAAGTCTTTAGATGAATGCAGTTTTTCATGTTTTAAATTAATATTTTGCATTTTTAAGTGTTGTGAAGATGATTTCTTTTTTTGCCTAATTTATTTGTGTAATTTTCACCTTAAAAGGATGCACATTCAAGAGACTGTTGTTGCATTAAATCTCAGACTTTTGGGTAAAGCAGATGCCCCTAGGAATAAAATCTTACCAACACATTAATCCATGATGGCCTAATAGCTATATTGAAACTTTCCTATTTTATAATACAAAATGAATGAAAGGAAAGTGGCCATTTCTATTATTTAGCTTGTTTTCTAGTTGGCAGTATTATGGGTAATTATGGATGTAATTTTAGAAAATGAATTGTTAATTCATTTCAAATCTTAATCATAAACTTTCAAAATTGCAACAAAAACTACTAAATGTGGTTGTTTGAACCGAATAAAACTCTGCTGACTTGAACTTCACAATTATCCTATCATTGTTTGTAGGAACTTGTATAATGTTCTAACATTATATAATGTTGAAAATCTTAAAAAAGAATATTTCAAAGGTCTTCTACATGCATGTCCACCCCAAAAATACGATATTCAAAAATGCTTTTAAACTAAGTTCATATATTTATAATATGTATGTGAGTATAAAATTTATTTAAAAATTTTTTTTAGTATTTGTTTATTTTGGAGCTAGACAGAGGGTGAGTGGTGGAGGAGCAGAAAGAGGGAGACACAGAATCCGAAGCAGGCTCGAGGCTCCCAGCTGTCAGCACAGAGAGGATGCGGGGCTCAAACCCACAAACTATGAGATCATGACCTGAACCACATTCTGACACTTAACCAACTGAGCCACCCAGGCGCCCCAGTATAAAATGTATCGAAAACATTGAAGAGGGGTGCCTGGGTGGCTCAATCAACTGAGCAGCCAACTTCAGCACAGGTCATGATCTCATAATTCATGAGTTTGAGCCCCATGTGGGGCTATGTGCTGACAGCTTGGATCCCGGATCCTGCTTCAGATCTGTGACTCCGTCTCTCTCTGCCCCTAACCCACTCACATTCTGTCTCTCTCTCTCTCACAAAGTTAATAAACATTAAAAAAACTAAAACAAAACAAAACAAAGCTTACTGAAGAGTTGAATTGTATGGGCTCCTTCACGGATTTCACATTATTTATCTACCTACTATTTCAGATATATGAAACATACAGTTACTATTTTCTTTAAAGTCCATTATAAATAATATGCATATTTCCAACTTAACTTCACATGCAAATTTGGTAAATTAACAGATTTATCATAGAGAATACTATTCATATTGGCAATATTAAATTCATATTACACGTTTTATACAGAAGAAATATTTTATATTAGAATATGCTATTTTAAGGGAAAAATCAATCATAAAAAAATTGAAATTACCAACTGGACCAGAAATCCTGCATGTGATTGAGAGGCGATATAAACCACAAAATGATAAAAGGTTTGTTATTTTTAAATTTTATTCATTTATTTTGAAAGAGAGAAAGAAAGAGAGCATGAGCAAGGAAAGGACAGAGAGAGAGAGGGGGAGAGAGAGGATTCCAAACAGGCCCAATGCAGGGTTCATTCCCATGAACTGCAAGACCATGACCTGAGGTGAAATCAAGAGTTGGATCCTTTTTTTTTAATTTTAATTTATTTTTTTAATTTATTTAAAATATTTAATATATTTAATTTTATTTACTATCTAAGTTAGTTAGCATATAGCGCAACAATGATTTCAGTAGATTCCTTAATACCCCTTACCCATGTAGCCCATCCCCTCCTCCCACTATCCCTCCCAACAACCCTCTGTTTGTTCTCTATATCTAAGAGTCTCTTATGTTTTGCTCCACCTCCCTGTTTTTATATTATTTTTGCTTCCCTTCCCTTATGTTTTTCTGTTTTATATCTTAAAGTTCTCATATGAGGGAAGTCATATGATATTTGTCTTTCTCTGAGTGACTAATGTCGCTTAGCATAATACCCTCTAGTTCCATCCATGTAGTTGCAAATGGCAAGATTTCATTCTTTTGATTGTAGAGTAATACTCCATTGTATATATATACCACCTCTTCTTTATCCATTCATCCATCGATGGACATTTGGGCTCTTTCCATATTTTGGCTATTGTTGATAGCACGGCTATAAACATTGGGGTGCATGTGCCCCTTCGCGACAGCATACCTGTATCCCTTGGATAAATACCTAGTAGTGCAATTGTTGTGTTGTAGGGTAGTTTTTTGAGGAACTTCCATACTGTTTTCCAGAGTGGCTGCACCAGTTTGCATTCCCACCAACAGTGCAAAAGAGATCCTCTTTCTCTGCATCCGCCCCAAAATCTGTTGTTGCCTGAGTTGCTAATGTTAGGCATTCTGACAGGTGTGAGGTGGTATCTCATTATGGTTTTGATTTGTATTTCCCTGATGGTGAGTGATGTTGAGCATTTTTTCATGTGTTGGTTGGCCATCTGGATGTCTTCTTTGGAGAAGTGTCTATTCATGTCTTTTGCCCATTTCTTCACTGGATTATTTGTGTTTTGGGTGTTGAGTTTGTAAGTTCTTTATAGATTTTGGATACTAACCCTTTATCTGATATGTTGTTTGCAAATATCTTCTCCCATTCTGTCGGTTGCCTTTTAGTTCTGCTGATTGTTTCCTTTGCTGTGCAGAAGCTTTTGAATATGATTAGGTCCCAGTAGTTCAGTTTTGCTTTTGTTTCCCTTCCCTCCGGAGACGTGTTGAGTAAGAAGTTGCTGCGGCCAAGGTCAAAGAGGTTTTTACCTGCTTTCTCCACAAGGATTTTGATGGCTTCCTGTCTTATATTTAGGTCTTTCATCTCTTTTGAGTTTATTTTTGTGTGTGGTGTAAGAAAGTGGCCCAGGTTCATTTTTCTACATGTCGCTCTCCTGTTTTCCAGCACCACTTGCTGAAGACACTGCCTTTATTCCATTGGATATTCTTTCCTGCTTTGTCGAAGATTAGTTGGCCATACATTTGTGAGTCCATTTCTGGTTTCTAGGTTCTCTATTCTGTTTCATTGATCTTGTACTGTTCTTGTGCCAGTACCATACTGTCTTGACGGTTACAACTTTGTAATATAGCTTGAAGTCCGCAAGAGTTGGATGCTTAACTGACTGAGCCACCCAGGCACCCCAAGAGTTTTTTTTAGAGTAATTTAGTTTGTAGACAAAATTATTGGAACAAAATTATAATTGCTGAGATTTATAAAACATCTTATCTATTAGATAAGAACTCTTTTAGTCATTCATATTAAAAGAAGGAACAGATAAACTAAGTAACCTGTCAAAATTCACATAGTGAGATGGTGGAAGAACAGATATTGAATATTGACAGGTTTTTTGCAAGTCCAACTCCTAAAAAAGAGTTAGATGGGCCCTTTATAAAATTTGGATATTGGCATGTTATAGTTTATCTGAATTTATTAGTCTGTGCTTGTGGAATGACATTCTAGAAGACGTTCTGATATGACTGGAAAACTTCGGCTGTATATTCATGTTTAGAGATTCATAAGACACATGTATAGAATAAAAACTCTGTGATGCACTGAGTTGATGAAATTATGTCAGCAACTGCTAAACTTATTTCAACATGGAGAACTGTTTTCATGGAATACATGGGAACACAATCACTAGGTCAATAATATTAATAATAAGTTTTAAATAATTTGTACCTGTTTTACCCTGCAAAAATAAAGAACTAGAATACACAGAAAAATATAGTTTTTACTAGTCAGTAAAATGTAGTTTTTACATAGGCGTCTCAGTATTGAGAGAAAAGTACTCATAGAAACTAAAATGATAGACCAGTAGAGCAAAAGATAGATTCATAGCATAAAAAGTAATGAATATGAGTAATAAAGTAGAATGATGTAGTGGTTAACATTACATGCAAGATGCTCACATTTTTTCTTTCACTTATAAGCTGGTCATATCTAGCTGCTTATTCTCACTTTGTTCAATGCGGGTCTTTAAATTTCTTTTCACAAAGTTATTCACTTCATTTTGGTTCTAATGGTATTATTCTTGATTTAAGATCCACTCTTATTTATTTATGCTTATTAATTTCTTGGACTAATCAGTATTTATATCTTCCTCTATCTTAAGTTGTTTTTTTTTTAACAGCTTCTCATGTCCCTTTGGTTTTCTCACACACAACCCCCCCCCCCCCCATCCTGTTGTTATATGCAAAATTTAAATTCTGGGTTTTGATGGATATGCTTTCTCTTTTTCATGTCCCTATCTGGGGTGCCCACATTTGAGGAAAATTTGGTTATAAACTCATGGGTGCAAGTGCAGTGTCTTTCAGGAAACTATTTATCAATTACTTTTTTTGCAACCAGTTGCCCAGAGGGAAATCTGATGTCTTTCTGATTTATGTTCCTTAGTATATGACCTGCTTTTACTATCTGGAAACATTTAGAGTTTTCTCAACATCTTTACTGTTAGTCTAAATTTCACTCTAATGTATACAGATACAGAAATTTTACTTATCGTCCATGTTGGTTATTCCACGGACATTTCCATGTGAAGAGGTGTTTCATCTTTCTTAAAATTTGGAGATTTTATATTCATTTTTTAAAGACTGTCTGATCTCCATTTTTATGTTTCACTCTTGCTCGAATTCTTATTATTCATATATTGGCATTTCAACTTCTAACTTTTTTATCATTTAGGTTTCATTTTATATTTTCTCTTTTTCCTCTCTTCTTGCCCTTTGGAGGCAAGTTTCAATTTGATCTTCCAATTTACTAATATATTTTTCAAATGAATAAAATCAGGTGTTTGTCCCATTACCTTAATGTGTGTTTTCTTATTACATTTTTCAGTGTAGTATTTCCATTTTGGTCTGTCCAGCTATTTTTCTTCTGATATGGCTAGTAGTTTCTTTTATTTCTTCCAATAGTTCTGATAGAGTTCTCAGTGTGGTCCAGTGTGCCTTTTTAAAATAGCTTTGTACTCTTCAGATGCCTAATTCTGATTAATTCATGGTCCACTCAAGTTATTGATCATTCTACCTTTAATATGTGTTGGTTAAAACTGTTGAGCCTTGATCTGTGTGCATGTCAGTGACTTTATGTTGAAAGGAAGGATACACATCAGTGGAGAATTCTAGCAAACACTCCTGCTTATAACAACTCCATGGGTGATGACTCCTGTCAGGGATTCATAGGGAGAAATATCAATGGGAGAAGGTATTTTTTTTTTTAGATTTAAATCTGCAAATGCAGGAAATTGAGAGAAGGAAGTGATGAGAGATTGAAAGTCCAAATGCAATGATCACCGTAAAGAAACACGGAGAGAGACAAATGTCAGGATTTAAAAAGCTTGCCTCATATCTTTCCTGTCAATATTGCTTCTGCCTGTAGCTACACTCCCTTACAAATATACACACCAATTCGAAATAGTCTTCCATTTGCCCCACGGGTTTTCTGAGTTTGTTAATGTTATTGGTGGTGACTATTTGGTGGGAGTTTCTGAATTCATGTTTCCATATCCTTTGCATATTCTTTCAGTGCTAATTTGGAGAAAGTACCCAGCAGCCCTTATTTTTTACACATCTTGTGAGGAAACTAAATCTTAATTTACCTTCAGATTTGCAGGTTCATGTAAATAGAGTGGATGTGTGGGCACTCGATACATTTTAAATTAGCTGAAAGATCTTGTTGATATCAATTTTCTCATGGTAAATATGTTAAGTATTAAGGTATTACATTATTAATACATAACATTGGATTACAGAACCCTAAACTCTAAATCAGTTTTATATTCTAATAGACACATTTCTTTAGTGATATGGAGACCGAAAAAAGTCTCTTCTCTTCAGATACAGTGAAAATGCAGTATAGCTTATAGATCCTTTAAGTGTCTTTCATATTGCAATTAACAATGATACTTTAAAGGGTGGCCCTGAAAATTGGGCAAAATCAATGAACCATACATTATAAGATTACCCACAAGCAAGATAAAGTTTTCCATTATATAAATCAATCAGTGCATCCATGTGTGTCATTTATGATTTTTATCCAAAGTGCAAGTATAGTATTATGCAATGTTCTTTCACAAGATAAATAATTTTCCCTAATATTCAATTATTTAAATAAAAGTATAACTCTGGTTATCAAGTTCACATGGACAGTAAAGACAAAATAGAGTTAAAAGATAAAAAAAAACTTTTGGAATATGCGATATAAAATCACAACTTGAATGTTACAGTAGTAGTACTAACAGTGATACAATATTTCAAGTGTAGAAATCTGCTCCAAGGGGATTTAGCTTCTTTAAAAATGTATCTGTCATTTTCCATTATATCCGATAGCCAAGCACTTCATATATTCACTATAATCATTCTGTTTGCAAAATACTTCATTCTCTATAACAACTCTCATTTTGATAACATAAGGTGATATTACAGGTGATATAACATAACTGCATAAAATATTGTTTCATTTTAGAACTTCAGAACGACTGCTGTAGAACATCCAATATAATAGTGAACAATACTTATGGAAATTATAAAACCCTGTTCACAAACAGGGATAGGTGAATCAGACAAGTGGAAACTTAGTCTCCTTTCTGCATAGCACAAAATAATTAATCTTCAGAATTGCTTAACTAAGGGAACATGTAGAAAAAAATAATTTTTAGCATTCATAACTTACGTTGTTATGATTCGCCTGGGTGTATAAATTCTAATAGCCCAAAATGGCTCTGGAAACAATATTGAAGCCTGTTAAAGATGTAGAAGTAAAGCACTAAGGCCTCATATCTCATTTGTTAGAATTCTTTTCAGCGCTTTCGTGGTTCTGTATTCTCAGTATTAAGCTCTTCTGGTAGGGCTTTCTTTCAGAACTAACAAATGAAATTCCATTGCCTGGGCTCGAGAAAGTTGCTAGGGCAAAAGAAAAATCAGAAAGAGAAAAAGGAGTGAGTATTTCCTTCTCCCTTATGGCTGTGGAAATGCAGACACTATTCTGCATCAAGAAGCTAGTTTTGATAAAGCGATGAATTGAGAAAATTAACAAAAGCTCAATCTTACTTGGTTTAAATGTGAATAGTTGTATGAATATGTATAATCGTGTTCAGGTAAGTGTTTGATAAACACATACTTTAAGTCAAATATTTCACAGAGATTGTTGCTATGTGCTCCAAAATACAATCTTTAATCCATAAATATCTGTGCTTCTATTTGGTTCTCTTCCTTAACTAATAGTTGCCATGTTAATAATATGCAGGATTCCTGTCTGTATTTTTATAAGCATTTAAACACTTGTAAATTCCTTTATAAAACCAGAGAAGTAACTAGATTTACCATCCTTCTATGAATGAAAGCATAAACTATGACTTAGATAGATGCCTTTATAACACAAATAATTTAAAAGTCTTTCACATTTAAAATAAAAAATAAAGGACTCAATATAAATGGTGGCCCCAAAACTTGGACAAAATCAATGAATTGTGCATTAGTTGTTAACTGCTGGTTTTTGACTGTCTTTCCCTTTTCAACAGTATTTAGATTTTCTTTGCAACATCTTTGTAACCATGACAGCTAAAATATACACTCCTTTAAGGATGGGCCCTACCTATTCAATCCACCGCTTTATCCTCAAACACTTATCGCAGTTTCTGACACACAGAAATGATTTACTAAATTTTTATTGGAAAAAAAATGAATACTGTAATAGATAAATGATAGGTCATTGCGGATTTGGTATTTGAAATGGTACTCCATACTGTGTTGCATATATAGAAAACACAAAATGTTTAAAATAGATGGATAGATTATAGTGCTTACCAGAATTAAATGGGCACCTTAGGTCTGAAAATAAAGTTAGAAAAAATATTTTGGAGACCCTTGATTTCCAAACTAAAATAGTTTTGAACTTTGGTATATATGAGCAAAACACTTCAATTTCTATTTTGGAAATCAGTAACTGTTAAGTAATATAGAAAAACCAGGGACTAGAGTCAGGAAGCTCCATTAAATTGGTAATTAAAGTATAAATGTATTTAATAAATTCATTTTTAAAAGCTAAAATAATTTCTCAAATATATTGCTATAACATATACTGTAGTAATAATTAAATAAAATGTAAAATGTATAAACTGAAGCCTTACAGAGTCAAAATAAAGAAAAATTTATAACTCATCAACTTATAATAACCGTGAAATTTTGGGGACATAGCTAAAATCTCAAGGCAGTCCAAACTGTCTTAATATCTGAAGCATAAAAGCCAGGAGATGATAGAATTTTCCTTGTTTAGAAATACTTTATCTCCAGCTCTTATACTAAATGTGGAGCAATTATGTATTAAATGAATAAACAATTGTTATAAAATTTGAATATTTGTTCCTTGTTCCAGGGGTTTCCAATGAGCTTTTACTAAAATATCAGACGTTTTGATTTGCCAAGACAAATACATGCAATCTATAATATCCAGAATCAAATTCTTCAAAATCTAATTATAAATTTATTAATGAGTTATACATATTAAGAATCCTAACATGCAGAATACCTTGCTTTAATTAATTTAATCTACTTTATGTTAGGCAAGGAGGCCCCGAGTAGTCTGTGCTACTTCTGTTTGTCCCTCAGGCATGTATTTCTTCTAATCCTTTTAAAAATGTCTGGAGGTTTGTGGGTGAAGATAAGCCTATTAGCCTGAATAATATTTAATTAGAAGGTGGCTTAGGCTTTGTAGTTATTCTCCGATGTATGGGTATCAGAACTGGATATCAGCATAATGTGGAGAGTATGTACCAATAAAGGAAATGAGTACCGGCGTTGATAAATCAGGAAATGGGTTGTGTTTTGGTGGTTCCACTTTCTCAACTTAACTGCCCAAAGCGGCAAAACAAATATTGCCTGTAAAAGACTTGAGTTCAAAACTGGAGTGTTATAACCTGTGATTCCCTAAACCATTTAAGTTCCCGTGCTGGTGGCCACAATTAGGACTAATTTATTTTCAGGAAGCTTTAAGAGGTCAGTAAACAACTTGAACCCAATGGGCAGTTGAAAGCCCACTTCTGCGCACATAATACCTCCTAGTCCAGGAAAATCTGATCCAGTTTGATACCACAAGTCACTCACTGCATTTAAAAGATCATATAAGAAGGAAATATCACACATTTAAGCAATTAGGCTATTAAATATCTTACATGAAGTAGAAGTTTTTAAATATGGTGCTCTACTTCAGACTAAAGCAAATGGAAATTGGGTAATTATAATCACTAAGCTCCAAGGAAGTGGCATTTAGTCCTCCACAAGTACACTAAAATACAGAGAAAAGCAATTTTGTTAAAACTAAAAGAGATATGTACAAATCAAAATAGAACATCTGTAAGTGTGAGTGAGGCAGTAAAAAAGGAGGATATCCAATGTCCATGAAACCAGGAACGAGACAAAGAAGAATGTTGAGTAACCAGACAGAAAAGCTTAGTGCAGGGTTTCTCAATCTCAACACTATTAACATTTTAAGCCAGAGAATTCTATGTTGTGAAAGGCTGTCCTGCGAAAACAGCAGTATCTCCAGACATTGCCAAATGTTCCATGGATGTTGAAATCACCCCTGGTTAAAAATCAATGTCTTAGAGAAAGGAGTTATGCAGTGGATTAAAAAAAAATCCATCCCTCTTCTTTTCTTTTTTTCTTCCATTCCTCCATTATGCATAATAGTCAAGAATGAATCAAACTCAAGCTGGGCAATGGGTACACAACACTAGTAATACATTATGTCGCAGCAACTAATTGTATACAATAATGAGTATAGGCTTATTGCTAGACTGCTTATTAGTTTTATTTTAACCTTACAAGACATGACATAACTATGATTTTGCCCATATTTTATAAAGATGAAAAATAAGGTTGGTAGGTAATTATTCCCCAAAGTCATATACCTAGAAAGATGATTATATAGATTTGTCTGAATTCAAAGTCTATGTATAAGGATTAGATTATGTTGCTTTGTGTTTTTTGTTTGTTCCTACTCCAAAAGGGAGCAGTGTATGAACACCTTAGATATAATGAGTGAGTCAGAGTTGATGTTAGTCTGTTATAAACTGTTAAAAAGAGTAGCCTCTTTAGGACTCACAAGAAGAATAATCAGGCTTCTCCTGATGAACTAGTTTTTTTTCAAATCTATAAATACTATTCATTACCTACATCAGCAATGTAGGAAACTCAGAGACAAAACCGAAGAAAAAAGTTTAGATTTGATTTTTTTGGATTCATATTAACTCTGCTTTCATCATATTGGCTGACCATATTTTTCTATTTGCCAATATTGCTACAGCTTAATTTTGTTGTATATTGATATGTACCTTTTGTAAGCAACATCAAAGCCACTCTTGGAATCTATTCAAACAAAATAGGTTATTTATAAATATCTAAGAAGTTCAACAGCATAGGTTGTGGTGCCACACAAACCCATGTAAAAATCCAAAGTCAGAGCAGTCCCTGGGTGGCTCGGTTGGTTAAACTTCTGACTTCAGCTCAGATCATGATCTCACAGTTTGTGAGTTCAAGCCCTGTGTCGGGCTCTCTGCTGACCCATTAGAGCCTGGAGCCTGCTTCGGATTCTGTGTCTCCCTCTCTCTCTGCCCCTCCCCTACTTGCACTCTGTCTCTCTCTCTCTCTCACAAAAATAGTAAGTAAACATTAAAAATTTTTAAAAACTGATTGTTAAAAATCCGAAGTCAGTGTAAATTTAAATAGTCTTTAAAACTTCTGTTTAAATACATTGAACAGTTTCCTCATTCACAACATAAATACATCTCCACTATGTGTTTTGTAGATTCAAATGTATAACAATATTTAATACACAGAGCTTAGTTCCAGCCACACAGAAGACCTTCAAAAATTGATTGGTGTATCTCCATTAATTTTATAGCTTTAGTGTTTATATGCGGATTAAATAAAGCATCTATGATTAGGCCATTAATTATTTATTTCTATATGATGACTAGTTTATTCACTCAAGCAAGTGGCTAACCCAGTACATAATAGCTAGCTCTTCACCTAACAGAAATAGTGCCTTGACATGAAAAATAAATAAATAAATGTGCATCAGAAAAATTACCTAGTGTCAGATTACTAATCGGTGCTCTCCATCAATAAGTAAGTTAACAGACATTTATGGAGCATTTCAAATATGGGGAAAAATTGACCTGAGTGAGAATAGGTTCTTAATAAATATTTATTACAAAAACAAAAATAAATTGTTTGGTTGTTGAAATGGATGAGTAAGTCTGATGTGTTCATTTGTCTCAAGAAGTTTATTTAAATTAAGATTACTACACTATCCGATAACCACTGGGGCCCATAATGTGCCTAACAATTGTTACAAACTATAAAAGTTCTAGGAGCTTTGTTCTATAGGTCTTTCAGCACAAACTCTATCAAGAAGGTGAGTTTTACCTAGATTTTGAAAACTGGATGCACAGATAAAGTGAGAGAATAGATGATAATGTTCTAATACGAAGGCTAGAATAAAGGGCAGAGAAAAAAAAAGAAACAGAAAAGATGGTAGAAGACTAATATTCTAAGAAGGTAGATAGAAAATGTATAATCTGATGGCATTTTGCCCGATGATATGAGTATCTGTAATGCAATAGGGGGAGTGAGTTCAGAGGCAAGAACAGTTTAAATCTATTGCAATTATCCAAACATGAAGTAATAAGTGGCTGAACTAACCAAATGGCAGTAGAATAGAAATGACGGATGTATGAGACACTGCACATGATGAATCAGCTCTCCTCTTTTCAATCTCCAAAATAGCCCAGATAGTTAAATATGCTGATAACACAAATTTATGGGAGTGGTAAACACAAGGCAATATAAATGAGAATTTGAAAGGGACTGGAATGTTTTGATAAACAAGCTGGTTGGCGAGCACATTTAAATGACAACTCCTATGAAGAAAAATATCCTCAATAATAATTAAGCCCCACCAAGAATTAATGGTTTGGTTCATGCAAGAACAGTGCTTGTCTTATAAGCAATAGAAACCCATAGTTACATTTATCATCCACAGAAAATAATACTTTCCACGTTTTACAATTTATAAAATACTTTCACATACATTAATTTATTTGATATTAAAAGGTCACTGTAAGGAAGACATCATTTATATTTTGATGTATATTTTGTAAGTACAGTCATCCATTGCTTGCATTGTGTGGCCACCCCATAACATGGGCGTGCATTTGAGGCTGTGCAGAGAGGGTATTGTTAAGCATAAATATATTTGCATTTATATGCTTAAGAAGGTGTATTAGTTATGGTCCTGCTGGAAAAAATATGTCATTTGGTGAGTTTAAAATTTGAAATGTGTACAATAACCATTGGCTAATAAAAGCAAGGAGTTTCTTCTCAAAGGCAGGAGAAGGGGGAGGTTACATGATTCCTAAGGAAACTATGTCCTCTAGGAAAGAAATGCAACTAACCTGTGGAAACCTGGAAGGGACTGAACAAGGACATAAACAAATCATTCTTACCCATCTCCTATACTCTGATCTCTTTAATGGCCAAACCCAACCATAAGGCAGAGGCAAGGGATCTGTTAACCCAGCCTGTGCGAGTCAACCTCTGAGGACAAGGGAAGGGTACAGCCACATGGCAAGTGGCTCTGGAAGGCAAAAAGAAAATACACGACAAAGAATTGGTGGCATGCTTTTCAGACAGAGTCAAAACAACTGGAGTCAGTTACAGGACATTATATGTGTCTTCTCCACCCATAGCTTCATTCTAGGCAAATAATTGAAAGCGGTTTCACCTGTAGAAGATCGCTCTGATTAATTTCATGGTTTTCAAGTGAAAATATCTTGGCCTAACTTAATTGGACCAGAAATATATATGAGGCTGAGCATGAGTGAAACGATTTCTTAAGTGACTACGTGTTCAGCATACCGCCAAACTGATCCGTAGTTAAAACACTGTGTGTTTCAATAGAAAGCAATTTCTTCAAATTCTGAATAAATTCAGTATAAAAGTGACTAGGAAATTTTCCTGATTCCAAGAGTCTTTGTAATAGTTTTGTACAAATTGGGATGCTATTTTCCCTTCTGTTATGCATTTGCAGCAGAGTCCAGTATCCAGAGATGATTTAGGCATGACTCATCCTTTTACCATGTATGAAGTTAATTAAAACATAGGACTTTAATAGAGTAGTTAAGTTCATCAAGTTATTTCTATAGCTATTTCATAAATAGTTTGAATATTCAAAATGTCAAGACCATGATAAGATTCTCTAGTGATTCTCGGACAATGTGGCAGACAGTATTAGCATTCACTAAAGCATGGAGTTGGGCTCTCCTTTGGTACCGACCACACTGCATTTGGATCTATCATGTGATTGTCTTTGACTGTTTAATCATGAGGATAGTGATGTGTGTCACACCTCTCAGGCTCCATTTAAAAGTAGGTGCACAATTCAAGTTATTCTCCCACACTGGGGTGAACGTGGGGGTCCATCACCAAGAAGGCTACATAGCATGAGATGGTGGAGACAATATCAGCTCTGGCACACCCGTCTGATTACAACGAGCAGACCACTCGCTCCACTGACCAACTTCAGACACGTAGAAAGAGTGAGAATTAACTGTTGTTTTAAGACCCTGAGATTTGGAGGTTTCTTTTGTATAAACTAATCAATTGTCTTTTTTTTAATGTTTATTTATTTTTGAGAGAGAGAGAGAGAGAGAGCAGGAGAGGGGCAGAGAGAGAGGGAGACACAGAATCTGAAGCAGGTTCCAAGCTCTGAGCTGACAGCACAGAGCCCAATGTGGGGCTCGAACTCACAAACTGCGAGTTCGTGACTTGAGCCAAAGTCAGACACTTAACTGATTGAGCCACCCAGGCGCCCCATAACCAATTGTCTTCATTGAACTGCTATAACGAAACACGATAAACTAGGTAGATTACAAACAACAGAAATGTACTTTTCCCAGTTCCGAAGGATAGAAGTTCAGGGCTGTGGACAGTCTACTTTTCATTGCGTGCTCATAATGGCAGAGAAAGAGCTAGTTAGCTCTTTGACTTTTTCTTCCTGAAGCACTATTTGCATTCATGAGGGATCTACCTCATGACCTAATTATGTCCCCAAAGCCCCACCCCCAAATGTCATCACACTGAGGTTTGGGTTTCAACAGCTGAACTGGGAGAGGGCAGATGGGAACCACTTCCAGTCCATAACCGCAATCTTGCACGATACATTCTCTACCAGGAGAAGACTGTAATTCTTAATATTGCATATGAGTCCCTTAATATTTTACCCACTTCCTACTTCTTGTAATCTGCCAGAAAAACACTATTCTTCATATATACAGAACAACTTTAAGTCTGTCAGTCATGTTACGTTTATGTCTCTTAGCACATTTCCATTCACGCATGATCCTTCTACTGAAGTGCATTTCTTACCATCCCTTGCCTCACTGACTCTTGGTGGTGCCACTAGGTCCCCTCATTCACACCAAAGCAGCGCTATCCTAGAGCTAGTCCATCTCAGTCCATGAGAACTGGGAGTTAAATTTTCCCCAGCTTTGCAATCCAGTTTTCAAATGGCTTAACAATTAAATTGTATAAGTTATCGTGAAACAAATTGCATTAACACGAAAATATCTATTCAAAACTCCTGTTCTTCTTCCCCAAACTTTACTATTTTCTATGTTCTTCAGGTTATTTATGTCTATTTTACCTGCATGTTGAAAATAATTATATGTTGTATTACTATGCATCTCTTCCCAACTCGTACTTTAATGACATCAGTTTGGCAGTTTGAAATCAGTCATGGTGGGAACATTCACACCACAGATATCAAAAACATACTACAAAACAGGGATAAATTACAATGTATTGTCTAGGCTCAGGAAAGTTGGAGAAAATGCTAATGAAGTAGGTTATACTTCAAAGTGTCTGCAGTTATTACATTGTAAATACACACAAATACACCCCACAATGCCGAAAAATATATTCTCCCAGTATTCAAAAAAAAATCCAGATTAGCAAAAAGTTATTTGCATCTTGATGAATAAGCAGAGTTCTGACATTTTCATTGTTTCACTTTTTCTTACTTGTTAACATAAAGAAAAGTGTAAACCAACATTCTAAATGAACTGTATCTTGACAGTAAGTTGTTAAACATTAACCAGCACACCACTACTTTCCTCATTTAGGAAGTTTTCCTTTATAGTCTTCTTTCAAGAATCTCTTCATGATAAGGGCCCTTGGGTGGCTCAGTTGGTTAAGTGCTTGACTCTTGGTTTCCGCCCAGATCATGATCTCAGGGTTCATAAGTTCAAGCCCCACAGAGGGCTCCGTGCCAACAGTGTGGAGCCTGCTTGGGATTCTCTCTCTCTCTCCCTCCCTCTCTGTGCCTCTCCCCCACATGAGTGTGCACTCTTAATCTCTCTCTCTCAAAATAAAGAAATAAACTAAAAAAAAATTCTTCACAATAACCTGTTATGGACTGAATATTTGTGTTTCCCCAAAATTCCTGTGTTGAAGTCCTAACCTCCAAAATGACTACATTTGGAGATAGAGTCTGTAAGGAGGTGAGATAGGGTAAATGAGATCATAAGGATGAGGCCCTAATCTAGTAGGGCTGGTGTCCTTATAAGAAAAGGCAGAGGTACCAGAACTCTCTCTCTCTACTATGGGAGGACACAGTGTAAAAGCAGTTGTGTATTAGCCAGAAGAGATCTCACCTGGAACCTAATTGGCCAGCACCTTGATTTTGAACCTCCCAGGCTGCAGAATTGTGGCAAATATATATTCGTTGTTTAAGCCACCCAGTCAATGGTATACTAAACCCTTGGATTGTGAGTAACTTGTTTTGCGAGTGTTCTACAAGATGAGCAAAGATTTCTAATAAATTTTCACTTGATAAATGAGTGATGTCTTGCCATACAAGTATTATGTGATGCTGAAAGTCATATGACCACAGCTGAGCCAGTAGTTCTTCCCTCTCTCTCTCTCTCTCTCTCTCTCTCTCACTGTGGGAATATGGGTGATCTTCTCCCATGCTTGGATGCTGTCAGACCACAGCATTTGGCAGAAATCAGTGATTTTTCGGAATGTTGGAAGGTGCCCACAACTGGCACTAGTGTATTTTTTGTCACTTCTAAGCACTTCTGGACAGCCCTTTGCTTTTCCATATAAGAGTAAGCTTAAGAATGCTTTGCTTCATTCTAGGTCCAACTGCCTGCAGATGAAGTCCCTTTCCTCTGCTGCCTTATTGCCAGTTACATTAAATACCGCAGATGACAAGAGTTTATTAATACTTTACTGTATTCAACATCCATTAGTGATCGTGAAAGTCATCCTACACAATAGCCCTCCTCTCTTCTGTCTCCCTCACACCAGCCATGAAGGTTTGCAAAGGTAAGTGCAGGTTAATTTATTTTTGTTTATGTTTTGTATTTTCTTTATTATTTTATGTCATATGGCAGTATTGTAATCATTTTTATATGAATATTTTGGAGTTTGGACAAATCATCTGAATCTCCCTCATTTCTTATGGATAAATTCTCTTTGATATACAAGTGTTTGGGATTACAAACCTGTTTCCAGAACAAATTATGCTCACAAACCAAGGTTTTACCATATTTTGTTATGGCAGTCTGGCCAGACTAAGATACTAACCTAACCTGGGCAAATGTACTTCCTAACTGTTCTCATTGCTCCCTTGCATACTATTACAAGAAAACCTATTATTCTCCAGTGTAAATGTTTCTATTATTCAAAGACAGTTCAAATAGCTATTGATTATATACCATGTAGTGAGTGTTTCCTAGATGCTGGGGAACAAGTCTTAAACAAGTTAAAAAAAGTTCTTTGTTTTAGGAGGCTTATGCTCTAGTGTAGGCAGACAAAATAAATGAGTAAGATCAATAAAAATAAGCTCACTTATGGGAGTGATAAGAAAATAAAGTAAAATTAGGCAATATTAAAGAAAGTGATTATAAAGAGAGGGAAATTTACATATCTGGTGGTGATGATTTGTTCTTTGAAATGAACACCATGGTTTGCTCTCTGGATTCCTAAATTTCTGCTTTCAAGAAGGAAATAGTCCTTTTGGTTCCTGAGCATATTAGAGACTGCCTTTTAACAGCTAAGTATCCCTTGAAACATTAACCTTAGCTGAAGTGAGTTGCCTCTGTAAAGGAAAACTCCCTTCCTCGTGGCCAGCATACATCCAATGACCGGACAATAAACGGTTGAAGGGTCCTGGCCTCCTTGTCTCAATTCAGGCAATTCTGCTTGGTTATCCTGGTTTCAGAGCTCCCTGCGAGATTGGTTGGAGCTTTTGTATTACTGCATCAGCAGCCAACTTTTTCCTGTATGACTGCTTCAGCAGCTGATTTCTTCCTCTGCCCAATCTTGCTTCCTTAATTCTCCATAGCTGTTAATCCTGAAAGTATTTCCCTTGGATTATTTGACCTTGATTAATCACTGACCAGCTGACCAAGAGATTCCCTTCATTGGTGGTGGGTGGACCATGGACAGACAGCTCTTGGTATGGGGTGGTGTTGAAATGTACCATTACTAACACTTCCATGGGTGGTGAACTAAGATCACACACCACTGGAAGAAAACTCACTAGCTTGTATAAAGTAGCAGGTATCTTGAAATATAGGGAAAATTGTCATCATTAGGACAATGTAAGTGGATGGCTGTTACTGAGGACAACTGATGTAATGAAGAAGGTTAATAAAAGATTAACCTGACAATGATTGATCAGCAATTAAATACTAAGAGTGGATATCATGAGAAGTCCTGGAAGCATATAAGTAGACTCTCAGGAAGCCAGAGTGCAGAAAAAGCTGAGCATCAGGCTTATAACACTAGAAAACAGCTGAGTTAATACATTAGAAAACTTCTGAGAAGGTTGAATTTTCTATCTAGATATATCTGCGATACAAAGTCAAGGCAGTAATTAGAAGTGAATAAGGGACTGAGATATTGTATGAAGACTTATGTACGAAACAGTTAAAAAATCATAAATCTCAAAGATGTATCATACCCCTTGAGTCTGCGGAAGTGCCCCAATCTTATCAGTTAACTGCTAAAAGAGTTGAACTTATGTGAAGAGAATGCCTTATATGACAACATATTATGTGCTTAGAATCTGCCCCTACTTCCCTACTTCCCGTCCTGACCACCAGAACAAAACCAGGATGAAGATACAACATAACCCTGTTTGGGAGGTACAGAGCAATGTTGAGAGCAAAGGAATTAGTTCCCAAAATGGGAGAAATAACAAGTCACCATTTATCAGAAGAAAGTGAGAGAATTTGGTTGCGATTAGATTCTGAGAGTACTGCACCAAGGGGAATAAAAGATAGATAAGGAAACAGCTATCACACTAGGAGTACTCTCTCTCCCAGGATACAGTAGTAAATACTTAGGCTAGTAGTCTCAGAGATAGTGCTAACTCATTACTAGGATTAGTCTTAGACATTTGGAGGAAGCAAGTGAAGTAGGGATTCCATAACTGCTATGGCAGATGTTATAAGCATGATTAAAAATACTTGGAGATGTTAAAAAGTACAAGCTTGCAACTGGAACATGAATAAGTTCTGGAAATCAAATGTACAGCATAGTGATTATAGTCAACAATGTTGTATGTAATTAATGAAATGAAATGAAATGAAATGAAATGAAACAATAAAATAAAATAAAATAAAATAAAATAAAATAAAATAAAATAAAATACTTGGAGAAATGAGAATGTAGAAGTGAAATTATGTGCAAAGCCAACAAATCGTTTCATGGACAAGCCCCAAAGGATATTCCATTTTCTAAAGTAATAAAAAATACAATAGTGAGTGAGGGAAGAATATCACTGAGAAGTTCAGAGGTTTCTCTCTTCTACAGTTTAGGACTGAGAATGGAAACTGTTGATAAACAACTCTTGTTCTGTGGTAGCAATGAGAGTGATCGTGTCCTGGTATCTCAGAGGCTAGATGGCAGCACTTAACCATCAGAAAAAGGTAAGTACAGGTTTCAAGATGAGAAAGGGAGGATGAAAGGGAAAGAGGTGACTCATAGATAACTATGGAGATAGTTAACAGAATACAATGTCAATTGGGGCAAAAATTATGGCTCCAGTCAAAGAAAGAATTGCTCAATCTACCAAACTTAAGAAAAATAAAATATAAAAAAATGGAAAGATAATGGGGCTGAAAATAGCCACTCCAAATAAAGCCATATACTTACCTCACCCAGTACTTCAACCATATTGTAGACTTGGAACCCACTGACTGAAAGAGTGGCCAGTCCCTTAAGGTAAAGAAAAAACCTGCAACACTATGTAAAGTGTATATGGTCATAGTTCTTCCTGATAGGATCCTACAGGTATTTAGGTAACCAGCACTAGGAAAAGAGCAATGCCCAAAACTTTTGAAAACTGTTCAGCTCTCAAAGGGCCCAGTTGACATCGATAACCAGAGATCCTACTGTTAGAATATAACTAATGGGAGTCCAGGCAAGAAATAGTGTGTTGGGACAGGTTGGGCTCACAGTAGGTCCGTTGGGTTCAAGGACTTACAGCTATTTCCACTTTACACACACACACACACACACACACACACATGCACACACACACACACACACACACACACTATATATATATATATATATATATATATGTATATACTATATGTATATGTATATGTATATGTATATGTATATGTATATGTATATAATTTGCATGGACATTGGTAACAGTTGGAAGAAAGCCCCTACTGATTCCTTGGCTAGTAGGATAAAATTTCTAGGCAAGTAGAAGCATCAGTAAGTGCTATTATATTATTATAGATATCAAAAGTAATATAGTATTATAAAACAGGGATAAGAATTAGAGATTGAGGATTCTTAAAGACTTAAGTGAAACAGATGATATTTCCTATTAAATCTTATTGGTAATTTGCCAGTCTGGCCCTTTCAAAAAACATTCTGGAGAATAAAGGTAGATGAATGTCAACCCAAGGAAATCATAGATCCAATTATAGCTTCTATTCCGATATAGCGTATCTGCTAAAGTAGATTGGCAATACCACAGCTATATGTTAGGTGGATGGACATTGGCCCAGGAGCTGCAACTTTTTTCCCCATTCCTAGGATAAAACTAGAGCCTCAAAAATTACATTCATGTGAATACATAGCAGTGTAAATTTATATTAACTCTCATGCCCTCTGTCATAAGAGTCAAGAGATCTCAATCAACTGAACATGACAGAATATCACATTGTTCCACTGTAATGTAGTGAGTAGATTAACTGATCAAACCAGAAAGCAGCAAGCATGTTGGGACAGAAGTCATGAGATAAAACATACTGTTTTAGGTGCCATGGAGTATGCCTGGACTCACCTCCAAAATAAAAGACAGATTATTGCACTTACTTCCATCTACCATAAAGAAGGAAACAGTGCTTAAGTAGAGAAATCAATATTTTCTTGCTAATATTTCAGGGTGAATCATTTTATATTTTGAGGAGAATGGATTATAACATACAATAATGGAAACTTAGAGATCAATTATTACACAATTCTATTTTAAAAAATATTGAGATGTCTACAATGGGAACAATTGGAGTGTAAAGAATTGGAGAATCTGTGATACATTTTAGGGGCTTAGCTGAAAGGCTTTCTATTATATTTGATGTAGGAGATCAGAATAATAAGAGACCAAGGATGCTATACAAATTCTTAAATTAGTGAATTCTGTAGATAGAAATGATACCCAATAAAACATAGAAGACTTTTGAAGAAATATTTAGAGCATTTTAAATTGAATTTACTTGAGGAACATCCAAGTGAAAATAATATAGAAGAATTGAATTTCTAAATCTGAAATACATACATACAAAATACGTATACATATATGATGTGGAATCCATGTGGAATTCTAAGCACATATTCAGTATTGAACCTCAGGAGCCTGAAGGAGCTCACTTTATTTTGTGAAAGAAAGGAGTTCAAGAATGACTTTTTAGTTACTGCAACAAAGTCTGATAAAGGGAATAGAATGAGCAAGAGATTCTAAGACAGGAAAGCCAGTAAGTAAGAGAACAATGCAGTGTTATGGAATTCAAGACAGATAGTATGTTTAAAGATAAATGGAATAATAAACTATATTCAGTATAGTTGACAGGTGGAGTAAAATATGAACAAAAATCTGATCATGGGATTTGACATTGAGAATTGCACTTTCAAGTTCAGTTCAATGGGAGGGATAAAAAGTCAGATTATAAGCATTTAGAGAACAGTCATTGAGTGAAGTCAAATTAAAGACAGCAATGACGATTCTTTGGAAGCATTTTTCTTTAAAGGGACAGTTGATAAAATTGGAGCTATTGATATGGGAGGTTGTCTAAATGTCAGGATAAGAAAACTTTCCAATTTTGCTTCTTTTCAAATATGGTGAACCAGGACCAGTTTATTTGCTGTTTGAAATAATCAGCAAATAAAGGCAAACAAAGGAAGAGGGAATAATTATAAGAATCGTGTCCTTTCAACACCTAAATGGGATGGAATCCAGAGAAAAAGGGTGGAAGCATCATAATTCCTATTATCGTATTAACAGGAAACAAATCAACTGCAAGTTAATGGCCATCCTCCTGGCTATATTTTCTGTAAGACAACACAAATCATTTTACTGTGATATTATGTATATATAGTTCAGTTTTATTACTCTCTATGAAACCCACACTTAAGGAAACCCACACTTAACATTTGGTCTTTATTCTACTTCCATGGATTTTATTTGTCTATAGTTCCTCTGAACAAGCAATAGTATCCACCTACATATATCAACTCACCTCATGTCACCAGTAAAAAGTATAGTCTTTTTTATTCTCAAAAATGTGTAAGGTCTTTTTTCTACTTTCATTTTTTCTTTCTATTTATTGCAGTGTGTTATTGCTTCCAATTGTTCCTCCAGATATTTGAATATTTATTCTGTTTGCTTGCACCATATTCCTTTTCACAGCACCCCTCTCTCCCCATATATAATAGAGTCACTATAGAAGACTGTCCCATACAAGTGATTTGTAATGAGCGAGGCCTTCACATGCATGCACTATTTTCTAGGATCTCACTGTGGGAAGCCTTTCACTTGCCATTCAATTTTGTGCAAGACATATTGATGTCAAAGAATAATGTTTTCTAAAAAGTTAGACTGTCAAAGTTGGGAACTTTCCATCTTAGAGAAGAATGGATAGACAACCCTTTGACTAGGTGGCTTAGTCTAAAATGTAATCTTAGAGATTTATACTACAAGTGTAGTACAATATATGAAGACTCCGGGTTTTTTTATATGCTCTTCTGGTAATATAACTGTTCCAGCTTTCGAACATGGTAAACCCTCCAAAAGACAGTTGACTTCACCTTTGTTCACAGTGAAAACTGCTTCTTTCTCTCCACAGATTTCTGATCATCCTTTAAAAAATTAGTAAAGAACTAATTTTGCAAACAAAAAGCACAGGGTTTCTTCCCTAATACATGCTTTATAGAAATAAAAGATTTAAAATAGTATATTATCCATCATTATTAAATTTGTACTTCATGACTCTTCAAAAACATTTGCTGAAATACCATTTGTTGTTACGTAAACAATTAATAATGTTATTTAAATAAAGCATTATCTATAGCCTTTATAATTTTATTTGTACATTTATAGTCATCCAACAAAAATGTTAACATTAATTTCACAGGGAAAGTTTGAAATTTCAAAAACATCTATAGTTCTAAATATATTTGAGGTAGTAATGCTACACTTTCTGACAAAGTTATTCCAACTATACCAAATATCATCTAATATCAAAGTGAGATAAGTTAATTTTAGTCAAAAAGATGTGCAGTACTCTTGTTGAAGTAAAGATATTTAAATGGACCAATATAAAAAGTTGGCCATCAAAGATCTGAGATTTACACTTACAAGAAATGCCCTGGATCACTGAATTGTCATTAGTTTTACAACACATAAAAAGACACTTATGGCATAATACGTTGTTATTATGTAAGTTCAGATCACGTTTTGGATGTTCATTGACTTTATTTCCCTGGTTTTCATTCTTTCCCTTCTCTTTGTGGCATATCTTATTTATCTTTTCAAAATCCCAATGAATGTGGTATTCCTTAACTGAAGTGATATCCTCTTTACTATTCTGAACCAAGAAAATCTGAAGTGTTGACAAACTTAATGATTTTGAGTTTTTAACAAACACTGCATTCAATTTTAATTCCAATCAAAACGATCCTGGTTATAATATTACATTACAACTAAATAGAGGAGCAAATATCAATATAAATATTTGAAAGTGATTACATGATTCTAAATTTAATTGGTATTGGTATGAGTGAGAGTGTGTGTTTGTATCTTACTCTGTGTCTCAGATACTAGGAATACCATATTACCTGCCATCCATGTATGATAAATAAACTTTGTTCAGTGATCCCTTTGAGAACAGTTCTCTTACAATACTTTTAGGAGCTTTGCTACGATACAAGAAAAAAAAAATGATTTGCTGGCATAACAAAAATCATGGAAATTTTTAAATGTGATGTTTCCTAGAATTCAATCATAGCTGAATAAATCAGACAGTATAACGTGTGAGGGGAAAAAAAAGCAATATTTAGTATCTCCATATTCTTGGTATATTAAAAAATGATAGGTTTATATCTTCATCCCTCACTGTACTATTAAAAATGTATTACTCCTTAAAATTAAATATGTCTTGGAAAACTCTTTCTTTGATTGTTATACTTGGTGAATTTGAGCTCAATTTAATAACTTACCAACCATTTTGTGTGAGGTTACATAACTGAGAAAATAAAGATGTTTCTAACATTCTCTTCTACAATTTCAATAAAGAAGAATTCCAATTGATGTGAGTGATAAATAAAACTAATACTATAATACTAAATTCTGTGCAAAAACTCTTTGCTAGGTTAAATAGGAAGGAATTAGGTATTTTTAATGCTTCAAACTTTAGTAAAATTTAATAATCTGGCCTAAACATACTTGCAAGGGCTATTTTTGCAATCTGGTTTTCTTTTGAAATTGACATATACTTTAACTTAATATTGCTGAAATTAAGGGTAATTTCTACAAATCAAATCATTTTAAAAATAATTCAATATTGTAACAATATTTATTACTAAATCCCAATATGAAATTATCTCTGAACAAGAATAATTTTAATTCAGTGTGAAATCTTTTCTCCTTTACTTTAAAATTTTTTCTTTCTCTGTCTTCTCCTTCCTTCCCTACTTCCCTCTTCCTTCATTTTCTTTTTTCTTTTCTTTTCTCTTCTTAACAAATAATTTAGACTTCTTGACAGCAAAGAGGATAGGTAGCCAAGTAAAAACTGTATGGAATATGAAGAGAAAATATTTATTGTAAGCTAAGTTGGCATTAATTAGATACAAGGTGACTAGGACAGGACATGGGCATGTGGAAATACATGCAAGTGAGGAATCAGGGCAAAATCAAATAATTTCATGAGCTAGCATTGATGGAGTGTGATCTGCATTGCATAAAGGTCATATTGAAATGAGGGCACAGATTATAACAAATCCTGGCACTATTACAAGGATTTTTTTTTAAGAGATAGAGCATGCATGCAAGTGGTTGAGGGACAGAAGGAGAGGGGGAGAGAGAGAGAGAGAGAGAGAGAGAGAGAGAGAAAGAATCCTAACCAGGCTCCATACTCAGTGGGGAGCCTGATGCAGGGCTTGATTTCACAACTGACCTTGAGATCATGACCTGAGTCTAAATCAGAAATCAGGAGTCAGTCCCTTAACCGAGTGAGCCAACCAGGCACCCCAAGGAATTTTACTTTTAATATGAAAATATGAATGGGAAAATCAAAGTATTATAAGAAGGAAAATTACAAGATTGTAATTTTTTTTTAAGAAAATGTCTGGCTTTGGGGAGCCTGGGTGGTTCAGTCAGTGTCTTCTTGATTTCGACTCAGATCATGATCTCCCCATTTGTCAGTTTGAGTTCTGGGTAGGGCTCCACGCTGACAGTACTGAGCCTGTGTGGGATTCTCTCACTCTCCCCGCCCCCCCCCCAAATGCTACCTCTGTCTCTCAAAATAAATAAATAAATAAACTTCTTTTTAAAAATTAAAAAAAAAAATTGAAAAAAATCTCTGGCTCTCTTATTTAGTAAATTATACAGTGCCTATGGAAAGGCACTATAAATTGCTATAAAAATAGGATGGTTTTGGAGACTAAAATATTATAGAACAACAATAAAAATGCAAATAAAACATTAAAAATAATTTCAAAAATAGGCACATATATATATACACATTACAGTATTATATTTCCTTTATAGAGAAATAAAATTATTTTCCGTCTAATGAGTAAATTATTGTAACAAGTATTTCAATAATTTATCTAAATAGGATTCTCATTCATGACATCTACAAAAACTGTCTATTTTCAGTAGTTTCTTATATCACCCACTACTCTTCCCAGTCTACAAGCAGTGTCTTACAATCTTCGAATTTTCTCTTTTTCTTAATTTGCTATAGGTTCAGTAAAGAAATCCTATTGAATTTCTATCCTTAATAGATTTTAGTTGTGTTTCTTTTGTTCATTCACCTTAGTGAATTAGAACAGATGCATATTGTTATATACTATTTTCCATAGCTTCCATAATTATTGATGGAATTCAGCTAGACTTCATGTCTTCAGTTCCACCACTTAAAAAAAAAAATCAATGTTTATTTATTTTTGAGAGAGACAGAAACAGAGCACAAGCCGGGGAGGAGCAGAGAGAGGGAGACCCAGAATCTAAAGCAGGCTTTAGATTTTCAGCTCTCGGCCCAGAGCCCAACTTATGGCTCACATTCATGAACCATGAGATCATGATCTGAGCCAAACCCAGACACTTAACCAACTGAGCCACCCAAGCACCCCATTAGCTCTACCACTTGTCCACTCTGTCTTCCATGTTACTGTCAGTTGAGTATCCAAAACACAGACCAGCATATCTGTCTCCTAGTTACACCCTTTCAGTTCTCTTGCCTTTGTAAATAAGAATTTTCAGAGTGTGTTCTGTTTATTATTGTCTTGAGCTCCCTTAACTCTTCTTTTTTAAGTTTATTTATTTATTTCGATGGGGCAGAGGCAGAGGGAAAGGGTAAGAGAGAATCCCAAGCAGGCTCCACACTGTGCATGGAGCCCAACGTAGGGCTCAATCACACAACTCTGAGATCATGACCTGAGCCGATATCTAGAGTTGGACGCTTAACCGACGGAACCACCCAGGTGCCCGAGCTCTCTTAACTCTTTAGCTTTGTATTGTCACTATTCTTCCTCTACCTGTGTTTTGGTAATATTAAGCTAATTGCACTTTACCTACTGGATAATTGTTTTGGCTTCATTTCTTAGCTCATGTTCTTCCTTTGACCAAAATCTTCCTTTACTTCCTTCTTATTTCATTTGGCTAAAAGATACCTATCCTCTAAGGTTCAATTATAAATATATTCCCCTCACACAATACTTTAAGAACCACTTCAGATTAAGTATATTTTCTATGTGTGCCAATAGAACCTTAGAGCTACAAGTGAAGCTGCTCGATATCTTACTAAATAAATCACAATGCAATTTTAAGCACCCTTAGGCCATTTTTTTCTTATCACTTATTAATATTTTGTAGACTTCTATCACTTACATCCTTTGAAGTCTATTCTGAATCAATTATAAGTGCACAAATATCACCCTTTAAAGTGCCTTCAAAATATTTCTTTTAAAATTCATAAGACAAACACAAGTCTGACTTTATGCCTGCCCACAACCCTGTTTGCTAGTGTTCTGACATCTTCAGAAAGTGTTTCCTGAAAAAGACAGCTGAGACACTGTTTAATAAGAGAAGAAGGAAAATGCAAGTTTATAAAAGATGAAAACTCCTGCAGTTAGAAAATAACCTCTCTATTCTTTGCAGCCTGCTGGGCACACAGATAATCTCTAATTTACACCGTTTTTGAAACTATATCCTTTTTCCTAGGAGATATGCATTCTTTGGTAGACTTCATACTAACAATCACAGATTATCTATATATAATATCCTAAGGTATACCCCTGAAGTCCTCTGAAAAACCCTAGATTGTATGTAAAGTTTTATATCTCCATGATCTCAGTAAACTTAGGTCCTTCAAATTTAAGCATTAAATAATGAAGCACATCATAAAATGAGACGAAAGAAGTGAAACTCTTTTCTTTATTTTGGATAGCATGGCCTGTTTAAAATAATTTTGTTAAATATTTTACTAAACTAGAAAAAGTTTAGATCCCTTCAACCACCTGCTACTCATAGAGACTTGTTGAGATCCCTTCAACAGCCTGTTACTCACAGAGACTTGCATTTCAATCTTAAGACCATAGCAGTGTTTTATGGATTCTCTATGCCAAATCACACGGAACCTATGAGAGCAGATAGGGAATTTATGACAGTATAGCGATGGTCAGTCAATAAATCTAGACTCTTGCCCTGATAGGCTTTTGAAAGACCAACTACGTTGGGCAGTGTCTTCTTATTGCATACATTTCCTGGTTGACAAAATGCACATTTTAAAATTGTAATCAGCTTACATAAAATATCCTTTTTCTTTTAATGTTTATTTTTGAGAGAGACAGAGTGCAAGTGAGGGAGGGGCAGAGAGAGACACACACACAGAATCTGAAGCAGGCTCCAGGCTCTGAGCTGTCAATGCAAAGCCTGATGTGGAGCTTGAACTCACAAACCATGAGATCATGACCTATGCCAAAGTCAGATGCTTAACTGGCTGAGCCACCAGGAGCCCCCAAATATTCTTGTTTCTAACCCTCAAACTACAACTGAAGAGACCTTAGGTATATTAGACATATATGACCTAAGTCATATATTAGATATATACGACCTTGATACTTTTAGAATATCCACATGTTAAAATGAGTTAGTGCATAATGTAAGGCAGATTTTGGGGGGCACTCAAGTCACTTTTTTTTGGCAGTAACATAATGAGGCATGTTGACTCATGTAATTTTTTTTGCAGTAATATGCGACTTTCACATCAAGTTTATTGTTCACATTTCTGTGAAGATGATTGAGTAAATGACATTTATTAACATATGAAGATCTACATCTTCATAGAACTTTGGTCATTACTTTTCTATTTGTTTCGTGAGTTTTAAAAGTATAAGATGGTATAAGTGAAAGGCTCAGGAAATAAGGTCTGATCTGTCATATTACCACAAAAGGTAATCAATCAATGAATTAAAAAATACTAAATGTCAGAAATGGCTACATAATACTGTTCTACCATTTGATACTTTGGAAAACTGCGTTTTCCATTCTGTATTACATCAATAAGAAAGTCTTTCTCAGATTTAATATATATACTGATAGAGTTAAATATACACCGATTATTCTACAGTACTAATCAGGAAGAATATTATTACTTTTGTATAAGAACGAATTGTTGAACCCAAAATATACAAAAGCCAATATTGAGTGTATAAGCAATAATTTTGTTTTACTGTTTTAAATACAATCCTCCTTTGGCACTAAGAGTGGGAAATGACACATATAAGCTAATATATGAAAAATACCAAATAAAACATTTTAAAATAGGAGATATGAGATTTAATAGACCTGCCATGGAGAGTTTGGCAACCTCTGTATTCTCATTGTTGCCTTAGTACATGGAGTCAAGTATCTGAACAATTTTTTTTTTTTGGTATAATTAGATCTTTGTGCTTTTACCATTGTGTACATGAATCTAAATGTAGTTCTTTAGACTAAATATATATTACCACAATTTCCTTACTTATTAATAGAAGAGTGTAAATACATCTGTGAAAAAAAAGTTTCAAATAAGCATTTTTGCTTAGTCATTAACACTTTGTGAGGCAATACAGCTGAGATTCCATTTCGTTTCCCTACTCACATCTATTTAATCTCAGGAAGTTACTTTAATCATCCCATGCCTCAGTTTCCTCAGCTGTAATAAAGAGTAGTTATACCTAACCCAGGTTTTCATGAAGATTAAATGATTAATTACTGGGAACATTTTGTGAACAGTTTGTAAATCTCAACAAATTGAAATAATGTCAGTGTTTCCTTTCTCCTTGCTGAGGGTAATTTAGCTCAGTCTCAAACATTTAAATCATGAATTCTTAACTTGAGGTCTATGAAGTTTGTAGGTAGAAATCAGGGGTCTGTGAATTTGGCTTAGAAAAAGGTACATCTCTGAAATCAGATGCTTTTATTTCTCATTATACTTTTGCCTATCTCTAAAAATTCCATTTATAGTCTCATGATTGCAAAATCATAGTTGTTGTTTTGATCAGGGAAATAGCAATGATTGTCATTTTGCTGTCTACAGATGCTTGTGCAATAAAAATGGCCATCTATTGAGTTATTTTGCACCTAGCAAAATCATTTGGTCACAGAACACTTAGATTCTGAGTTTTCCATTGCTTGAGCTAAACAGTTTTTTTTCAGTGTTCCCCACTAACTATCAACTATCTGTCAATAGTATGTAGAAGGAAGGTAATCAATGACGAGACTAGAGTTTAGTGTGAGGCCATTGCAGTCTACACTGATCTGTCTTAAACTACAAAAATAACTTGCTTAAATTAATAAGTTTTCTTATTTATTCTCTTAGGTGAGAAGTACATATATTACAATATAATTTGTAAAATATGTTAGTAACTATTTCAATATATCTGCCTTCCTTTTTAATACTATGCTTATGCATTTTATTTAAATATTTAAAAATATTATTTTGACAAAGTAGTCAACAGACATCAACAGATTTCTAGACTGGGCCATCACACACACACACACACACACACACACACACACACACACGGAAATGGTTTCAGAATAGCTCTTCTCAGTAGTTTGTACAAGCCCAAATGAACCCTCCTTCATAAATTGTTCAGTTTTCCCCATACAGTTAATAACAGTAGCTATTATTTGTTAAATGACTTACTATGTGCCAAACAGATACTTTATATATACTCTTCTAACAAATCTGCACAACACTTTTGCTATTTATTATCATCTGCAGTTTAAAATATAGAGCAAAGAATTTAAGTAAAAACTCAAGGCTATCCAGAAATCATGATTTTCTTACAACACAGTTTTTCTATATATACTCTATTCCTGTTTTATTTTCTGTAGCTGTTTGGTCCTTATTGCTTTAATCAATTGTGAGACTCCTTATTATTTATCTCAACATGCCTTGTGGCAATAGGCAATAAATCGGTATTTATACATAGTGGGTACTCAGTACATATTTACTAGACAAATCAAAGCATGGCCTTTACTTTAAAGAGGGGAAGGGCTAAAAAAATTAAAAAGTAAAGAGGAGAAGCAAAGCTAAAGGAAAATAATAAAAAATGACAAAAAATAAAAAATTTAAACTCATACATTAAGTATTTAGAAATTTGAATATTTTTTATTGTTAATTCATTCAGATTCTGTTACCTATTCCAAGTTTTTTTTTTGTCTTTGTTTTTGCCTTTTGAACTTATAAGACCTTAGAGAATCATTTCAGAAATATAGGTCAGGTCTCTATATACTTATTTCTTAATAATACCATTTCCTTTTCCAAATAAAATAAAGTATGTTTTCTTCACTACATAAAATTTCTATTAACAAAATATAATTTTACAAAATGAGTTATGCTATTCCTAGGTTCAATTTATTTTCTCAATTAGCCTACTTTTCTTTCTAGGATTTCTTTCTAATGCACTTAATGTTAATAATATATTAGCCTTTTTTTTCTAAAAGTAATATCTCAATTGCTCCATAGGAAGCAAATGTTTTTTTCTTATTTTTTTCCTTTTTTCTTTTAAGGACACTGTATAAGAGGCTAAATAAAATCACAAAGTTGACACAATCTCACAAACCTTGATATTAAGTCTCAGAAACCCAATCTTTCTTGTATAAACAGCATATTTTTCTAATAATATTATTTGTTGATTTATTTGCTTTGAAATGATTACTGTTGAGCACTTTAAAATATATAATTTAAATTAAGCTTGGCAAAGCAAAAACAAAAACACTATGCTTTATTCTTTCTTAAACTTTTCACATTAGGAAACTACAGAATCAGTAATTTTAGAAAATTGCTCTGATTTATAAAGTTTATAGACTTGGTAACAGCCTGATTTAGAGACTGTAAGTTTTGTCTTTCACAGACCAATCTTTACTGAGATTCTGACACAAGCCAGGCTTTGCTGTGTCCTTATTAAAAACCTTTTCTTCATTTATTTCTCACAAAAAATAGTGACAGAGTCCTTAAACATTTTCTTTCTCTTCTTCTAGGACATTTCTCATGAATAATTGTTGAATGTTTCCCGTGATCCAGGCAGTGGTCTAATTGCAAGGGATAAAACAATGCACAGGCACACCCCATTCCCATGGAGTTTGCACTTTAGAGATCTACTCTTTAACCAATGGATCATTTAGAAGTTTATTGTTTACTTTCCACATATTCCTACGTTCCTGTGATTACCTTCTTTTTTTAAAATTTTTTTCTAATGTTTATTTATTTTTGAGACAGAGAGCATGAGTGAGGGGATGGGCAGAGATAGAAGGAGACACAGAATCCCAAGCAGGCTCCAGGCTCTGAGCTGTCAGCACAGAGCCCGACGCGGGGCTGGAACTCCTCAACCACAAGAACATGACTAGAGCCAAAGTTGGACGCTCAACTGACTAAGCCACTCAGGAGCACTCCTGTGATTAACTTCTTTTTTCATTTAATTTAATTTTTAAAAATTTTTTTAAAAGTTTATTTTATTTGAGAGAGAGAGCATGAGCAGGGGAGGGGCAGAGACAGGGAGATACAGAATTTGAAGCAGGCTCCAGGCTCTGAGGGGGCAGCACAGAGCCTGACACGGGGCTTGAACCCACAAATAGTGAGATCATGATCTGAGCCAAAGTCGGACGCTTAACGACTGAACTACCCAGGCACCCCAACCTGTGATTAACTTCTAATTGGATTTTACTGTGGCCAACGAATCCACTTTATATAATCTGAATCCCTTTAAATGTATCAACACTCATTTTATAGTATAATAAATGGTAAATATATGTATCACTTGAAAAAAAAGTGTTTAGGTTTTGGTTGTAGTGCACTATAAACACCAGTTAGACCAAGGTGTTGTTCAGATATGTTTTTATTTTTATTTACTTATTGTTACTAATCACTGCCTGGTGGTTATATCAATTGCTAAGTGGCATATAATCTTTTATGATTGTGGAAATGTTTATTCTTTATTTGTCTCAATTTTATGAGTTTTATTTCACATATTTTGAGGTTTCTTTTTATTAAGCATATAATTTGATAGTTGTCAGGTTTTTTTTCTGACGAATTTTCCTTTTCATCACTATGAAATATTCTTATCTCTGGTAATACTCATTTCACTGAATTTTTTTTTTCTGAAGTTAATATGCCCACCTCAAGCTATAAATTCCTTCTTTTTTGCTTTCTTATAATTTCTCTCTATTTATCTGCAACCCAATTCCAATTGTGTCTTTAGGTTTAAAATGAGTTCCTTGGACACCTGGGTGGCTCATTTGGTTGGGTGTAACTTTAGCTTAGGACATGATCTCGAGGTTTGGGAGTTTGAGCTTTGCATCGGGCTCTGTGCTGACAGCTCAGAGCCTGGAGCGTGTTTCAGAATCTTTGTCTCCCTCTCTTTCTCTCTCTGCCCTTCCCCTGCTCTCTCTCTCTCTCTCAAAAAATCAAATAAACATTAAATTTTTTTTCAAACAACAATAAATAAAATGAGTTCCTTGGAGGCAGTGAAAAGTTACATCCAGCTTTTTATTTTCATGCTGTCAGTCTCAAATAATCTTTCTTTAGTCTTTAGAAGCTGAGTTTCTCTCCATTATAATTTCCATCCAGTTGAAAAACTTCCTTCAGCACTTCTTGTTAAGCAGTTTTATTAGTGTCATGTTTTTTATTCCTTAAAGCGTCCACTTCACTTTCATTCCTGTAGTGTGTGTAGAATTCTGTGTTGACGGTTTTTTCTTTCTTTTCCCTTTCCTTTATTTTCTTCTTTTACTTTTCTTTCTTAAGCCATTCCAAATTTTCCTTGTATACAATTTTTCATTTTTTCCAGTTGCTGGCAAGATTTTTCTTTGACAACTAAATTACTACTAAATTAATACTAAAATATTAATTAATTAAAGTGTTTTACATATCTCCTCAAAATGGCATTTCCTTATATTTGTCTTTTAGTAGTTGGCTTTATGAATATAGGCATGTTTTCTTGAACTTTATCTTGCTTGGCATTTTCTTAGTTTCTGACTTTGTAAATGCATGATATTCACTATACTTAGAAGCTTTTGTACATTTTTACATATGCCCCTAATCTTTTCTTCTGATATTCAGGTCACCATATTTTAGACTTTCTACTATTATCTGACAAGTTTCTGAGACTCTCTTATTTTTTTTTCAAAATTTCTCTTTATTCTCAGTTTTTTTTTTCTTTATGATTTTATGCCAGGTAATTTCTACTGATCTTTTTTCAGGTTCAATGATATTTCTCACTGTGATGATCATTTGGCTATTGAGTTTCTCCAGTGAAATTTTCCATTTTGGATGCTATATTTTCTATTTATGAAATTTTAATTTGGTGCTTTTGTACCATCCCTTTATCTCAGTTACATTTGTAATCGTTTTTACTCATCACAGGTGTGTTCTCCTTTACCTCATGGAGCAAAGTTAAATAAAGAGCCCTTTAAAGTCTGATAATTCCACTCTGGGACTTCTCAGGGTTGACAGCTCTGATGTTTCACCTTGAAAATGGCTCATGTTTTCCTAATTTTTTAAATGTCAAGTGATGTTTGAAATGTATCCTAGATATTTTAAATATTATGTTATGCATGCTCAGGTTCTGTGAAAATCTTCTGAAGGATATTGATGTTTTTGTGTTAGGGGACAACCAACCCAATCGCTTCAGTCAATGATGACAGGTCCTATCGGCTTTTGTGGGCAGCGGTTCGAATCGCAGTAACTTTCTCTAAGTCTTTTATATTATTTTATGTGTATCATGGAAAAATAATGTTTCAGGGGGTAGATTGAGATTTGTGTAAATTCATGTGCAGAATTAGACAATTCTGTCCCCAGGTCTCCTCTTGGAATTTCATTTTCTTCCGTGATCCACAGAGTATTCTTTTCCTACTATGTTTGAGCAGCAAAGTTTCTATCATTAAGTTACAAACACTGATGCTCCATCACTCTGTGACTGGGGAGAAATGTCACAGGGAAGAAAAATAGTTAAAATCACCTCAATAACAGTTGCTTCTCCAAAATTTTACCACCTTCCAAAATAAGGCCATTTTTCTTTCTTTCCAGAGTTTTATGGCAAGTTTTTCAACATTCATTATTTTATTTTTAAAAAATTGTTCAGAGTTTGTAATTGCAATTAGAATGATGCATTAATTCCACGGGGCTTTCACTGCTGTACAATAACCAGGATCCTAGGGAGTGAATTTAGTTTTGTTTTTAAGGTTAATTAAAATTTAAAATAAACCTGTTAAGTCCCCTCTTGGATGATACCTCGCTTAATATAAGTCAGAATTTTTTGCAATCCATAAATGTGTTTGAATTGGCAGGTTTTATAATATTTACTTAGCGTTCATATAAAAAAGCCAGATATAGGTTTAAGTTAGTCTTGTTGACCTATATTTATATAGATATATACATAAAAAATAAAGCTCTTAATTATGTTCAACTTGGGTACACATTTATCTCGTAGCTCCTTGTCTTTCTATTTATTTTTTATTATATATTTTGTAGTTGTGAAAGATTGTTATTTATCTTTAATTCTCTAAACACTTAGGAAAGATTGTGAATTTCATATATATAATTACATTTAGTGGTTTTACTAAGTTTTAATATTTCAAATACTTTTAGTTGATGATTTCTAGTTTGTTTTCTTTGCCAGGTAGAAAATTGTGTCATTTAAATTACTTTTTATCAGACTTAAAAATATTTTACTTTTACATGTTGTATTTGCCTTTATGAAATCTATTGACATCATAATTTACATTTGTTTAAATTTCTTATTGAAAAATTCATTTAATACATAGCTTTACATTGACGTATTCTCTCTTATTAGGGAAGAATGTTCAGTCTCCATTACCGACGCTTCCTTGATACAACACTTTATCATCTATCCACTGCTCAATTTAATCGGCTCAGAAAATTCATTGATTAGTTGGAAAAGAATAATTTCTCATAAAAATATCTCATTCCTTTTTTATTTGAGGTGGGAGGTCCTCAAAGTCCATATGCTCTGCCTAGCTCTCTAGCCCATTGTAAAAGGACTTTTCCTGAGGAAAAATCTATTTTTATAGCATCCCTTTTAAACACATTTATAAGTTTTCAATTCTCAGGTCTCATATTTTAAAAACTTCTTGTTTACAGAAAATCACTAATAGAGTACACATTTAGTTTCACTTCTTTTTCTGATCCAGTTTCTCATTTGGTTCAGAACTTGGGCATAGAAGAGGGGCCTTAGTTACTGATCTCCTTTTAACACCAGTGTTTTATTATTTTTAACCTATTGTACGATTAATCCTCTGAGTTCTAATTAATCAACTGTGTTATATTCTAACTTTTTTTTCTCTATAGTCAACAGAATTTTATTTATGTTGAAATCAAAACAGAATTGCATCTTCTTACCTTTTGAAATAGCTGTAGGGCCCTAATTGGTTATTTATTGAAGATTTTCAGGTGTAAGTGGGTTATTATATTTTCTTCTCAATCTTGAGTCAATTCCGATTGTTCTCAATTTATTATCATTTTTTTGTTCTCAAATTATTATATAAGCACCTCTGAGTATCTGTAAGGAGTCACCATCAATCTTCCACACCGACCTGGGATGTGTAAAATAGAAAAGTATGCTATTGGTCTAGTGTGGAAACATCCTAGAATAATAAATTCAATATAGTCTGACAAGGTGTAAATTAGTGTTATAGAGAGTTGTTATAGTGGTGACTATTTTTTTTTTCTTCTGTCAATAATACAGTCATATTTTGCATGTTTAACTCTGTAAGTCAATTTGAAATTCAGGTTAGTAACAACTTTCACTGATTATAAATGCTATTTTGGTTTGGCATTTTTCATTCTTTCAAATTAAAGCAATGGAAACTAAAAATCAAAGCATTTGATGTGTTGAAATTGCTCTAAAGTGTGCATAGTGATTAAAATCACTGAAAGGCTTTACATTTTATGAGTACTCCACTGTGGGAGCACTTCAATAATTTTAAATTACTCTTCACTATACAAAGCAATTTAAATTTATTGGAAACGAAATCTGGAAGAGTTCAAATTCTGGGCAATGTTGTGCATACAGCTTGAAAATTACTAAGAGCCTTTAGTGTTTTTTACAAGCACTCCATTAAAGGTGATCTGAGCTTTGGCATGGAATGATGTAGAAACATAAGGAAGTCCTAGAGTCACTCTAAATTCAAATCTAATCTGGAAAACTGAAGTTCTTTGATAAGTAAGCCAATTTTTATTTCACTCTTCAAATATCCATATAAAAATTTAATGTATGAAATATATCTTGAAATATATTTGTAGAAGTCTTATTTTCCAGAACTTTCACAATTCATTTCAGGAAAATTAGTGGAATACCACTGATTGTAATTTGTAATGTTCAGACTAATGGCGAAGAGAAGTTTAGCAGCATTCTTTTTCTATTAAAACTCAGCCATTCCTGGGGCGCCTGGGTGGTTTTGTCAGTTGGGCGCAACTTTGGCTCAGGTCATGATCTCGCAGTTTAGGAGTTCGAGCTCTGCGTCGGGCTTTATGCTGAGAGCTCAGAGCCTGGAGCCTGCTTCAGATTTTGTGTTTCCCTCTCTCTCTGCCCCTCCCCTGCTTGTGCTCTGTCTCTCTCTATCTCAGAATTAAATATTTAAAAAAATTTTAACTCTGCCACTAAATGATTTTACTGTCTCTACTATATGTTATATCAGTATATGCTACTATAAGAAAGTATAATATTATAATACAATATGCATTCATTTATTGGTATATTCATTATTTCACTAAAAAACAAGTTGGATATAAAATTAAAAACAGTGACTATTTTTCTTTGCAGGTATGACTATCTCTTAGTTAAGAACTGGGAGCCTTAAATATGAATAACATTTTCAGGGAGGGATACAATTTTCAGAATGATAATGTTTGAAAAAGTGAGTTTAAGAGCATGCTATCTTATGCTTTACCACTATTTTAATAGTGTGTTTTCTCTCCCTAATGTAACTTCATGCTTACATACAAAGCATCATGCTGCATAACAGTAACAGCAGTAACTAATGCAAGTTTTTGTCTACAGATTGTGAGACGTGTCTTTTAAAAATGGACCTACCTATGCACAATATCATCACTAACCTTAAAGAATTCTCTTGTTTCACCTTAGTGGAGAAGTAGGCCCTTAAGCATTTTGTCAGCATTTCAAGAGTGATGAATAAGCTGGCTTGAAGTACTTCATGCATGCATTTTAATGATTAGAAGGGACTATAATTCTCCTTAGTCTACCTCAAGTTCCAGAGGAACCTAACTCCTGAAACTGAACCTGCATTATCTTGTAGGCATCTTTATAAATGAATCTAGAAATGCTGTTCACAGTATTTGCCTCCAGTGACATTCATCCTAATTGAATTGTAAATGAAGCAGTCAGGGTGTAAACCAACCTAAAGCTTTCTTCACTCCTGAAAGGCAAGGAAAAGCCTTAAATATATCCCTTTCATTGTTAGTGACTCTGAAATGACATTGAGAATTGTCCATTCAGGCTTCTCTTTTTATGGGAAGAGCTTCATTTTAAATCACCTGTATCTTCAAGACATTCACTACAGTGTCCTTGAAAAAAAAAGTAACTTTAGAATCAAATTCACATAAAAGTGAAAATACTACTAATGTGATTTATTTATAAAAAATATCCAGTAGTTATTAAATTATCATAAGTAACCACAGGTTAAGTGCTTTGACTAAATTTGGAAGATGCAAATACCTCTCAAGGTGTCTGGAGACGTCCAAATTTATCTTGCGACTGATTTCAGGTGAACAGTCTCTTTTAACACTTTACGAATATGTTCATCAAATTGGCAGCAGGATTGAGAATCCATTATGTTTCTAAAATACATATATTTCATATGTCAGAAATCCAGCTTGACATCATACCATTGTGATAGGAAGAAAAAAGTGAATACATTTTGACTCAATTGGTTAAGAAATAATTTTCATCTACAAACAGTGATTAAAGTGAAAAATAACTAACTTATGAAATACTTACTGTGGTTTTTGAAAAAAACAATCACCATTGTTATATTTTAGTGCACAGAAGACTCAGTTTGATGGAGAAGGGAACGTAGTTTAAGAACGACTAATATCTATAGGCCAATTCCTGGCAATTGAGGTTCCCTTACTTGCCAAACTGGACTATGTTGACTAGAATTGACTTGTACACTCTTGTCAACGCAGCCTAACCTCTGGCATTTTGGCAACGTTAACAATTGAAATAATGAAGATACCAAATACGAAGGTGTCAAACGGTCAGAGTTAATGAGTTAAATCCATGGATATAAAGAAAAAGTGGGAGAATCGAAAAAAATGAGAGAGGCATTTGACCATAGTTAGAAAAAAAATACTGTGACGATTCTTCCGTTACAGTACAATGAGATCCTGGGGAAAGTATGGTTCGCTTTAAAATTATTTATGGACTAATAAATTAAAAACAGAAAGGAATTAGGTAAAACCAAAATGAGAAGTGCTCTTGGCTAAAGTCTATCCTGCCAAAATTTATACATGTTGAAGTGCTCACCCTTGTTACCAGTATAGCATGCTTTTCCACTTAAAAAATTATAAGGAAAAATAAATGGCAAAGAGCACAACTTGAACAGACTGACCAACATCAGAACTAAGGTCAGATATGGCAGAAATGGTGGGTTTAACAAATTGGGAACTAAAACAAACAAGGAAGCAAACATAAACTATGATTAATATGGTAGAGATTCCAATGGAAAAGGTGGACAACATGCAAAAATAGATGGGCACTGTAAGCAGAGATGGACATTCTAAGAAACAATCAAACAAATGCTAGAGTTCAAACACACTAAATGTAAATGAGCATGCTTTTGATGGGAAATTGCCTTTGATGCCCTTAATAATAGACTAGACATGACTAAGGTAAAAAATCTCTGAGCTTGGGGATATTTCAACAAAAACTTCCAAAACTGGAAGGGAAGAAGAAACATACTAGAAAAAAAAAAAGAAAAGAAAAGAGAGAGAGAATATATAAGAACTGTGGGAGAACTACAAAAGGTAAAACTATATACAAGAGGAATACCAGAAGAAGAAGAAAGAAAGGAATAGGGAATTTGTTGCTAGTAGACTGTTTTGCAAGACACATTAAAAATTATAGAGAGAGAAGGACAATAATAAAGATCAGAAACTGAAATCTTTATAATGACAGGAAGAGCATCAAAGAAGAAATAAGTGAAGGTAGGATCAAAACTTTTCTTTTTTTTTATTCTCAATTGATATAACAGAGAATTAATAGGCTAAGTAAACATTAATATTAGAATTCACCCTTATGCAAAACAAGGAATTTTTTGATTCTTGCTCTAATCCTAGAGAATTGAAATAAGGTTAATTTATTTTATTATTATTTTTTAATGTTTACTTATTTTGAGAGAGACAGTCTGAGCAGGGGAGGGTCAGAGAGAGAGGGAGTGAGAGACACTTCCAGGCATGCTCCATGCTGAACAAAGAGCCGGACACAGGGCTCAATCCCATGACCATGGGATTATGACCTGAGTCAAAATCAAGAGTTGGACGCCTAACCAACTAAGCCAACCAGGTGCCCCAAAAAATACTTTGTTTTAAAGACTACAGTTTCCATTTAATTTACATTTTTCAGCTGTTTAAAATACCCCTTCCATGACAAGACATTGTTATTCCATTTTAGTATTTAAGAAATTGAGGTTCAGAAACACCAAACAGTATGCCTAAATCATAAAATCAGGGGAGCTAAAACTTTCAAACCAATCTGCATAACTTCAAAAGAATTGCTTTTATTCTTTGTTGGCTCTCTGAAGGATAAGACTTGCTGAACTATTGGCAAGTTTTGGAAGATATTTCACACAGTACAAAAACACTTATAAAGTTCACTGGAAGTCAAGTATCACAGTACAGACCCCTAAACTCTTCTTTCTGATGTTTTGTTTGAGGAAGATAAATATCACTCAAATAATGTTGAAACACAGTATGTAAATTGAGGGCATATTACAAAAGACAGAACACGTTTCAGGCATAGACATTGCTTTGATAATGTCAGTAACAAGTCCTGATGATAAACTGATAATCCAGAGTTAGACATACAAAAATTATGTTGCATAAAGTAGTGATAAACCTTACTAGATGTGGACATGTCAAATTTTGGACATACTAAAAATGTGCTCTATTCAATCATTCTGCTGTGAAGAGTGCCAGTCAATCTAAACTTACAGATAGACATGGCAGAACTTGCTTATACAAAACATTTCTTTCTGAATTGATATGGTGTCCTATTTCAGTGTCATATCAAGTTCCTGTAAAGGTGTCAATCCGTATACTCTTAATTCTGATTAGTTGAAAAGTCTATCTTTCTGCCATTCACATTATTTTGATCATCCTGCTTTATACTAAAGCTTAGTATCTAGAAAAGCAGTCCCCTTCCCATTCTTTCTCAATATTTTCTAGCCAATTATGGCTCTTTTCATATTCTGTATAAATGTTTCAATTAGCTTGTAAGTTTCAAGGGTAAAATCATTTAAAGATATTTATTAAAGTTATCTTGAATTTATAGGTTCAATTGAGTACATTGAAATTTTTATGATATTTTAGCATTTATGTAAATGTTTTATCTTTCAAATAATTATTTTTTTAAATTTTTTATTATTTATTTTTGTTTGAATTTTTTTTAATGTTTATTTATTTTTGAGACAGAGAGAGACAGAGCATGAATGCGGGAGGGTCAGAGAGAGAGAGAGGGAGACACAGAATCTGAAACAGGCTCCAGGCTCTGCACTGTCAGCACACAGCCCCACGCAGGGCTCGAACTCACGGACGTGAGATCATGACCTGGGCCGAAGTCGGACGCTTAACCGACAGAGCCACCCAGGCGCCCCATATTATTTTTTTTTTTGAAAGAGAGAGAGAGATAGAGCACAAGCAGGGGAGAGGCAGAGAGAGAGAGGGAAACACAGAATCCTAAGCAGGTTCCAGGCTCTGAGCTGTCAGCAGGGAGCCTGATGCAGGGCTCAAACTCATGAACAGCAAGATCATGACCTGAGCCAAAGTCGGACACTTAACCAACTGAGCCACTGGGTGTCCCAAGTTTTTATAATTTTTGAGATGACTTTCACAACTTTTATGAGGTATATGTCTATGTCCTATATATGCATAATATTTTTGCTGCTATACTCTACTGATACTATTCTGTAAAATTACATTTCCTAATTGGTTCATGGTACATGTAAAAGTTGTTGATTTTTTTTTTTAACATTTATTTATCTATGAGACACAGAGAGACAGAGCATGAACGGGGGAGGGTCAGAGAGAGGGAGACACAGAATCTGAAACAGGCTCCAGGCTCTGAGCGTCAGCACAGAGCCTGACACAGGGCTCGAACTCACTGACCACGAGATCATGACCTGAGCCGAAGTTGGCCGCTTAACTGACTGAGCCACCCAGACGCCCCAAGTTCTTGATTTTTTTATGTTACTTTTTATGCAACATTATAGCATTTTGTTAAAATGCTAATTTGTTTACCTCTTGGGATTTTATGGAAAAGAGTATTATCTTCCAAATACAAATCATAGCATTTTTTCTTAAAATAATTGTATTTTTTTTCTTAAGACATAATGTTACCTGGCCAGGAATTAACATATATGTTCATATTATTTATATATATTTTATATATTTTTAAATTTTAAAATAGCATGTATTAATTTAAGCAAATAGATCACATTCTTGGGCGCAAAGAAAAGTAAATGTCTTCCTTAATGAGAAATTGTCTGAGCACGATTTCTGGTGATATTTACCTTTTTAAAATCTTCTTGAATATACTAAGAGGATAGATTGCAGGTTAAGAGCTCTTAACACACACATACGCACATACACAAAAGAACACAAGGGAATTTTTGGAGGTGATAAGTATGTTTAGTGCTTTGATTGATGGTGGTTTCACAAGTATTTACATATGTCCAAACTCATCGAAATGTAAGCATAAAGTTATGCAGTATTTTTTTTACCTACATTATACTTTAATAAAGCTTAAAATAGAACACTAAAAACTTACATTCTCCAAAAGGCCTTTTAAAAACCAAAATATTACAAAAAATATTCTGTACTCTTTAATGCCAGTACATTTTTAAGATTTCATCATTTTCTAAAACTGGAAATTACAAAAACTAACTCAAGAAAAAGGAATAGATAAAATAAGTAATAGAGTAAACTCAACAAAAAATATTCTTATTCCTATTTTTTTAAAGTTCTGAAACCAGAGTTTAACAAGTGAGTTATCTCAAATGTCTAATAAATAGAAATTACATAGAAATGTCTTTTAAAAAGAGACTAGTGTCAAAACACCTAAGGTTGTTACATATACAAAAAAGTATTATGTATTTGCCTCCAGGCAAAATGTATATAATTACCAGCAAATATTTTACTAAAATGTTAGTTAAATTATGTACTTTAAGTAGAGTTTATTCTGGAAATAAAGTAGTAGAACTTTACTTGATATAATGAGCTGAACTATAAGTTACTAATAAATATGGACCAAAAGGGACTTATTTAGTATTATTTGAAAAGTAAGTTACTATTCTTTTTAAATCATGAACAAAATCAGCTCAATGTTCTATTTAGTTAGAAGGTTTTATGAGTTGATTATCTGTCTATCCTTTAACTGTTCTATCAACCGATCTGTCCAACCATCATTTGGTTTCATATAAGAAATCATTAAGATAATAAAGTGTATGTTCTTTCTATATTATACTTTTACATGACCAATATCAGAACATGATTTTTTTTTAAGTCTGTGCAAAATGATTTTAGAATTTATCAAGGAAAAAGGCATTTAAATAAAAAAGAAAAATAGAACACAAAAATAATAACACACACACATACATATTCACACACACACACACACTTAAAACACAGAACATCATCAACTGGACCTTTGAATACATAGACTAATAGTATTTCCTAGGAGACAAGAAGCTCATATATTGAGAGAACTTAAGAAAACATCAAAGATAAGTAATGACATATAAATTTAGAGCCTATGAGGTATGGTGTCCTGGACAATGACACATAAGCTATTAAAAAAAAAAAAAAAAACACCTTTCCGGAATTCCAGTGATTAGAGTGGAGATGTTCCATGACTTAAAATACTCTCTGCATTGGAAGGGGTGATCCCATGAACTGTGCTTAAACATCATGTATGATCCTGGGTAGGCGGTACATATCTGTAAGGATCCAAGCAAAAGCCCTCAGTGATGTGTAAGATCTCTAATTCACATGTGTATGATTTCACAATCTGATCTTAAGTGGTAGCTCATGTATTTAATGTGAAGTTCACACATAGCTCACCTGTAGTTCAAATGTAATTCACATCTTGTCTTCCCCTGCTTCATTTTGACCAACATGTATTAACATCTATTTCCCAGGTCACCACACAACTTTTCACTAACTGTTAAACTATTAAACACATTTTCATGTTCTAAGATTCAGTGTTCTAAAGAGTCTGTATTCGATATCCCATATTCTATAATATTCAGCATTCTAGGATTTTAATTTGATATCTGTTTATACATTCCATTTTTCTCATGAAATTCTTCATTTGTCTTTTATTTCCTTTTGCATATTAATCAACTCTTTTGGATTGTGTGCTTTTTACTCCGAGATAGGGATTCACTTTTGCTCTGTTTCTATTCATGATGAATCTTCTTCGTGATTTTTTTTCCCTGTCTCATTGAGCTTTTATCTCATTTTTTAATTGAACTTCATGTTAAGTATGAAAAATCATAGAGAATTGGTGGTTGATAGATACAAGTAATCTTGATCCAGTTAGAGCCTGGGATGATTTGAGTCTGGGTTTCCGCCATGTGAGGGCTGCTCATTTCCCTGTTTGCTTTACTCCCAGGATATAGCATTTCAGAAGGCTCAACTGAAACCCTGTGGTGTTTAATAAGGCCTCTTCTCTTTGCCTGTTTCTGAGTTCCAAATTTTTATGTCACCAGCACAGCAAGACTGCCAATATTTCTGCTTAGATATTTAGTATCTCAGCTGCTGCTTTCAGCATGATCTCTAGTCCACCTATTCCTAAAATTATATTTTTATCTGGGTTCTTGGTTTCTGAACTTTTGGCTGCCTTGGCTGCTCTTCAGTGTCCTGAAATGTCTTTATTTTTATTTTATTTTTTTTAACATTTATTATGCAGCTTTTGTAGTTGTCCTCAGTGGAAATGTTGCTCTGACAAACCTAGTTTGTAATAGCCAAAATGGAAGTTTTGTTTGTAGTTTCTTTAATCAATTGTTTTCCCTCTTTAACCAATTAAAAACTATTTTTCATTTCCTTAAAAATAAATGCAGTTGCATCATTTATACTGTAACTGTGTTGTGGTCATTTTTTTTTCCTGTTACGATAAAGACTTTTGCAAACTAAACACAACAAAACAAAAGTGAAGCTAAATAAAAGCTTCCATGGTAGTATTTGATTTTCCTGGAGTTGAGATAGTTGGGGATTAAAAAACTGGCTTATCTTATATTTTATATTGAAAAGATATTCAACAAAATAGAAAATAAATGATTTAAAAATTAAACGTTTGTAATATCTAAGAAAAATATAATTCTGTCCCAGGGATTGCCAATCCCCAGCATGATCTATTTTCCTTTCCTCGAACACACAGTTCAATTAGATTTCCATCCCTCTTGCTGGCAAGGAAAACAGTATCAATAAATTTTAGCCAAAAGAATGTGCACAGAATAAATATATGATCACTAAATATTTACCATATATTTTTTCCACTGTCATTCACGTGAGAGGTGATTTGAAGATAAGTGGTGGGGCTGATGACCGCACAATATGGAGCATGGCCCCCCATGTTACCATCTGTAGAGCAGTGAGTGCGTTGACCCACACTGAAATATAACATGAGCAAAGACATAAACTTTTATTGGGTTCAGATCCTGAAAGTTGGGAATACATTGTTCTAACACTTAGCACAGTCTATTTATATGATGTATACGATAAATACCAAATATTCTAAATCAACTTACACAGATGCTAATATTTCTCTGTACTTCTTCAGAATTGTGGACCAGTCCCAAATATTAATGCTGAGTTAGTCGTTCTAACAAAAATATCAATGTGCCAAAATATAAAGTAGAATTCATAAATGTGCTAATTAACATAACAAGTATTTATTAAGCAGCTATTATGTAAGAGGTGCAATTCAAAACATTAGAGATTTGGCATGAAAAATAAAACTGTCATTCTAGAAATTATATTATTTGGGGAAATAGAACAATAAGGGGCTTTGAGAGTCATATGTATCAGAAAACATTTTTCTGAATTAGAAACTCTACAAATTTCTTTTTAAAAAAATGTTTTCATTTATTTTTTAGGGAGAAAGAGAGAGAGAGCACGAGTAGGGGAAGGCAGAGAGAGAGGGAGACACAGAATCCGAAACAGGCTCCAGGCTCTGAGCTGTCAGCACAGAGCCCGATGCAGGGCTCAAACTCAGAACCGTGAGATCATGACCTGATCCGTAGTCGGATGCTCAGCCGACTGAGCCACCCAGGTGCTCCAGAAACTATACACATTTTATAAACAATGTGTTTAAATGAAATAAATGTTTCAAAAAATTATTTCTAGTCATCTATGTCAAAATAGATACACCATATAAGATGGGTTTTTTTTTAAGCTGTTGGTGAGTTTCAACATTTTATTTAACGAAAGATAAATGTAAGTCATCTGTTTGGTTATTTTGAATATGAGAAGATATTAAAAATATAGTGATGATATCACTCTTATTTTTGAGACCACCACAATCAGTGTCTCAACTGAAGTGCCTCTTTTCTCGGATTTGTTTTCTGAGAATACTTTTGGCTGAATTGAAAAAACTAGGGCTCAGATTCTAATCAAAGCAATGTAATAAAAATACATGAATCATTTGCAACTTTAGAGTTGCATTTCCTTAGCTGAATAACCAGCACTAGTGGGTTTTCTGACGGAGTATTAGTTGTTCAGGTACATTTCCCCAAGTATTTAGCTTCTATATTCATAGGTTTCTCTAAGTTACATATGCATTTTTAAAAATATATATTGCAAAGAAACAGAATAATGGAATTATAACTTAATGATGCATTATCAGTGTTCAATATGCAATCTTTGTGAAGTACTTTTTGGCTTTCTTTGTCATTGAAGACTTTCTCATTAGATGATTTACCAGTGTGGGCTCTGCTTGAAAAGACAAAGTGACATTAATAGCAAGTCTCCTTTTTTTTTTCTTCAAATGAAATCAAGTACAAGTGAAAGAGAGAAACAAACATATGTGACTAGGACTAGAATTAGATATGGCCAGGAGAAAGAAAGAAAGAAAGAAAGAAAGAAAGAAAGAAAGAAAGAGGATGGGAGGAGAGGGGAGGGGAGGGGAGAGGAGGGGACGAGAGCAGAGGAGAGGAGAGGAGGAAGAAAGGAACGGGAAAAAGAAAGGAAAACAATAGCTATATATAGAGACAGACTCTTCTTTTCAAGAAGATATGTCATTAAGGAGTTTGGCTAACTGAAACGCTTTCTTGGGACAGACCTTGGCCAATGACTGTAGTAACAACAAACAGCAAAGCAGTAGTAACAACTATCCTGACTTTCTTGAGTGACCTTCAGACAATGACTGTACAAGTTACCTGTTCAAGGACCTGACCATCATTCCATCCAAGGCAGGACTTTGCTCCGGAATTCTCCTTGGGGCTGGAAGAGACCACCATGTCTACCTTGTGGTTTGAGGACTCCCTCATACATTCCTGTGTCTTGCCTACTTCATTGCTTAGGGCTATTCCCAATATATTTTGTGTGTGTGTGTGCCACTATCTCTCTCTCAGTACCTACTTCCCAGAAAAAAACAACCAATCACAATCACTTTTGAATTAGAAGGAAACAAAGGCCTATTAAAATAAAACTTATTTCAGAGTTTCATTTAAGGCATTCAAATTGAGAGGAATTAACTTTCCTTATTTTTATGTTCTGACATCAACACAAGAGGTTGAAGGCTTGGTTAAATATGCATTGGTATTATGTTTGTATCAATTTCAGTATTTCCGAATGAATAAAAACAATACTAAAATTCTTTATGTCTGGTGAGCCCTGTCCTAGCTTATCACTGGTGATGTTATTTTATTTTTCATATCCTTAGATTGTGACATTATCTATGAACTGACACTTTTTGACTGCAAACTAAGTAAAATGGTATGCAAAAATGATTATTGTGATAAATTTCCACTGTAAATAAACCAAGTGTTCAGAAAAAGAGAAAATATGCACACATGTAAGACTAGAAAATGTTAATATTATTTAAAATTAAACCCATAGACAGAAATAAAATAAGCAATTCAAACTTTATAATTTCATAATTTTGCAAAAAATCTGTCACATAATGCCAAATACCTCTACATCTTGGCATAAAGCCTAACTGATATTTATCATATTAGCCAGAGTCTCTTTTTCAGAGGCGCACAATCAAAGACAAATTAATATCTCACAAATACCAGAGAGAAAGAATCTTGGATCTAGTTTTAAAATGCAGAATCCTAAGTCCAAGAGCGCTAATGCCTCTCTTGACACTGATAGATTCATATTGATAATATTTTAGATTTCATCACATTTGTCCAACTAGTGATTTGAAACATACTGATAACAGTAAGTATTAGTTGTATGAGAAAGCTGGGAATCTCGGAGAAGGAATTTCAGCAGTTACAATGGAAATAGCCCAATTTCACCCAGCACTAGATGCTCTTTCACTCTACTACTGTAAAACTTCAACAGCGGAGAAATAGACTGAAGGAATTAGTATTGATTCTCAAACACAGGTATCAAGTTGTTGTCATGACAATGAACCATAGCTACAATTGTGTTCTCATTAGAAATGATACAGCAAAGCTCCCACCTCACAGCACAGCCACAGCGGCTTATTCTGCTGGTACCCAAAGCCGTAAGAGAAGGACGCAGTCAATAAAAGCTTTATATCTTGTCTGGATGCCAATTGCAAATTGAATATGGACTAGAAAATTGACAAAAGTGTTTGTCAACCCTTATGACCTGTGCACAAATTGTCAGATTGATACCTTCATCTTGGGCCATTTGCTCTGACTCTGTTCTGCTCTCCCACTCCAGAAGCCAAACGGATTATCCTAAGTGGTTGTAAAATGTCATGTGAGATTATTTGGGTAAAACAACGTGATTCTACTACAAAAATAATAATATAATAAATGCAATAGGTTTCAACAGAGAATAAATTCATACACCAAAGTACTGTAAACAAGATAATTCACATTTGTCCCACCTGTACATAAAAACAAATTAAAAAAAGAACATCTGCTATACGATGATGGCTAAAGTTTCATAAGTTTCCTTATATCAGTGTGTCTGAGCACTCTCACTTATGCACAGGCTATTGTAGATGCAAAATTACTACCTTAAATGAATGCAAATATCGTTTCTTTCTTTTAGTGAGATATACATGAACTTGTCTGATAAAACCCAAGTCGAAGGAGCTTATTTTTTCAAAGGTAATTATATTTTTAAAACCTAAAGTTAAAGGTGTGCTTCTTCAATATCTCTGATTACCCCTGTTCTAAAAGTTCCATCTTTGACCAGGAAAACATTTCAGAGGTCTCTTAACACAAGCTGATTTCGGGGTAAAGAGAACAGGATCACATTTAGCTTGTCAATAAAAGCAAATAAATACCTTGACAGAGAATAACTCCGTGCTGAAAATTGTGAGTGGCAGTGCTGTTATTGAAAATAAAATAATGTGAAATCTGATTTCACTTGTGTGTCAACTGTGTTTCTATATTTATATGACAATTTTTTTCCTAAGCCAATTTAAAATACTTTGGATTTCATTATGCTGGAACTTCTTACTTTTCACATTTTTAGTATCTTCCAAAGACACAAATAATTCAGTATTTTAAAATGGTATTTGAAATGGAAAATGGGACATGTATTTATTTTGATTAATGACTAAAGGTCCAAATACCATGTTATTTGGATTGTTGCCAAGATAATTTCCTTTTAATTATATAGTGAAATTAAAGAGATACTTAATGAGATAATAGATACATTTTTTAATAATCTGTTTTCTCATTTTAGCTTAAGCTTAAATAATGCACTATTATTTGCTTTTAACTACCTCTAATGATAGATTAAAAGCATAACTAGTTGTCCTTCATGATATTTTTATTTAGTTTAAGGACTATTTCCAATTTTTTCTTTTTTTTTTTTTTTTTTGGTTTCCTTAAAGGAAAGAGTAATAATTACTTGATTATATGTATTTTTAAAAGCTAATTAAATACTTTGTACTTCTAAATATTTCAAGTGACACAAAAATGATTGTTTTACTTTTCTTTTTTAATGATATCAACATATGTTTCCAAAAGAAACGCATGAGAGAGCAATAAATTAAAAGTCCACTATATTTAAATCTCACATATTAATAAAGTATTTTTAGATGAAAAAAATAATTTGGTTTCTCCAATGATAACCTGATGAAGAACACTGAAATAAGGCGAAAAATGGAACTTAATAGATTTGCTACAAAACTTTTAGACAAATGTTTTCCTTGTTGGGGGAAAAGAAAGGTAGCATTCTTTATTTCTTAAACATGATTTTTTCCTAATTGTTGCCCTGTCAACTTTATACGTTGAGATATTTATTTCATTAGATGGAAAAGATTAATTATCTGATCATAATACATTTTGATGCCTCCACTGAGGTAAGCATGAAATAATCATTTGTTTCCTTGAGCTCAAACAGTGAATCCCTCTGTGAACTAAGTCAATTCTTCCTAGTAGATTACTGCAAATTACTTTTAATTGTGTGCATCTATTGAATTATAAGGCAATAATTCAGAGAAAATGAGTGTTTTAAAAAGTTTTATGATGTGTATTACAAACACTTTCCCAATTCCTCGTTTGGCATGATAAAATAAATTTTTACTGAAAATGCTACATCTTCCGAGAAACCTTTTAATTATAAAATAATTCCAGTGAGAAAAATAATTTAAGCCAGTTTACTTATTCAGGACACACACTCCTTCTCAGCCGTGTGGCCTCACTGATCTTGCTTCAGTACCTTCAGCAGCTAAAGATTAACAGGAAATATTCTTTAATTCATCATTTTGTTACCATCACCTTGTTAGGTTCTTGGAATACAATGGTTAGTCAATTATGTGTTTCATTTTTTAAAAAAGGAATGAATAGAGAAGCCTAAGTGGCTCATTTAAAAAATGAATTGAATAGAGAAGCCTAAGTTAATTATCCGACTCCTGATTTTGGCTCAGGTCATGATCTTACCGGTTCCTGAGAATGAGCCCCACATGGTTCTCTGTGGGAACAGCATGGAGGCTGCTTGGGATTTCCTCTCTTCCTCTCTCTCAACCCCTCCCCTGCTCTCACACACAGGGTCTCTCTCTCCCTCTCTCTCTCAAAAATAAATAAATAAACATTTTTAAAAGATGAATAAATGACTGAATGAATGAGTATATGAGAACAACCTTTGATAGTGCTTATATCTGGTTAAGAAATTTAATAAGACCGCCTAGAAAACTTGAAATTAAGGGCGCAGAAATTAGGACTTTGAGAGGAAGAGACGTCCTTTGGTCTTGTAACAAATGTTTTCCTCAACTTAGTATCGCCAAGAGATGTGTGCATAAGGAATAATGAGCTACTATCTTAGCCCATTAATGAAGCATAATTTGTACCTTCTTTTTTAAAATGTTTATTTATTTTTTTAATGTTTTAACTTTAAAAAAAATTTTTTTTAATGTTTTAAATTCTTTTTTTAATGTTTATTTATTTTTAGAGAGAGAGTGTATACAAGTGGAGGAAGGGTAGAGAGAGAGAGAGGAGAGAAACTCAAGCAGGCTCTGTGCTGTCGGCATAGAACTAGATACAGGGTTCCATCCCACAAACTGTGAGATCATGACCTGAGCCAAAAATCAAGAGTCGCACGCTTAACTGACTGATCCACGCAGGCACCCTGCAGCATATTTTGTAACTAATTTTCTTATATGTTATTGTGATAGTTGCTCCAATCAGGAAAAACAAAACAAAAACAAACAAACAAAAAACCTGGTGGACAGAAGGTCTGCTATTTACCTCAGTACCTCTCCTGTCAACCCTCAACTCTTAGCAACCTCAACTCTAAGGATTAGGAGGTGACAGAGGGAGCTTCCCTGAATAGGTTTTAAACATAATTTGTATACTTTGTTCTGTTACTAAGCATTATTTTAAACCTCAGTTCCTGGTTCTTGGATAAAAAAGAGGATTGCTTCTCTTTTTGATTTTGAGACATGACCAACGTTGACAGAAGAATTGGGACAAAATGCCTTTCCCCCTGCCATGAAATGAAATGGTTCTGGATGCACTTCCTGATCCAGAGGAGCTCACTGACTGTTTTATGTCCTCTCCTATAATTAATGTAAAACATTCAAATTCTCTCTCGTAAACAATACAACTGGTACACGTTAGTAAAACAGTGATATCTCTGATCTTAAAATGTCTTATCTAGCAAAATGGGCCCTAAGGTCTCCTGCTGGAAAAATATAGCCGAATCCCAAAGGTCTAATTGTCAGGCACAGTGTAAGGTAAAATTAAAGCATTTGCAATTATCTCACATCGAATAAACTGGAATCCCACGTTAAATGTATCCAATAGATTTCATTCATAATGTATTCATGAAGAAAAAAAATCTAATGTTAAAGAGCTATTCATCCAGCCATTCAGTTCACAGATGTTTTATTGGATGCCTCTTATATATGAGGCACACTTCAGAGCACAGAGAAAGAATGTTGAATAAGATACACACATTTTTACCTCTCTTCAAACTTATAATCAAGCTAAAGAGACAGATAATTAACAGAGGGGAAAAAGCACAAGGGATTTTCACACAATCATTAGCTCCATGTTGAAACTAAAAACATGGGAAATGGTAACTGAGGGTCTGAGAAGACTTCTCTTAGGTGGTGATATGTATCAGAGACCAACATAGTGAAGGGTTATCTATGAAAACATGTGGGTGAGGTACATTCCTAGATGAGGTTACAGCTGTTGCAAAAACCCTACGACAGAAATTAGTTTTCTTGTTCTGGAAGAGAAAGGAGTGAGATGCTAGAATACACTAGTGAGTGAGAAGAAAAGGAGTAGAAAGTAAGTGTGGAAACATAATCAGGGAGCAAATGGATCTATGTGTAACAGAAGCACTTCTAATAAATAATTCAGTAAGCCTAGCTGCTTAATCGTGCCTCAAGTGAAAAACTGTTAGGTTTCTTTTATTTTTATTTATTTATTTATTTATTTATTTATTTATTTATTTATTTTTATCTTTCATTTCAAGAAAAGCAAAGCTTTCTGGGAGAATCTGCCTGGGGAGTATGCAGTACTAGTTTGAGAACCAAGAGAAAGGAAATGATTAGATCCAATTCTGCTTATTCATATCATCTCTGAGGCGAGTGGTTGGGGACCAAGTCAATGGGTAAAATAGACAGACTGAGGCGGAACACCTGCTGTATTCTGAGGTTTTCTATTTTGGAAGAATCCTAAGCTGGCAGGATTTCTGACATCTGTAGGAATTATCTTATTCCATAGTTTGAGGTAAAACTGGGGACTCTATATTCTTGGGTTTTGCTTGACTAATGAGTGCAAAATAAACAAGCATGTGTTTTACGTTTAAATGTCAGAACTGTTCAATTGTTACAGCCTACCAGGCCAGATAAAACTCTCCCCTGTAATTTGGTTATGAAGGAAAGCAGAATATGTCACGCCAACATTTGCCTCTTTGATATAAAACTTATTTTGAGCTGAAGGCAATTAAGAAGCAATAAATGCAGAAAAAACTCCCCCTTTTGTGCCTGAAGGCAGGAACGAAATTCCCCTTTTATTTGAGACAGACTCTTATCAACCCAAAGACTGCACCAGAGGAATCTATCTCCAAACAAACCTCATGAAACTAACCCTTACCAACCCCTTATCTTTCTAGTTACTTCATCATTTACTACCCCCAGCTCAAACTTCTTTGTCTTGTCAATTTTTCAAAAATTTATTGTCTCTTTCTGTAACAGGCATAAAAGCTTCCTGATCTGATCACTTCTCCAGGTCTCCATTATCTTGTGATATACATGTAAAAATTTAACACAATTTGTGTGTTTTTCTTCCACTAATATCTTTGTCAAATTGATGTTCAGGTACAGCCAGGGACCCTAATAGGGCTGTGGAAAACTTTTTCCTTCCCTACAGACACTTGGCCCTTTTACTGAAGGGGCTGAACAAAACCCGATTGAATCCTTTTGCAATCTCCTGAGTCCGCGAACACCAAAGCCAAACTGAATATGATGAGAGAGACACATTTTTCCCATGACTCCTATATTGGCTCCAGAATAATTTGAGACAGGAAAGAAAAAAAAAAGTTCTCTATTTCCACCAATCTTTACTGGAATTCCTGTAAATCAGTGAAACAGTGTGCATTAATATGCAGTGTGTAGTTAAGTTGGCTGAGCAACAAACAAGAATGACCATTTATTCTGTGTATAAATTGGAACTTCGGTTTTCACCACATGGCAGGAGCAGGGTAAATGAAATAAGTTCATATCTAAATATCTAAAATATTTAGACTATATCCTATGTACGTAAAAAAGATGCTAAAATATTTGCTTTGAAAATAGCATCAAATTGGTAAAATACCACTAAGTGAGTTATCAGAATACCATGTGTAAATTTCAAAGTAGGATTCCAATGGCTTTTAATCTACAAGGAGATACCAAATTAATCAAGAATGTAGATATTTGAGAACAGGTTTTGTAAGAGGGTATCTTTGGTGAAATACTGGGCTATGATTCCTAGTCTATACAAGGAGTGTACTGAGTGGGGCTTCAAAGACCACTAGAAAGATTCATCTATATGCCTCCTAAAATTTTGACATATGTATCTCCTCTAAAATTTGTGAGGACACACTTTGGAGTGGTGTTTGATATATAGTTTGCTTCTAACCAAGAGACAATCTGAAGTTGCTTACAACAGCAAAACACAAGGGGCTCATAATATGGGCTAGCATATGCCCAATTTTGACAGCTGGTTAAGCAGCCTATGTAATATTCTTTTTTTTTTTTTTCCAATAGTCTCAAGCCTGGAGAGGAATGGTACCAGAACAAACTACAACCAGTGAGGACCAATAGAATCTTTATCTGTCTCCCACGACTTCTCTAATTTCTACATGATAAACTGCAGCCCCTCCCTACAAAACTGCAGAAGTGCTTGGCTCAGGATTTAAAGTTGTTGAAAGAAGACACTGGGTGCTAAAGAAGCTTCAATTTGAGATGCTAACCCAAGCCACCAAAGTGAGTTTCTAGATCAGGACAACATATGCAAGCTGCAACAATGTCTGTTCCTAGTTCAACCTTCACAGTATTAGAAAGGATGCTATTTCACCTCTGCAATCCAAATGGCAAGAAAATTGATCTTGTGGTGGACCCTAACCCAGAACTGTACAGGGAAGGATATTTTTCAAAGTCAAATTCCAAGTTAATTAAGTTGATACATGAGAAAGGGGCTGAACTCCCTTTTGACGGTTGGCAGAGTGTTTGCGTCCTGGGGTATTGTCGCCTTTCTCATTTCCTTTGGTTTCCAGTGAAAACTTTCTAGTGAGAGAGGAATTGCAGAGCTATACGAAAACCTGCCACACTCCATTCTGTGAAAGCAGATGAAAATATTTGAGCCATGTGCTCTTTGAGAAATTGTGGGTCTCACTTTTTAAATGCAACTCGATGTCTTAATTATGATATTGGACACATATAATTACCAAATTGATGTTGCATGTTTGAGTTACAATGTGACCATTATTAGAAAGATATGATTCTTTGAGAATGATGAAAAAAAATTATGGGAGTGTCCAAATTTTTCATTAAGGTACAGGGAAGTTATCATTCCGTCCTGAAAAAATTTTAGAGGCAGTATGAAATCAAAAATAAAGTTTCTCCTGTATTAGATTTACAGAAAGCACACTTCATGCAAATACTTTGTACTGAATAAAAATTTAATAATGTTAACATCATATTTTCTAATTCACCATGTACTTACCAATATTTAGAATATCAGTAACCATTCCAGCCTTTCAAACAATTTGAGTGGCTATCGAAGACTCAAAATAAAGTGCCATCGCTTCCCTTACTTTAACCATGAGTGTAAAGCCGTCTTCACTTTTGAGTACTTTGGGAAGATTGGTAGAGAGGCCTTTAAAATCTATAGATTACCTTTTGCTAACAGAGGGTGTTTAAAATCCCACCTTCTATTTTGAACCTCCTTCGCTAAGGTTAGTACTGGATCTGCAAGCACAAAACTGCAGATAAAGACAAGAACATTTTTTACATAAGAAAGATGACAAAATAGAACTTACTTTCCTAATACCTGGTTTATCAAGGATTGGTTGATATTTTTAAAATACTCTAACGTAATTAAAGGCTAGTATATCGTCTAAAGCTTTATACAATTTAAAACAGATTTTTTTAGCACTTTGTGAAGAATATATTCCATAAAGTCCTGAGGTTAGAACTGTTATTCTGGCAATAAAGACTGATTCTGGAATAAAACTACTTGGTAATTGAACCTGAAGACTTATGTTGTGAAGTTTCAGCTAATTACTAGGAAATATACTTTTCCTTCTCTATAGCAAGTTTAACTGATTCTTTTTAATTCCCGAACCTCTTTTTCACTGAGACCCAACATAGTCTTTCCTTCTCACAGTAGATATTAAAACCTACACTAAATAAATGCTTCTAAGACATTAAAGAGAAACACAGAATTATGCAATCTCACCTTCATTAACATGGTCACCTTCATAACTGTTTAAAAGTAGTAATTTATCCCATCATTTAAAAAGTTTAAGTCTTTATTCTGCTAAGTTTTGTAACCATTCTTTTATTAGATAATGCCTCTAAGGTAACACAAAGGTTTCGGTTGTCAAATATAAATGAATGCAAATAATAGATTTTACCCAGCACCAAATTCCAATAATTATTCAAGAAATCAAAGAATTTCTTGTAGGCTTTACAAGCAAATACCATTTGAAGATGAAACTGTTCTTTTCCCCCTTCCTTTGAAAAGTCCAAGCCCCTCAGACAAAAGTCCCTAAAATACCCTTTCCTTCTACAATAGGATGCATTTGGGTTTTGGATTTACCGTATAAGTTTCTTTCCATAGAAATATGGGGATTACTAAAGAGCCATTTCAGTTATCAGGCATCTCTGCTTTATAATCCATTTGTTAGTTTGCGTGACTAGCCCCCATTCTCTGGCCAGCTATGTCCTCTGCAATTCCCATTCCACGTATATTTAAATAAGCAGTCTGGACATGCTTTGAATATATTGCTAAAAACGCCTCACAGATCAGAATTTTTCTCTTATTAATATTAGTAGTGAGCTTACCAGGAGGCCTAGCAGTAGCATATTTGTAAGGATGTTTGATTAGATCTTCCATTTTTTTTCCTTTCCTTAATTTTCTGTCATACTTTTAGAGAGAGAAAGAGCATGAGCAGGGAAGAGGGGCAAAGGGAGAGTGAGCGAGAACTTAAGTAGGTTCACGCCCGACGTGGGGTGGGGGTAGCTCCATCTCATGGCTGTGAGATCATGACCTGAGACTAATTCAAGAGTCAGAGGCTCTTGAGCCGCTGAGCCACCCAGGCTCCCCCAGATCTTTCCTTTTTCCAAAGTATTCCATACTGTAAATTTTTTGTAATTTCTTTACTTCAATGAAAATGCAATGATACTTTGCAAGTAGCAGACATGCTTAAACATAGTTCTTCCATCATAGACCTTATCGATTCATTTGTTTGTTTTATTATGACAAAATACATATAGAACATATATCATTCTAACATTTATCTTATCTCACAAAGCTAAAGCTCTGTGTGCATTAAAAAATAACTCCTCATTGTTCCTGCTCTCCCATAGCGCCCGCTTCTAGCAAACACCATTCTATTTTCTATCTCTGTGGGTCTGTCTATTCTGGTACCCCACATAAGTGGAATCATAAAATATTTTCCCATTAGTGTATGACTTATTTCACTAAGCATGATGTCCTCAGGTTTCATCCATGTTTTAGCATGCATCAGAATTTCATTCTTTTTTAAGGCTGGATATTGTTCACCATATGCAAAAAGCACGTTTTGCCTATTTAGTCATATCTCCATGGACATCTGTGTTGTTTCCACTTTGGGGCTGTTTTGAATAATGCTGCTACAGATTTGGGTGTACACATATCTTTTCAAGTTCCTGCTTTCAGTTCTTTCGAGTATATACCCAGAAGTGGAACTGATGAACCATATAATTTTATGTTTAATTTTTTTGAGGAACTCTCATACTGTTTTTCTCAGGGGCTGCACCATTTTACTCTACCAGCAGTGCACAGAGTTTCAGTTTCTCCACATTCTTGCTAATATTTGTTAGGTTCTCAGGGTTTTTTTGTTTTGTCTTTTTTTTTTTTTAATAACTGCCATTCTAGGGGGTATCTCCATGTAGTTTTGATTTGTAATTTCCTAATGATTAGTGATGTTGAGCATCTTTCCATGTGCTCATTGGCCATTTATGCATCTTCTTTGGAGAAATATCTATTCAAGACCTTTACCCATTTTTTAAAAAAAAAATTTTAATGTTTATTCATTTTTGAGAGAGAGACACAGAGCGTGAGTGGGGGAGGAGCAGAGAGAGACACACACACAACTTGAAGCAGGCTCCAGGCTCTGAGCTGTTAGCACAGGGCTCAAACCCATGAACTGTGAGATCATGACCTGAGCTAAAGTTGGACCCCCACTGGACTGACCCACCCAGGCACCCCCAAGACCTTTACCCATTTTTAATTGTGTAGTTTCTTTATTGTTGAATTGTAGGAGTTCTTTACATATTCCAGATATATAGAGGTATATAAAACTCTTCCTCAGAGACATGATTTGCAAATATTTTCTCCAATGTTTTTTTCTTTAAAGCACAATTTTTTTTAATTTTGGTGTAGTCTAATCTCTCTATTTTTCTTTTGTTGCCTGTGCTTTTGATATCCTATCCCAGAAATCATTGTCAAATCCAATGTCACGACTCTTTTAGAGCACAAATTAACAAGGAGTAACATATCCAATTGTTTTTCAGTATTATGACATTTACAAAACCCATTTTTATTTAGATAAGAATTGTTAATGAGCAAATTTTAGTATTGGCTACACCTACAGACAGTAATGTATATGGAGATCTTCACTATAATACCATCGAGAAAAGCAATATTAATAATAATGGGTTCTTGTTAGATTATTTTAAAGGTGTTATGTGATAGTGTAAGCATATATGTATGATTATTTATTTATTTTTGAGAGGGAGAAAGAGTGCAAGCTTGGGAGGGGCAGAGAGCAAGAGAGAGAGAGAATCCCAAGCAGGCTCCATGCTGTGGGCCTGCCCGAGGTGGGGCTCTATCTCACTGACCAGGAGGTCGTGACTTGAGCCCGAATCAAAAGTTGAATGCTTAACCAACTGAGCCACCCAGGTGCCCCAAGAATATATTACTTATTAACATCATTTATTAGCATATTTCTAAATTTTTGCTATTACTAAACTATAGCTCTAAATTGCTCACTGAATTCACATATGCCATGGCTTTATTTCCTTGAGTAGGAGTTAACTTGAATAAAATGTAATTATAAAAATGTAATTTTCTTATATACAAATTTATATATATATAAATAAAATGTAATTATGAAACCTAATTTAAGTTACATTCTAAAAAATACCTGGGTCTTACTCCTCAAAACTTCTAAGGGATGGATGAATGGATAAAGAAGATGTGGTATATATATAATGGAGTATTTCTCAGCAATCAAAAAGAATGAAATTTTGCCATTTGCAATGATGTGGATAGAAATAGAGGGTATTATGCTAAGCAAAATTAGTCAGTGAGTGAAAGACAAATATCATATGACTTCACTTATATGAGAACTTTAAGACACAGATGACCATAAGGGAAGGGAAGCAATAATAATATAAAAACTGGGAGGGGGACAAAACGTAAGAGACTCTTAAATATGGAGAACAAACAGAGGGTTAATGAAGGGGTGTGGGAGGGTGGATGAGCTAAATGGGTAAGGGGCATTAAGGAATCTACTCTTGAAATCATTGTTGCACTATATGCTAACTAATTTGGATGTAAATTAGAAAAATAATAAAATTTTTTAAAAAACACACAAAAAAATCCCCCCCCCCACAAAAACCCAACAAATAAGGTCTGAGGACCTGTCATATACCAGATTAGACAAGAAGACATAATAATTAAATGTAATGTGATATTCAGCATGGAATCTTGGGGTAAAAAAAAAAATAACATTGTGGAGAAAATAATGAAGTTCAAATAAAGTCTGGATTTGTGTCAATAGTAATGTACCAAAGCCGGTTTCTTTGTTGTTGTGTGCCATGATAATGTCAGATGTTAACAGGGAAAAATGAGTGACAGCTACCTGGGAACTCTCTGTATTATCTTTGCCATTTTTCTGTAAATCTAAAGATATAATAAAGTAAAAGGTTAATTTTTTAAACCTTTACATACACACACACACACATATATATATACATATATACATATATATATACATTAATGATATATATAGCCATGAAAAATTAAATAATAATTTTAGTAAAATTATCAATTTGGCAGAGGTTTCTTCACCATTGTCTGTTTGAAAATACCAGTCCATATAACTAGTTATCTCAATTGATTAGCTTGGCATGAATATATAAATGGTTTATCTTGTAGAACATATAAGCAATATTTTTTAAAGCTAGACATTCTATAATGTATTATTGGAAATTTATTTTGACTGAGGACCATTTAGATTAAAAATTAGCTTAACCCTTTTTTCTATTAAGTGTAATGTTACCAGGGCTCTGCCATATGAGGCAAAAATCTTGTGGCTTCTATGGTCGAATGCTTGCTTGCTCAAGCAGATCAAAGGCAATATATTCTGAGAAATCTTTTGAGTATGGGAAGGATTAACTCCCTTACAGGCACATACATCTGTTAAACTCAACTCTCAGCGAATTCTATCAATTCCTCCTTCTCTAACTTCAGTTCTGTAATTCATTCAAAAGTTTTAAACTGTCTTCAAGTAAGAATACTGTATAAGTGCACCAAGCCCAAAAGCTATCTGTACATCATTTTCTAAAGTAAATCCTGATTAATCGAACTCTAAAATAAGTAAATTTAGGACATATATCACATAGATATACACATACATCTTTTCATATATGAAAGTTTGTATACTAATCAGAAAAATAAGATGATCTAGAACTAAATTTAAAATAGAAGGATATGAGTGTTGCCAAAAGTTTAGTGGTGGGGGAAAAAACTATTCAGGAAGGAATGATTGAATGACCTTCCAGTTTTCTCCATTTGTATATGTGTTTAGTATGCTGCTGGTTTATGTCAGGTCAGCAGAGAAATACTCATGCAGGCTGGCTGAATTTTATACTCAGCCTCTATAGGCATATTACCTGCCTCCAAGATTTTCTTTTCTTTTTTTTTTTTTGTCTTTGTTTTTGTTTTCTGAGTGGCATTTGATGCAATGTTATTAAGAAGGAAAGTAACCACTGTGTTTAAGGTAACCTCTGTATATTTGATAAGAATTTTGTCAAATATAGTTTTATCAGTCAGGGTACTGCTTATGAATAGTTGTACTTTTGCAATGTCTTTGTATTTATCCAACAGTTATGACAATTGTGTAGCTAAATAGGTCGATTTTTGTTGTTGCTGTTTTGCAACAAGATAGCATAAAGCTAAATTTTAACCCATTCAATAAAATCACACTATGCATTTTAATCCTTTTCCAATCTGTGGTTTATGTCTCAACTTTACCTTTTCACCTTATTTCCTCTCAGTTTTAATACTTGTTATCCTGTTTGGTGTTTATTTTCCTGCTTAGAAATAACCCTAGGCTCAGTCTGCATCTTTTTTTAAGAGAAATGCAGGTTTTTAATTAAGTTTAAACATTGTAAACTCTAGAGATCCTACATTTTCCCTCCTTGTGAAAGCATGTTCTTCCACATAGTTGTTAAAAGACTTCTGTTATCTGAATAAATCAAGAAACCTATAGAGGTTCATGAAATGTTTACAAAAACAAGAGAATTTTATATACAAAATTCACACAAAGCTGTCAATGCTGTTCTTTGTTAAAAGTAGCATGTTTTAACCTTTGAATGAGAGATAACAATTTTAAGATTTTCTAAGCAGATGGAGTCTAATAAATAGTGTCTCTGAAAGCAGAGGTTAATTTTTGGGAGTGTAGGCATGAACATAGAAACAAACTATGGTAAACTTTGAAAAACTTTGGTCTTAGAGTTAGCACAAAGTTTGCAAGCTAGTGTTAGAGTTCCTTCATAGCTTTCTCAAAGACAGAAGTCATGGATCTGATAGAATTAAGCTTTTCATAAGCCAATCAAAAATGGCTAGCCTTACTGACAGCCTAATTATGTTGGCTTTTGCTTATTTGTTTTGTTGTTTTGTGTGTGTTATGTTGTGCATGTTTATCCCGAGGTTGATATTGAAGAAAGTGGTTAGATACTCTCAAATATTCGTGAAATAATCTAAAACTCTAATTGCAAGATCAGATAACACTTCTTACCAAAGAGTTCTATGCTCCAATACACTACTTCTTAATGTCAGAAAGAGGGATTCGTTTCAGATTGATCATTTCTACTGTTGAGTCTTGTGCAGAGATGGGGAATATTCTCAGATATTCATTTTGTTAATCCTCTGACTTTTTTTTTTATCTTTAAGAGCTCTTTGTTATTTATATTGATCTTATAAATCTTTCTTTGACATACTCACTTTAAAATAGTCAAAATGAATTTACTGTTCTAACCTCGTACATTGAAGGGATTTAAAAGAGGTTCTGAACATTTCATTAAAACTGCTTACTACCTACTTATATGTATGACATATTCATAATTTAAAATAATAAAAGAATACAATTGTTAACTATAAACACTATAAATTCTGGGACACATCAGAAAAGACGATTTTTTTTTCTAGCTCAATTTTTCTATGATTCTTGGTATTTCACTTAAAATCCATTTTAGATAAAAGAGATTGTATGGAAGAAAATACATTTTACTATAATTCAGAAATCATAACTAAGTACTGTGGATCCAACTGGTTAGAAACTTGTTCCTGGATGGTACAGAAATGTCCAGTGTGGTTCTAATAAGATATCCTATGTATACTGGGGGGAAATGGAAAAGAGGTCAATTTCTACTAGAAGGGGAAGAGTTTTTAAAATATATGAACATTACAAGAGATACTAAGTGAACTGCCTGATTAGGATAGAAGGTACAAGGTAGGTGGGCTAACTAACCATAAAACTTTATGCAAATAGACACTTCATGAAAAGTTCACAAAGCTCACTACCTAGATTCTGATCTCAGGTCCTCTCAACCCTTCCGAATATATGTCAATATAAAAGGAGCATGAATATTAATTTCATATAGATTCCTTCAGGCCAGTTGACACAGAACAAGAATAACATTACACATTCTCGCCCAAGAAGCAGAGTGTTTAACTACTATTCATGTTTTGCCTAATGCTAAATGTCAGGGTCGGGAAGAATACAAATATACAAAATGTGGTTGGAGAGGTATTCGGTATTTTCTGGTGATTTAATTTGCTTTTATTTTACTTTCCTATTTCTTTCTTGTGCAGATCACTTACAAAAATGAGTAATGATGGGGATGAGCAAAAATTTAGGATGATTGTCAAAATGGAAACTTGGATGTTATCTCTCCTGAGGCTTCCTGATATTTCCTTCCTACTAATCATAATGTGAGCATAAGTTTCTTCTGTGTGATATTTCATCTCCCCATAGTGGAAGTTTTTCTCATCTATTCACTCTACACTCCTCTTAGCAAACCCTATGGGACATAACTGGTCCTCAAACTCTGTAGTTCTTGCAATTCGCGATATACAATATTCACAATTTTTTGGTCTACTATTTGGAGTACAGACTCAACTCTATAAAAAATAGGAAACATCCCATTAGGTAGCGTACAATAATAGAAATATGGAAGGTAAAATGCAGAAACGTATGTGTAATAATTAGAATGGTTATATTTTGCTAAATATTCAATTATTTTTGCTGAAATACTGAGTTGTGAAAATCATTTGGAAAATTCTCTGAAATAATATCGTACTACAGTTTTATTGACATATAATTTCTTAATCTAGAAAGAATGTCATACTTTTGTTTCACAGCACTTGACATAATTGATATTAGATAACAAATTTTTGTTTGTCTTAGGGTATGTCTAATAAATGAATTTTGAAATTCAATACTAAGTATAATTTCGTACCAAAACAAAGACAAAGCCTCACTTTAGGCACAATAAAAACTTGATGAATTCAAGAACGAATGAATGAATGACCGCCATCACATAGTGTAAAGTCTAGCACAGGAAACATGAATAACCAGGCAAGCAGCAATTTTGTGTTACATGTGTGCAGACAGAAATTTGAGGGTTCTGCGGGAGTAGAAGAGAAGGACAACACACACTATCAGATTAAAGACTATTATTGTTAGTTATACAGGTGAAAGAGGAGTGTGTTTGGGAGGACAGATTTTTTTCAGGTCAGAGGAGATATTTGCAAAAGTCCCTCAGTGAGCTAATTTAAAATACCTTCTAGAAACTGAGCATTGACAAAGGGACGGTCAAAAATAACTAAAAAATAAACAGGATATAGGAAATTATGACACCTTTCTATGCAGTATTCTCTTCACTAGCTGATTGAACATATGTTGATGTTACTTGGGAATGAGGTTAGAAGTTTATAGGAAATCCATAAGAACATGATGTCATGTTAAAATATGGAGTGCTGAGTACTTCTGAGAAGTGAATTAAGGGCTGATGATGATCATGACACATATCCAAAGATATGCCTTCAAAATAGTTCTCCAGTATCATAAATGTGTGCCATTAAGATGTCCATATTTATAATGGTAGTGAGTTGAGATTAAGTATGTGGAAAGTAAATGAAAACAGCTCATGTATGCATTTTTCAAAATGTTTTAGTTGGACAGAGTTAAAAGAATAGGTAGAGAATAGAAACAAACATAGGATCAGAGGAGAGCTATCTTGTTTTTCCATAGTTGGTTTTACAAAAGAGATGTGAACTGTGCATGTGTAAAATAATATTGGAAAGAGTCCTTAGAGATGGCAAATGGCACCATAAAACAAAGAGAGGGGAATAAAAAACAAGTAGGAACATGATCCAGTTAAGAGTTATTTGGATTAGACTGGGAAAAACCATCTGTTTTATTGTGAAAATAGTATCAGTGAGAAGGACCCGAACATGGACAGATAAGCTCATAAATAGATAGGCTGGTAGTAAAAAGGGGTATGCCTGTGTGTGTCTGTTTTGCTTTTATTATTTTGAGGTAAAAATGGAAAGTTGGCTGCTGAAAGAGAAATATGGGGGAGGAGAGGTTTGGGTGAAATGCAAAGATGTGCAATAACCTGTGTGGAGCCTAAGAGAGATGAGTAAACAGAGAGAGGAAAAAATTGTCCTAGATTTAAAATTTCTTTGGTGCTGGATATCATGAATTTATAATAGAACCAATCTTAGTGCCTGAGTGATTTTCTTTAACAATTCTTTGCAGCTTGAGCATAGGCAAGGGAATGTGATAATATCCAAAATATATAATCAACTTATACAATTCAACACCAAAAAAGCATCTGAGTGAAAATGGGCAGAGGATGTGAGTAGGAATTTTTCCAAAGACATACCGATGGCCAACAGCACATGAAAAGATATTCAATACCACTCATCATCAGGGAAATGCAAATCAAAAGCACAATAAGATATCACATTAAACCTGTCAGCATATCTAAAATCAAAATGGCATGAAATAACAAGTGTTGGCAAGGATGTGGTGAAAAAAGAACTCTCGTTCTCTGTTGGTGGGAGTGCAAATTGGTTTGGCCGATATGGAAAACAGTATGGAGGTTCCTCAAAAAATCAAAAACAGGATTATCATATGATCTAATAATTCCACTAGTAGGTATTTATCTAAAGAAAGAGAAAATACTAATTCAAAAAGATATATGCACCCATGTGTTTATTGCAGCATTATTTACAATAGCCAAGATATAGAACTAACCCAAATATCCATCCATGGATGCATGAAAAAAGAAGTGATACACATATACAACGGGTTATTTTTCAGCCATAAAAAAGAATGAGATCTTGCCATTTGCAACAAAGTGGGTATATTTATAATTGGAATATTGCCAGAAAGGTGGAAAAACGGTGGTACAAGCTGGTTTCAAGAAGAGATTGGACAGAAGAGATTGGACAATAATCTGATAGAGGGAAACAAAATCGTCAAGGAAAGGAGGCTGGTAAAGGGACTAATCATTCCCAGGCAATTCAAAATGGATGAAGTGGGTCAAATGAGAGAGAGTAAATGTATGTGAGATTTCTGTGGAAGAGTCTGTATTGTCAAATTTAGTGTGTATGAGGATAATGTACTGAGTCATCACAAATATTAAAACTAATGAGGTTAAATGCCATTTACCGGCATGACTGCCAACGGGACTCTGAGTCTGAGATAAGGACTAATGCAGTATAGTGTGTGATCTTTTAAAAGTCGTGGATGTATGAGGAAATAGTAGTAGAAGTCCAGCTAGTAAGTAAAACCTACCGTGCAGTGAGAGTTGGGAAGAGATGTTTGACCAGGAAAAAAAATTTGGTTTGGTCAGTGAACAAGAGATATGGGATATGAGGCTTGATGAGTTTATAATTCTTTTTTCAAGTGTTAGTCATAGTGGAGCTTGGATGAGCGTGACCTCGTGTTTCTGGGTTTTGAAGTTTAGTCCTCAGAAGAGAACCTCGTGATGTTCACTCCAAACTCTGTGGCTCTAGTCTCAAGCAGAAAGAATGAAAACCACCACAGTATTTCCCATCTGTTCAGATAATGCTACAGAGAAAAATTTAAAGCCATGATACCCTTAAAAATCAAAGGTCTGGGGGCACCTGGGTGGCTCAGTCAGTTAAGCATCCGACTTCAGCTCAGATCATGATCTCGTGATTCGTGAGTTCGAGCCCCATGTTGGGCTCTGTGCAGACAGCTCAGAGACTGGAGCCTGCTTCATGGATTCTGTCTTCCTCTCTCTCTGCCCTCCCCAGCTTGCTCGCTCGCTCGTTCTCTCTCTCTCTCTCTCTCAAAAATAAATAAACATTAAATTTAAAAAAAAATTAAAAAATCAAAGTTCTGTTTAAGTTTATGTTCTGGGCCATTTCACTTAAAATATGTATACATATATTATACATAATAAACTGGTAATCTCTAGGAATCAATAACTAAACATTTACCTTGGGTAAGATACTAAAGCTCCCTCTCTCTGCTGCTCCCCTGCTTGCTCTCTCTCTCTCTCTCTCAAAATAAATAAATAAATAAATAAGTTTAACATCATCACATTTACGTCATCAAGGGGCACCTGAGTTGTTCAGTTGGCTAAACATCTGACTTCAGCTCAGGTCATGATCTCACGGTTTGTGGGTTCAAGCCCCGCATTAGGCTCTGGGCTGACAGCTCAGAGCCTGGAGCCTGCTTCAGATTCTGTGTCTCCCTCTCTCTCTGTTCCTCCCCAGCTCTCTCTCTCTCTCAAAAATAAATAAAGAGCAAAACAAAAATTAGAGGAAATAAAAAGATAAAGCAGATACTACTTTTGCTTTCATGGAGTTCACAATTCAATTTGGGCTGACAAGATATATATTAAAATATAGAGAATGGTTTTCATTCTGATAAATATTGCATAAAGTTTCTATGTATATTTCACCATTCAATATGGAAGCAGAGTACAATGGAAATAACTTAAAATTAAGATTCAGAGTACTGACCAATCAACCAAGTAGCTCTGTGACCTTGGGCAGGTTACTTACATGCCCATATAGAAAAGAATATGTAATTCATGACTTGAAAAATTTTTGTAAAGATTGTAAAATAATGGGTATAAATTTTTATTTTAGTGTCTTGGAAATAAAAGCCATTTAATAAATGATGGTTCATATTAATGGCAATTAAAGACTACTATGAAATGAATTGTAATATTTAAATAAATGGATTTCTTACCATATGACCATAGACAGTAGTAGGCACATCATATAAAAAGTTTTTGAAATGTTTTATTATTTCAGAATTTATATAAATGCCATGTCCCTCTTTTCCCTCTATTAATTTTATGTATAATTATCACTTAGTTAAATGTGTTCATTATTTGATTGTAAGTCTAATATTGTATAAACATCGGCTGAATCACACTGTTTGATGTCAAACAAAAATCATAAAATTGTAACCAACCTTTGGAAATCCTAATATGTATATATTTATAAAACTTTTAATGTCAAAGGCTAATGGTATAAGTTGGCTCAAATGGTCTTTAATTAATATTTGTGTCAGTTTGTAGATCCAACTGTCAAGAGGGTGAAGGACTTTTACCTAAGTGGAGACATATCTTACACAAATAATGACTGTATCCATACAAATTTCTCAGTGTGCATTCAAAGGATTTCACATGTCTAGGATGATGAGGGAAAGAAAGTCAAATAGAAATAATCATGAACATACTTAGTTTATAAGCTGAGAATAAGATTCACAGGTGAATTAAAACTGTTTTGTATTAGCATCAAAAAATTTAAATTATTAAATACAATTAAAAATTTATTTTTTTAAAAAATTCAAAGAATAAATTATTAAAATAAACCAAAGTACATAATAATTATGGCTTGGAGATTTACTCGATTTTACCCTGTACAGTGATTTCAAACAATAGGCAATGTATCTTCTAAAACATATTTATTTAAATGCATAATATTGAATATATTATTGTGAAAGGTAGACACTTTTAGAAAGGAAATAACTGATTCATTTTTAAATTTGTATGCATAAAATTTTTTGCATAGTTAACTCTACTATATCACGCATTTTAGAATAAAAAGAAGCATTCAAAATAAAGATGATAGTTATTTCACAGACTAACGTAAAATAGCAGAATTTGGAGCAAAAGAGACCTTAAGAAGAGGTATTTTCATCTACTTTTTCACTATTAGGCATAAATCCAATTTAGAGTTCTTGGTTGTTGATGCCTAAAGTAATATGCCTGCTAGGTATCCTGGGAATCAATCAAAGTTTCTACTGCCCTTGTAAAAATAATGACCCAATAATGAATATTCAAAAGGTACCAGAAGTCACTAACATATCTAATTCATTTTCTTTTTAAATCTGAACGAAATTTTGTTTATGCTTAGAGAAAAAAACTGGAAAACCTGAAAGAAAGTAATATGTAGCATTCTAGATTCTAGCATATGTTTGCTTTTGAAATTTTGTACCAAACCAACTAGCTGCCAGACAGGTGAAAGCTATATTTGGCAATAAAAAATAATTTACACTTAGGAAGATATGTGTTGATGCTAACATTTGATGAACAATGGATTTGTATTTCCAGGTTTTGAATCATATTCACAGTGCATCTAGTTTCTATTTTGCAGACTTTTTTTCTTTTAAAACCAGAGAATATTGGGTTTGTTTTCAAAAATAATATTTTACTTATCTTAAACCACTTAAACTAATGTGACAAACCTTTTTTCCTTATTCACTTTGTGGAAACTGCTACATATTCCAAATGTATTGCTTTGCTCACCAGAACACAACAAACTATGAATATTGAAGTGAAAATTTCTCCATTACATTCTATTCAATTATAGGAAAACTATGAAATTATAATTATGAACATATTGTGAAATAAAAAACTATTGATTTAGATTAAAACATATATTCTAAAATAGCATGCATAAATATTTTAATGATGTATTATTCTTTCCTGTGTAGCATCTTAATGTTTCATAAATAACAGTAAATTTTGGTTAAATTGGGAGTATACCATTTTGACATCTTTAAATATAGGGAATTACCTGCAGAAATTCGTGTTTCTCTTATCATATGAATAAAGCAAGACTGCTAGGTCGAAATGCCGAAATAAACATTCACTTTATTATACCACAGGAGAAGGCAGTTATATTTAGCTTTAGATATTCTGTCAGTTGATTTTCTATGACTGTATTTTCCCCTTCAGGTGGGCATTTGTGTACATATCAGGGGCAAACTGGGAGGGTGGAGAGCTAATGAAAAAAAAAAAACCCATATACCTTATCTTCCTGAAGTTAAAATATCAAACTGAATTTTTTTCACTTTCATTTTAATTCAAACTCTACACTAAAACATTTTGAATTCTCTATCAAGAATAAGGAAACGTGATGCAGCTTGGTTTAGGGATACCACACAGACGGTGGCCAAGGTCTTTCCACGTCAGACAGAAGAAAGGTCTACACTTCTCTCTTCTCTTTCAATCCACTGGTTATAAATATGCAGGTTAATATGGGGATGAAAACATACTGTTTATAGTAAGGATCTTGACCTTGTAAACTGAAGTAGCAAACTTAGAAGGTGGTGTAGATATTGCTGAACGGGTAAGCTCTGAACATTGACAGCCAGGCAGCTTCAATACTTTGGATCTGAGATCTGTAGGAATGTTATTTAACCACCTGGTACTTTATCTGTAAAATGGATGTAATCTTACTTGAACTTTCCTCAGAAAGGTGATATGAGGATGAAACAATTTATATGTTATTTATAACAGTACCTGACATATAAGAAGCAGTTGCTGACAGTGAGTGATTATTATTTTCTTAATTAGCTAGTTTGATGTAGAAAGTAAAGTACCACTGTCAGACCTCAACGTGAATCAGAATCGCATATGATTTTAGAACTACCATTTTTAGTTAACTGTACCCATATTCACAGGAGGCTGAAGTGAACTCATCAGTTAGATTAGAGGAAATCGGTAAATTCATTCAGAAGAGAATAAAACAAGTTGAAACTTGGTGTTACAAAGTCATACAAAAGTTGCTTCACTTTACTTTTTGAAAGCTATGTAGACTGTTTGAAAAGGTATCCTACGTCACCAAATTTTATTTATTTTTTAATCTCAAATAGGTAGAAAATTCAAATAGCTTACAAGTTAACAGCACAGGCAAAATAAAGGTCAATTTCAAAATATTTTCTCTATCGTTATAATATAGAATATTCCCTAAAAGTCCCAAGATTGGAAACAAAAGAAGATAAAAGATGAAAGCATAACTTTTTAATATTCCTGTCTAAACTATATGTCTTGTGTGTGTATGAATTTGACATGTTTTACCAACACCTTCTATAAAAAAATACAAGCTGTCCAACGAAATAAAAAGAATTTCATGGTAATGCTCATTGTGTTTAACAAGAATTCCAGAAAGCACAACACTATACTCTGAAACTAATCCTCTCATATATAACCTGGGATTTCTTTTGCCTATATATCATCACACTCAGTGATATATTCCATTTTTTCCCTGCAAAACGTTCCACACTATTTCTTTTCAAATATGTATAGGTGTGTGGTTTTAAAAAATCAATATGTGTGTGTACGTGTTTAAATATATATATTCATCCAAAGCTCATAGTCTTTAGTTACCATCCTACTTGTTTTTCAACATTTAAAATCAAATTCCTGAGCACGTGTGATCTATAACTGCTGCCCTAACCTCTTAAGAGCCTGTCAGTTTAGCACCAGGAATCTGTGATCACTAATCAGCAACTTTATCAAATCCAACAATATTTATGTGTCTTTCCTTCCTTAACTGCTCATAGCACCTTACTCGATTATTTAGAATTCAGTATTTAAGAAGCAGACTTTGTCACACAACAGCCTTTATCTTACTCTTAGGAATGTTACACAACCTCTCAAGATATACATCCCTCATTATTAAGGAAAGAGATAATTCATACCCCATACAGATATTTAATGTTTATTTATTTTTGAGAGAGAGAGAGTGTGTGTGAGTGGGGGAGAGGCAGGGAAAGAGGAAGACACAGAATCCAAAATTGTCCCCAGGCTCTGAGCTGTCAGCACAGAGCCCAACGTGGGGCCTGAACTCACGAACTGCAAGATCACGACCTAAGTCAAAGTCAGACGCTTAACCGACTGAACCACCCAGGTGCCCCATACATACAGATATTTTAAGAAATAATGAAATTTTTCCAGTGCCTAGAAAACATCAAATGCTTAATAAATTGAAGCCATTATAACTATTGTAGTTTTTGTTTATGTTATTATTGACCATATCGTTTACCTTTGAAATTTTCCCTTTGGTTTTTGTGATGCTAATTCCCCCCCCCAACTCTTCTTTTAATTTATAGTTTTTTCACAACACCTGTATGCCTATCACACTACATCTGTGCTAGATATTTTGTTGTGATCTTTCCAGATTCCCTGTCAACTATTTTGGAAGCAGCTCCATGGCCTGGAGCTCTGACTTGATAGCCTTAATGGTCTCCCTGGCACTGTGGCTATTAGTCGGGTTTAATAAGGTTGGGTATGAATTCCTTTACTCCCCCTACCCCAGTCAGATCACTATGTTTACTGTGTCCCTCTACCTAAGGCCACAGCTTTAGAGGCAGTCCTATTCCCAAAGACACTTCTTCCTTTTTCTTTTCAGATCTATGGTAACAGAGTTCCCCACTATCAGTGTCCCTGGGGACCGTACTATTTCTTGCAGTTTTCATAGTTCTCCCTACACATTTAAGAGACACAGCGGGAGACAGAGAGAATCCCAAGCAAGCTCAGTGCTGTCAGCTCAGAACCCATGGCAGGGTTTGAACTCACAAACTGTGAGATCATGACCTGAGCCAAAATCAAGAGTCTGATGTTAAATCGACTGAGCCACGCAGGTGCTTCATAAATAGCTCCTTTCTTAAGCAATCATGTTACCTATTTGAAAGTGCTATTTCCAACCGGAACTTTGCAACATAGGGAAATTGGTATCGGAGTGGCACACAAAAATAGACCTTCCGAGGAGGTGTCGGATCAGTCATCTGGGAGTGCCATTTATAATCTACTAGTTGGCAGATTTCATGCCTAAATTCATGGCTGTCTGGAGGAAGGGAGGGTGAATGCTGAAATTATTTTGCTTTTTCTTAGAGAAACAAGATAAAAGACCTAGATGAAAATGTTACAATGGAACTATGATATAGTGCTATGATACAGTTCCTATCCAGCTACCTCCTAATATAACCTCTAGATAGCCTGGTGATTATACCTTCTACTTTTTGTTAAGGAATGCATTGAAGAGGTGGCCACTCATTTTACTAGAATGATCTATGGTGGGAGAAGTCCAATAGGCAGAGATGAAGGTGGATGAAGCCACGATGAGATTGTATTCCCAATATTCATGGAAATGTTGGGACTGGGGTAGAAGCTAGGTTTTATGCTTATCCAAGGGAACTTTATAGCAAATGGGAGAACAAAAGTAGTTGTCACAGTGTTTTCACTAGCAGGGATCGGATAATGGCTTCTTAATAATGGAATCTGTATGAATGAAATGGATGGGCAACTGCAATCCTGTCTGGTATACCTAATCAGAAAGTCTCAGTCTGTAGAGCAGAAATCTAACAGGACATCACGCATTGGATGTAAGTTGACCTTTCCAATCATAAAGTTGAACATGTAAGGCATGTTCCATTACAAAATAGAACCGGCAAAGATTAAACCAGACTTGAAGACAAACTGCATGAGCCAAGGTTCAGACGAGTGGTGTGCTGGTTAGTGTTCAACAACTAGCTTCTCAGCTGGAGGTGGTAGGAAGCCCTAACTAGTAGCATTTGTTAATTTCTGTAATATAATACTTTCATCTTGGTCAATACCCAGAGATAGGAAGAGATGTACGTAATTGGCTCATGGGAGCCTACGCAAGGCATCCTGAGCACACCTCTGGGTTAGACTCCTATGATACATGCTAAATTTGGCCTCCTGGTAGTTTCCCATTCTCAGTTAACCTAGGACTAGCTTACAGATTGATGGAGTGTTCAATAACCAAATATATCAGGGGTTGGGAAACGATGGCTTGTGGATTAAATCTGCTCTACCATCTGTTTGTGTAAATTAAGTTTTATTGGAACACAGGCACATTTGTTTATATATTTTCTATGGCTGTTTTTGTGCTCAGACCCACAGAGATAAGTAGTTGCAATAGAGACCATACGAACCGCAGAGCCTAAAATACTATCTACCCTTTACAGAAAAGATTTGCTAATTCCCAAAGTAGGCTAAAAACAAAACAAAACAAAACTGTTTTAAAGTTTTGTAGATGCTATTCAGCCTTTTAATCCTGCCACCTCAGTCTTGATCAAAGGTTATGGACAAATTTGTCATAGTGGCAGAAATGGAGCTATGCACGGGCTGATCAAGATGTTGGTGAGTGTCCCGTTTCCCTAAAAAATTGCCAATATTTAGCCCTTCATATGACACTATTCTTAGAGGGTTCAGACATTACATGTTTCACGTTGGATCATGGACAGGGCAGCGGTTTGTTGGCCAAAACACACACGACTTCGGTTGCAGATTTGCCTTCCTTGCCTGCAGTGTCTCTATCATCATAATCATCATTTTTGGAATTACAGAATACCAACCAAAGGTCTCCACTGTGGAGACTACCTCAGAAAGCCAGAGTCACTATTCTAACAGTCCTGATTAAAGTGCAGCTAATCCAACAAACACAGGATGCTAAAGTTTCAGATCTTACAAACGTACAGGATTAAGTCATGTCTTCACCTACTCCATTCTGCTAAGGTGCTAGCAGAATTTAAGGATAATTAGAAAAGAAGGAAGTTATCATTATCAATTTAGACTTTGTGTCCAGATACAGAAACAGGTACCAAGACAGCTCTATTTCATTTAATTATTTCCTTTTCCTCTTTTGTTTCCAATAGCTTATATGAAAGTCACTGGTGATTAACATTTTAAGATTGAAGACAGAATATGAATTAACTGATATTACCATGCAACATCTGACTCTGTACGTGATGCATGTTAGGAAAAAAAAATTGTTTACCTCGGCACAGCACAACAGTTGGTAGGAATCGCCTATGCTGGATTACTGCCATTTGAATCTTCTATCACGATGCTCCAGTTTTCTTTCCTCTCACCTGCTATGTCCAGTAAAGGTAACTTTTCTGGACTTCATCAATGAGTTACCATGACCCCTAGCTTTCAGGTGAGTTTGCCTAATAGAATTATTGGCAGATCAGAAAGTAAGAAGAAAGTCAGACTGTTATAACTATTCCTACAATCCTCTCTATGCCAGATCATTATGCATTGGGAGACACAATTTTGTAGTATTTCCAAATTCTTATAATTTCTCTCTTCCCTGATTAGAGCTAACAGGATTCTGTTTTTGATATTTTCTCAGTACCCTTCAGTTATACAAGATAGGTCAAAGAGCAAGAAAAAAAACTTTTAAGTAAATAAATAAAAGGGATATTTTAATATAAATTGTGCAGCTAGCTATATCTTATTTCAGATACTATGGAAATCCTTATGGTGGCCATCAGTGACATAATTGCCATAGTTTCTGCCATCATTGACCAGTTAATGCACAAGACAAACTTTAAACAAGTCTCAACCATGCTGTGTAAGGAGCTGATTACCTAGAATAAAAATGGAGTCTATAGATCTAGTGATGAGGTCACTACAACAGTCCCAGCAAGAACTGATGTATAAAAACACAAGCATACTTGCTAATATTGGTATTGCTTTACAATGTCCTGGCAAGTGCAATAAGGTAATAGGTGTATAAATATTGAAAATGAGACAGAGTTCTTATATTTAGTGATATGCTTGGCTATGTGTTATCCCCAGGAGATTCAACAAAGACAATGTTAAAATTGAATTCAGTAAGGAAGTCAGTTGCTATCTGAATAACTTTCCTTTTTATGGAAAACAAAAAAGGTACTACAGTTAGAATATACTATTCACCACAGCAAAGACGGCTGCAATACAAAGGAAAGGGAGCTGTGCACTGTGAGGAGGGCTGGGTGAGGCTGAAGGCTTGACAGAAACAGCCATGGTCTGAACTCTGTGTGCTTGCTTAGGAAAAGCAGGAGACATTTTATGTTTTACTTAGAGATGATGGCATAAAAATGAGAACCAACTTGACAAAATGAAAAAGGTCTTTGATTAGAAGATTTTCCAGTAAAAATGATTAATTCTTCCCAAATAATTCTGTAAGTGTAATCAGATTTAGATCAAAATCTCTAATCCCGCTCAATCACGTTCCATAGTTATATTGATTTAGGTTGAAATATGCAATGAGCTATTTGCCCTTGAGCATTTGACTAAATTCTCTGATCCAATCTCTTACATGGTAAAATAACCTTTTGGGGTGATTAGAAATGTAAAGTGTAAATGAGATCACATATATACACTATCTAGTATAATGTTAGAAACTCAGGAAGTGCTTTCTATATGTTGATTCTGTCTTTTTCTTCACATGCTTCATGAATGAGAGACCCAACTGCCTACCAAAGCCTGTGCTTTCCCTCACAGACCTGTCTCTAGAATGTAATTACTCAGCCAGGAACTACATTCCCCAGATTTTCTATCTAGTTGGAGTCTTTTTAACCTTCACAGTGGTTCTTGTAGATAGACATATCACCACACAGGAATTCTATTCTGAATAGGAATGTTAAAAATCAGTACACTTGACTTCCAGTGTAGCCCCAATGTGTTGGTTCTTGGAAGTTGTCATTCCTGGACTCACAACAAAGAAAAAGAGGAACAAACTAACATCAGTGGCTTTTTTTGGATCCACTGGAAAATTGTGGTCACAGGGCACATGACAACTCCAAAATCTGGAGAGAGAGAGAGAGAGAGAGAGAGAGAGAGAGAAATGAATGCAGATAATCGCAGCCAGAATGTTCTTGCCAAGAGCAGAAGATGCTGGAGCCACAAACTAGTATGAACACTTGAACAGCAACACTGATGGATTCTAGAAGTGGAATGTAGGCTATCAGGAAACTGAGAAGCTCTGGGGCTCACAGTTCTAAAGATTCTTATACTTCTGCAGGTTTATCGCCAGGAACCCAACGAGGTTCTCAAGCGGAATCCCCAAGAATAACCCTATAACTCCTCACAGAGTAGCTATTTTTGAACTGCCTAGAGCATTCTGTGGAAAAAAAAAAAAGGCCTACTCACTGGGGCAAAATACTTTACCAAAGCCTTATTACTTAATTGTGTTCCCTCTAAACTTTCTGTCAAGGTAAGATGCTTCTAAAGGTCACACACAGGAACAAAGGTCCTCTGAAATACTGCAGTTTAATCATAACATTATAAAATCCTTCCATGTCCCCCATAGCTTAGTACCAAATCAACAAAGTTCAAGTTTAATGATGGCAATTGCAGATGAAAGAGATACAAAGCACTGACTTTATTTAAAGAGGAGTTCTTGGTGAAGTAGAAGACAAGAAGGCATACAAACACAGGATGTTACAGGAATTTTGAAGCCTTTGGCATCTATAGCTACAACGAACATTAACTACAGGCACGTTCCTAGCCAGCGAAACTTAAAACCTTCTGTTATAAAGACTTTAACCTAAATTGCTATTACCAAAATTCATTATGTTCAAATTTAAACACAAATTTATAAGACATTCCAAAAGACAAAAAAAAAGCCTGAAGAGAAAAGGAAATCACCAAAACCATATTCCTATGTGGCATATATTTTGGGGTTATTGGACAGGAAATTTTAGATAAGTTATAGAATATGTTAAGGATTCTAATGGAAAAAGTATATAACATGTTAGAGTGGATAATGTAACCACTGTTAAGAGAATGAAAAAAAAAATCAAGGGGTGCCTGGGTGGCTCAGTCGGTTGAGCGTCCGATTTCAGCTCAGGTCACGATCGTGAGTTCGAGGCCCGCGTTGGGCTCTGGGCTGATGGTTCGGAACCTGGAGCCTGCTTCTGATTCTGTGTCTCCCTCTCTCTCTGACCCTTCCCCGTTCATTCTCTGTCTCAAAAATAAACTTAAAAAAAATTTTAAAAAAAAGAGAATGAAAAAAAATCAAAGACTAGGAGAAAAATCATTGTAAAACATTGATATATAATAAAGTACTTGTATCCATAACTCACAGAGACTTACCCACATGTCGTAACTCACAGAGAACTCTTAAAACTCAACAATAGAAGAAAAACAAAACAACAACTTAAAGATCTGAAGAGGACAAAAATTTAAAGAGATGTGAACCAAGTAGAGATACAAATGCAAACAAACATACTAAAAGATGTACGATATTTTTCATTAGCGAAATACAAATTAGAGCAACAGGGATACAATGACACACCCACCAGAAAGGCTGAAATAGAAAAACTGACAACACCAAATGCAAGTTAAGTATTCAGGGCGATGGTAACTCTCATGTCCTGGTGGCAGGAATACAAAATGGCACAGCCACTTTGGAAAGTAATTCAGTGACTTCTCACTAAGTATATAGTCTTGCCATAGGATACATCAACCAAACTGCTTGTCTTTTGCCCAACTGATTTTAAAACTTATGTCTATACAAAAACCCACATGTCACTATTTTATGGAAGTTTTTCACAATTGCCCAAAACTTGACCCAATCAAGATGTGCTTTAATAGATGAATGGGATTGCAAACTATGGTTACATCCATACAGTAGAAAAATTTTCAGTAATAGAAAGAATTGATTTGCGAAGTCACTTAAAGACATGGGTGGGCCTTAAATATATATTGTCAGCTGAAAGAAGCCAGTCTAAAAATACAATATATTGCATTATTCCAATGATATAATGCCTGGCAAAGGCAAAACTATACAGACAGTAAAAAGTCAGTGGCTGCCAGGGGTTTGAGGAAAGAGAAGGAGGGGTTGAATATGTGAAACGCAGGGGATTTTTAGGATGGTGAAACTATTCTGTGTGATAATGTAATTGCAAATAAATTATACTATGTTTGTCAAAGCCCTAGATTTTTATAACACAAAGTATAAGCCGTAATAAGTGAACATAAAAATCATTTAAGATGTTGTATGATCTCAGAATAGAAAGCAAAATAATCTGTCTTACAAATACATAAAATGATCTCCTGAACAAAGTGGGGAGGAGACAGGGACGTGCTGACCGATTGACCCAAGAAACTTTTAAAAAGAATGAATTCTGTAAGACTGAAAGAAAAGTAAATAGGGGCACCTGGGCAGTTCAGTTGGTTGAGTGTCTGTCTCCTTTTTTTAAATGTTTATTTATTTATTTTGGCTGGGGGAGGGGCATAGAGGGAGAGAGGGAATCCCAAGAGGCTCTTTGCTGTCAGTGCTAGGCTGGACCCCATGAACCATGAGATCATGACCTGAGCCGAAAAGCAAAAAGCCAATGCTTAATGGCACGCCAAGCTTAGGACTGTTGATTTCGGCTCCGATCATGATCCCAGAGTCATGGGATCCAGCCCTGCACCTGGCTGAGCGTGGAGCCTGCTTAGGATTCTCTCTCTCTCTCTCTCTCTCTCTCTCTCTCTCCCTCTGACCTTCTCCCACACTCGCATGTGCTCTCTCTTTCTCTCTCTAAAAATAAATTTAAAAATTAATTAATTGACTAACTAATTAATTTAAAAGTACGTAAGTCCTGTCATTTTGTTGATGGGGTTATTTCTCATCAGTGTGCAGATCAAGTACTGCTATACGTGTACTGATATTGAACAGTTAAATAAATACGTGGGAGCCAGATTTCTTACTGTTGATGTGAACGTTCACAGGTAAACATAAGAAGGAGGCTTGAAAGATCCATCTATTAAGGGGATGAAACTGAGAGACTGGTATAAGCTCATTCTTACCTTCATTAGACACAGATGTAGAAACATTTTTATGTATGTGTTTATACAGAGGCTAATATGCATTCACACTTCGCTTGCTTTGTCAGCTTACAGAGTCAGGAAGCAACAAGATTCTAGCAGCAATGAACACACTCGAATCAAAATCTTGGTTTCTAATGCTATTCTGCAATAAAGAAAACCACTGCTCATTGGAGAAATGACTGATATTATAAGTAATAAGTAAGTAAGTAAATACATAAATAATTATAAATAAATAAGTAAGTGTTGCATTTATATTTATTAGATATTATATATTAGATTAAGTATAAATAAATAAAATTAACTGATGGAAATATATCAAAGGGACACAGTAGGAACCAACTAAAAGAACACTCAATGGCCAAAGCTAGAAAATTTGAGTGGGAAAATTAATAAAGAAGTAATGGGTTATAACCCAAAGGATAAAATAAATATCTATTAGGTCATGTTGATAAATAAGTAATTGGACAAATATGCGTGACAGAACAGACAAATCTATCATGGAGAAGAATTATACATATTCTCTCAAGAAGAGAGAGTATAAGCCTCCATTACATAAGTGTGAGCTGTACCAAGTTACTTCCCTCCAAAAGAGTAAAAATGGAAAAGGAAAAAAAGTAACTTTTAGTGTAGAAACCTAACAAACACTACCTCAGACAGGTGATTAAAGTCGATATAAGCAGTGATAAATCATGTTGATAGTAGATACTCTTGACATAACATAATGAGATAGACTTTTACCTCTGTCCTCTTCCACCTTAAAATCCGTAACTCCAGTCTAATCAGAAGAAAAACATCATCTAAATTACAATAGAGTAGTAGTCTATGAAATACCTGAGCAGTCAAGGTTATCAAAAACAAGAGATTCTGAGACATGGTCACAGCCAAGAACAGCCTCAAGAAAACATGCAAATAAATGTAATGTGGCATTCTGGATGGGATAATGAACAGGAAAAAAGATATTAGATAACCTGAATAAAGTATGATTTTGGCTTATAATAATGTATCGATACCAGCCCAGTAGTTGTAACAAATTCTATACTAAAGTGAAGTGTTAGTAGAAGCAAAGGTAAGTTAATAGAAGTAAGTAAGTAGAAGTAACAGTAAGAAGTTAGTAGAAGTAACAGTACAGATACAAGGGTGCAAGGTATATGGGAACTTGCTGAAGTATCTTCTTAATTTTTCTCTAAATCTAAAACAGTTCTAAAGATAAATGTATTTAAAACAACAACAACAACAACAACAACAACAACAATGTGTCTAATGCTGTTAACCTTGTTAGTTAACAGAGATCTTTTGAAGGTCTATGAAACCACAGAATGAAAGGAACCTCACCTGAATCACCATGCAGGCATCCCGCAGGAATCCTGCTTGCAAACGTGCATTATCACGTCAGCATGAAGTAAATGTCTATTGTGTTATGCCATGAAAATCATGGAATTTATTTGTTCTAGCAGCTAAAGTCACTCTATGAGATACAATCTTACTATGATGTTCACTTTAATATATGGTATCTGGTTTCAGATTGCAGATACTAAAAGGTAAGAATATATCCAATAACTGAGTAAATGTATCGGGATGTAAAAGATTAAAAAAACATATATTTGGTATTTATTTGATGTTTCAAAAAATAAAATTGAGCCAGTTTTATAAGTTAGGTAGGCACCGTGTATTAGTCACTGGGGATATAGTGATGAACACAGAAAATAACTTCTCTTAACCGTTAGGATAGCAAAGTCATCTGGAAAAAAGAATGTGGAGCTAGAGAGAAAGGAAAAGAGGAAAAGGAGGAAAGAAATGATGTTAGAAAAGAGAACAAGGGCCCCGGAGGAATTTTATCGTGAGTAATTCTTGAAAAGGAGACAATACAAAAGTCAAATCTAAAGACTTTTTTCAGGGTGTTTCTTCCTCAGATTTCTTGTGTCACTTTCAAAATGCAAAAGCGTTGATGTTCTGAAATGAAAGAGCTTTAAACAATATCAAGGAATATTTAAATATTTACTTCCTTAAGATGTTTAGCACATGTTGGCATATCTGCAACTTCTAGAAGGAAAATAAATGTTGAATGGTAGTATACAAGGGATAAGGGAGAAAAAAAATAGTTCATCTTTAACCTACATATGTGGGTCTCTCATAACATAGGCTTTTAATACCCACATTTCATTAGTCAAATATTGAAATACCTACCATGAAGGATTTGACATGTTTTTAAAATCATTTTAAATAGGCACATATCTAGGAAATAAAATATATATCATTTTTACACAGCTCTGGGTTTTTTTTCCTGCTAATGGGAAAAAAATGATTTCCTCTACCTAGAGCCATATTTCATATTAAGCAAACATGTAAAACAATTTGCCTATAATATCTAATTCATTGGTAAAAGTTAGTTTATTTAAGGAAGTGACTTGCCAACTTATTTAGAAAATCCCATTGTGACAAAAAATAAGTTGAAAATTTGGGGTGCCTAGGTGATTCAGTCCTTTAAGCAGACGACTCTTGATTTCTGCTCAGGTCATGATCTCAAGGTTCATGTGTTTGAGCCCTGCGTCAGGCTCTGCTCTGACAGTGTGGAGCCTGCTTGGGATTCTCTCTCTCCCTCTCTCTCTCTCTGCTCCTCCCTGGCTCGTGCCCACACATGCACTTTCTCTCTAAAAATAAATAAATAAACAAACTTTTTAAAGTTGAAGAAAACTAAATCAAATAGCATATATTAGTGCGTATAGAAACTGAAATATGATAGGATGATTAATCAACATGTGAAAAATTAACTTTAACTTCTACCCTACATTAGCTTTTTTCATGACACGTGTCACTGTATAAGAAAGGTTGTCTGTGAATAAAGAGTTTTTTTATTGCATTCTTTATTTTACTTCATCTCTTAATAGATCCTTTAAAAATGGGAATCCTTAAGTTATTCATGGAATTGTTAAAGTGAAACATTAGGGTGCTTGAGTGGCTCAGTCAGTTAAGCTGTATACTCTTGATCTCAGGGTCATGAGTTTAAGCCCTGCTCTGGAGTCTACACTGGGCATGAAGCCTACTTAAAAAAAAATGAAAGGAAACATTAAAATACTACTTAAGTTTAGGTTTCTCAGGAACTTGTTCTAAGAAAGAGAAATCACTGAGTGAACTTTTTGTTTGAATTGCTTTTATGAGCCCTAATACAGACAGTGTATCTGAGTAAGTTCAGATAAATTTCCCAGAAAAAGAAAAGAATGACCTTACACAATCAAGAAAATGAATAATTTTAAAAATTTATAAGCTAAAATATGACAGTAATTTTCTCAAGCAGTCAGGCACATTGCCCTCTTATATTACCGGGCCCAATGAATTATGAATGTTGGCTGAATAAAAAGCCTGAGGGTGACAACAGGAGCCACGTTTTGTCATTTGCACTTACAGAACGTCCACTGCCCTAGCTGGATTTTGGAATCTTACCATTATCACTGGCTGCTAAGGACGTTGGGAAATACATGACGAGTACTTCGGGGGTGGGGAAGATGAAATACTAATTGCTAACCATGATAATGAGCTTAAAATGTGTAGACAAGTTAGTTTTTTGAACTGCACGAGCAGCCAAGCTCCTCAAACTCCCACTGTCTTAACCTATCCGAACACATGGAAGCAAAAATCAAAATGAAAATGCACTTTTCAGCAGACATCTCAGCTGCAGGAATTATGAGTGGGAAGGACAGGTGTTCTGAGAGATTCTACAGTGCTTCCGTTGCTAAGGAGACCACTTTCATCAGTTCAGAAAGGCTGATAACCTGGACTTTTGCTGCCAAAATGGTATCAACACAGGTTGGAACTGATATAAACACGCATACACAAACGAAAAGGACAGAGGGAGTTTTACAAATAACTCAATGGTAAGGTTTCCTTGAGAGATAATTGGTAAAATGTTTGTATATTAAAGGAGAATTGTTGCATAATTGCTAAATAATTTGCAGCAGATTAGTCTGCACACATAATTCCAAAGTTAAAGTATAAAAATAGACAAAGTGAATTTGTGTCCATGATCCCAGGAGCAAACAGTGGTAAGGGAACTGATGACGTGTGTGTTTAAAGAATTCATAGCAAGGCTCAAGTTATTTTTTACATGATGCTAGTTACATAAAATAAAGTAAATAGTAGATAATTTTGTTAGATATTAATAAATCCTAATTAATAATTTCTCATGCAAGTTGTCGATGAGACATAGAAGCATCTTTGAATGATGTGATATTAATTGGTGGTGTGAGGGGCAAATATGATTAATATTGCATATGTCTCACCCAAGTATTTTATGCTTATAAAAGGTTTGTAAACGTATCACAATCATCTTTTTGAACCATTGAACTATTGCTTGAATGATGTACTATTGTTTTTTTTCTTTACAGCATCAAGTAACATAAAGATGTGTCTGCGAAAAAAAAGAGGAAGTGGCAAGCAAATCTGAGAGAAAAACTCTTCCTTCTCAGGTTTGATTAGTGCAAGATTTCCCTTTAAAATAGCAAGGAATACTATCAAAATTTAATAGTTGGAGTCTAATAACAAAGTATGATTATATTGTATTACATTGTATTGTATTGTACTATATTATATAATCTTTTTTGTGGAGAGAGACGTTGCATTTTTCACTTCGTGCCATTTTCATCATAAAGTCATTTGTTTTAGAAATAGTTCTATAACTTTGGCAAAGTTTGACAGGCCTGTCACAGCTGCAGATAATGGTATGATTTGATATTTATAAAGTATCAAGCTTTCTAGAGATATATGTTTCTAGTTTCCATGACAATTGAGTAATCACTGAGCTGATTTTTATTTATCTTCTTTTACTGGAATCAAATAGTGTTATTTATAGGGCTGTTTTTTAAAAACCTGTGACAATTAACTCTTAAATTAACTGTGTTATAAAATTAATAGCCCTTTGCCTATTTATACAGTCAACAAACATATCTCAAGCCTATACTTGCAAAAACCAACAAAAACAATTCCATGTTTGATTTAAATGCTCAGGTGGAAATCACTCCAACTCTGATGGGATTTTTTTCTTTTTTCTTCTCTTTTCTTTTTTTTTTTTCTTTTCCTTTGTTTAATTTGGTTCACTACTACTTGGCAACATGAAAATATTAACTGTAAACCACTTTCTAAAGTTGTTGTAAGAATTGCATGTGTTTATACATGTACAGTATTTATAAATGTGCTTTGCGTGTATTTCAGTACTGTGTAAACATTTTTCACTATAATGCAAGTTCTGTGAAGGAAGAGACTCCTGAGAATACCTGACAGATACTAGACACTCAGTAAAAATTTGTTAATTGAGAACATTTTGAGTTTATCAATTATTTTTCTTCTTATCGGTTTTAAAATAACACACGTAAAATAGGAACCTCACATTTTGTACTAGTGGTCTTCAAACTGGGAAAGCTGCAAGTCTGCATTTACACTCAGACTCTCCCAGCTGTGTGTAAGTAGGCATGGATAACATAGAGAATGAATTGTCAGACAGCCAACAATAGTAACTATTCCACGTTACAAAAAAAAAAAAAACCTGCCTAAGATGACTTGGCATTTTTTTTAATTTCCATTTTACGCAAATAAGGTCTTTATTTTTCCTATCCCAATTAGTACCATGGCCTATTTCCCTTCACTTAAAAATACCCCTTGTTGTATAAAAATACTGACATTTTATTGCTTAAATTGTTCCAGCGGTGGTCATTCGGAAATCCTTCAGGTTGGCTCCTAGGTTTTTTCAAATGTTGTCTTCTTCCTTCTTCCTCTTTCCCCCTCTTCTCCTTTCTTCCCACTTCCCCTCCCCTCCCTTTTACCTCTACCACTCTCCTTCCTCCTCCTTCCTTCTAATCGTGTTCTTACTTTCTGGAACCAAGAGATGTTCCAGACATCTTGTATCATGTCTGCCACAGCCCTCGAATCAACTACGTCAACAAGGCGCCCGGTTCCTTTTATTGGATAAAGGTGCTCAAAAAACAATGTAAAATATTAACATTCGATGAAGGAAGTTGAGGAATAGAAGTGATGTACAAATTTGTAATGGTCATGAACCTAAATCATTTTTAAGTAAAGCATTAAAACATTGATGTTGACTATCCAAAACTTTAGACATAAAACAAGAGGATAACTGGATGAACTCAGGAAATCACACTGGAGTACACACAGATACAGGCAAGGATAATTTGCTCTCTGGGAAAATGTTTCTTTGAATTTGTTATTAAATAATATTTCAGACACTGAAATCACTTGATAATTTTTAAATCGTCTAATCGAAAATATAACCTGAAATGTTACAGTGAATTACAAACATGCATTAACAAGGTTTGCATCCATGAGCAAGTTCATTTCAGCATGCCTTTGACTGACTGATAAAAGCTGCATGCTCAACTTCTCCTTTGGACGAGCTTCACTAGCATACCGATTCTCTAATAAATGAGTCAATTTTTGACATATGCTCATTCTATTTTTATTTTTATAAGACTCGTGATTTTAAATTTTGAAAATTAGATCTTAATATAACAAATCTTCCATTAGTTAAGGCACTATGAACCCAATTAAAAGTCTTGTCTGTTTCATTTTTATACATAATTTGAATAAGGGTGAAATTATCGCTTAAAATGTAGTGTTTCAATCTTCATTGATACGTTACAAATTCACAGTGGGGCAACAGGAGGGCTGAAGTTTAAAAATTAATTTACTTGCCTTTTTCATTCCTCAAGTGAAATGTTGTCAAAGGCTGAAACGCACCCGATGGAGAGGTCTTTGTGCCTAATAATAGGATCTGTAGGAACTATTGAAGAAAATGTATTTTTATATCATACAGAACCAGTGCTGTGTCTGCTTATTGTTGGAATAGATTTCAAAACTATAGTCATCATGGCGATGCATATTAATGCATTAATTTCATTGAAACCTTATAAAGAATCTCCCCAACTTTCCTTTCCTGAGAAACTATTACAACCCTGTCAAGGTACTATGTATTCTCTCTTAGTATAGTATGCATAATAAATTTACTTTTACTTGCACATTGTATTTTCTGGTGGAGTTTTCAAGAGTCAATGCATGACATTCTGTGGAGGTCGCAGTGAGATTCAGTCAAGACTTCCTTCTGCCATCATTTCAAAAGGACTTGTCACTCCTGCGAATGAAAGTCACACACTGAGTTTAAGTTACAATAAGGAATTCCAAAATACTTAGTTCATTTTATCTCCTAAGAAATAGAAACTTTTTAAAAAAAGTATTTGATTAAATGACTATATTTCAAAAATTTTATGCTGGGAAAAAATCTGTTTCTAACAATACTACCATCTGTCTTTCTGTCTATCCTAATCATTGTCTGTTATAAGTTTAGGGGGAAATAGATAGGAAGAAGATCCGCAGAGGGCTGATGGTCCATCGTTCTACCATCCCAAAGGACTGATGGGATCCTAAGATCTCTTCGGATCAGTATTCTTTATACAGACTTTGCCTTGAGTTAACTTTATATAAACATATAGGCACTTTCTTTAGTTGTATCAATTATTTCCATGAGAACTGCTTTATGTAGTTTCACCTGTCCAGCTCCTGAGTTCATTGGACACTCAGTGTATAATGACTTATTTTTAGCCAGGTTCTGAAAACATTAGATTTACACAACACACTTCTGTTTAATGTTATTGCAGTTATGGTAGGCAAACCTTTCTGATAGGCATAATTCCAACAGGCAAAAATCTGAAAATGCCCAAGATATTTGGGGGAGATTTGTTCATTTGAGAGATGATTTGGAAGAGAAAATGGGATAGAAATCTCAGAGGAAGATTCTCTTTACCCACTCTAAAAGAGACACCACATTGATCAATGTAAGAAATGTCCTCCTTTTTTCATTTATGTACATTGGGATACATTTATATACATTTTTTTTCTGTGAATCATATAGTTGATAAATTTGTAAAGGCACATGTTATTGTTTAAACTAGCTGTAAAGTCTTTATCTCTCTTTTTTTAATTGTTTGTCAATTTTATTTTTGCTAGCTTATTGAGAATTAACTGACACATAACATGATGTAACTTTAAGGTGTGCAATATGTAGATTTTGTATATTTATGTACTGCAAAATGATTACCACCATAGCATGAACTAATTCCTTTGTCTCTGCATATAATTACTAATTCCTTTTTTGGATGAGAACATTTAAATCTACTCTCATAGCAACATTCAAGTATATATACAGTATTGTTAGCTATAATTACCATGCTACATATTAGATTTGTTAATATTATAACTGGACATTGGTATCTTTTGACCAGTATCTCCCCATGTCTCCCCCCTCTCCCTCAGTCCCCACTAACCATTACTCTACTCTCTGTTTCACTGATCTTGATATTTTTAGCTTCCACATATAAGTGATATCAGAGAGTATCATATATCTTTATATTTATTTGTCTTCGTGATTTATTTCACTCAGCATAATGCCTTCAAGTTTTATTCAAGTTCTTGCAAATGACAGGACTTCCTTCTTTCTCATGGCTAAATAATATTTGTGTGTGTGTGTGTGTGTGTGTGTGTGTGTGTGTGTGTGTTTGACATCTTCTTTATTAATTCATCCATTGGCAGACACTGAGGTTGTTGCCATTGGCTATTATCAATAATGCTGCAATGAATATGGGGACGCAGATATCTTTCTGAGATCCTGTTTTTATTTCCTTTGGATATACCAAGAAATGGGATTGCTGGGTCATATGGTAGTTCTATGTTTAATTTTTTGAGGAATCTCCCTAATTTTTTCCACAGTAGATGCAGTGATTTACATTCCCACCAAAAGGGCACAAGTTCCCCTTTTCTCTACACCCTCGTCAACACTTGTTAGCTCTTGTCTTTTTGATGATAGCCATTCTAACAAAAGTGAGGTGATCTCTTGTTGTGGTTTTGATTTGCATCTCCCTGATGATTAGTGATGTTGAGCATATTTTCATGTATATTTTATACATCTTCTCTGGAGAAATGTCTGTTAAGTTCCATCGCCCATTTTTAACCAGGTTGTCTGGGTTTTTTCTATTGAGTTGTATGAGTTCTGTATATATTTTAGATATTAATTCCCTATCAGATACGTGATGTACAAATATTTTATCCCATCCCATAGGTTGCCTTTTCATTTTGTTGATGGTTTCTTTTGATGTACAGAAGTTTTTTAGTTTCATGTAGTACAACTTCTTTATTTTTGCCTTGATTTTGCTTATGCTTTTGATACCATATCCAGGAAATCAATACCGAGACCAATGTCAAGGAGCTTTTCTCCTGTTTGCTTCTATGAGTTTTATAGTTTCAGGTCTTATATTTAAGACTTTAACCCATTTCAATTTTATTTTCATGAGTAGTGTAAGATCAAAGTACAGTTTAATTCTGCATACACTTCTCCATTTTTCCCAGCACCATTTATTGAAGAGATGATAGTTTCCCCCGTTTAGTATACTTGGCTCCCATTGTGAAATATCAGTTGACTGTATATGCAAGGGTTTCTGAGCTCTTGATTCTGGTCTATTAGTCTATGTGTCTATTTTTAAGCTAATGCTATATGATTTTGATTATTGTAGTTTTGTAGTGTAGTTTGAAATCAGGAAGTATGGTGTCTCCAGGCTTGTTCTTCTTCATTACAATTATCTTGGCTTTGAGGTGTATTGTGGCTCCATAAAAAAATTGGATTATTTTTCCATTTCTATGAAAGATTCCATTGGAATTTTGATAAGGATTTCATTGAATGTATGGATGGTTTTGGGTAATATGGCTGTTCTAACAAGACTGAGTCTTCTGATCCATGAACATAAAGTACCTTTCCATTTGTTTGTATCTTCTTCAGTTTCGTTCACCAAGGTCATGTAGTTTTCAGTATAAATTTTCCACTTCCAAACACACTTTATACTTCAAGGAACTCAAAGAAGAAAAACAAACTAAGCCCAATGTTAGTAAAAGGAAGGCAATAACAAAGATCAGAGCAGAAACGAATGAAATAGAAATCAGAGACACAACAGGAAAGATCAATGACACAAAGAGCTAAATTTTGGAAAAGATGAACAAAATTTATAAACCTTTAATTAGAATGAGAAAAAAAAGGGAGAGGACTCAAATAAATAATATCATAAATGAAGAGGGATGAGGAGACATTATGCCTGATACCACAAACATACAAAGGATCCTGACAGAGTATTACGAACAATTATATTCTGACAAACTGGATAACCTAGAAGAAATGAATAAATTTGAAGGACATAAACCTACCAATCAGGACCATGAAGAAATAGAAAATCCTAACAGACCAATAACAAGTAAGAAGATAGAGTCAGTAATCAACAATTATCCAACAAAGAAGAGTCCAGATTTCACTAGTGAATTCTATCAAACATCTAGAGAATTAATGCCAATTCTTCTCAAACTCCTCCAAAAACATGAAGATGAGGGAATACTCCCAAACTCAGTTTACAAGGCCAGCATTACCTTGACTCCAAAGCCTGATGAGGACACTACAAGAAAAGAAAATTACAGATCAACATCACTGATAAATATAGATGCAAAAATTATCAACAGAATATTAGCAACCTGAATTGAACATCACATTACAAGGATCATACATCATGATCAGTGGGATTTATCCATAAATCAATAAATGTGATGCACATTATTTGAATGAAAGATAATCATATAGTCATTTCAATAGAGATAGAAAAAACATCTAACAAAATACAATGCCTTTTTATGATTAAAAAAAAACACTTAACAAATTGAGTATAGAAGGAACATACCTCGACACAATGAAGGCCATAGATGACAAACCCACAGCAAAAATCATAGTCAATAGTGAAAGATTAAAAGCTTTTCTTCTGATGTCAGAAACAAGACAAGGGTAACCACTCTCACCGCTCCTATTCAACATAACACTGGAAGTCCTAGCCAGAATAATAAAGCAAGAAAATGAAATAATAAAAAGCATCCAAGTAGAAAATAAAGTAGTAAAATTTTTTGTTTACAGATGATGTGATTTATATAGAGAAAATACTAAAAACCGCAGAAAAAGCTGCTAAAACAAATCAACAAATTCAGTAAAGTTGTGGAATACAAAATCAACATACAGAAAACTGTTGTTTTCCATATACTAACACCAAAACATCAGAAAAAGAAAAATTCATTGATGATAACATAAAAAACCATAATACTTGGGAATAAATGTAACTTAGGAAGTGAAAAATCGATTTCTCTTTTTATGTGTTGTCAAAATGCATCTTTCTACAACAAAGCCCTCTCCCTTGATTACGCAGGAAGTAGCTTTTCACAGTGGTAATTTTATATATGTCTAGAGTAAATTCCAGGTACTTCTTATATTGTTGCAATTCTTTTCTTCTTATTTTGCCTTCTTGGAGAAACCTTGGAGATTAGATAACGTAAAATAGTTTTCTATCATTATATGTATATTCTGGGAATATCGAGTACAAATAATCTATATTTTCTAAAAAGTTTAAAGAGTAATTCTTCCATTTTTTCCCTTATTGGACCCATACCTTACAAGAAAAATTTAATAAAGGATTAGTAGTGGCCTTCCTTGCTAGGTAAGAAAAAAAAGGAGACACTTAGATCCTTTGGTATGAATTGTAGAATTTTAACAACTTTTGATATAAGAATAGTTTTATTTTATTAAGGGTCCAGTTAGTATTTCTCATAAATAGACAATATTTTCAAAAAAAATTGAATAATTTCATTTTAGTTTTAAAATATTTCATGTCGTCTAATAAATTGTTTTGTCATCTAGAATTATGTTAATACATTATTTTAGTTAATTATATTGTACACATATATTTTTTATAAAACAAAAGCAAATATTTTAATTGTATTCTAGCTATTACAATCATTGTTATAGATTTGTGCACATCTAAACTCACATACCACACACCCAGCACACTGGCATATTAAGGTTAAATAGCAAGTTAAGATTAAAACAAAGGTAATAAACGGTAAAAAATCGTTTAAAAATACAATTTGAGGCCACAATCCAAATGTCAAATGTTAGGTAAAATCGTTTATCCCCGCCTAGGTTTATCTTGCTTTAAAATAATGTATTCAAAAGAAGTAGTTAATCATCATTTTAAAAATAAAGTTAGTTTAATGTTAATGGGTTTATGCGTACAGAATATATGAATGTTACACATTCTTACATGGAAGAATAAAAAAGTAAATTTAAAATTTGTATTGTTTCTATACAGTGATAAAGGTTTTTGTGCCCAAAAACAACAATTTATTTTAATCACAAAATTATTCTGCTAGGGCTTCAAACACCTGGCATGCTCCCAATTTATTTAGACCAAAAATTCCTTATTAAAAAACCTTGCTAATTATTATTGTTGCTAGTTTCTGTTTATATTTAATTTTTCCAGGAACTATTGTCTTGCTCTTAAGTATGATAAAATAAAGAAAATTTTCACCTCTTAATGTTGGTAGATCCTGCTCCTGGACTCCCCGGGGAAGCTATATGTTAACGTATACCAAGGTCAAAACGACTCAGGAAAACCTGTAAGTATAGGTTCTGTTTTTGCCCCGAGCACACATTGTACAACTGCTTCCTTGAAAAAAATAACCAAAAAAGAGCGTTCCAAACATTAAGATAAGAAAAAAGAAAAAAACCTCCTTGGTTCCCATAAGATTAAAATCAGACAACCTTGTCTATACTAGAAGCTAAAGATAAGGTCTGCAACTTTCTGAAATGTCCTAATGATTTGTGACCTTTTATGTAAAAAATGTATATAATCCTACACCAAATGCTCCTTTCCTTGAGCACTTTCTTCTGTGTGAAGATTGTGTGCTCTGGGCAGCCTTCCTAACCTGAGCTGGAATGAAACTCCCTTTCTTTTAGAAATTCTAAAAGGCTTGTTCAGTTTAGGTCAACAGGTACTATGATAGTTGTTCTTATCTTGTCTCCTCACAGTCCTTGATTTTGCCTATGACAAATGAATTCCCTAGATTTTGAATAATTAAATATTTATTGACTACTGACTCTACTCTAGATAGAATAAGCCCTCTATAGCCTATCTTTCTTGCTGATTATAACTAAACTCTCTGGAGGAAATCTAAAGAACTCCCTTAAAACTTAGAAAATCAAGCAAAAATTGGCAGATAGGGAGGACGACGAAAACTTGAGGAAGTTGGGACATCGGGGTGGCTCAATCAGTTAAGCGTCTGCCTCTTGATTTCGGCTCAAATCGTAATCTCATAGTTGGTGAGATCAAGCCCTGCTTTGGGCTCTGCACTATCAACAGAGCCTACTTGGGATTCTGTCTCCATCTCTCTCTGCCCCTCCTCCACAGTCTCTCTCTCACAAAATAAATAAATAAACTTTGAAAAAAAAAAACCTTGAAGAAATAACTCATGCAGAGGTGAGCTACCTGGTTTTGGTTTTGAGGTTTGTTTTGTTACTTATTTTCCCATACCTTGAGGTGAGATCCTAAAAGAGCTATGCTGCACAGTAAAACCCAATGGAAACATTCATTTTGGCCAGAGAACTATGAAAAGTGCCCCTGTGCTCTGAACAGTTTAGGGAGAATCATCATCATCTCCTCCTTCTTCTTCTTCTTCTTCTTCTTCTTCTTCTTCTTCTTCTTCTTTTTTTATTTTTAAACTTAAATCATGTTTGGATATCCTGGAATTGTCATCAGTCTATACAAAGACAGGCTTCTTTATTTTTAACTTTATTTATTTATGTTGAGAGAGAGGGGGAGAGAGAGAGAGAGAGAGAGAGAGAGAGAGAACCAGTGGGGGAATGGGAAGGGCAGAGAGACAGGGAGAAAGAGAGAACCCCAAGCAGGTTCCATATTTGTCAGTGCAGAGCCCTACAAAGGGCTCAAAATCACGAACCATAGATCATAACCTGAGCTGAAATCAAGAGTTGGATGCTTAACCAACTGAGCCACCCAGGCACCCCTGATTTCTTCACTTTTTGAAAGGAAGAATTGAAAAAGTAATTATGTTTGTTCAGCATTCTCCAAATTTTAATTAACTCAAATTTAATGTGGTGCTCTTTCATTTTTCAAATTTAAGGAAAAAATTATCAATAAATTTAAATGACTGTCATTTTTAGAAACATAGTCACGTTCATGTACAATGAATAACACAAGAAGTTTGCTTGGGTGTCTGCAAAACTTAGCACATCCAGAAAGTTGTCTCAGTTGAAACCACTAAACCTTCTGAAGGTACTGTATCTGATCCCACAAACTCCTAAGGATAATGGCTTTGCCTTCAACTGTGACATCTTATTCACTTGAAAGTTCCTCTCATTGACAAATTTTAATCTGAAACCAAATACTAGAGGGAATTTAGGGTAATACAGCACATCAATACTTCATCAGTGGAAGTCCTTTCACCAAAGATAATTTCCTATTAGTTGCAGTGTATCATGAACGAGCTGATAACATCCTTAAAAATAGTTCAAGACAATTAAATTTTTATAGTATTTTATCCATTGAAGATATTATTACACCAAAATTGAAAATATTAAGCAACAATTTCATAAAATTGGTGAGCTAGAAATATGATTAAATAGGAGTGCCTGGGTGGCTCAGTTGGTTGAGCATCCAACTTCGGCTTGGTGTCTCTCTCAAAATAAATAAATAAACATTAAAAAATAATTTTTTAAGAAATATGATTAAACAAAAACAAGATATTTTTCTAAAAACAAGATTATTTCTTAACTCTTCTGCACTGTAATTCATTAAAATCACAATTATCATTTTGATAATTACATTGCTATTCAAAAATAAATTATCATTTGAGCATTTAGGAATTATCACTGAAATATACATATATCATATTATAAATATGCATCTCCTCCAAAATGTATATACATATATTATACATATAAATTATATAAATTATATATATATTACATATATACTACATATTCCTCTAAATCCAATCCTTAGATACAAGAATTTATAAGCCTTCATAATTACTTATTTTCTTTTTTCCCTTTTATTTAAATGACATATATATGTATATTATATATAGTATTATATATAATCTTTGCATTTTTCAAAACAGTAATATAGTTTGGCTATTTCTGTAAATCAGTACATACAGATATCAATATTCGTGAAGGTCACACACTGTATTCAGTATTCTATTATTAACATATACAAATTAATGTAACTAATCCTTTTTTAGTAAGCATTGGGGTTGAACTGTTCTTTTCCATAAATGTTACAGAGTAAATATTGATAAATACATCTCTGTATATTTGGCTTCATTTACACATTACAAATGCATAAAACTTTTCATTGAATAGAGACTCAAATTAATGCAAAATTATGGAATTTAAATGTGAACACATTTCTAATAATTATTTTACTGTGTACTCTATAAGTGGAGAAACCAGGGATGTCAATATAAGACTTTAGAAAGATAGGATAAAAATAAAAATAGGAGCCCCTGGGTGGCTCAGTTGTTTAAGTATCCTACTCTTTATATCAGCTCAGGTCATGATCTGACAGTTCCAGAGATAGAACCCCATGTCGGGGTCTGGACTGACAGTGCATAGCCCGCTCTGGATTCTCTCTCTACTTCTCTCTCTGCCCCTCCCCTGCTCGTTCGCACTCTTTTTTTCTCTCTCTCTCTCAAAATAAATAAATGAGTATTTAAAAATAAGTAAATATATATTCAAAAATAAAAACTAAGAGCTAACATTTTTATTGTACTCACTCAATGACTTATATTCTCTAAGGGCTTACAATACCTTTACGTATATCAGTGCAAAGAATCCTCACAAGGAACCTGTAAAATAGGCATGCTATTATTAACCTCAATTATAGAGGACAAAACCGAGGTGCAGAGTGAAGTAGAAGGAAGTATTGGTCATGGTGAGATTACTAGTAGTCCCAATTGTGGCAACTGCTGACAATGATATAGTACTTATGTGCCAAGCATTGTTTTTATAATTTCACTCAGTTACCCAATAACAGATAATCTGTTCTGGTAATCAGAATCAGTGAGATGAAAATCATCATTATGATTATTTTACAGGGAAAAGACTGAGGCCCCATCCTACATATGCTTTTATGTGATCTCTTGAAGGATATGGATCAATTACCATGTATTACTCACATCATCAGCATTATCATCCAGAGAAGACATAGCTTCACCCATTTATTTAATAAATAGTTCCTAAACACCTATGGTACATGGAACTGTTTTTGTTTGGGGCTTTTGGACTACTTTGTCGTCATTCTGTATGAAAAGTGGGTGAGAAGGTATATTAAAATTTTATACCAATTTAACTACTTCCATGCAGATTATATGCAACTTGAGAAGTTTATATCTTTTCTAATTACTCGTAATACTCTATCTTATTTATAGATATTTATATTAATTTTCATAGTGTGCGTATATAGATGCCATTTATTGTGTAATATAAAAATCACAACTATTAACAGCAGGGCTATTGGGTTTTTTTCTCTGAAATAAGAGGCTATGAGAGATACAATTTTCTCAATTTTGGTTCTTTCTCTTTTATCAGAATTGTAGGAATTCCTTATGAAGATATATACAATGTACCTTAGATTCTAATCCACTAATTTTATCTATTCTGGAAAAGAAACATGGATTGGTTATCTATGTTAGGAGTCCATTATAATATTTTTGTTGATAGGTCAAATCAAACTAAGGAAAATTGTAGTAACATGAGTTTTGTTGATCTCAAAGGCAAATTATCTTACATAGGATTGGTTTTTCTTAAAAGCAAATGCTAAATTTGTGTCAAAGAAATCGATTTATTTGAGAAGAAAAAGTTAAAGTATTTATGCCATGAAAATGTGATAAAATAACAGATTGATGCTTAAAAGAGTCTAGGCATACACAGAAAATATCTTCAACCATATGTTTGTGTAATGAAGCCAGAATATCATTCAAATTGTTTTAGCAATGAGGAGGGTATTGTATTTAAAACACATATTTCTTATTTCAGTTGAATTTAATTCAATAAACTTTATTTATTACTATTTACCAAAAGTTGTGAGTTACTTAGTGAATAAAAGATTATACCTATTTAAGACTCTTAAACCTAGAGAAAAATATAATTGAGAAAATTATGAGATAAAGTGAAGGGAATAAAACAGCTAAATGAGAGGTAATTCCTTCCACTTGCTGTATTTTTATTTTATGTTTATTATTTTTTAAATTTTAATCCCAGTATGGTTAACATACAGTATTATATTAGTTTCAGGTACTTAGTACAGTACAGTGACTAAGCAACCATTATTTTTAATAGCTAACATAAGTAGATGGTTTTCCTGTGCCATATGCTTAGATGTACTATGTATATTCCTTTCTTGTTCAAAGTGAATCTTCATGTGAATCCATTGCTATTACTAGTATTATTGCTATTTTGTAATATCCTTATTTTGTAGCAAGGGATAGGAAGATTTGGTGATTGGATATATTTTCCATGGTTTCACAGCTTGTGGGTAGCGGAGCAGGGATTTTAAATCTCCAACCACAGAGATTATAGAGATCTATAATCTGATCCAAATCTGAGGTATGAATGATACTTAGTGTGGAGACTGGTAGAATTGTTGGTTCTCTTGCTTGTGCCGATGGTGATGTTGAACAGTGCATGTGTAGGTGCAGTAAAGATAGCACATATAGAACAAAATAAATTTCAGGAAATTAAAAAAGAAATTTATAAAGATAAATTGTAGTATGTGCGAGAATGTAAGCATATTTTTTTATTTGAACATGAGGGTATTGTAAGATCAAGTTATAAATTTTGGTAGTTAGGATGTAAGGTAGGCAATCTTTGGTCGTGAGAGCAGAGAAGACTGCAGTATAAATTCAAAGAAGTTTGATATCTTCCTAAAAAACATAGGAAATAACTGAAGTGCTTGAAGAAAAGGAGTGGAATAGTCATATCTGTGCTATTTATAGCACATTCTGATCACCATATGAAAAACAGATATTTTATTTACTGAGGTATAATTTATACACATTAAAATGCATCTGAATGTAGGCACTTGTGTAACTAATTCCATAACCCTAAATGTTCCCTCATGTCCCTTTGCAACCAAACTTACCCAACTTTAGGACCAAATAATCAATTATTTTTAGTAACCAAAACTTGAAAGCAATCCATGGAGAGGATATTGGATAAACAAACTGTAGTATATTATGCAATGGGATATTTTTAGCCACAAAAAAGAATCAACCATGATGCATGACACAATAAAGAAGAATCTCAAGAACATTGAACATGTTGCATGAAAGAGACCAGGCAAAAGAAAGCACATTTACATGAAATTCCCAAACATCAAAAGTGATTATGGAAAATAGAGTTGTAAGAATGCAAGACTGCTAATGTAAGGAAATTGTTTAGATGGCTGGGCAAAAAAAGCTTTAATTTTGGAGGCAAGGATAGGTTTTTTGGTAAATAGATTTGGAATTTTAAATTTCCTGGACTGGTACAATACATACATACATACATACATACATACATACATACATACATACATAAATAAATAAAGTTCCTGGACTTAGATATTAGAATCAGAAATAAAAAACATTGCTTTGGAAATCAAGATACTTGAAATTCAGATTTGAAATTTGGTTCTACTAGTATTAGCCATAAACTTCTTAGAAAGTTGTATATTGCTGAGATTCAGAATCCTATAAACAAACGTTGACATAATTTTTCTCACTGAGCTTTCGTAACTATGGAGTGGCATGAGATATTTTAGTGTTTAAGGAAGTAACTGGCTCATAGTGAACTAATTTCAAGTGTGTAGTAGTTAGATATTAAGATATTATTTCACTACTCTTATGTGTTTTGTTTTTGGGTTTTTTTGTTTGTTTGTTTTTGTTTTTGTTTTACCTTTTTAACAGCTAAGGAAACTTCTGCTCAGTCTTTAATGGGCCTCGAGAACTGGTGACGTTTTCCCTCCTCAACCTCTGCCTGTCCAGGTGAAATAAGGCCAGTCACTCCCTGCCTCCTTTTGGAGGATGGGATCAAGCCTGGGAGTGGATCAGCAGGCAGTTTGTGGCCCCTCCAGCTTGATTTGAATGAGGCTGTTGTCCATTGCAAATGCCTGATCTAGTAACCTGCTCTGGTCCAGTCAGACTCTCCAGATCTTCTCCAGCACAGTATTGGGCAGCTTGGACTTCGCCATATCTCTCTTGGCCTTGATCGTCATTGTTTAGTTATTATCTTACTGTTGACAGTGTTTGGAAGTAGTGACTTGTCCTTGTCCACCACCTACTCTGTGTCATCAATGTCCTTGCCTGTCCCTTCACTGTATTCATGCCAAAAAGTCTGTTAATGTGCCATTCAAGGCACTGCCCTTCACAGCGTGGTTGGGCATCTGAGAACACCATCACCATCAGCCCGGAGATGTCATTGGTCAGCAGGTCATCCAACATGTCTGGCAGGAACCTAGTAAAGTTCTGGGTCTGCAGGAGTTTCTGTATTTTGTAGAGGCTTGGAAAGTCACGAAGGAGCTCTGATGCTCATGCTAAACATTCTGGTACCCCTCTCCCGGGTTGTTCACTGATTCTTTCTTATTGCTTTCTTTATGGAAGACACTTTTTTAAATAGGAGATTAGAAGATTTCCTTTAAAAAGAGCAAGATAAATGCATCTGCGTGATCTTGGAACATCTGTCATTTTGGTGCACACTTTGGAATGGGAGGGGGTTGTATCTCTGCTTTCATCAACATGGAAAGATGGTAGGAGTCGGGTGTTTCTACTGAGATTATTAAAAAAAAAAGCTGCACGAAAGTAAAATTTTGCAATTATTAAAGACCAAGGAAAACATTATCATTAAATTTCAGAGGCTCAATTTATGGAGATGTTATTAAAATTCTAAGCACATAACCATGTGAGATTAGCCTTAAGAACCAATGAAGAGCTAAAGAAAGCACATCTGTATATATGACCTAATTCATAATTTATTGCATTGGTTTCTTAATTTATTTCACTTGACTCATTGATGTTTAATAGACAAAGGTTGCTTATTTATTATATCAAAGTATTTCTTTAAAAAAAAGAATTTATGATAATTCATTGGTCTGGACTCAGACCAAAAAGTGCCTTTAATCCCTTCATCAGATGGTCTATCTATGATGGTATACACATTACATGGGAACTTCAAAATGCTCAAGTTTAGTTAAATATCAATAATAGACAATTTCATAGCAAGGGATCAAATTGCTAATTGTGCCCTTATAATTCCATTTAAATTATTCTGTCCTGAAAGAAATTAATTATGTAGAATCAACTACTTGTAAATCCTGCTTTCATTTATGAATTTCTTTTGTTTTCCTATCATGTAATACATCAAAGCTATGAAGTCATAGGTATTTAATTTTAATATACATTAAAGTTTTATAGCATGATGGCATTCTTCTTATGCATTTTTATATTCCCAGAAATGACTCAGTTGTATTATTTTTAGTGTGCCCATAAATATCGAATGAACGTTTAATGAACCATTAACAGAAAAGTATTTATTTCCTACTGCCCCTAATAGCTTTTTATCAAAAAAAATAATGAAATGAAAAATTGACAGTCCAATGGGAGTTTGATACAACATTGGAAAGCACAATACATTGGCAATTCACATGAAAAAAGTAATAACAGAGATGACAGTTAATGCTTTGTAAAAGATGAGTACATTCTCAATCAACTCTCAGAACATGAAGAATTATTTTAGGTCAATGTTGTGCCATGGAAATTCCTTTGATGATAGAAATGTTCTATAATCCTCAATGTCTAACATGATAGTCACTAGTTACAGGTGGCTATTGAGCACTTGAAGTGTGATTATCAACACTGAGGAGTTGGCTTTTAAATATGAATTAAGTAAAGTTCAACTTTAAGTAGTTATATGTGGCTAGTGACAATTGTATTGGACAGAATAGTCTTACACTGATAATAGGAGTAATTTCCACACTGGAAAATTATCCATAGCAGGGATTAGTAACTATGATGAGAACCAAATTAATAGTATTTTTCATGTGACACCAGATCAGTGATCTGATTCCTCTTAACTTAAGCACCCAAGAGACAGTTGGCACATATTATACAAAGGTTTCTCACAAGTCTTTATAAGTATAACTTGTTCATATAATATGATGAGAAGTTTTACTTTTTGAGAATGATATTGAGAATTGAAATTACTTGCCTTAATATAAATGCCTAGCAGTCTTTTTTTTTAACATTTTTAAAATGTTTATTTATTTTTGAGAGAGACACACACACAAAGTGTGAGCTGGGGAGGGGCAGAGAGACAGGGAGACACAGAATCCAAAGCAGGCTCCAGGCTCTGAACTTCAGCACAGAGCCCAAAGCGGGCTCAAACTCGCAAATGGTGAGATCAGAACCAACTGGGGCACCCAGGCACCCTCTAAATGCCTAAGAGTCTTAACTGAAAACTCAGCAAACCCTCCTACCATTTCAACTAGACTTGACTTTTTCTCTAGACATTCTTGGTCAAAAATTTAAGGCTTGGAGTTCATGGATGGCTCAGTCGGTTAAGCATCCAACTCTTGATTCCAGTTCAGGTCATGATCTCACATTTGTGTGATTGAGCCCTACATTGGGCTCTGCACTGACAGCACAGAGCCTCCTTGAGATCCCTCTCCCCCTTATTTCTCTCTCTCTCTCTCTCTCTTTCTCTAAAAAGAAAGAAAGAAAGAAAGAAAGAAAGAAAGAAAGAAAGAAAGAAAGAAAGAAGAAAGAAAGAAAGAAAGAAAGAAAGAAAGAAAGAAAGAAAGAAAGAAAGAAAGAAAGAAAGAAAGAAAGAAAGAGAAACAAGGCTAAAGATGAATAATTAAATTTTGTATTTGATTCAGGGAAATCCTGTAAGCTATTATCATTTGCTCTTTTAGGCAAAAAGCTCTCCTAAGAGGAAAAATTCTGCTCACCTGAGCAAGAAGTTTGGTTATCAGAATACTTTACTTAAAACCATTTCCTGTCTTTGCTTATAATCCTATAACTATTATATCAAAATATTTCTAGCCCCAATCAGTACCTCACATTGAAAGACTTGTTTTAAACCCACTGGACAGGATACAGACCATAAAAATTCTGGAAATATCTTATGCTGACTTCTCCTTCTGAGATCCACTAAGATTCTGTCAAGGTCTTTGTTCATCATACCTGCATTGGATTAACAATTAGTTTCTTTATCAAAAAACTTTCTGGTGACCTTTTTAGGGAGTCAGCATTGCACAGCATTTCCTAGGAATTTTTAGTTAATAACTAAAATTATTAAAATTCACACTTTGTACTTTCTGTAAAGGAATAGAGAGAATTGGTAAAGGCCCACATTCAAAATAAGCTATTTTATTTCACTTTCCTTCTCCATAAAATGAGAATACTAATACTACCAATAGCATATGGTTGTTATAATGTTTGAATTAATTGATTTATAAGATTCACTTAATTTCCTCCCATATAAGTCCTCAAAAGACATTGATCACTTTTAATATTTATCCCAAAAAAGAAATATCTCATGAAATTTTAATATTTTCCTAATAGAGTGAAAAATATCATTAAATGTTCACATAAAGCTAGGTTTATATATTATTATATAATATAATATGCATTTATATATTTTAATAAATATATAATATAATAATTACAGTCGCATATTACAAACTCAAAGTTAAGTAGAGCCTTTCTATTCCTAAGAAATTCATATATATATAATCATATATATATTTATTTATTTGATATATAAATAAATTAGGGTTTCCTAGGAATACAAAGCCTCTACTTAACTCTGCATTTCAGCTATGTGCTCCAGTCCAGGTAACCAGAAAACTATGCATTTGTGATTTGAGACCCTGGCCCAGTGCACAATAATGTTCCCCAGGAAATTCATAGGAGAAAAGGTGGTTGGAACATGGCACTCCAATGCCATAATGACTCAACTCTTCCCTTTTCAGAAGAATCCTTATATACACCGTGTATCAGAGTATTCTTCTATCAGAGAAAATCGCATTGGACCATACCACATTCATATTTATATTAAGGTTATTAGTAAAATGTTGAAAATAAATGGGGAAAACTGAGGAATGAATATACTAAAGACTGGAACTGATTATCTGTACTGACAAATGAGAGAGTACGTTTCAATTAACATTTGCCGATTATGGGAAATCCAAATTCAGCGTACTCAACACCTATATAAAATCCTTTAGGCCTATAAATTAGTTCCCTGGGACACATAGTTCCAGGAAAGTTTAACAGAGGCATCTATAATTGATGTGTTAGCAGTCTCACAGTGTGCCAGAGAGTGCATTTATGTGTCACTGGGCTATTTCAGCACTGTTAGAAATGAACAAATTAACCAGCTGCAGATCCTATGGAGTTTCACAAAAAAGTCTATTTTAAGTTTTCATATACTTTGAGAAGACTTAGAAAGCATGTATGAGATTAAGGAGTTATACAGATAACGGCAACACATTATATAATGCAAGAAACACCATCACTTACTCAACTATTTTTATCTATCAGTACAAGCTCTTTATCACCATAGAAACTCATGATAGCATTATGAAATTGTTTTATGCTTAGTGATTGCCTACATAATAATAGGTATTAACAACAGAGTCTAACTCTACTTAATATTGTTACAGCAGCAAAATATTTAATTTTTCAGGGATATATAGGCTCTAGTTTAGATATCAACATGGAAGAACATAATGCAAATTAAATGGAAGCTACTGTGGAAAGATAAATGAGCCCAGAATAAATTAATCTAAAACTTATGCATTTATACTTGCTCTTTCACCAAGTAACATATATAAGCCTTAATATTACTGTAGTGTTGAAATATATTTATCATGGTCTAAAGAATAAATGTTACCTTGTTAATATGACCATGAAAACATCATAATTCTGATAGTTGACTATCAGAGATAATTGTGCAAAGAAATTGCTTTTGTTAGTTAATCTTTGCAAGTGACAGAGTATTTTTCACAGATGAAAGAAATTTAAAAATAATTTGATTTATTATATTTCCAGAAAATATCAACTGCCAAAAACTAGTGACAATGTTTGAAGAAAAAGCAACAGAATACTAAAATGATACTTGTATGTAAATTAAAATAGTTGAACCATAATCAATAAAGCATCTCAAAACCCTAAAATTTGTGTCTTCCGTCACCATAATTATTCCATGAAATATTATAACAATTGGAAAATGTCAATATTTATTAAAAAATGTATTTTATCTCTGAATATCTTCATATTACTTTCAGGGAATAATCTCTAGTAATTTGTTTTGCCAAACATATATTTTTATATAATGTTAAAAAATTTTAAATCATTAGAAATCATTTAATAAATATAAACATTTTAATATCTTAATAACAATCAAATATATTTGGGTGCCTTTGTTATATGTCCACTTGGCTAGACCAAAGAGCATTTCCCAGAAATCTCTTTCCTGCTAATTTCCCGTTCACATGGATCACAGGAAAGATTCTTGGGTGTGATATTTGAAAGACAGAAGTGAGGGGCACCTGGGTGGTTTAATGGATTTCAGCCCAGGCTAGTATCTCACCGTTCGTGAAATCCAGCCCTGCATTGGGCTCTGCACTGAGAGCATGGAGCCTGCTTGGGATTCTCTCTCTCCCTCTCTTGCTTGAACTCTCTCTCTTTCAAAATAAACAAATAAACTTTAAAAAAAAAGACAGAAGTGAAGCGACAGCCGTTTTGTCAGATATATTGCTACGTATCTACTTGTTTATCTTATTAACATGACACATTAGCTGGCCCTGCAAAAACACCAACTGTCCTAGGATCTGCCTTCAGCTTCTCTGACTCTTGGTCCAGACATGTGCTCAGCTCTGTGATAAGGGCCCTGGTTTACACAAGGCACCCATAAAATCAAGGCAAGATACAATGAACTGACATCAGTCTCAGTTTGTTCCTAGGCTTCAGCTCATGTTCATGGGCTCAAACTTGTTCTTGCCTTTATTTACCTTGGGCAGGGCTAGAATGAGGCAAATGAGACACATAGGGCACATAATTTAAGGAGGCTTGCACTGTCAGGGTCATGAAGGGGCAGGTGCAATATTTTTTTCAAATATTTCTTTCAAAACATGGTATCTAATCAAAAATAAATAAAGTTATCAAATAAATAAAGCAGCATATAACCTTGTGATCATAAACTGAGTGAAATAATAGTCCACATTACAATCAAACATTGTCTAATTATTCTAGATTTGAAATGTTGAGGATGTTATTAACACTTGTTATTTACTTTTAAATTCAACACATTAATAATAGTAAGTGATCAACATGGCATACCCAATAAATAAGTCAAACTTAATGTTTTTGTTACATTATACCGGTGGAAGGCCTCTGACCATCTGCATGAAAAATTACTGTACTTTCTCATTAGTATTTTAATCTTGCGGGATTAGTTTTATTTGACACTATTGTCTTTTTTTTTAATTTTTTTTAACGTTTATTTATTTTTGAGACAGGGAGACAGAGAGCATGAGCAGGGGAGGGTCAGAGAGAGGGAGACACAGAATCCGAAACAGGCTCCAGACTCTGAGCACAGAGCCCAACGCAGGGCTCGAACTCACGGACCGCGAGATCATGACCTGAGCCGAAGTCGGACGCTTCACCTACCGAGCCACCCAGGCGCCCCTTGACGCTATTGTCAAAGCCCACCAAAAAGCAATCAAGTTGTGAAAGATCCCAATTTTGCTGGGAACCCTCAGGACCTGCAAGAGCCTAAATCCTATCATTTTACTGTTTAACATACTGCACAGGAGTATTACAAGAGCTGGTGCAAGGAGCCAGTTTTAAGTCCAGGGAACGTCTTTCTCAAGAACCTGGGAAACATCTGTTTGAAAGATAAACATTGTAGGAAATAACTTCCCTATCTTTCAGTCTCCTTAGGAGGGCAGGAGCCTAACTTCAGTGTGCGACTTGCTCCCAGTTGTAAACCTCTTGTTCTGAAGATATGGAAAATTTACTTTTCTGCTGGGTAAAGGTCAATTAGCAAACACAGGTTGTCTACAATTTCCCCCATCCCAGCTCTTAAAATTCTCCAGTCTTTTGTTGCAGTGCAGTTGAGTTCAATCTTTCTTTCTTATTGCAATAATCTCTTGAGTGAGGTTTGACTTTGTCAAGTGCTATACATTAACAATGTTGTTGGACAAGGTCATGGGAAGGACATGACCACTAGTTGACCCCAGAGTAGGACCCAGGCAATGGAAGTCCCCTCAGCCCCTTCCTCGTCCTTGTTCCCACAGTGGGAGCTGTTTAACGAATGCAGCCTTAAGGGAGCAAACATATTGTTGAGAGCATCTGGATGGTATGTGTGACTGAAGCCCATTAAAGTCTCTATATGAACTTAAAGTTCTGGAGGGCAGGTGAGGAGATCAACTCCTCATGCAGCTGTCCAAGACAAGTCTCATATGTAAGTTCTGTTGCATTTTGGACGGGCCACCAACCAATCTGGAATGGCCTGCCTCTACCTTTTTCTCTCCTTGCCCTCCATGTCCAGGGACCAGTCTCAGATTTCACCTGGGAAAATCCTGAGGTTTTGAACCAACAATTGTCTGAAAGTATTTTTCAAGTAGTTTCTGAAAGTCTCCAATGACTCCCTGACTTCACTGTTTATAAGACTTAACTTAGGTCCAATCAGTTTTTATGGCAAGTAGTATGAAATCTCTTTGAAAATGTTTTGTCCTATCACCTGGTTATTTAAAGTCCATTCTCAGACCTGAGATATCCATGTAAGTTTGGATCCTTCCTGAGACATTTCTTTCCCCAATTATTGTCTTTTTCCAAGTTTTGGCTATTTAATGATCATCTAAATGATGTAGTCAATTTTATAAATTCAGAAGACCAGGATTACAAGCTCCCAGCGGAATTCTGCATTCCTCTGATTTTTCCCCTTTATTCTCATGAGTTTGGAAAAAAATCTTTGACAATATATTTCAAATCTTCCCATGATGATGTGTTACAGTTAGCACACCATAGATTATTGACCTTAAAAAGGTATGCTGGGGAATAGAAAAAGGATTATTAGTTTGAACTGAAATTCCATCTTGGAGGTAGGAGTAAATGTGGGGGGAAAGCTGGTCCTTGGAGATGGCAGTTTCTAAGAATAGAGCTGTCTGAAGTGTTTTGTTTGTTTTCATATGTTTCACTAGTCTGCACCAGAAAAAAAATCATTTAGAAAAGTCATTTTGCAGTCTAAATTAGGTTTTGATTTTTCTTCATACCAATCAAAAAAGGCTGACTGTTAAATGTTAGATATTTTGTTGCCTTTTTGTTCTAAGGCATCTATTAGTCTAAGTTTTATCAGAAGTTCCTCAAAATGGCATCAGAGTGCTAAGTTATTGTTGGTAAAAGTGTGCAATTTCAAAAGATAGAAGACCTATTTAGGATGATGATGAGAGTATATGTATAAAGCATGATTTTGCCTGGGTAGGGGTGAGGACTCAACTGAGAAAACCCTGTGAGAGCTGAGACAGTTGGAAAAAATATGTTGCTTTTAGATCTCATGTGTTTCTATCCTAACCAAATGCCAGCTGCCACCATCAGCAAGCCTTACTTGCTGCTGCTTCTTTGTAGATGGAATAATCAAAACCATTTCTCAGGGAAACAAGAAAAAAGAAAAGAGTCGATATAAGGTCTTGAGTAGTGACCCAAAGCAAAATTTTCCGAGGCACACTGGTGTATTGAGATAATCTACATACTGGTCTTTGGGGCTATTTCACATTCTTAAGCTTATTAAGCATATTCTCTATGAATAGTCACTTTCCCATTTTAGCAACAATATAAAATTCACAAATATAAAAGGGAAACAATGATAGAAAATAAAGATATAGGCCAGATTTCATTAAGGGACATAGGATATAAGAATACATAGGAATCTGATTAGATTCCTAAATTATACACTTAATCTTAGGAATAAAAATAAACAGCAACACAGTGTCTAAGAAAAATTTTCTAGCTTGTATTCAGCATAAGACTTTAGTTAAAAGTGAGGTGGTCTCTAACAGCCAAAGATAACAGAGTCTTACATGTGAGTACTATTATTGAGTTCATCAACAAAGGGAAACCAAGGACACACCTATTTTGCAACCAAAACAAAGTCTGTGATCAAAACCAAGTAACTCTTGGGGTGCCTGGGTGGCTCAGTCGGTGAAGCGTCCGACTTCAGCTCAGGTCATGATCTCACAGTTCGTGGGTTCAAGCCCCACATCGGGCTCTGTGCTGACAGCTCAGAGCCTGGAACCTGCTTCGGATTCTGTGTCTTCCTTTCTCTCTATTCCTCCCCCGCTCATGCTCTATCTCCCTCCTTCAAAAATAAATTTAAAAAATTAAAAAAAAAAAAGTAATTCTCAAGAGAAAGTACAGCACAAACAATCCTTATGAGTGACCCCTATTTATTTGCCAAAGGTCCATTATTGTGACTTATAAATTACCCTATTGGAGGAGACCTATCAATGATTTCTGACTACAGCAGGCCATGGATTTGTTACACATAAATACCATAGAAAAAAATGAAATATAAGAAAAATCGGTGGTTATAATTTCACAATGTTTAAAAGTCAACAAATCTAGTGAACATTTTGTTAAATTTGCTTTTTCATGGTAATACTATACCCATCAATGGGTCATATAATTTTTGCTTGATTTTAAAAAAATATTTATATCCCAAAATATGTTTGCCTGAAGCTTGGTAGAGAGCTGAAGTTTGAACATCTTAAGCTTGTCTGTTAACTCATGAAACAACTGAAGAATTCCTAAAAATTCTCCAGTACTCTTGGAGCAGTATTTTGGTTACTGGATGATAAAAAGAAATTTATAAAAATGAGGAGGCTGAATTCATATCTGATCTTCAGTTATCTGGACAGTCACATATCATGACTAGTATCTGATGTGTTGATTGGAAATTTTCCTCATCCCATTTCTGGCAAACCTCACTGATTATTTCAACAAGGGAGAGGACAAATACTATTCACTACAATGTGATACTTTGTCTTTAAGAAATCGTGGATGTCATATTAATATTAATCTTAATAAATCTTCATATTAATAAATCTTCAGCTCAAGCAACGTAGATTCCCAGCACTGCCTTATATGATTTTCTACTGTATTATTGTCCAACTACCACTAAGGATAAAAATCTAAGTAGATAGACAAATTATAAAAAAATTTCACATCAAAATCTCATTTTTTATGTTAATTTTGAGATAATCATAAATTACCTAAGAGAATATTGTTAAGAATGTGCAATTGTCTTTGGAAATAGATTTTTTGTATGCCATCTAAGCACATAAAAATCATTGTCTTTGTGTCTTCAAAGCATTTGGTGTCTTTAAGGAAAACTGATAATTTTAAAAATAATGTCTGCATTAGTTGATTACATAATTTGACAGACTTAAAAATACTGGAGACCTTCAGAGAGAAAATTTTTGCAGGCAGTTGTTACATGACATATTTGGAATTTAATTTTGTTTTCTTTTTTTGTTTTTTTTGTGGGTTTTTTTGCATTTCGGAAACCAAACACAATCATAGTAATAGTTGTAAGTAGGAAGTTTTCTTAGTGTAGTAATGTAGTATAGTGCAGCAATAAAAATGTCATTTCGTTGTCCTTTTAATGTTTTTATACTTTATAATTTTAGCAAATTTTGTATATTCATTACTATGTACCTTCAAATATTCTGGTACTGTAGCACCCTTTTGTCTGCCCTTCCTGTTTCTGTTAATTCTGTAGTAGTAAATAATTCGGGAATAATACTTAGCATCGTTATTTATTTGTGAACAATTATTATATAATATTGTTATTTTTACTATGTCTAATACTTAGTATGTGCCAAACCGTTCTTTGGGCAGTAATTGTTAGGTCTTCAAGTGTGAAACAATAAACAGATAAATTGACTGTTTGGATTTGATAGCTTGAAGTGATGTCCTAGAGAATGATAGTGTTAAGGTGAAAATGATTTTAAAAATCATTAACTGATTATATTTAACTTTAACACAGTTAAATAAAATAGGTCTTTTAATAGTATCTAATATTTAAGGCATGTTGATGGGAAGGCATTATCGAGTATTCTTTTGCTGTAAGCCCAGAGAAATGTGACACACAGATCTGCTTAGGTGTGTGTTACATGTGTATAGGGTTGGTCAAAGGGCTTGTGGACATTGTTTGACTTAAGCTTGAAATGGGTTTTATTTTCCCCAATTGCTAAAAACTGGTTATTTACAGTAACACACTCCACTGTCATCTCTATTTTATCATACGTATGATAAATATCGTACCTATGTGATATCTCTTTCTATATTTCTGCTTATGTGTTTATCATCTACTCTCCATTAATTTATGTCTCATCATCTATCTATAGAGAGGAAAGTCCTAAATGGAGCTCTTAAAAATAATCTCAGCATTGATCATGAGATTTATTCATTAATTGAATATATTAATCCACCTTTTTCTCTTTCTTAATAATTTTCCTAGTTAATTGTCAATTTTACCTTCTCTATGCCTCTCCATTTTGTTCTCTAACATGTATTGCCAAGTTTACCATCTTAATTAAATCTCATCATCTTGAGTTTAGGCTCATTTTATAATCTGCTAACCAGTTAAGCTGCAATACTTTTACCTTTAGGAGTTCCTGGTTGGCTCAGTTGGTTAAGCATCCAACTCTTGATTTCGGCTCAGGTTCTCATGGTTGGTGAGTTCCAGCCCTGCATTGGGCTCTGTGCAGACAGTGTGAGCTTGCTTGGGATTCTGTCTCTCTCCCTCTTTCTCTGTCCCTCCCCCACTTGTGCTCTCTCTCTCTCTCTCTTTCAAAATAAATAAATAAACTTAAAGAAATACTTTTACCTTTAATCTATCTTTCACATTACCAACAAAGGTTTATTTTTATATCATGTGTCAATGAGAAAACTTAAAACACTTAGCATGCTTACATGGATATATAGCATGTTTTCCCATTTAATCTACCTATTCAGTATGATTTTATATATTTCCTTAATTTCACATCTTATGCTTTAGTCACATCATTTATCTATTTTGCTAATAAAACATTTATCTAAATCCAGTGAACAATTTCAGCAGGGGCAAATTACTTCTATTTTTAATGTGCTATGTAGTTTCACACTTCTGTGTGAAACTTATGCTATTTCATGTGGCTGGGGCAGCCTTATCCATGGTGTTTCCTCTTGAACAAGATCCTATAAATTCAAACTGTGAAAATATTTGAATATCTTGACGAAATTCAGTACTAGATCTTCTGGACATCCACTGTACTGTGATCTATTCCCAATTATGTCATTCCTTATTTTACTTGCTAATTTCTTGTTGCCTCCATTTTATGAGATACTTTAGAGTTGGTAGTTAAGTTTAATTCATCATTACTGGTGCACACCCTGGACACTTCTTGTATCTTAAACACTCAAATATGTGTTTTCCTGAGTTTAAAAACTTGACCATAATTGAACAAGAATGCATTCATATACAAATTATTTCACATAACCACATATGATGACCCTTCTGGAATGTAATGCTTTTTAACTAACAGTGTAGTTGACATAAAGTATATCATTTTACTTATACTTTTTAATAAGGGCTTCTTATTTCACAGCAAGATGGAAAGAGCTCTTACCTCCTGATTCTGTATACAATATTTCTATCAATTCCTCTTCTATCATTAAACTGTACTAATAAACTATAAACTGATTGGCAGAAAGAAATTAATCACCCATGTGACTGTATATCTTCATTTTCAAGAAGTTAATATTACTATGTTAAATCTTTACTTTTTAACTTAAAAAAATTTTTTAATGTTTTTATTTAGTTTTGAGATAGAGAGAGACAGAGCATGAGCAGGGGAGGGGCAGAGAGAGAGAGGGAGACACAGAATCCGAAGCAGGCCCCAGGCTCTGAGCTGTCAGCACAGAGCCCGATGCGGGGTTCAAACTCACCCTGAGATCATGACGTAAGCCAATGTCGGTCACTTAACTGACTGAGCCACCCGGGCACGCCTTTATTTTTTCACCTTAATATTACTGAAATTGTCTAACAGTCAACGGCATTTGAAACTGCTATCAGCCCAGTGTCTGCCAAGTTGGCTGTTTTTCTTGGTGGTGTGGCTGCCCAACTGTGAACTCCCAACAATTTAGTCAACAAACTAAGAAACAGTGAAAGCACATACATGAGTCCTAGTTGTTGTGTGAAAATGTTCACCTGCAGGATACATGGATTAAGAAGAACCAGTATCAAAACGTACAAATGGATGTCGGCAGCTTGGAAAACTATTGAAGATTTTTGGAAGGAAATCCTTAAACAGGAAACACCCCCTTTTTTGTTTTTAAAGAAATGCTGTATTCTCAGAACTCTTCATTGGACAGAGATAATACTGTGAGGAAAAAATATGTCTTATCTATCACTTTGACTTAAAAAGTGATTCAGAAAATTTAGACTATATTAAGTTTTTTTAAAAAAAACAACCATTTTCTTTTCTCTCATTATCCACATATTTTACTTTAAAATGATATATTTTTAATACTTGTATCTACATAAACCAAATATATTTTTATTATGGATATTTCTTTAAATCAATGATATTTTGTGCTGGATAATATATATGATAGTCTCATAAGCTTATTAAGCACTTATGCTATTCATTTTGGCAATAGTCCAGACTGTAAATGACATTACTAATAGTTACTTAGGCTTAAAGTCACATATTTGTATTACTATACACAATATATAAAACACACACTTGCACAAAACACACACACACGCACACACACACACACACATAAATGCATATTTTAAAACTCATTGTGGTAAAGGTTTGGTTGAAGAAGCTGAGAGTTTTTTGCTGCAATTTTCTACCTGTGTCTTTGTTCTTTAATTTTTAGAATTAATATTTACCCTTAAAAATTGCCCTTAAGACCCAATGTTTATTCTCATAATTATCTTTCCTAATTCTAATAACAACATCAAATATTTTGGGTAGTTTGATTTTCCTTTTCCCAATTTTAGTGACCCCCCTCTGACAAGTTTTGTGTATGTTTTTATTATTGTTTTTTAAATCCCTATTGATTTCCATGGGTTTTTGGGAAGATTTTCTTTTTTAATCAGAATCTAACTCATGGCTTTTCTTTTTGCTTTCTGTTGACTTGGGTTAAAAATACTATCTCCAAAATTTAGACATATACAATCAGGTAATTGTGATGACTATTTATTATATGTTTTTATGAGAATATTGGGGTTTTTTATGGTAGTTTATCTATATATGTGTGTGTATTGGCAATTTTTTGGTAAAACATGTCTTTATTTGAATGAATATATCCTAGAGAAATATATACTTTATTTTTAAAATTTTTAAAAGCTTATCTATTTTTGAGAGAGGTGGACAGAGAGAGAGTGGGGGAGAAGCAGAGAGAGAGTGAAAGAAGAATCCTAAGCAGGGTCTGCATTGACACAGTGCAGAGCCCGACAGGGGCTCGAATCCACAAACTGGGAGATCATGACCTGAGCCAAGATCCAGAGTTCGATACTCAACCAACTGAGCCACCCAGCTGCCACATAAAATATGTACTTCATAGAAGAAGGTGAATGATAATCTTCATTTTACAAGTGAGACATTTTAATTTAAAGATTCAATTTTCTACTGCATTATCTTTAGTTAATTCAGTATACCATGCCCACCGATTTCAGAGGAGACCCTCTGGTACTTTTTACTTCAGTTTTTAAGTGTATGGCTTCAAAATCAGCAGTGGTTCATCCCTCGGGTGTGGCAGAGACTGCCTATTTGTTCTCCAACCCACTTTTAAAAAAACCTTCAGGACAGAGCCAGATTTTATCTCCCACTGTCCCGCCAGTTACCTGTGGTCCACGACTGGGTTGCAGCAAATAGAAAGTCATCAGAATCTACACAGGCCACTTCTAGGCTTGGGCCCAAATATTTCCAATACATGATTGTCTACCTTTTTTTTATCCACCATGCTGGCTGAATTTAGAGGATTCAGAGTTCTAAAGCAGGGTGGACCAAGTGGAGAAGAGATCTGGATCCCCGAATAGCCATTTGCAAAGCCATCCACTTACCAGGAAAACCCATTTTGAACTTCACATGAGTAAGAAAGAAACTCCTCTTGCATTAAATCAATGGATTTGGGGGTTAACTTATTAAAAAAAAAAGCATTGCCTTTTAAAATTTTTCAACGTCACAGAATTATGTGTCCCTTCAATCGTCCTGTTGTTACTTGGAGCTCACTAAACATATGGCATAGAAGTAAGCTGGTCCAGTTTAGACTCATTCAATAGGGACTCTAACAGGAAACTGAAGAAACAACAAACCTAAAATAAGTTTAAAATTGAATATTTAAAACTATGTTACTTTATAAAACTTAAAAATATGATATTTATAGTCTAGCCATAGACTCCTCAGCTGGTATAACTTGCCAATCGTATGGGTAATTCTATGTAACACGGATGGTTAAGTCTATGTAACAATGTCATCCAGTCATGCTCAAATTAAGACAAGTAACACTATTTTTTTGTGTTTTTTTTTTTGTTTTTGTTTTTGGGGGGGTTTTTTGTATAATTTTCAGGCTGGCCAAGAACTTCATTTCTTGCCTTTTCTCTGACCATAAGGACATTACTGATTTCTCTACTGGCTCATGGTTGAGCTGTATTTCTATTCAGCCACTAACATTCTTTGCTGAATTATTTTCTGACCTTCTTCACGACTGATTTCAGCCATGTCATACTAAATTCTTAAGTGATCTTGAGAGTCTTCCTTTAGATTTTAAATGTGACCTAAATATTATAATTGAAATAATTACAGCCATTTTATATTGGGCAGAAATCTTACCTATACCATGTAAGTGTAATAACAAGCACATTGTTTGTGCTGGCTAATTTTATGTATCCAACTGAGTGGACCACAGAGTAGCCAGATATTTGGTTAAATATTACTCTAGGTATGTCTGTGAAGGTGTTTTGGACATGATTAACATTAAAATTGGCATATTAAAGCGGACTGCTCTCCATAATATGCATGGCCTCATCTAATCAGTTGAAGGCCTGAATAGGAGGAAAAAAACAAAAAAGCTGACTTTTCCCTAAGTAAGGGATCATTTTTTCCTGCCAAATAACCTTCAAACTAGAACAGCAGCTTTTTTTTATTGACTTCAAATCTGAACTGAAATATTGACTTTCCTGCATCTCAGGTCTGCTGGACTTTGGACTTAAAATACATTATTGGTTTTCCTGGTTCTCAGGCTTCAGACTTGGCCAAGGACTATACCACCAGCTTTCCTAGATCTTCAGCTTGCTAACTCACCCCGCAGATCTCAGGACTTGCTGGCTTCCATACACATATGAGCCAATTCCTTATAATATATCTCTCCCTCTTTCTTCATACATGCACATGCACACACACACACATGCATGCACACATTCTATTCTGTTTCTCCGGAGAATCCTGCCTAATACACTGTTATAGCACAATAATACTTAGAAGAACAACTAGAAAACACAAAATGCAAAGAGCAAATAATTTTTTGTAAAGGCAGCAATTTATAGAAAGACAGTGAGAGTAATTGAATTCTATCAACAGAATAATGAGGAAGATAATAATGTTCTCTTACTATTGAAATATTAAAGTTGTTTTGAAGATCTAAGAGATACTTGACTAGTGGAGAAAATCAGGCACTTCACTAATGAGCTTTCATAAACAAAGAAAACTATCAGCAGAAAAGAAAAAATCCAAAGGAAGTAAAATGTTTTTTTAAAAATATATTTGATTGCCATATGCTGCTTAAGTTTTTATTTCAAACTGTCACAAGTTAAATCTGAAACTCACCTGAACATCCATCATTGCAAAAAAGTTAATAAATAAATCTGTTTAGTTTATTTTTATTCAACCATTTCACAAGTATTAATTTAGTGTCTACTGAATGCTGGGTACAGAAGTTATAACAATGTATGAAACACAGGACCTGACTTCAAGGGCACTTTAAAATTTGGTGAAGCAAAGTTACACAGGTTTGCCCCCACTGTCCAAAAGTGGAGTGTTCTATGAAAATTTGCCTAAACAGAAATGGAGTAAAGTGAAGAGTATCCCCCAGGTTCGGAAGTTCATTGCTACACTACATCACTTTTGTTGGAGACCTACAGTAGTTTTTTTTCACAAAAGCAAAAACCTTCTTTGGATTTCTTTCAGTGTCAAACACAAGTACCAAGGTGGGTCTTCTGTAAAAGTGAAAATGGTGTAATGGGAACTTTATGGAAAGCGGGGGGTACTTGCATTTAAAACATTTACCAGAAAAGTGCAGATAAAGTGTTATAGATGGTGCCATTCCCAGACATCATCGTGATGTAAAAATAAACAGGTAAACTCTACTAGTCTTGGAAAAGAGATTAAGAGAGGTTGAGTAAGACTCCCTGAGAGGCAAATGTATGTGTGTGGAGTTGATGAGAATAAACTCTCACGGGTCTGGTAGACCAAGCATCTGAATATAGGCGTTCAGAAAAACAGCAATATAAGAAAATACAGAGCCTTTAAAAAACACATTATGTTTGAGAGTCCTAAGTTGTGCAAAAGAGTATAGGTTTGAGAGGGATGTTAATTGTGGGAGACAAAGTGAAAATGTAGGCATCATTAAGTTTTTTGTATGCCATATATAGGAAACTCTTTTTTTTTTCCTACCTATCTATCCACTCTAACCTTTTGTTCTCCCTGAATTCAATTTTGTTCCAGTCAACAGACTGTGAAATCGTGGACTGCAGAATGGCTGACTTCTTCCCTATGTATAAGAATGTCTTCCATTTCTTGGGTTTAGGCATTAGTGTGGATGACAATATTGGCCAATCATATTTGAAGGTAAGTAAACCAAGGAAGTCATAGCATCGGTTTTCTTGCTCTTAACAAAACGAATCTAAAACAATTGCCTTATGCAACATTACCTGAATTTCTGAAGCTTTTTTTATTCCCTTTCATTTTTCTGGAAATGGACCAGTAATTTTTCTGTGCTCTCTTTTTTGTATCATCTTAATAAAAGTTTACAATGACTGTGAATACTATGTTTGGTTTTCCAACCCATTCACTGAAACTCACTTTCTAAACTGTTGCTACATATTTAGATGATTTGTAATAATAACATAGGACCTGTTTCTGATACCAATATTCTGACTTTGCAAGCATGGGCTAAATTATGCTGCAGAAATACCAACAATGACAACAAAATTCTCAATGGATTTATGTAACAGAATTTTTGTTTGTTTGTTTGTTTGTTTGTTATTCACATATCATGTTAAATGTGGGTTGGCAGATAATCCTTGTGTGGGCCTGTCCTGTGCATTGTAGAATTCCTGGCTTTTCCTCATTACATGCTAGTAGCAGCTACCCCTCCCACTCATTTGTGACAACTAAAAGTGTCTGTAAATATTGTCAAAAGTCCTGCCGGGAGGAAAGATTTGCCCCGTTTTGAGAACTATCCATCTAATCTCCCTAACTTCACGTCTTATGCTATTAACCAGCATTGTATACTGCCTCTTGGAGCTCAGTATGTGTCTTTGATTTTGATATTAATAAATTATGAATATTATAATGACACTAACTCTAAATGAAGGCAATAGTGCAAAATAGCTTAGAATTATTATCAGAATTTGGGAAAATATGTGAAATTTTCTTGGTCTGATGGTAATCTTAATATCTCTAGCATATGCCTAATTAGTGATGGTAAAGAATTTCACCTAGCCCATTTTGTTTCATATTAGATTTTATTGGCACAATTAAACTGCTCTTTTCAATCCATAAAAGTCCATCTGTTTGTAGTCTAGAGGCAGGCACATCTTTCTCAAGGTCATTTTATGAACTGATAATTATCCTTCTAAATATAGATACTTCATTCTAAAGGTCTTTTGCCATATCTAATTAAATGAAAACAGCTACGTTTATATCTCCCACAAGAAACGTGGCTTACATTTATATTAACATTATGATTAAAATGATGTTTCCTTTGTTTTCCTCAAAATAAAATGGCGGGTGGAAACAACATTTATTACGATGCCAACAAGAGTATTGTACCTGTATTTTTAATAAGGCTTTATTAACCATAAAATTGGTCTGAATCAGAGATCTATATCTGTATGTTCCAAAACAAATCACATAGAAAGTATTGAGTTGGAAAGACAAATGCTAAAAATGCAAACAGGAAAGAAAGTCATTGGCTTATTGATATGTGGAATCTTAACTTGGCTTAACATTGAGAAGTTAGGACATTAATATTATATGCAATTGAGAAAAAAGTCAAATAGCACACATTTTGATTAATTTTTAATTTTTTTAAATTTTATTTAAATACAAATTAGTTAACATATAGTGTAATAATGATTTCAAGAATAGAATTTAGGGATTCATTGCTTACATATAACACCCAGTGCTCATTCCAACAAGTGTCCTCCTTAATGGCCATCCCCCATTTGGCCCATTCCCCCACCCAATACATGGTCAGCACCCCTCAGTTTGTAGGCACCCATTAAAAAACGATTAACTGGGAGATGTGGAAGTCTGATTAATTGAACAACACAGTGAAATGGATCACATGCAGGAATTAAAATGAAGATATTAAGTAATAAATGCATTACTGTTTGACTATTAAGTAATAAAGCAAGGGTCTAGTTACTAGAGAATTGAAAAAATACAGTAAAAATATGATGGGCCACAAAGAATACACTATTCTTTTGAAGTTTTGAATATTAAATGTCTTTATATACAGGTAGCCCTATATACTCTAATGTAATGTCCCCCCAAATTGATAAATGTAGGAACTTGCAGGGCTTTATACCACAGTTTCTTCATTGATAAACTATCATGTCCATATATATCTTGCCAGATTTCTACAGATTTTCAAACTTACTTAAAGACAGTTTGGGCCTTAGGTTTGGTGGGGGTAAAGGTAGAGGAAAATAATAAGTGTAGTTGCAATGATTATAAATGTTCAAGACAAAGGATGTAAGTAATGCATTATATTTTCTTAGCTACTTGTTGGGGTATAAAATGGGTAAATGTAAATTATTAAGTGTATGTTGACAGTATGATTTATATGTCAAACTTTTTAAATTTTTTTAGTTCTTTTGAGAACAATAATTAAACAAATAAAATGTAGAAAGAGTATTATAATTCACCAACAATTACTAATGCATGTCCATTTTGCTTCATCTACATTCCTACCCAACTCTCCTTCCCCACCCCCAAATTAATGTAAAACATTTTCAAGTTAGAGAACTATTTTATTTTATTCATATATATCTAAAAACAAAATGTAACCTCAATAAAATTATTGCATCAAAAAAATAAACACTTCAGTATAAGCAATTACACAGCCATTGTTCAAATGACAGATTGTTTATAAATCCATTTTTAGTTGCTTTTTTTTAAAAACAATTTGAAGACTGGAGCGCTCAGTCGCTTAAGTGTCTGACATCGGCCCAGCTCATGATCTCACAGTTGGTAGGTTGGAGCCCCGCGTGGGGCTCTGTGCTGACAGCTCGGAGCCTGGAGCCTGCTTCGGATTCTGTGTCTCCCTCTCTCTCTCTGCCCCTCCCCAGCTCATGCTCGCACTCTGTCTCTGTCAAAAATAAATAAACTTAAAAAAAAAATTTAAACAATTCGAAGACAAATCTAAGTGAGATCTGTGCATATATTTAGATCATATTACTCTCATGTGTCTCTTTTTTTGGACATTTCATTTTTTTCTCTTTCATTCTTACCCCTAACCAATTCCTATTGTGATTATCCAAATGCAGTATTTTTCTTATTTTTTTCAAGTTAACTTTTGTGTGATTCTGAAGAATTTTATAGATGTTAACATTTACTTTAATTTTTTTTTAACCTTTATTTTTGAGACAGAGAGAGACAGAGCATGAAAGGGGGAGGGTCAGAGAGAGGGAGACACAGAATCTGAAGCAGGCTCCAGGCTCTGAGCTGTCAGCACAGAGCCCGATGCGGGGCTCGAACTCATTGACGGTGAGATCATGACCTGAGCCTAAGTGGGCCGCTTAACCGACTGAGCTACCCAGGCGCCCCTAGCATTTACTTTAAATTGATTTTTTTCTAGGTTTACTTACAGTTCTTTCTAATCATATTTTTAAATTGTTTTTTATTGTACATGGGGGTTTTCTCTGTAATTCTATATTTTAGTAGGATTTTGTTTGCATATATGTAAACTATTGGTTTTATGATGTATATTTCATTACCATTACTTTAGGACGTTTTCCTATTATTCATGGTAGTTTTTTCTTGATTTGTTCAGCCTATCACATCATCTATTATTTTTATTCTTTTCTCTCAAATTCTATAGTTTATTTTTTTCTCTTGTCTAATTGCATTGACACTTTTGCCATATTGTTTTAAAGAGCAATAAAACAGAGGGCATTATATCTTTGACTTCAATAGAAAAGGTTTTTATGTTTCCCCATTAAATAGACAGAGATCTTTAGCTGAAAGCATATCATTCTATCAATTGTTATTTCATTTAGTACTTTTGCCATAAAGGGGCATTTTTTTTATTTTTGTAATTTATGAAGATTATCATATGATTCTTCTTACATTATTATATCGATTATATTATAACAGTTAATGCTTTTGAAACCCTTGGGTCTGTTAGGTGGTGGATGCTCCATTTAGTCATGATGTTTAATGTTCTTACTCTTTCAATATGCTATAAAATTCTGTGTGTTTTTATTTAATTTTCCTGAATTTATATTCGTAAATCATCATGGGTATATGGATCTTTTTGGAGTTTTTGACAACCTGGGGAACATTTTTATCCTTTCATAAAACTAATTTGGAAGTTTTCTTTCTTTGTCTCTAGAAATAGATAAAATAATATTGGATTAATAGCTTTTTAAAGGTGTTTGTAATACAGAGTTAATTTGGACACAACTAATATTTATGTGAGTTCTGGAACACAGTAACTAAAACATATGATGAAATTAATAATACGAGAATGTAAAATCCTATGATTCAGTGTGTAATGAACTGATCATATTTGTATACCTTTTTAAGTATAATTTTCTTCAAAATGGCCACTTTGGAAATATTAAGTACTTTTGCATGATTTCTTGTTAAGTGTTATTTAAGTAATTTTGAAATTGCATGCAAAGTACATTTTACGTTATTTTTAAAATATGCCTATCTATTTACATGCATAATATATTTAAATTAATGTCTTTTTCCCTAAGTTATTTATAATTAAGTCCTTCATTTCATTCATTTACTCAGGTATGCTTACCTTAATTCTATACACTCTTCACTAGTGTTATGTTGTGGTCATGTGATAAGCACAATTAGGATATTAAATGAAACTTGTATTTTGTGTTTCTTGCTTTGGAGAAACTAAATGTAGTATGAAACAAATTTACAGGCAATTCTATAGCTCCTAGCAGTAGGTGAAAAAACATAATGATACTATATTTCAAGTATCATATATTAATGAAATGATTCTCAAAATGTTAATAATTTAAGCAACTTGGTCTTAGGGGATATTCTGTTGGTACCAAGTTTGATACTTTGGGAAAGTCTAATACTATATCTTTTAGATTTTTAGCACAAAATGGAATATGTATAAAACCTTATTATTTTCCATAATGTATTAGAAGAATTCTCTCAAGGTATTTAAATGTGATTGCAAACTCAGGAGTGATGAAATCATGATTTGTAAATTTAGTTGGTTTGTGTTACAATAAAAGCTCCATCAATCTTAATTACTCTAAAGACTTTAGCCAAGGTATTTAACGTTTTCAAACTTTTGATTTTCAATCATGAAAAAGGTGACCCTAGTGAAAACTAGCTTATAGAGCTGGTGTAAGAAATAAATATTCCTGTCCCTTATAAGCAGTCTGCTGTTTGCAGTATTTTTTCTTAAATTAAAAAGGCAAATGACTGATGAAATTTAAGCCCCTTATTCTAAGACCTCTCAAAACACAAGGATTTTTTTTTCTTCGAGTGAATTCTGCTAATTCAATTGATACTTACCAGATTTCCCACAACAGATTTTTTTTACCTTGGCCACATTTCCCAGCTCAGGACCCTCCAAGGACCCATTTGAAATAATTCTGTGAGGCAGATATTTGAGGAGAAGATCTAATAAAATAACACTTTGAAAATGTACAGCCCTAGTTATATCTGGGTTTGCTGCGAATATCTGGGGTAGATACAAACCATGCTTTTTCCCCTCTCCTTTCCTGATATTTAGGATACCTGAGACAGGAATTCTCCAGTGCCTCCCTTCTCACTTCGGCCATGAACACCTTCATGTACCCACCCGATGCGGGGACTTACTCTCCAGCTCTCCTTACGTGTAACAGAATAGAGAATAAGGACTATTTTAATTCATTACAGAGATTTCTTTTTTCAATACAATTTTCTTCCATACATAGGAAACAAGGTTTTCCTGTCCAGCTATGGAAGGAATATGATGGTATTTTTATACCCACTTGAAGAATATATTGATTAAATGAACTTCTAATTAATTAGAATTCATTAGGGAGGAGTAATAATTAATTAGGTTCCCCTGGACCTCCTACGGTATAGAAATTAATTAAATAACAAATTAAAAGCTGCTTTTTTGTGTTTTCAAAATGGTATTACCACTTTGTAATTTTTCAGTAAATTACTTTCTTCTTCAGTAAATTGCTTTTGCTTCTTTAACATTGTACCTGGTGTAGAACTGAACACCTCCACCTGATTTCTAAATACCTCGTAATTTAATCTCCACTACAGAGCTTCATACTTATTTTCCCACAGGGTATGTATAGATTTTCCTCTCAAACTTATATATTGCGCATTTTTGATAATTGCTCTAAAATTATTAAATCTGCATTTTTTTCTCATTTTAGAAAGTAATATTGAAAAATTGTGTCTGCTAACTGTTTTGCATAGTAGCAAAATTTGTACTATAGTACTTATATGCACTACATATAGATTTCACATACAGATTTCAATTGATGGTGTTATACAATTATCACAGGAAATTCATCATGTGGGTTTTTTCTTTAATTTTTAAAATATTTATTTATTTTTGAGAGAAAGAAAGCGAGCCTGCAGGGAGGGGCAGAGAGAGAGAGGGAGACACAGAATCGAAAGCAGTCTCCAGGCTCTGAGTTGTCAGCACAGAGCCTGACACGGGGCTCAAACTTGTGAACATGAGATCATGACCTGAGCGGAAGGCAGACACTGAACCACTGAGCCACTCAGGCACCCCCGTCATGTGTTAAAAAGAGAATATGCGTTATGGAATCATAACAATATGCATTTCAGCTCTGCTCTGTAAACATCTGAGTATAAAGATGCATGAAGACCAATCACCATATAATTACTTATACGTAGGTTACCTAAGGCTAATAATCATTACTTAATGGCCTGGGGGCGCCATGTGTATCTGTCTTGAAATAACACTGTACACGGTCACAGAAGTCCAATATTTAAATTGTCAAATGTGAATATTTGCTTCTTTTTTTAGATAACGAAAATGAAAATCTATCATGGGCACACTTTCTAGTGGTGTAATCTAAGACCATTTTATTCAAACGTGCAGCATTTTGTCTGTGTGAAAATTGGTTTGTAATTGGATTTAAGAGAACCATTTTTTTCCTCTACATAAATTACCTAAAGATACAGAATACGTAAATTATAAGAGAATAAAAAGTTCAGGATAATATCTTCTCATAAGCTATAACTTACCATATAGGAGTGAGATGATAAATTGAATTACTAAACAAAATTTCTTGATTTAACATTAGATAAGCTTCTTTCAGACTGTAGACCCCTGACCTAGTTTTTCTTAGAACGTTTACTTTTAAAAACAAGTTGAAAATTCATTCTTTGCCCCTTTTAGATGTAAATCTTTTTGAAAGCTTCTTGCCAGTTTTGCAATCCAGAACTGCCCTTTTTAACGACTTGGGGGAGGGTCTCCCTTCAAAATATAATCATCAAGGAAGATAGTGCTCCCCCCACCCTCAGGCTTTTCCTTTTCGTTCTTTCTTTTTTTAGATTTACTCTCAGCAATTTCCAAAAATGTGATAGAGTATTATTAACTACAGTTACCACACCGTACATTATATCCCCATGACTGATTTATTTTATAAACGAGAAGTTCATACTTTTTGACCCCTTTCACCCATTTTACTATCCTCCAACTACTACCAATCTGTTCTCTACGTCTATGAGCTTGCTTTTTTGTTTGTTTGCTTTGTTTTGTTTTAGATTTCATATAGAAGGGAGATCATACAGTATTTGTCTTTCAGGTCTGACTTACTTTACTTAGCATCATGCCCTCAAGGTCCATCCACATTGTCTTAAATGGCAAAATTCTGTTCTTTTTATGGTTGAATAGTATTCCATTGTGTGTGTGTGTGTAATATATACATTAGTAAACATATATATCTATACATATCTATATTAATTCATCCATTGATAGGAACTTAACTTGTTTGCATATCTTGCTTATTATAAATAATGCTGCAAGGAATGTGAAGGTATATATATATCGTTTTGAATTACTGTTTTCATTTTCTTGGGCTAATACCCACAAGTAGAATTTCTAGGTCATATGGTAGTTCTATCTTTATTTGTTTGTTTTGCTATTCCGTTTTGTGGTTTTAAATATAGTTTGTGTATTAACTACTTATCAGATAAATGATTTGCAAATATCTTCTCCCATTCAGTAGGTTGCCTTTCATTTTGTTGATGATTTCCTTTGCTGTACTGAAAATTTTTATTTTGATGTGGTCTCACTTATTTATTTTATTTTTGTTGCCTTTGCATTTGGTGTCAAGTCCAAGAAATTATCATCAAGACCGACGTCAAGGAGCTTGTATATTCCTGCCTTCTTTACCATTAATTACTTGACTCTAGAGGCATGGGTTTATTTCTGGGCTCTCTATTCCATTCCATTGATCTATGTGTTGTTTTTTTTTCTTACAATAAAATGTTGTTTTACAATAAAACAAAAAAGTTAAATAAATTTTGTTGAATGATATTATTTTGGATAACTGAATTACAAGAAAAAATGTATTGCTCAACAAGATATAGTTGGGTGCATGTTGATTATCATAATAACAATATTCTTAATGAAGATAATAACCTTGAGGATATAATTATTAGATACGTAATATTCTCTAAAAAATCACCAAATGAAATGAGTTGAAGGAAAACAAATCTTATTCCTGATCAGTTGACTTTGAGAAAGAAGAAAAAATAGGAAGAATGTACTGTTTTTCAGGGAGTAAGGAGACAGCAGGAATAAGGAAAGTCATTTAAGAAGATGGAAGACCGTTATTGTGAGGCAGGAAAGAGACCTTGTTTAAGTCCATTATAAGAGCACATGTGGGTGTGTTTGAAAGGCTGCTATGTTACATACGAGTGGGAAGTACATCTTTGGCTGAAGTTATGCCATAGGTTACACTATAATTATTAACTTAATATTTGGTTAATAAATATTGAGCCTCTCAGGTGTGTATGTGTGTATTAATTGCTGCACACTTTGAGTAGTAGTATGTAGGAGTATGTTAAGATTCAGAATTTTAATTAGATATTGCCATGAGTCTGTTCCTCTATGATACCCAGAAAGGAAGGAAAAAATGCTTACCAGCCAGAAGCTAGATGACTCTCACATTTCATGTCCTAACTAGAAAAATTCAAAATGGCAGTTTTTTACATGTTGGTAAAAGCTAAAATGTATTTTTTAAACTGTCTTATGGTCAATCAAGAAATTAGAGCCTAGTGACAGTCAAGTACAAGAGAGAAAACCTTAAACTCTCCAGGAAAGGGGAAGGTGGATCCTCAACTCTATTTATCTAATTATAAAAAGCCATTTAAAAGTCTTGCTAAAAACCTGTTATTCAAAAGTGTGAATTTGTCTAGTAAAATATTAAGTATACATTATGTTTATATTTTCCCCTAAATAGAAATATTCAGTATTAGACAGGCTGAATTCTTGACTAAAAAACATTTTCCATCTCTCTAGAGCAAGAACATAACTCCAGATAAGAAAATTAAACCATTATTTTTATTAATTAGTACAACATGGATATAGTAGGCAGTAAAACTTAAAACATGTTTGAATTTCTAAAACAAATCAAACAACTTTAAAGACTCGTTGAGTTTATAGAGCATGTATTTATGCTTTTTGGGAGTACAATTTCACCTTCCCCTTCCATTAGCTGTAATCAATACATTAGTTGATTCAATAAATACATACTGAGTACATATAATTTGACACAATGAACATGGTCTTGACTATCCAATGGTACACAAAATGCATACTTTTGATGCTAATGGTCCTTGTAATTTAGGGGAGACAAAGAATAATTTATTTATTATACACATAAATATTTTAAAATTGTAAGCTTTAAGAAAAAAAATGGATGCGGGAACTGTGATAGAAAGTAAGGAGGGGAGTGTAGTTCTCCATGTAGATAAAATGAGTGGGTAAACTTTATAGGGTTTCCTATCACACTCTACGGTGTTGACTTCCTGTTCTTTTATAACTTCTCTTCTACATTGTTTTAGTTGCTTTTTATATTCTACTCTCCTTGCCTAGAAAATCACTTTAATTATTTTTTATCCAGAAATGTATAGAGATCCTAATGATATCTTAACACTTTCATATGCAAGAATGTCTATCTTCATTGCAAGAACAGCAACAAAAACAACAACTACAGCAAACATAAGTTTTACTCATTTGCTCAGAATAAAATTATTGGGAAAAAACATTTTACAATAAAGGAGAATGGGAACTCTTCGCGTTATTGTGGTATTTATTATTGTTTAAGAGTCTGAGGCCAGGGGCGTCTGGGTGGCTCAGTCTATTGAGCAACGACTCTTGATTTCCACTCAGATCATGATTCCATGGTTGTCGGATTGAGCTCTGGATCAGGCTCTGTGTTGGGCATGGAGCTCTATATAAGGCTCTCTAGATAGATAGATGATAGATAGATAGATAGATAGATGATATAAAAATCTGAGGCCAACAAATTCTGAACTGACTAAAGAAAATCTCTTCCTTCACTGAAAACTTACAGGATATATTCCTTATTCTTATAGTTGAACACTTTATCCTGTTCAGACTATATGAGACTCCTTTTAGATACCACTTAAATCCTCTCAGCACCAATAACCAATGTTAAATTGATTCAGAACAGATTTCACTTATTTCAAAAGGTCACCCCGCAGCATCTGGCCTTAGTGCATCTTGCTTCCTGACTTAAGGCCTTTCCATGTGGCACAACAGTCATGTACGTGTGAACCCTATAAATGCCACGCTTGACCAATAAGGGATGCTGGACTATGGGCAAGGGTTCCCTTTTAATAGGCCCACCACTGCTCGAAGTTCTATGATTCACTTCCAAAGGCTCCACAGCGTGTCACGCAGGATTAAACTTCAGTTGTCAAATTGGAGACCAACTTCTTAAGTCATCCTCCGTACCTAATTCTTGAATTAATCTTTTTATTTTTGCTCTCTCCCTGTCCCACTTCTGTATCTCTCATCCCTGCTCCAGAATACCATTGGGAAATAAGTTAACTGCATGCGAGCCTTTGATTCAGGTTCTGCCTTGAGGGAAGGAGGGGCAGGCATTGGCCAAGATAAGTTCTCACTTTAGAAAAGCAGTTAAACATTTTGTTTTTGTCATTTGCTATTTACTTATTATTTATTTTTGAGAGGCAGACAGAGACAGAGCACTAGCAGGGGTGGGGCAGAGAGAGGGAGAGACACAGAATCCGAAGCAGACTCCAGGTTCTGAGTTGTCAGCACATAGCCTGACATGGGGCTCGAACCCACAAACTGTGAAATCATGACCTGAGCTGAAGTCAGACACTTAATCAACTGAGCCACCCAGGCACTCCTAGAAGACCATTTTAAATTCAAAAACACCAAAAATTTCCCCTAAGAAATTTTGATCACTTATATTTGATGAATGTTTCTTTTCCATTGATTTGGACATTCCTTTACCACCCTTGTTTAGTTTGTCTAGATAAATTTTAGTCATTGTTACAAAAGGCAACATGTTTACCTTTTTTTTTTTTTTTGAGAGAGAGAGAGAGCATGCATGCAATGGGGGAGGGGCAGGGGGAGAGGGAAGGGGAGACAGAGAATCTTAAGCAGGCTTCGCACCATTCGCAGAGCCCTACACTTGGCTCAATGGCACAACCGTAAGATCATGACCTAGAAATCAAGAGTCAGAAGCTTAACCAATAACCAGCTGAGCCACTCAGGTACCCCAGACAACATCTGTTTAGACCAATGATTAATTACAAACAAAATGAATTGGCTTGCTGGTGGAATGGTCCTTCAAATCTAAGAGGGCAGGCATTGAGCATGTGAGCACTGTCTTCTTATTCCTCCTCTCTGCAAGTTTTTCTCCTTTGTAATTGTGCTTTATTTAAAGTAATCCTACCTTCTAGCCTTGTAACATTTCTCTGATACTATGATTACTATGGTTCAGGAGAAACTACAGTTTAGCCGATGTATGGAACCATCTTTTTTGTTGTTGTCATTGCTAATAGGCTTAGAACTGCAAGATCTGTTTGTTCATGGAAACTACATCTTCCATATTCTACTGTGATTTTACTATCGTTCTTCCTATTTTCACATTTAGCTACTTTTTGGCAACTAGAATTTCTCTGAAGTTGCTAAGCAAGGTTGCACTCATTTGGAAGAAAGAATTATTGCAGAAAAAGGGTCAGAGGGGCACAAGTGCCCGTCCCACTAATTAGGATAGACCTGGGATTTTTTTATCTCTCTGTGTTTGCTAAACACTGCTCTAAGTCCTTTGTATGCATAATCCTTTCACCAACTAATAATATAATCTTCACTTACACATGAGGAAACTGAGGCACAATAAAGTTAAATAATGTGACTCCATGTCACATAGCAAATGAAAAGTGGATCCTTGAATTGAGCAACATGGTCTGAATTCTGCATTCAGATACAGTGTGATTCCAAAGCTTATGTTCATTACCATTTCAATATCTTTCCCTGTTATCATATTGGTGACTTTATTGAAGGCTTATTGTGTTCCAGGCACAATTTGTAACAGATAAGATAATTTATTATGAAATAATTTATGAGACAATTGCTGATGCCTCCTAGGTACCAGGAAATATATTAGGCACTGAGAAAGATGGGGTGAATGCCTCTGCATTCATGTTCCCTTAGGAATTATGTTACTCTTTATTCAATTCACTCCTGACAACTGCCACCATCACTACCTCATCCCGCTGTCATCTGTCTTTTATTTTACTGATAAAGTAAGCTAACTGGACCACATGCTTCCATTGGTCCACCTTTCAATTAATTCTCCTACCTGCAAAGATATCTTTATCAAAGCAATACATACACAATTACATTAGTCCCCTGAAATGATGCAATGCCTTCTCATTTACGTTTGTCTTTAAAACAAAGTCAGATTTTCTTAACAACATTCATAAGGCCTTCCATATAAATCCAGTGTCTCTCTAAAGTAATGTATCAACATTCTTACTCTCAGATTCTACCTTTTGGATAAACTTATTCAAATTCTGTTTCATCCTTTGTCAAATCCTGGGTTTGGGCACATATTTTTCCTTTGGTGGACCGTGAACCTTATCAGAACAAGGACTAGGTATATTTCTAAAACAAGACACCACAATGCCTGACACATATTAGGTATGTGTGGGTATTTATTACCCAAGAGAATAAATGCCTAACAGCTAAACTCTCCCTTGTTATTCCTTTATTGATTCTTCAGGTTTGAGCTTATCTGTCACTTACTCCAGAAAGCTTTAAATCTCTTGCCCTGAACTTACCTTGTAGGCACATACCTACAAGGGCCTTTTGTATTCCAGAAAACCAAGTATTTCAGGTATGCTGTGTAGAAGGGACACATACACCCCCATGTTTATAGCAGCACTATCAATAATAGCTAAAGTATGGAAAGAGCCCAAATGTCCATCAATGGATGAATGGATAAAGAAGATGTGGTATATACATACAATGGAGTATTAGTTGGCAATGAAAAAGAATGAAATCTTGCCATTTGCAACTATGTGGATGGAACTTGAGGGTATTATGCTAAGTGAAATTAGTCAGTCAAAGACAAATATCATATGACTTCACTCATATGAGGACTTTAAGACACAGAACAGATGAACATAAGGGAAGGGAAGCAAAAATAATATAAAAACAGGGAGGAGGACAAAACACAAAAGACTTAAATATGGAGAACAAACAGAGTGTTGCTGGAGGGGTTGTGGGAGGGGGGATGGGCTAAATGTGTAGGGGGCATTAAGGAATCTACTCCTGAAATCATTGTTGCACTATATGCTCACTAACTTGGGTGTGAATTAAAAACATAAAATGAAAAGAAAGAAAGAAAGAAAGAAAGAAAGAAAGAAAGAAAGAAAGAAAGGAGAAGGAAAAAAGAAAGAAAGAAAGAAAGAAAGAAAGAAAGAAAGAAAGGAGAAAGAAAGAAAGAAGGAAAGAAAGAAAGAAGGAAAGAAAGAAAGAAAGAAGAAAGAAAGAAAGAGAAAACCCAGTATTTTGTTCTTTTCTCGTTTTGTGTAGTTTTTGCTTTTTAATGTATAGAGTATATTTTAACTGGCTGGAAAATGTCAACTATCAACCTTAGTGTCAATATTCAAATATGGGGTAATAGATTTATAAATCCAGGCTGTTGTGTCTCTTGTCTATGAGGGGTGACCTTTGGCCCCGTGGACCAGTGCTACATGGATATTTGCTCAATATTGTCACATCTTCCAGCTTTGCAAAGTAGGCTGAGAATACAGACTTTCCCTCTAATATCAGTTTTTAAATTTTGAGAATTTGTTCAAATTTCAAATAATTTTAAGCCAGTTTTCCAGTTTATAACTTCAAATGAAATTATACGAAATGCCTAAATATTCCTTCACATTCAATCCCAGTTGTTCCCTTACGTAGCTGTAGCATTTGGAATATCTCAGTATGAATTTTTCCCCTTTCTTCCTTCTGCTAGACTGAGAGCTCTGTGAGGTCAGGAGGGTACATAGATAGGTATCAATGATACAGATGTAGATAGTTAAAAATAAAGATACATTCACAACTTTAAATTCAGTGCATAGTAAACAGCCTAGAAATAGTAGATGCTTGATATACATCTTTTAAAAAATTAGTTAAAAATTGTATTCTAGCCTGTCAATCCTGAAACATGTAAATTGATTATATACAAAATATTGATAAAAGGGCTTGAAATCTAGTAAACTAAATAATTTTTTACCAATTATATAAAATATATACTTGCCACAGAAAGTGCAATAGTTCTACTAATATTTACAACTGTCAATGTGCAATTTACCATCCTTTTTAGGCTATGCAAGTATGAAAGAATACAAAAGCTACCCATCCCTGTCCCCTACTCTCTTTTTTTTTTTTTAAGACACTTTTTTATTTTTTTAAGTTTATCTATTTACTTAGGGCACCTAGGTGGCTCACTCAGTTAAGCATTCGACTCTTGGATTTCTGCTCAGGTCATGATCTTGTAGATCGTGGGTTCAAGCCCCATGTCCAGCCCTCCACAGTGTGAGGCCTGCTTGGGATTCTCTCTCTTCCTCTGTCCCTCTACCTCCCCCACCCTGCTCTCTCTCTTTCTGTCTCTCTCTCTCAAAATGGATAAAATAAATGTTTTATAAAAAGTTTATTTATATACTTTGAGACTGAGAGAAACTGACAGAAATGAGGGGAGGTACAGAGAGAGAGAGAGAGAGAGAGAGAGAGAGAGAGAGTCCCAAGCCGGCTCCATACTGCCAACATGGAACCTGATGCAGGGCTTGAACTCATGAACCTCGAGATCATGACTTGACCAGAAAACCAGAGTTGGACACTTAACTGACTGACCCACCCATGCCCTCCTCCCCCTACACTTAAATGAATGAATCACTTTGAAACTTTAGCTTATTTCTTTTGGCCTAATTTTTGCAAGTGTTAAATTTATCATTTTTAAATATAAACCTTGTTCCACATCCCTGAAATATTATAAATATTGGGGAAAATGCAAAAGACCAGTAAAACAAAATTATAAATTAAAAAAGAGCAATTTTCTCACAATTTAAATCACCTCTTCCACACACATACATTCCATATTTCTTCCTAACCACTATTCCAACTTCTTGGTTCTCTTGGGTTAAACAGAAGATGCTTTATTAGCTGCTATTGTGAGGAAGGAAATGCACTCTTTACACCATGAAATGTCATTATATCTTCATTTCTAAGGAAACCTTTATATCTTCAGCTGTAATTAGTAGAAGATTCTTTCCGGGCAAAGATGATGAGAATCTCTTCTTCTGCCTTTCTATTGTAGAGCACATAATGGGAGAGAAGAAATAGGCTTCAAGCCCAGATACAGGGAAAGATAATGCCATGAGGTAAGCAAACAGCAACAAACAAAGAAAAGAAGTCTACCCGCCTCCACAGAAGACATTGATAGGATTTTACTGGGCTAATTTGACTAGTTGATTTAGGTTAATCTGAAAAACAATAATATATTTCCCGATTTAAGAACATGACGGTCTCTGTACAGAATACAGTGGAGTTAAGAATGACTTAGAACATGAAAATATATGCTCAAATTTACTTGCAAGAAAGAAGGAAATTTATCTTGGGCTAAAATGGAAACTCCTTGGCCTTTTTTTCTTAATTACTCCATTGTTTTTTCTTTATAGGAAATGCAAACATTTGTAAGTGACTATTACCATGTATTTTTTTTTAACTTTTTAAAATTTATTTTTGAGAGACAGAATGCAAGAGGGAGACACATAACCCAAAGCAGGCTCCAGACTCTGAGCTGTCAGTATAGAGCCTGACGCGGGGCTCGAACCCACAAACCATCAGATCATGACCTGAGCCGAAGTCCCATGGTCAATAGACTGAGCCACCCAGGTTCCCCTCGCCATGTATTATTTACAATTGTTATTTGTATATAAATATATGAGAGTCTTAAATATTTCTTATATCATCAAATAACTTCAGATACTTCACACATTTTAATCTAAATGCACAAGTTACAGAATTCCAATCCCAAGGAATTAACTGGTTACCACAGTAAGCAAGTTAGTCAAAATTGGAAAATTCATGAGCTTCACAAAAATCTTGTTTCTTCAAGCTAATATATATTTATTTAAGCTGCATTTCACTAATTCACATAATTGTTGAATAAAGTGTTTTATGTGATTTTCAATGTAATTTGGGCATAACTGAAAAACTGAGAAAATCTAGAGTGCATATTTGCATTTGCATGTAATAATGAGAATATATACTATTAGTCATGAAAATATATGCTATTAGCCATTATCATGTATAGAGGTTCCCACTCTTAATAGCATTTCAAGAAATTGGCCCTGTTCTGTTAAAATCAAGGGCTAGTTAACAACTTGTTATCAAATGGTAAAAGGTAAAACCATTCAGCAAGTTAAGAAAGAAAAAAAAAACATATCATTCAGTAAAATCAACAGGGGGAGTTAACATGGGCAGCAACTCCTATAATTACTTATATGGTTTTGGGATAGAAAATCAGAAGTACCTTTACTATTATAACATGTGTTTCCAGGCTAGTTTTATAAAATTTAAGCCTTCTGGATTATATTTTATTGGAAAGGCAATATAATTTCAAGAGCAATAACTACGATTAATAATAATACTTTCTCTAGAGGTTGATATAGAACCATAATAGCAAAAGCAATACAACATATTTTGATGTATTTTTTTTTCCCATTAGGCTTTCTTGCACTGACAATGAAAAGCTGAGATGTAAGAATTTGGGATTTATTTGCTTATTTTTTGTATTCTATAATGAAGCCACTTTCTCTTTGAATACAGTAATTGCTCATTTATCCATTCAGGATAAGAATAGCTCTCTAACAATAATAGATCTCTGTCGTCTTGACATAGCAGGGAATAAGCTATCTCTAGGCAACATTATATATATAAAGTTGAAAATGTTTTCAAAGTCTTTTCTTATGTTTCAAAATTAAACATATTAAATTCTTTATTAAAACAGGTGGGAAATTATAAATGTGATATTAACATAATCTAGAACTACTTAGGTCAGTAATTTTAACATGTGTCTTTATATTAAGCAATTAGTTGTATAGGGGAGATGCCGGGGGAATCATTGTTACCTGTAAGTGTTTATAAGTGTACGTTAGCCTCATCCCAATACAAAAGGTGACCATCTGAATATGGCCTACTACAGCAACCTTTTAATTAAGAAATTTTTCAGACAATCCCATCAGATTTTTCAAATGGATATGAGTAAAGAATAAGATATGTGCATGATATTATTATCTCTTTTATTCTACAATGTTTAGTTATTCTAGTCATGCAAATTTACACAACAGAAGCATTTAAAACATGTTGAAGTTGATGGGCATTTAAAGTAGAATTTTGTTAAAAACATTGCAAATAAAATTCATCAATTTAATAATTCCACTCAACTAGTGTAGTGTCATGTAGCCATCTCAAAACTGTAGTCTTCTGTTATCTCTTAACAAACCCAACTTAGACCTACACTGAAATGATGACATTAACTTGTACTTCTCAGAGAAATGAAAGACATTTGCCATATATATATATATATATATATATATATATATATATATATACATGTATATATATACATGTATATATACTTCTCAGAGAAATGAAAGACACTTGCCATATATATATATACATACATATACACATATATATACATGTGTGTATATATATATACATACATATTCACATATATATATACATGTATATATATATATATATATATATATATGGCAAGTGTCTTTCATTTCTTTGAGAAGTACATAAGGTCATATATATATGTATATATACATATATATATGGCACATATTCTTGATGAAAAGATGCTCAATGCTCAGTATCGCTCATCATCAGGGAAATACAAATCAAAACTACAATGAGATAGCCAATGAGATAGCACCTGACACCAGTCAGAATGGCTGAAATTAACTCAGGAAACAACAGATGTTGGTGAGGATGTGGAGAAAGGGGAACCCTATTGTACTGTTGGTGGGAATGCAAACTGGTGCAGCCATTCTGGAAACCAATGTGGAGGTTCCTCAAAAAAATTAAAAATAGAACTACCCTATGACCCAGCAATTGTACTACTACGAATTTATCCAAACGATACAGGAGTGCTGATTCGAAGGGACACATGCACCCCAATGTTTATAGCAGCACTATCGATAATAGCCAAGTTATGGAAAGAGCCCAAATATCCATCACCTTGTTTTTTAAGGCAGAAAATTAGATTCTTCTGTGACTCTTTTGTTTATACCTTACTTATTAACCACATCAAATCATTTAAAAAGTGCCACTAATTATATGCCTCTAATACCTTTCAAACTATGTATATCTCCGCCATTCTGTTCCTAGACTTTATCACCATTATCCCTTCCTTGCTGAATGAGATTGCTCTATCTCCCACTTACTTTTTTCTGTTTTCAAATTAATGTTCTCCAATACACTTACATACAGCAGCCAGATAAGCTTACAACTTGCCATTTTTTATTGAGCCATTATTTAGGTTTCCTCTACTCATTTATTTGAACAAATATTTACTGAGCCCCTACTATATGCCAGTCTCATTCCTATGTGCTGATCCTATGGTGATCAACAAAATAAATAAGGTGAGTTACACTGAGCTGCCATGTCAGACCTGGTTGAGAGCAAAATATTGAAGCTGAGAATTAAAGTTCCCAGCAAAATATGAGGACAGAGGATAGAGGGAGGATTTAGGATACAAGTAAATTAAGTCTCTTGCATAGGAAAGATGCTTGACTCTGAGAAATGAGAGATTGCTGTGGCTGAAATACCATAAGTAGAGTAGTGAAAAGAGAAGAAGTTTGCAAGGAAGACAAGGTTCAAATTGCCTTTCATATTGATAAAACTATAAAGTACTGAGTGCCTTTAAGAAGGTAACTATTAGCAGATAGTTTATATATTTTTAAAAATCTCTTAACTTCTGCTGTGTCAGAGAAAGAAGAGAAGTCAGGAGGCCAGTTAGGAAGCTTTTGCAGTAGACCAGACAGGGAAGAGATCATGTGTCATAGACTACGGAAGTGGCACATATGTTCTACATGTATTTTTGACAGGACAGCCTGATCTCTTGCCATCTCCTCACTTTCTAAACACCCAATTTATCCTGCAGTCATATACTTTATTCCAGTCCTCAGAAGTAGTCTTTCACTCTTCACAGTTTTTCTTTACTTGGACACTTAAAACTCTCCACTTAGACCATACTTCCTCTGGGAAGCACTATCTTTTTCCATAATATCTTGTGCTTACTGTAAGATAGCACTAATCACTCCTCATCACCATTGCCTGTAGACCTCTCCACTTTATAGTAAGCTCTATATAGGTGAGCCAGTGGCCATGTCAAATTTGTTCCTTCTAGTGTCTCTAGCACCTAATAGATCCCTTAGCACAAAGCAGATTCACAATGAATATTTGTTGAGTAGTGTTCATAAAGTTCTCCTTTGCTCTCCTACCCTTAATAAACCTATCAACTCTCCTATTTGATTTCATAGCCTTTAATGTTCATCATTTAAAGTCAAAATACTGTCTGGAAGTAGAGATGAGTTTTTCTTTCCTTTTAAGGAATACTTTTAAGACCTAAAGTACAACAGATATTTTAATGGTAAAAGCTTATTTCAATTTGGCACCTGAGGTAAATGGAAGTAATTTCCACCAAAGGTAAATTAGAGATAATTATTTGCCTTTAAAAAGAAGTATTTTTAGATGAATCAAGTAATAAATGTCTATTATGTATCAAAAACGGTGCTATTTATTGTGAAAAAATGAATACATCACACCCTTTGCTCTCAATTAGTTTGAAATCTATCTGGAGAACCAAAATTAAGGACAAAATAGTAAACAGAAGATAACTATTAAGCAGATCCTAAATTAAATATTAGTCTGGTGAAAAATAGATAATCACAGGAATACATATAAAGATGGAAGAATTTCTTTTCATAGTAGATGTAGAGGCTTTATTTTCTTATCTTGGCCATGGCCTTCAAGATTGGAACAGGAGAATGGAAGGTGGTAAGAAGTAAATTGTGGCCTGGGGATTAAAAAAGTAAATAAATAAGCATGCTGCCTGAAGTGTTCTTTAAAAGCAATATTGACTAGAATTAAATGGACTTTTTGACATGAATCAAAATATGCTTTGGGGTGCCTGGATGGCTCAGTCGGTTGAGCATCCAACTTCGGAGGTCATGATCTCATGGTTCGTGGGTTCCAGCCCCTACATTGGGCTCTGCGCTGACAGCTCTGAGCCTGGAGCCTGCTTTGGATTTGTGTCTCCCTCTCTCTCTGCCTCTCCCACGCTTGTGCTCTGTCTCTCTCTCTCTCTCTCTCTCTCTCTCTCTCTCTATCTCTATCTCTCTCAAAAACAAACATTAAAAAAAATTTTAAACGTTTTGACAAATACGAAAGAGCACTATCATAATGAGTCTGGCTGATGAAGAAGAGAGAGCACTTTATTTTATACAAGAGGCATGGAAGTACTTGAAATTTCATCAGTGACTTTTATTTATTTCTCTGCTGGAGGATGGTTAGATATTGGTTAGAAACACCCATCCTGGATCATAATAATGGACAGGAAAAATAATAACACAAGATATTTTACAATGAATGTATATAAAGTGTTTAATGAAATATAGTATATTCAAGTACATATATTGAAACTACATTGAACATATTGTTCCTACAGCCAAGGCTTCGGGAAGTTGGCATATTTTATCTTTAGTTATCTTGGGAGACAAGACAAGCCCATTCTGGGTTTGGAAGTGGTGATCAGATTAAGAAAAAAAGTAACATTTAAACACACGTTATTGTTATTGTTTTCTTGAGCATTCTTTTATTTTAATGTCTGGTGGTTAGTCTATTTTCTATGTCACCTATTGGGATAACTTTTTTTATTTTTCTAATGTTTCTATAGTTTTTTTAAAATTACATATGCTTATAAGGAAGTTTTCAAACAATAAGGCAAAGCATAAAGAAGAAAAGCCCAACTAAACAAAAACAAATGTGAAAATAGTATCTAAAATCATACCTTTTATATACAACTCATAAAATTTGATGACATTTTTCTAGATTTCTCTTGATGCATGTACACGGATGGATGGATGGGTGGATGAGTGGAAATGATCCGGAAACAGAATTATACTATCCATGTTATTCTTTTAACTGATTGATTTTATTTGTTTTAAATTGTGGCAAAATGCACATCACATTTACCATTTAACCATTTTTAAGTGTACAGTTCAGTGGTATTAAGTACATTCACATTATCGTGCAAATATTACTAGCATCCATCTCGGAACTCTTCATCTTGCAAAACTGAAAATCATACACATTAAACAATAGCTCCTCATTCTCCCTCTCCTTTAAGGAGTTAGCAACCTCCTTTCTATTTTCTGTTTCTATAAATATGACTACTCTAAGTATCTCATATAAGATGAATCATATAGCCTTTGTTCTTTTGCAACTTTTATTTCACTTGACATAGTATCTTCAAGTTTCATCCTTGTTGTAGCATGAATTGGAATTTCCTTCCTTTGTAAGGTTTCATAATATGCCATTGTATATACGCACTACAATTTGTTTATCCATTCCTCTATGGAGGAATACTTGAGTTGCTTTTGGCTATTGTGAATAATGCTATTAGGAACATAAGTGTACAAATAGCTTTTCAAGATCTTGCTTCCATTTGGGGGAGTATATACTCAGAAGCAGACTTGCCGGATTATATGGTGATTCTACTTTTAATCTGAGGAGGAACAGCCATACTGTTTTCCTTAGCAGCTGCACCATTTTACATTCCCACCAGTTCAGCAGGATTCTTATTTCTCCTTATCCTTGTCTACACTTATTTTCTATTCTTGTTTTGTTTTGTTTTCCTATAGCAGACATTCTAATGGGTAATGAGTGTGAAGTTTTTTTTTCTTTTAATATCTCCCAGTTTTTTTGAAATTTTTTTGAAATTTTGAAATTTTTGAAATTTTTTTGAAATTTTTTGAAATTTAAAAATTTTAAAATTTGAAACTTTGAAATCTTTCTCCCAGAAATGAGAAAGAGGATTGAACAACAGATATAGACATTGCAAATTATAACACCCTCCACTTTGACATTTATAAACCTGATGGGCTAATTTCTTCATTAGGTTTCTTCTCAGTACTTTTGTTTTTATCTAAGTCATCTTTCATTTTGCTAATTTCTTCTGTATTTCTTATTTTACCAATTTCTCTTTTGTTGTGGGAATACATGCATAACATAAAATATTGCCATTTTAATTATGTTATGTGCACGGTTCGGTAGCATTAGGTACATTAACATTTCTGTTGCAAGTGTTATTTTTAATATTATAAGAAATAATGCACAAGTGCTTAAAAATAATATAATTATAAAAGAAAACTAATCCTCTTACTACCTCCATTATTCTTTCCCCCTCACACATCTTAGCCCTAACACCTTTTTTCCACCATAGTTAAGAATTTGTATTTCAATATCCTTTAGTGGCTAGGTAACATTATAATCAAAACTCTATATTCACAAATCCCTAATAGTTCTTCAATAAACTACAGAAATATGATGAAAAACAAAACATGAAAATCTAATCAATTCAGTTTCTCCCTAAAGAAAATTACTTTTACTGTTTTATGACTTCCTTTTATCTCATTGTGTGTGTTTTTGTTTGTATCTTTAATATTTACATTATCATACTCTTTTGGGTTCCTGGAATGAATTCCAAAGTGTGTTAGGTGGGACAGAGGTCCGAGGGGCTTCTGCACACAACAAACATTTCTGGGGACACCAGCAGAGTATCTGAGAATCAACCCAGTTCTGACACTATTTACCCAGAGACTGCATCGGAATCCACATGTTAAAGGTTTAGTCCCACAAGACTGTCCCCACCCACTTCATATATCAGTCACAAGCCCAGGTTATTCCTTGTACTTCTGACCCAGCTGGCTATAGAAGCAAGGTTCTTACAACCCCTGTCTTGGGTTTAATTTGCTAGAGCAGCGTATAGAACTCAGAGGAATATTTTCTTATTAGATCACTGGTTCATTAGAAAATAATATATAATCCGGAAACATACAGAGGAAAGAGATGTATAGGGCAAGGTATGGGGAAAGAACGTGGAACTTTCATGCCTTCTTCAGACATGTCACTGTCTCCCAGATTGTGTTCACCAGCCCAGAAGCTCTCTAAATCCCACCCTTTTAAGTTTTATGGAGGCTTCAATTACATATGCATAGTTGATTAACTGCCATTGGCAAATGATTCAATCTCTAGCTCAGGTCATATTCTCACAATTTATGAGTTCGAGCCACTGTTCATGACAGTGCAGGCCTGCTTAGGATTCTCTCTCTACCCCCCTTCCCTGCTCACTCTCTCTGTCTCTCAAAACAAATAAATAAAAAACTTCCAAAAAATTTTTTAAAAATGATAATAAAACAAAATTATTCTAAACAATCTAACTTAAAATATGTTCTCTTAGCAATGTTTTCTCTATATTGTAAACATTTCTGCTAAAATTTCTTCTAATATTCAAAGGCTTTTTAGTTGATGTGTGATAGTTTTGTTAAGCTTCTCTTTTTAAGCTTTTTGGTTAAGCTTTCAACTGGCAATTGCTATTTCATATGAGAGGAAAACCCAGCTACATTCTTCTTCAGAATGTGTAGACAACTTTCTAAGCAAAGTTTATTCCATATCTGATTTGTTTAGTCTGCAAATTTGAGACATCACCCTTGATATATGTTAAAATTCCATTCATATTAAATATGCTTTTTGTCTTCCAAAAATTTGCATAATTTATAATTCTAGCTGTCTTAAAATCACAAGATTTCAATTAGTATGTCTTTTTTTTTAATTTTCCATCTAGTATGGCAAGATCTCCTCCATTATTTTCCCTTTTGTATTTGTCTTTAATATTCATCTTGTACTCTGGAGTTGGAACAGTTGTTTAAGACTGTTAGTTGGTTGGGGCATCTTGGTGGTTCCATCGGTTGAGCATCTGACTCTTGATTTTGGCTCAAGTCATGATCTCACAGTTCAGCTCATGAGTTCCAACCCCACATCAGATTTTGTGCACTGATTTCTCAGAGGCTGCTTGGGATTCTCCCTCTCTCCCTCTCTCTCTACCCCTCCCTACTCATGCTCTTTCTCTCTCTCTCTCTCTCTCAAATAAATAAATAAACTTTAGTTGGTATACTCACGAATTTTTTTATTTGGATAAGTGTAATAAATATATCATATATATACTGAAAATAAAACAATAACTATATATATATATATATATCCTTTAATTAACTCATACTTTCATTAATTCACAAATAGTTACTGCTTTTTCTATGCATATTATATACACCGAGAATACTGAGATAGTCAAACAGTTCCACTCTGTTTCAAGATACTCAGTGTGAAATGAAATAAACTTTGCAACATAGGCGTGCACACACACACACACACAAACACACATTTACTTATTTAATATAGTAGTAAGATGCCAGCTATAAAATAAGAATACACAATATAATAAAGACTTGGACAAAGTGGCAATTTTTGATAGTAATGTCAGGGAATAGTTTGTTTGAGGACATGATATTTGAGCTAAAATTTTATGGATGAAAGGAGATGACTGCATAAAGATCTGAATAAACTTTAATGGTCATTAGTCTAAAAAAATTCTTTAACTTCTACTTATAGTTATGACAGATGAGCTTATGTCAGAACAACCTTCCAAACTGATTATATAAACAGCATAAAATGCATGAAACAGCTGCTTAAAGTCATGGAAGAGCAATCAAGGAGGCAGGATTTTAGGATCTGATTTGAGGGAGAAGAGAAGAAAGTTTACGTGATCACTTTATTCCCCATTGCATTAACTGACTCATAGGTGTGTGAGACCTAGAAGCTGAGAAAGAAGTCTCAGCTCAAAGCTCTCTGCGGTCTTGTGGGTGAGGGAAGAGAGGAATTGGACTTCAGTTTTCTAAAGACTGCCAGTAGAATGAGCCAGTCTGAAAGAAAAGTATTATCAGAAATGTGTGTCAGAGACTTTTGCTTAATTTTCCATTCAAAGCATTTTCTAAATCTTATGGTGTATAGGACAAAAGGCAAATAAGCCAAGCAGAAAATAGAAAGAGAAGTCAAAGACCAAAGCAGATCTTGAACAGTCTTATTGTACAGGAAACAAAAATTGCAAATTCAAGAATCAGCAATGAATAAGGGCCATGGTATGTGTTCTAGGCTTGCGGTTGAGATGCCTAAAAGGATATACCCGTGAACTACACACAAACTAGACTTAGAACCACCTCCACGAAGATCGAAATCCATCTCTAAGACATCCCAAACCATGACTAGACCAAAGAGAAATGCCTTGTTCTGCTTTCCTCTAGTTGCTGGCAAGGCTAAGAAAAAATTATTCAGGCACTTGCTGAAGAATAACAAGGCAATTTTTATTCAAAGAGACAACAATTGGTTTTTATAGTATGAAAGAGAAATGAAGCTCTGAGTACACTAAGGAAAAAAATGGAAATTTATCACCAAATGGCAGAATGAGAAGAAATCATTGGATGGAGAATTAGTAAGAGAAACAACTAGGTAAGGGAGGATTCTGGTTAAACTGACTTGATGAGATTCTTGCTAAACGTGGACTCTAGGTGAACGGAGATAGAAGCCCGAGGCTGAGACTAGTCAAGTAGAGAGGTCAGAGGAGCCTGAATAAAGTTTGATCAAGGAGAAAATGTTTGTCACCAGAAAATGTGGAAACTGTTTTCTAGAAAAAGATAAAGTCATATAGAGCCTCGACATTGCTTTTGTACATAGTGCAAAAGTGAACAGACAAAACCAATGAGAAAAATTAAAAAGAAAAAGATGAAAATTGGAAAGTAGACACAGAACCAAGGCAATTTCAGATATTGATATGTCAAAAACTTTAAATTACAATGATTTGTATGCTCAAAAACAGATGCTAATAAGGAAAATATCATTAAAATATAAAATAAGTAAATAAAAGATGAAATGAAAATATTAGATTTGAAAATTATAATTAAAATTAAGAATTCAATATACCAATTAAATGGTCAAAAGGAAGATTTGTGACCTGGATGGTACATCAGTGGAAAACATCCACACTGAAACACAGCCAGAAAAGGATGTAAAATACAGAGAAGGATGTGAGATCCACAGAGTATTGTCAAAGTTCTGATGTATACAGCATGGCCATCTCCAGAGGACAAGAGAGACATAATGGAGAAAACATGTTTGAAAAAATACTGGCTGAGACATTTTCAAAAATGGTGAAATATATTAATCCTCAGGTAGAAGCTCTGTGTGCCTTTCAGAATATGAATTCCCAGGAAATCTTAATGAGAAACATTATTGTTCGACTGTAAAATGCCAAAAACAAAAATAAAACTCAAAGACAGTTAGTGGAAACCACAACAATGGATTATTTTTTAAAAATCAGTAATGAGAGAGACAAATGACTTAGACAAAACGTTAAAAAAATTATCTCAAATGAGTGGAAAGAACAGAAGAACTAATTTAGATTTCTGTATTCAGCTAATATGATTTATAATGAAGGCAAAAAAATGTGCTAATGTAAATAAAACCTGATAGAAGTTCTGTTTCTGAGCCTCATTCAAAGAATACGAACATATGAACTAAAAAAACCCACAAAGTTCTTTAATTTTTTATGTATGTGTATACTAGTATTAATAGTCCAAATATAGATTCAACCCATATTTTCATCAATAGTATAATACTACATAAATAGAAGAATAGTTATACAATGTCGTCATCTGTTCTCGGGCTAATCCAGACTGAGTTCAGCGGGAGTGGTTATCTCTACTTCACGTTTTTCAAATCTTTCTTCTCCAAGATAGCTTGCCCTGGCATATTTTTCTCATGTCAGTGGAAGTCTACACACAAGTGTTTTTCAAACCATTATGTCAGGGCCACAAACATGGCCAAAGTAGGTATTTTAGCTGACTCAAAGACTCTTTGGTAAGAGCAGCTATAAAGACACCTACTGAGGGGCGCTGATACAAATAGCATTGAATAAGTTGAGTCTGTAGAGTAATCTAGCTTAACATAATTCATTTTTTTCTTTAATTTATAAAAAATAATTCCCTGATTAGCTGGAGGCATAGAAGAATTATGGTTCTATCAAATGTAGGTAAGTTCAAATTTGTAACATTTTGTGAAGTGTTTATAATCTTAGCCATGATCTTCACAACTCTATCCTCATTACTGACCTCAGGAATAGAGTATGACATGAAAATTCCTTAAATACTTAAATCAAAGAGATTTATATACCACACCCACCATTTTCCCCTTTTCTATAGGAAAAATGACAGATTTGTTTTTAACTTAAATTTTAGTTAACACACAGTACGCGATATAGGTTTCAGGAGTAGAACTCAGTGATTCATCACGTATGTACAATACTAGTGATCATCACAACAAGTGCCCTCCTTAATACCCATCACCTATCCAGCCCATCTCACACCCACCTCCCTCCATCAACCCTCAGTTTCTTCTTCATCGTTTAGAGTCTCTTGCATGTTTCCCTCTCTCCTCTCCCCACCCTTCCACTTCCCATATATTCATCCACATATGAGGGAAATAATATAATTTTTGTCTTTCTCTGATGGACTTACTTCACTTAGCATAATACATTTCAGCTCTATCCACGTCATAGCAAATGGAAAGATTTCATTCCTTTTGTAAGTAACATTCTATTGTATTAATATACCATTTCTTCTTTGTCCATTCATTTGTTGATGGACATTTGGGCTCTCTCCATAGTTAGGCTATTGTTGATAATGCTGCTATAAATATTGGGATGCCTGTACCCCTCCAAATCTGTATCTTTGTATTCTTTGCATAAATACATAATAGTACAATCGCTAAATCACAGGATAGTTCTACTTTCAGTTTTTTGAGGAATCTCCATACTGTTCTCCAGAGTGGCTGCACCAGTTTCTATTCCCAACAACAGTGTAAGAAGTTTACCCTTTCTCTGCATTCTCGCCAGCATCTGTTGTTCCTTGTGTTGCTAATTTTAGCTGTTCTGACAGGTGTGAGTGAGGTGGTATCTCATCATGGTTTTGATTTGTATTTCCCAAACTGGACTACTTTCTTATACCTTATACAAAAAAGAAATTCAAAATGGATGAAAGTCTTAAACGTGAGGCAGGAAGTCATCAAAATCCTAAGAGGAGAACACAGGCAGCACCCTCTTTGACCTCAGCCAAAGCAACTTCTTACTAGACATGTTGCTAAAGGCAAGGGAAACAAAAACAGACATGAAATATTGGGACTTCATCAAGGTAAAAAGCTTCTCGGGACATCTGGCTGGCTTAGTCAGTTAAACATCTGACGCTTGATTTCAGCTCAGGTTATGATCTCATGATTTGTGAGATCAAGTCCCGATTTGGGCTCTGCACTAACAGCATGGAACTTGCTTGGGATTCTCTTTTTCCCTCTCTCTCTTCCCCTTCCCTGCTCTCTCTCACATGTCCATGTTTATTCTCTCTCTCTCTCTCTCTCTCTCTCTCTCTCTCTCTCTCAAAATAAATAAATATACATTTATATTTAAATAAATGTGTTTCTACGCAATGAAGGAAACAATCAACAAAACTAAAAGGCAACTGAGGGAATGGGAGAAGATATTTGTAAATGACATATCTGATGAAGGGTTAGTATTCAAAATCTATAAAGAAGTTATCAAATTCAACACCCAAAAAACAAATAACTCAGTTAAGGAATGGGCAGAAGACATGAACAGACACAAAGAAGACATCCAGATGACTAGCAGACACATGAAAAGATGCTCAAAATGACAAATTCTTAATCTCATGTACGTCCAACCTCAATTTATCTGTTTAAATTTCCTTTTACTTATCCGTATAAATTACTCAGTCAATTGATGATACCTTTTTTCATATATAAAAAATTACTAAACTTTTTACATCAACATGAAAACATCAAGTTTTCTCTCTCGTTTGTCTTTGTGCTTGTGTGAATGTGAGGGTGTATTTGTTCATCTATCTCCAGTCCAGAATGTCATTAACATTTTACACAAGTTAGATCCAATCACATACTGAAAATTCTAGGTGAAGGTCCCCTCAGCTCCTAAGGAACTATTTGTACAAAACTCAACTCAGTATTTATTACCACATACTTGTTATTGCTGTTTATTTTTCTTTGAAAGACAGAAAGACCAGAGGAGAGGGGCATAAGGAGGGAGAGAGAGAGAGAGAGAGAGAGAGTGAGAGAGAATCTCATGTAGGCTCCATGCCTTGTGTGGAGCCCCACATGGAGCTCCATTCCACAATGCTATGGTCATGACCTGAGCAGAAATCAAGAGTCAGATGCTTAACTAACTGAGCCACCAGGTACCCCCCAACTATTGCTATTTTTTGAATATTATTAAATGACATCATCACTCATCAAATTTTCTAATAAATTAATTATTAAATTTTTCTTCTCCTCAACTAGTGTGTTGCTGAAAACAATTTAATTGACAAGAGTTAATAAAAGGTACCCATTCTCTCCTGTTAACCCTTTGTTCAACTAATGATCTTATCATCCAATCTGCTATATTCAATTTGCCATCTCTACTGCATTCTTCAAATTGATCCCCACATGATCTTTCCAAGACACCAGTTTTGTCATATTTTTGAAGTCTCAGCTCTATTAATGTAAAGCAATCTATTATCTAGACTCTGCAGTCATTTAACATCTTTCCTATCTCACTACCTGTATATAATTCTGATCCCAAATGATTTGATTAGATGGCACTCTTTGCACTTACATTACCCACAAAATAACTCTATCTGCATTAATTCATAATTACTCACTTATACCACATTGGAAAGTAAGTAATCTTGTGTGTAGAATAGGGAGTGGTAAGACAGGGAGACAGAAAAGGAGGAAGAGGAGGAGGAGAAGAAGAAAGAGAAAGACAAGGATAAGGAGAGGAGAAGTAAAAGAAGAGGAGATGGGAGAGATGGGAGGAGAGAAGGAAAGAGACAATGCCCAGTGAAGAAGTTTTGTCCCAACCACTCTTATGTGCTTAGCAGCTTACAGAAGGCCTAAAGTAGAAACATGCTTTGGATTGTCTGTTGTCTACTTGGCACCTTCACCATTGTCTTTTTAAGTCACTTCTGCATTCCCAAAAGGAATATGGAAATTCCATTTTACAGAATTTCTCTCCCTTGTTGCCATGTTAGAGAAGAGAAATTCATGGGGGAATGGTAGACAAAATGAAAAACTATTATTCTATGAAGTAATTGTTGCCAGACATAGGGACATATTTAAGTTCGACAAACCTTCCTGGGTGCTATTAGAGCAACTTCCACTTTCTTCCTGGAGACACTCGGTGAAAACGTTCTCAAAAATTCTTAAGAACTGCATCCTTTTCTAAAAAAACGATGCATTAGGCTGAGGTTTTCACAGTCTGGTTCTATGACCTGGAGGCTGCTACTTCCTTGATTTTTCTTGATGCATGACTTGGTATATTTCCTTCACATGTGACTTCTCTAAACTGTATTTCAATTCCTGCAAAGTTTTATTAACCACGACTCTTATACTGTAGAGCAAGTGGAATATTTAGTTTTCCTTTTTGAGCTTAAAATTATACAAATAGTTTCTCAAATAAATTATTTTACATTGAACTAAGCTATTCTGTCCTTATCAAAAGTTTGGTATTATCATACTTGGTATTAGTGGGTGATTAATCCAGAGATAGTAAAGATGTTAAGGTATGTATGAATGTGTATGTAGATAGATAGAATTTAGATTAGATAGATAGATAGATAGATAGATAGATGATAGAGATAGAAAGATAGATACTCTTTTAAATTTCAGTTCCTGATTAGACACTAAAAACAATAACTTAAATTATTTTAGTCTATAGCTAAATTGAAACACTGATACAATCACGTAACATTTCATTTAATAATCATTGACATTTTGTACTTAGACATTGTAACTCCATAATTTATAATGAATATAACACTATACAGCTTTTTTATTAAGCATAAACTTCTAGAAAGTAGTATATTACAAAGTAAAATAACATTTAACATATCAACCTGGTAATTCCTGAAGTTTTATATTGTGAGCACCTTAATTTTACTATCACTATGATTATTTGCCGGACACTTATGTATTCACACTTTATCACCAATAAATCTTCAGACATAGCTAGGCATGTTGGGCAGAATAATGATACTCCTCCCTCCACAATATTGTCCATATCTTTTTTCTTTTTTTTTAATCTCTGGAACCAGTGAATATATTAGGTCACAAGACAAAAAGAATTAAGGTTGCAGATGGAATTAAAGTTGTTAATCAGCTGATGCGGAAATGGTGGTACTATCCTGGATCATCAAAGTGGTCTTAGTGTAAGCATAAGGAGCCTTATAAATGCATAAGGGATGCAGGAGAGACAGAGAGTCAAAGAGATGGCAACATGAGAAGGACTTGATCTGACTTTGTTGGCTTTGAGTATGGAGGAATGGGACCACACACCATGAATTGTCATTGGCTCCTAAGATCTGGAAAATAAGCATAAAGGATTTTCCTTGAGAGCATCCAGAGGGAATATAGCCCTCTATAAATCTTGAATTTAACCCAGTTAGACTTATTTGACACTTTTGGCTTCCAGAACTTTCAGTAATCAATTTGTGTTGTTTTAAGCTCTGAAGGTTGTTGCAACTTGTTATTACAGAAATAGGAAACTAATAAAATAGGATGTATTCAGAGTGCATAAAATCATATACAAGTGCCACCAATAACATTGAAGTACTTTTTGAAACCACTAAATATTCAAGACACATAAGATACTGGCCAATGAAGATGAATGAAAGGCATGAATGAAAGTGCAATATGTAGCCCTTTGCATTAAATATTTCTCCTAATGTGCATAGATTGTTAAAATAATGTATAACTGGTCAATGCTGCAGGATGAAATTGAGTTTAGATTGAGTGGAATGACATTTGATTTTAAAATTGTGTATTTCCACTTTAGCATATTTCCAGAAAAAATAAATTAGCATCCACTTCTTTAAAAGTCACATATTTTTTTAAAAAAATTAAATAAAAACAGCTATTTTAAATGGATTAATTTATTTTTTGTTATGTGCCCCAAATTAACATATCTTATTACTAAAATTGATATGTATTTCACTAAATTATGGAGGTACTATCATTAAATTCTCATTTTCATCATGTTATATGTGTGTGTTTGGCCAAACTGAGACATAGTGGTAGAAACTAATCTATGTATGTTACCAAATATTTGGTTACACAATCAAATTTATAATTATGGAAAAAAAGTATATGAATGAAAGAAGTAGTTTATGATAATAGGTGCACTCAGCCTGGGAAATAAAGTGGTAGAAAACAATACCATACATTTGTAGTATAATGGAGATTTTTTTCCCTCTGTTCAGGTTATTTCACTATAGCAGTATAAGTACAGTAGTGCATTAGAGCCATATTTGCATTTCATTAGACCATGCAAATAATGATAAAAATTAAACAAGAGAAACAAATGGAAATAGTGCTCTATAATTTAAAAAGAAATGTCTCTACAAATTTTATCTCATAAATTTCTAATTTAACCAATTTATAGGATTTAAAAAAAACATATCTCCATGAATTAACAGAAAGAAAAAAAATCTAATCTCTATGTTAACCTTCTATTTTATTACTGGGCTTACAACTATTGTATCCATTGTTATTAAATAACATCAATGAAAAATATAGCTTCTTTGTAGCATGTAATTTTGTAAAGCAAGCCAAACAAAATTCATTTGGACATAACCTCAGAGTTTCAAAATAATACATTTCCTAGTTCAATGATATCTTACACCATACCTTTCTTACATTTAATTTTCTTTGACAAGTAGTTTCATGAAAACATTTCATTTCACTTCTCTGGAAACTACTGCTAACAACATGCAAACTCCTTAGTTTAAGACCCATTTACATCCTTCTCACCAGTCTCCCTTCTCAAACTCTGCACTTCAACCAGTAAATTATGGCAACCCCAAGTATGTTATCTTTTACCTCTTATTTTTATGCACGCGCTCTTGCTGTTGCCTATTAAATGACTTATCGTCACCTACATGCATTCTTAATCTGAACCTGCTTAGATCAAATTTCTCCTTGCACTGTATTCATGATTCTATTTTTCTCTTATGTTTTTACACATAAGGGAAATCCTTCCCCTAATCCTAGGGATGCAATCCCTAATTTCAATGTAGCCTTCCTGAAACATTAAACCAAAATATTGGCATTATTTAATTTATGACTGAGTATTTTGTATCAAAAAGAGCATGTACATTTTATTTATTTGATATTCTTAAGAAAATTTGTTTTCACAAAGTTATGAAAGACTGTTGGCAGATATGCAATTATGCTTTAAATGTTTGAAATTCTACTTTAAAGAAATTTTCAGAAATTTCTGCCTTAATCTGGTCGGTAAATACATCATACAAGTTTTCTCATGCAAAGAAAGATATATTAGCGTTGAGATAAGACCGTGTAAAATTTTCTAAAATATGTATTTTATCTTACTACTTTATCTAACTTAAGCAATATTACTTGTACTTACAACCTTCCTAATATGTTCTACAATACAAGAAAATTCTTGTGGAATCTTGGAGCACAAGACACGTGCTTAAAAGAGGAATAAAAGAATTGGGTGAATTTATCCTTAGTAGACAAGATTGAAGAGAATTTAATGAGTGGCTAGGGAGGATCAGACCTAGCTTCATTTTCATTCTGTTACGTATCAGAATTTTTTTATATTATAACTTACAGATTCTTTTTCTATCTAAGTTTTCCACCTTATGTTATTTTAGCCTCCATGATTTCTTCATAATTAATATTAAGAAAATGCTTAAATAAAACAAAAGCAACAAACATCTAACCTCAGAAAATGCCAAATGAATGGTAGAAGACAAGAAATTAGGTGAATACCATTTTATACCACTCCTGTCAAAGATGAAAAGTGAGGGGCGCCTGGGTGGCTCAGTCGGTTAAGCGGCGGACTTCGGCTCAGGTCATGATCTCGTGGCCAGTGAGTTCGAGCCCTGCGTCGGGCTCTGTGCTGACAGCTCAGAGCCTGGAGCCTGTTTCGGATTCTGTGTCTCCCTCTCTCTCTGACCCTCCCCCATTCATACTTTGTCTCTCTCTCTGTCTCAAAAATAAATAAACGTTAAAAAAAAAAAAAACAAAGATGTAAAGTGATCCTCCTAATCCCTTCCTTCCTTCCTTCCACCCACTCTCTCCTGCCCTCCCTCCCTTCTTTCTTTCCTTCTTTCCTCCCTCCTCTCCTCCCTCTCTTTCTTGCTACTATAAACAGTTTAACACCTGCTGAATTAGAAAAATGCTTTGAAATATATAATGGAACAGACTGTTAGGAGGCCTACAGGATCAAGCAAGCAAGCAGAATTATGAAACAAGGAAGTCCCATCAAAAGAGTTAAACCACAGGTATGGGTAATATATGTGTAAAGACTGTTATAGTAAATAAAGAATCAGCACGAAACAGAACTTCCTAGGAGCTTTCTTTGGAATAAGACACTATTTACTTTGACATGGAAATTTAAACAAAGAATCTAAGATGGGAGGACAGAATCCATAACTGAAAAATTTTGTTCTTCCTAAAGCATTGTTTAATTTCATGGATGATTGAGATTTTTCATTTCAAAATATATTCAATTCTCTAAGAAATTTACTTGTCTTTAAAATGTCCACTTCTGTTAACATGCACAAATAGAGATCCACAAAGGCTGGTCACATATACAATAATTAAAACAAAGATAATTTTAGTTTGCTTAAAGATGGATGATTCCATTTATGAGAATGCAAGCACACCTAAAATTGAGAATGAAGCAATATGTATTTCTGACAATTCTAAGGGCATTTTAATAAGAGTTGTTTCACTTCATTAACATTAGCTCTTTTATTTAAAGCTGAAATTGAGTAAATGAATTCATGATGCCTTTCGTTTCATGTGCACATATAATGCGATTAACCATACATTCAAAATATATGCCTAATTTTACTGAATTTTTATTCCAATATTTTATTTATCAGGTAATGATCATATCATAGAAATGATTTAAACTGTAGTATTGCATAATAGAATTATGATTTTTGTGATATTTTCCCACTACTTTAGGTACTAGACAGCAAACACAGACAGTACTCCAGAGATATATAGCAAGAATTTGACTTGCAGGGAATTATGTTGTATTTGATAATGTGTGTCTTCATTTTCCTATTTTTGGTAAATTTTTAGTTGAATTAAAATACGTAGGGGCGCCTGGGTGGCTCAGTCGGTTGAGCTTCTGACTTCGGCTCAGGTCATGATCTCACGGTCCGTGAGTTCCAGCCCCGCGTCCGGCTCTGTGCTGACAGCTCAGAGCCTGGAGCCTGCTTCCGATTCTGTGTCTCCCTCTCTCTCTGCCCCTCCCCCGTTCATGCTCTGTCTCTTTCTGTCTCAAAAATAAATAAATATTTAAAATTTTTTTTAAAAAATATGCACTAAGAAGCACATAAATCTTGGGACGCCTTGGTGGCTCAATCAGTTAAGCATCTGACTCTTGATTTCAGCTCAGGTCATGATCTCACAGTTCGTGGGTTTGAGCCCTGCATTGGACTCTGTGCCCAGAGCTCGGATTTTCTCTCTGCCCCTCTCCTGCTCATGCTCTCCCTCTGTGTCTCTCAAAATAAATAAACATTGAAAATAAAAAGCAGTAAATAAATATTATATGTAAAGACAGATGAACTGTCACAAAGTAAACACACATGTGCTACTATTACCTAGATTTGAAAAAAAAAAAAAAAAAGATAGAATATTACCAGAACCACAAATAACACTTTGGAAGTTTTCTCTAAATGCAACCCTAACTCTCAGTAACAAGCACTCTTCTGATTTCTATCACCACACATTACTTTTGCCCTTTTCACTTCATCTAAATGGAGTCATACAGTATATACTTTTATATAGTTAGATGTTTTTATACAATTCTATGACATGAAATTCTTTTCCATTAGCTCATTTTTTTTTATTGCTGAATATCAATTGTTTGGCCACAAAACAACTTACGTATAAACCTAATGATAGGCAGTTAGTTGCTTCTAGGTTTTTTTGTTTGTTAAAAATAATGATGCTGGAACCATAATACTTATGCCTTTAAAGATATGTGTGTGTGTGTGTATGTGTGTGTACACGCATATATATATTATATACGCACACACACACATTGAATATATTTCTAAAAGTGAAATTGCTAGAACTTAGAGTATGCATGTGTTCAACTTTTGTATATGTTGCTGAAGAGTTTACTGAAGTGTTTCTACCATATAGAATCTCATCTCCTGTATATAATACTTCCTGTTACTCTACTTCAACAGTGATTGTGAGTCTCTGTCTTTTTAAATATTAACCATTCTGGTAGGAGCATTTCACATTGGCTTTAATTTGCTTTACCCGGTACATAAACTAGGATGTGCAACTTGCCATTTCCTTATTGGTTATGTGAATACCAGTGTGAAGTGATTGTTCACGTCTTTTCTCACATTTTCCTATTGGCTCGTCTTTTTATGTGATTAAAGAGATCCTGCATATATTTAAAATATTAGAACCTTGTTGGTTGTATGCCTATCAAATATTATCTCTAACATCATACATTTTCACTCTACTGGTGATACTTTTAGATTAACAAATATTCTTAATTTAATGGAATCCAATCTGTCAATCTTTTATATGATTCAAGGCATTTTGTGCCCTGTTTCACAAAACGTTGACTTATACCAAGTCATAACAGTATGTTTCCATATTAACATCTGACATCTATATGTTTCACTTTTTACATTTAGATATACAGGATATATTGAATTCATTTTTATATGTACGCTAAGATAGAAGTCAAGTTTCACTTTTTTTATTTATGTACCCAGTTGATCCCATATCATTTAGTAAAACCTCTATGTTTCCCAGAAAATTTGATAATGTTACCTGTCAGAAAATAAGGGAACATATATGAGGAGATCGTTCTAAACTGTCTGCTCTGTTTCATTGGTTTTATTGTTGTCCCTCTGTGGTATTGTCATATTTATATTAGCCTCACAACAATTTTGATACCTGATCATGTTATTCTTCTTCCTCAAGTGGTTTTCCTATTTTCAGCTTTTTTTTTACCTGTAACATTTTAAAGTCAGGCCACTAATTAACACACATGCACACCCACACATATACACACATCTGCTAGATGGTAATTGCATTTACTTTCTGTCTAGCATAAATATAGCAATAATTAATGTACTCGGATTATTGAGTCTTCCAATTGAGTCTTCCAATATATTCCTATATTTATAAAGATCTTATATTTCTTTCAACAATTTTGCGTGTGTGTGTGTGTAGATGTCTTACAGTGCTACATTCACTTAATTTTGCGTATAACATTGTGAATGGTAATATTTCTAACGTTTTTATTTTCTGTGTCCTGCTGTCATGTGGACAAACAATTGGTGTTTGTATATCAACTTTGCAGCAGGCTGAGTTCTCTCATCAATTGCAAGAATTTATCTGAAGATTCTTAGGTCTTCTACATATGGTCATCTTACCTGCAAATAATGACAATCTTATTTCCTTATTCCTTCTCCTATCTTTTGCATTTCTTACTATTTATTTATTACCTTGGCTAAATCCTCTGGCATAATTGTGAAGAGGCATGGCTATGTGGTGATAGAGAGTATTCCGGTCTCTTTCTGGAATGAGAATATGGTTCTGACTTTCGCTGTGCACTTTCAGTATCGCTGGATACTTCAGTCTTTCACTTTTTTCCCACACTTTCAAAACGAATAAGGTTAGGAGGAGCTTGGGAAGTTATGTGGTAGAAAGAAAAGGAGGACATTATTGCCATATTGATTGTCTTAATATATAACTTATTCTGAAAAAATATTCCACACCTTTATACCTGTATGTTGATGTAGAAAAAAAAGTTTGATCAATCCTGTGGAAGGAGATTATCTCTTGAAATTTGAGATTTATAGTACTCTAAAAGCCTGCGGTAGGTACAAAGAAATTGATTTTGTATTGAGACTTCAAGTTAGCTATCTTTTAAATTTATGGCTGATTTAAGTAATGAAAAACATCCTTAAAGAGAATTGGGGATTATAAGAGATATTATTGCTCTGGCCAAAAAATGAAAAAAGCTAGTGTGTTACTGATTATTTCAACATTAAAAAAAAGAAACAAAAAAAATGTAACAACTTAAAACTTGTATCTTTTAACTGTTTTGTTACCCAAATATTTAATATTCCAGTTTCCCCAAAGTGCAAACATTTTTATGCAAATGAGTTTTCTACAATTAAATAAAAGTATCACACACACACACAAACATATTTCCTCCAGATAGTCAAGTTGCACAGTCTTCTCAGTCTTTTTTATTGTTGTTAATGTGTTGATTTTTTTAAATGTTTATTTATTTTGAGAGAGAGAGAGAGAGCACGAGAAGGGAGAGGAACAGAGAGAGAGTGGGAGAGAGAACCCCAAGCAGGCTCTGCCCTGTCAGCACAGAGCTTGACACTGGACTTTATTCCGCAAATGGTGAGATCATGACCTGAGCTGAAATCAAGTCAGATGCTTAATCAACTGAGCCACCCAAGTGCCCCATTAACGTGTTGATATTAAAACTGTAAACCCACCTTGATTTCCTGGAATAAATGTAAATTGAGTTTTAGGGGGGTAGGTAGGAAGTAAGGCTTCCACGAGTATTGGATTTTACCTGGGTGGTGAGACCCAGATTCCTTACAGAAGGGTCTGGGGAGAAGGAGGGACCTCGGCACACAGAGCACCCAGGCATTTCTCATGTCAGCACTTTCTTGCCTTCCCTGAACACTGTAGAATTCACAAGATCCTGGGAGACAGGCTGGCTGCAGCATTTTGGCCTGATTCTACCACTTCTGAGCCACCCCTGGTCCCTGATGCTCAGCTCATCCTAGCTTGCCTTCTCCTTGCCCCTCCTTCAGGACCTCTTGGAAGAAAGGCTTCCATATTTTACGATAATTGTGATGCTATAGGCTGCTTGGTAAACAACCCTTTATCTAATTAGGGCACTTCTCCTTTATTCCTTCTTTAGTTCTTTACCTTTCTTTACTTCTTTAAATCATGAATGCTCTGGGCACCTCACTGGTTCAGTCGGTTAAACAACCAACTGTTGACTTCCACATAGGTCATGATCCCCAGCGGTGGGATTGAGCTCCACCCTGGACTCATGCTGAGTGTGCAGGCTGCTTCAACCCCATTTTTTTGTGGTTTTTAAATTTTCAAACTAAATATAGGGATATGCAGATATGTTTTTATTGTAGTATAATACCCATAATGTAAAAGTTACCATTTTAACCATTTCAAAGAGTAGAACTCAGTGGCAGTAAGTATATTTTCAATGTTTGATAGCTGTCATGACTGTTTATTTCATTTAGCCATCCCAAAAGGAAACCCTGTAATCAATGCATTAAGCAATTATTCTCCATTCAACTCCTCCCCATCCTCTGGCAGCCACTACTGTGCTTTTGTCTCTGTGGATTTGCCTATTACGAATATAAATACTATACTAGGCAATATGTCACGATACTATACAATATAGAACTTGACATAATGTTTTTAAAGATCATCTATGTTGTAGTATCTGTAAGAACTTAATTTCTTTTTTCAGGGCTGAATGGTATTGGATGGTATAGCTAAAGGGCATTTGGTTTATTTATTCATCAGTTGATGGATATTTAAGTTGTTTGTACCCTTATCAATTGTGAACAGTGCTGCTATAAATACTAATGTGCACATTTGTGTTTGACTGCCTGATTTCAGTTCTTTTGGGTGAATACATCCAGTGGACTTGCTATGACATAGGGCAATTCTATGTTAATCTTACTGGGGATTTGCCGACCTGAACCATTGTATTATATTCCCACTAGCAATGTGACAGGGTTCTGGTTTGCCTACTTTTGCCAACACTTGTTACTTTCCCTTTTGTTTTTCAATTTTTTTATTACTGTTATCCTACTTAGGTGTGAAGTGGTAGGTCAATGTAGTTTTGATTGAAATTGCCCTAGAAACTAATGACGTTAAGGATCTTTCCATGTGCATGTTGACCATTCCTGTATCTTTTTGGAGAATTATCTAGCTTTTACCATGTTTTGTAAATTGTGGGTTGTCTTCTTGCTTTTGAGTTATAAGAATTTGTTTAGATTATTGGATGTTTAGATTCACATTTTTTATCAGATTTATGTGTGTTTTCATTATCTCCTGCTAACTTGTGGAAATTTATCATCGTATAAATATTTTCAAAGATATAAATTTTGGGTTTTTTTTAATGTTTATTCATTTTTGAGAGACAGAGAGACAGAATATGAGCAGGGTAGGGGCAGAGAGAGAGGGAGACACAGAATCTGAAGCAAGTTCCACACTCTGAGCTGTCAGTACAGAGCCCAACATGGGGCTCGAACTCATGAACCATGAGATCATGACCTGAGCTGAAGTTGGACGCTCAACCAACTGAGCCACCCAGGCACCCCCTAAATTTTGGCTTTGTTGAGATTTTTGTGCGTTTTACAAGCTTTAATGTCTTGTATTTTTTCTATTACTTCATTAATATGTTTTATTAATATCCTTGAGATTTTTTCTTTGACCTGGTGATTGTTTAGAAGTGTAGTGTTTAATTAGCCAGCATTGGATTTGGAGATTTATTCTATTACAAATAGAAAAGATATTTTACAAGGCGATTGATCCTTAAACAGTGTTTTAGTCTTGTTTACAGTGAAGCGTAGTTTCAATTTTGATAAATGTGAGATAATAGAAAAACATATATTGGTCTCTTCCCCTGTTCCTGATACAGAACTCTTAAAACCCTCATAATTTCTTGGGTGATAAGAGCTTAAGGAGTATCTTTTGTTCTGTCATTAGGTTTTTGACCTGGTTCCTGATACAGGGTTTCTGAAAACCTTATAATCTCCTGGGGAACAGGAGTTGTAGCAAGGCGACTCTGGGTGGGCTCCTGGATGGCTCTGGGAAGAAGGCTGGACACCAGAAAGACAGTCATAATTAGAAGCTTAAAGTTTTCAGCTGTGCATTCCATTCTCTTGGGAAGAGAGGACTAAAAGTGGAGCTAATGATCCATCATTCTCACAGAATGAGGCCCTCAGAAAATTCCAAAAGTAAGGGGCTTAGACAGTTTGTAGGTGGAGAAACATATTTCTACCAAGAGGGGCACATATCCCAACTCCACCGGGCAGAAGATTTTGTGCTAGCAACTCTCCCAGACCTTGCCCTGTGTATCTCTTCATTTGCCTGTATATCTGCATCCTTTATCATATCCTTTTATAAACTGGTAAATGTAAACAAATGTTCCCCTGAGTTGTGTGAGATGCTTTAGCAAATTAACAAAACTTGAGAAGGGTGTGGTGGGAACCTCAATTTATAGCTAAATTGAACAGATGTTGTGGGCAACCTAGGGACCTACTTCTTGAGATTGGCCTCTGAAGTGTGTGGGGGGGGGGGCAGACTTGTGGGACTGAGCCTTACACAGTGGATCTGACTCTATCTCCAGGTAGGTAGTGTCAGAAATGAGTTAAATTATAGGACACCCAGCTGGCATCATGGAGAATTGCTTGGTGTGGCAAAAAAAAAAAAATAAATAAATAAATAAAATAAAATAAAATAAAATAAAATAAAATAAAATGCATTTGGTGACTAGAAATGAAGTGTTCTGTGTAAAAGTAAAGGGGAAACACAGTACAGAAGAACTATTACTTGTTTGTTTGGTTTTGTTTGGTTTTGTTTTCCAACATAGGAAAGGAGAAACCTGAGTTTTTTCAGTGAATAGACAATGTGTCCTTCAATACAGTGTATAAAATGTAGTTGCTGAGTATGCTATAAAATATTCTGTCAATTAAGAGATGCTATTTTTATGTTGCTGTGGGCTGAATGTTTGTATTCTCCCAAAATCCATGTGTTGAAACTCTAACTTCCCAAGTGTTTGTATTAGGAGGTAAATCTTTGGAAGGTAATTAGGTTTAGATGAATTCTAAGGGTGGTGCTCTCATGATGGGATTAGCAACCTTATAAGAAGAGACCACAGGGCTCCCCTCCCTCCCTCCCTCTTTTCCTCCTTTTCCTTCCTTCCTTCCTTCCTACCTTCCTTCCTTCCTTCCTTCCATCTTTTTATGTCTTTCTGTCTCTCTATCTCCCTTTCTCCAGCAGGTGAGGATACAGGAAGAAGGCAAGAAAGCAGCCATTTGCAGGAAAGTTTTTAGCATGAACCAAATCAGCAGACACTTTTATCTTGGGCTTCCCAGCCTACACAACTATGAAAAATAAATGTGTTTTTTGCTTTGTTTTGTATAAGCCACCCAGACTATACCATTTTGTTAAGACATCCCAGACTAAGACAAATATTTTATATTCTTAAAGACTTTCTTGATGCTTCTTTGCAGTTAATGAGATCTGCCTACTTGTCATTACTCTGTATGAATTTAGAAGCAACATTTCCAAGTGTATACAAATTAATATTTTGAATTAAACTGAAGTTGTACAGGCTATAATTTGCTTCCACGCCCCCATTTCATCATTACTGGTTGATTCTCACTCAAACTCTTCATCCTATTACTACAGGAGAAGTTTGATCAATTGAATCTGCTGTTGACACTGTAATGGGTACATTCTGTGTGATAAAAGGATATCCTTTAATCTCAGCTTTAAAGAAAGACTTCCTAAGTGATATGATACTATTATCTTATATACATATAGTCTGCATGTAGTAAAGCTATAGAGAAAACATACAGATATCTGATATTCATATGAAATACTTTAATGACTAAAGAAATAGGTTTAAGAGGCATCCAGTATACTCATTTTATCATTACAATTCAGTAGGACAGCAAATAAAGTGCTATAAATCTGAAGTTTCTACTGATTTTTTTTTAGATTACTACCAGTGTTTAACAATTTCCATATAATTGTCCCATATGGCAGTTAGACTTATACCTATTCTTTGATGTAGCATGTGTAATTTTTTACGCTGGGTAAAAAAAGGTATATTAAAGGAAGAAAGATTTGTCAATGCTAAATGCTCTGGGGACATTTTTATTTTATTTTATTATTAATGGATGAGGTAGCTACGTAATTGCACCTGACTTAAAACCTTAATAGTTAAAAAAGTTGTAAGTATACTCTATGTAAAAGGGTTTTGAGTACTCAGTCTCCCATCCAAATGTACAACGTGCTGGATTAGAAGCTATGCTCAAGAGATCTTTACCCCGCCTACAGGCATTCATTCAAGTAGCCACTGAACCAATGTCAGATAGCCTTTTATTCAGGCACACATCCTGGCTAGACTATTCAATTTCCACGAGAGAAGGTCAACTCTATTCCAAGCTTCACTGTCTGTTAGCACATATAGGTCAATATTTATCTGGCAGCATAGAATTGCTTTATTCCAATTACTTGCCAGGGAATACAGTCTCAAATTCCCTCCTGCCCGATATCTATCAAAGGCCTTTCTGAGGGAAGACTATTTGTGGACCATTTCTTCAAGGCTGTTCCGTTTACCAGTTTTTCCACATAATCTGCAACCTACTGTTTAATAGTTCAGACTTTCATAAAAGTGAGTAATTGCATCATGCCATATTTTTCTGATTCCTCCCCCAAATAATCACAGCAATTTAATTATGCATTTGTACAAATCCATTGCCATTAAAAGAAACAAGTATTCATGTTATTTATAAGCAGGATCCAATAAGGGATATTTTCTTTGAAGAGAATTTTTTCTTTTGTTTTATTTTTTTCTTTTAGGTTTTGTGTGTGTGTGTGTGTGTGTGTGTGTGTGTGTTTCTTTAGGCTTGCTTGTATTCTTCTGAACAAGTAGATTTGTTTTGATCTTAGGGACTCTGTATATTGTTACAAAGAACAGGTTTCTCATTTCTATCTTGCTGTTAGAAAACTAAGGACTGTATTGAAGCTTAGCCTTGACAAGTATGTAATCCTTTTACGTACATATTTTATGTTACCCTGTTCTTCAAACCATTTAATACGCTTCTTTGTTTTACCCTTTCTTTTTTCAATGAATTCAAATATATATTACATACCATCAAATGTTACCTTAAATTGTTTCTGGAAGAAAATATAGCAGAAACAAATTAATAAATAAGTAGAAAAAGTATTGTAACAAATGACATTTCCATTTTAGTAGGAAATTTGACTCAACAGGTTTATTTCCTTAATGCAATCAGTTGTGCAAGTAATATTTGAAAAAGTGTTGTTCAAGATTTGAGTTTTGAAAATCTTTTATTATATTAAGACTAAATCATAACAGAAGAAAATGATTTATAATACTGTAAAGCCCTTGTTTCAAAACACATTTGGTTTTTCCTCTCATGATCCAATAATTTGAGATACATTATCTGAGACAGACAGGAAATTTAACCAGATTATTTTTTTCTTGCCAGATTCCATTAAGAGGTAAGCACTACTCTGAAGAACTTTCTTTCATAAATTCAACATTTGTTTTTGTATCTAAACATATCGTGAATAGTAACCACTGTTTAATATTAATTCTATTTTGAAGTTGCTGGAGCATAATTCATTATATATGGACCTTGAATATCCTTTTATCTCAGTTAAGAGATAATAATTTTTATATAAGCTATTGTGTCCTGAATTTGTCAGTTCAGTGAATGTGATATTTGAACTTCATAAAAGATGGATAATGATATTCAGCAGGGAATGTTTAATCATCTCTAAAATTAAGAATATTACCTAAGAATTTTGCCAAATTTCCTTACTAATCTCTTCCCAATGTTAACCACATCCTTGATAGCTGTATTTATATGTCACTTTAAATATATATATACATATATTAAGAATGTATATACATGTACTTATGTTGTACATACGTATACATATATATAAATTGATAATATATAAATATAACTAGTATTGAGTTATAAAATATGTGAAAAAAGACTAGGAACAGTCACAGAAGCATTTAAATATTAAATAACAAATAGCATTGCCTTACCTTTATAATTCATTTCAATAGTGAGATCTAATGACTTTACTAAACTTTATATATGCTTATATGTTTCTATATGTATCATACATAGTAAATTTCTGTGTATATATATATATATATATATGCACATATATTTTCATATGCACATACAGACTTCTAAATGAAGTATTTTAAATGTATGTCAATACTATTAATACACCCTCTTCATCAGTATTACAAAATCTTATACTAGGTGAAATTTGACTTCAATTTATTAGTATTCAAATCAATAAGATTTATCTAGTGAGACATAGCAGAGCATTGTAATCTTTTAGTAGCAGAAAATTAAAGACTAAATCATTGAATATTTTAGAAAGTCATTAGTGACTTTTTTGCTTTCTTCTATGTATTATACTTATAATACATTTTATGCATGATTTTTAATATGGTTATGCCCCTGTATTTGCTGACATGATTTTAAAATTAATGACAAAATAAGGCCTAATCTGTATAAATTATTCTCCATTTTTTTCTTTGCAAAGAACTCATAGAGGGAAAAAAAAAAACATTTTAAAACCAGTATCCTTTCCAAGTAAAAGCTTAACAGTCTTTCACTAATCTATGATTATTTTTTTTAAAGCATGTCTGGTTTTGGAAACCCCTCGTTTCAGACAGATTATTAAATGTCAAGCAAAAACAAGAATACTCAACAAAGTGTCTGGTCTTTAAAACAGATTTTAGATACTAATTTGGAAATATTATAGGAGTATTTTATGAGACTCTTCTCGTTCAGGATAATCATTCAGTGGTAACACATGAGGAGACAACACATAAGAAATGCCTCTATGATAAAAAGTATATTTTCAGGTTAAAGATAAACAATGGTTCTTCTTTACAAAGTAGGAAAACCTACTTGGAAGTAGAGAAAACAGCGACCCTAGCAGCATTCATTGTGAATCGTTGCCTTTTTTAAAACTGCAGAGAAACCCAGAGTCAACGTGTGCAGCCCTTTGCTGATGGCAAGAGGCCATTTAACTACTAAATTCTGTTTGGTCACTTTATTTCCAACTGAGTGAGAGCGAGTTTTAAAATTTACTATCAATTTCTTTCTGTGAAAAAAATGTGGATCTCAACAGCTGATATGGCTCTGTGAGTTCAGGAGAAGGCACACAGATCCTAAAATATCACTTTCAAGCAGCGGGGAAAGAAGTCCAATTTGCCCCTGATGCCTCAGCATTCAAGGCCTCTGCCCTACGGAAAAGGAGCCAGTCAGTGGTGCACAGCTCATCAATTCCTACTGGGTCTAAGTGATAGGCCCTTCAGCTTATTGAGTTAAAAAATACATAGGTGTAATTCAGACTTTTATTAAGAGCAATATTAATAAAACAATATTTTAGACACAAAAATCTCAAGAGGATAAGGAAGATATTTTGGTGTCATTTATTAACTTACTAATTTATTGATAAATTTATGATAAAACATGGTAATTGCATAGTTACATCAATGGAGACAAAGATATGTACATAAATAGATTTGTAACAATTCTTTTTCTTGGATAGGAAGAACCAAATAAATCCTGAGAAATGAATGATTGAAAAACTGATTTATGGAATATCAATGGAAATCAAGCCATTGGTTTTATTCCTAATATCCTTAAATATTTCTTAGAGTAACTTTGTGATGTTGGCTACTTATAAATTTACTCACTCTATACAGTAGTAAGAGAGCTGACAAAAATATGTAAGCCATGGTAAACACACTTCTCCCTAACTTTGTGGAAACTGGAACAACAGCATAAACAGAAGCTTATGTGCATATGTGTTAATATTTAAGAGTTATGAATTTTACTGTTCAGTCTCTAAATAGAGCAGCATGAAGAGAGCCAGACATCAGACTCTCGGCCAATATATCTATTCCTACTCCTGGTTCTATTCCATATCAACAGGGGCTTCACATATACACAGGTGAACACCATAAACCTGCGTCCAGTCTCTGTTGAACCCTCTGTAAGGAACTGCTCCTTGTCAGCGCTTTGGGTCTAATGATGCAAACTCTGGTTTGGAACATGTGTTCCGTAAGATGGACTCAGGCTAAAGTCTGCACAGACCCTGAAAATGGGCATGAGAGATCATTTGGGAACCCAGAGTTCTGGGTATTTGGAAAGTGGATTAAAAGGTGTATGTGAGCCGTGGATGTTCACATCCCCTTTGCTCTATGGATTCCTTCCCTCTGAAAAGAAGGAATGATGATCCCAATGGGGCCCTTTAATTCAGTAATTAATTAATTAATCTATTTTGGAGAGAGCAGAGGAGAGGGGCAGAGGGACAGAGAGAAAGATTTCCAAGCAGACTCTATGCTCCTCATGGAGCCCGATGTGGGGCTCAATCCCACAACCCTGGGATCATGACCTGAGCTGAATTAAGAGTCACAGGCTCAACCAAATGAGCCACCCAGGCACCCCTCATTGGGGTATTTCAAAGTGCAGGACCCAGGATACATGCTCTATTGCTTTGGTCTAAGGTTGATATCAAACATAAGGCAAAGAAAAAAAGTATCTGAACGAATTAGTAAAAACAACATAAACAGAAATTAAGGGTAGAAAGCATGATGAAGCTTTAGTAAAATAAGGTAGTTTTAGTAAAAAAAAACTCAGAAACTTGGAGTTGAAGTTCTAGGAAAGAAAGAAAATGTAAGATATACATTTTTCCATTGTTCAATAGTTCTAATTTTTTTATGTAATGGGGCAACAGAATAATAGGAGTAAGGGACTTCTTTCTTTCTCTTGGTTCCTCATAAATGAGATGCAATGAAATATGGTGAACAATGTCTGTAACAACAATCTTATAGTGAATACTATGATTATATTCACATTTTTCTAATACCTTTCAGATTTGTTCATATATGGTAAAAAACCAGAATAATGAATTTCAGATTCAAAGACTTCCAGTTACATTATTTTCTCTAATTCTCCCTTACAAACTAGCCATCAGTTGCTGAATTCAGAACAATAGAACTCTACTAGAATTCAATGAACCCCAAAGACTCAGGGGAATTGTGATAGTGAAGATCAGATCCAGGCCCAGAATTCTGTCTTTTATATTCCTGCTTTGCCCTAACCTTACCATTTATGTAGGGCATAAACACAACATCTCCTCCACACATATATAATAAATTTATTTCTAGACATTGTTTGCTATTGGGAGCCATACTAAATCCAACTAAAGAAGATTCTTCAGAAAGATTGGTTATGTGAAAATAAATATTATTTGAAGGTCTTAAGTATACCAAAAACTTGTTTTTCCCCCATTAGGACTGAAAGAAATATTTTAAAAATGTATTTAATGCATTTTTTGTTTTCCTGGACTATTATAAAATCAGTTGAAACAATAATAGATATGCTGCCGAAATAGTGAACACAAAGTGCTCCTAATATAGAATAAGGATTATATTCAGATGCAGAACAGACCCTGAATTAAATCCTGGTTCACTGTTAGTAATGCTCCAATGCTGGAGAAGTTGCTGTCCCATTCTTAGACACTAAAATCTGTAACAAAGGGATTTAAAATAATATCTACTTTACACGGTTATATTACTTAGTTTAGTTCCAGGCAAGCATTAAGCACTACATGAATGATTTCATATTATAGTATTGTCTAATGACAAGGCAGTAGTGAGAAATGATAAAAGCAACAGTATTAACTATTAATAACTAAGCCTTATGAAATATGGAAGTGAATTCAAGGTCATAAAGAACAACAAAAACCTGCTGTGATATAGCTCTAAGACTACACAGGCGTTACTCCAGTATAGGCAATTTAGATGGGAACATTTAGTGTCATGAGTCTGTCCCAACAATTTATTGTCCTGTTTTGGTATAAACACTGATTTTGCCCCATGTCTGCCATAGCACATAGTTGAATAGCAGCCCCCCCCAAAAATATCCAAGTCTTAACCCTTGTACCTGTATATGTGACCTTATTTGGAAATAAGGCATTTGCAGATGTAATTAAGGATTTCTGGGACCTAAGTGTAATGATAGTTTCTTTATAAAAGACAGAAAAGACACAAGGACACACAAGAGGAAAGTCATGTTAAGACAGAGCCAGAGATGGGAGTGATGTGTCTATTATAAGCCGTGAGATTTTGGCAGGCACCGAAACCTAGGAGCAAGGCACAGAACAGATTGTCTCTCAAAACCTCTGGAAACAACCAACTTGACTTCAGAATTTTGGTCCCAAGAACTGTGAGAAAATAAATTTGTTGTTTTTAAGCCATCAAGTTGGTCATAATTTGTTATGGTAGCCCTAAGAAACTAAAACAGCTCTCCTCTATATTTGCTATTTTTATGTCTCTTTTAAACTCAAATCTTCAATCCTGCATATATAATTAATGTAAGTTATTTACCTTTATTAATGGCTCTTGGGGTGCCTGGGTGGCTCAGTCGGTTAAGAGTCCGACGTCAGCTCAGGTCATGATCTCCCGGGTCACAAGTTCGAGCCCCATGGAGCTTGGAGCCTGCTTTGTATTCTGTGTCTCCCTCTCTCTCTCTGCGCCTCCCCTGTTCACACTTTGTCTTTCTCTCTCTTTCAAAAATAAACATATAAAAGATTTTTTAAAATAACTCTTTATACAATTGTATTTCTAAGAGTGAAGTCAGTGGCTTTGATCAAATTATAGTAACCAAGATTGCTAAAAACTCTTCACGATACAAAATGATGACCTTCTTTTCTGAATTGTCTCTTAAAATACATTACCATCTGTTATGATTCCTATCAAGAAATAATATAATCTATCACGACCTTCTCATGGAATGAGTTAGCTGTTGTGGACCTGTATTTGTTGGAAGCATAAAAGAAATAGGTATTTGTTCTTAATCAGTGTCAGAATATTCCAAGGAGAGATGCTGACGCCATCTTCTTATTTCCCTACAGTCTATCTCTTTGACTCTAATTAGGTGAAAACACACACAATTAGCCACTTTACTTGGTTTCATGGGGCAAGAGAAATTACAAAGGAAATTCAAATTCTGCTAATTTTCCTCAAGTTATTCCTCAGGTGAAGCTCTAAGAGACTGGTGATTACAATTATTTTAAAAATGAAAACTCAACCATGAACTATTTTTAAGAAGGCTTTTGTTTCATTCTCATCTTTAACTACGACCCTGTTAGAATAAAGAATATAATATGGATTTCCCCAAGGAGAACGTAATGGATTAGCCTTTGGGTAATTATAGTATTATACTGTTTTTTTTTGTTGTTGTTGGTCTTTTTGTGTTGTTTTTGTTGTTGTTGTTGTTGTAGGCAGAGGATGTAGATCTGAGAACTTCCCCTCAGTATCATTTCCCTTAAAAATAAATTACATGATTCAGGAACTCCTAGGTGGCTCAGTCAGTTAAGTGTCCGACTTCAGCTCAGGTCATGATCTCACAGTTAGTGAGTTCAAGCCCCACGTCAGACTTTGTGCTGACAGCTCGAATCCTGGATGCTGCTTCCTATTCTGTGTCTCCCTCTCTCTCTGCCCTTCCCCTGGTTGTGCTCTGTCTCTCTCTCTCTCTCTCAAAAAGAAATAAACATTTAAAAGAAAAATAAATTACATGATTCAGTGTTAAACACGAGAAATATCCACTTAATTATGAAAATTTTCATAAGGATATATGTGTATTCTAAGGGATTTTTCCTTTTTTGCCACATTTTCTTAAAGCATTTTTTCCCTAACGTGTCCTATTTTCCCACTGAAGGACGCACAAAGGTGTGGATTTTTAATGATAGCTTCATACAATTATTTGTACATACAAGGATGGTTCACCCAAAATATGTATTATTGGAATTACCTGCTTTCTATAATCCAATATCATTCTTTTCCTTATAATGAGTCAAATAAATTGATAATATGTATATCCAGAAATATCATACACACATTAGGACATCTATCAACACACTATTAGAAAATAAAGCTTAGAGCATAGCAATTTATCAGCATAGCAGCTCTGCTCTACTTCCCACTTTTCATTTTGTTCTTACATCCTCTTCTGGGCATGTGTCACGGGAAAGATATTTTGGAATTTCAAGTAAGTAGATCATGAAATGAGATTCTATCAATAGTCCTAGTGTATTTTATCTTCCATGATAAAAGCAATTCTCTTCTTATATGGAGAGCGATGCTTAGATATGACTAGTATTGAGAATTGAAGCCACCTTTAGCATAGACAAAACGGCATGAATAGAATCAAATATCTTTGGTTAATTTGCCCTTTCTGAAAGCTGGAAGAAATCTGACCCAAATTCAGTAGAGACAAGTTTCCAAGACCTCAGTTCAAAAAGAAGTCTTCCACGTATTGCAGTCCTATTCACACTTTGAAAAGGCTGCAGGGATAACAGCAAACCACAGGCAGTATGCTTGCACACAGCTGGTAGGACAGGTCTGAAAGGACACACGCTGTCCCCATCTCGCCCACTAGATTTCAGCCACCAGGTGGGTGTAAGTTCTCTGGTCATTCAGCGTTGCTTTCACTCTGACTTCTGTCACAGAGAAACCAATCAGGAGTGATTGTTAAATTGTCTCACTTCTAAAACAAGACACCGAGCCTGAAATAAGTCTAATGTCCTCTAAATCTTTCACCTGGAAAGTGTAGAAACGGTCGTAAGAAATAGCAAATCTTTTTGGTCAGCTGGAACAAACAGCCACATTTAAAATATCTAAAACCTTTGAGACTAGTTCATTAAGAAAAAAAAAAAAAAGATTAGCTTAAAATATTTTTAGTTAGAATGATCTCCATCTAACCATCATGTTTCTTCTTGCTCATACTATGTAGCTAAGTCATGTGATAATAAATCTTGTATATATGTAAATTATTGATCTCATATTCTTAGACAACAATCAATGTTATCTTAATCAGGTTAGCTAAATCATGCCAAGGTATTCCAGATTGTGTCTGACAAAAGTTTATTTACTACATTTATGTATTTTTACAAATGATCATTATTTTGACTTTTTAACAAGTCTAGAAAAGTGTGGATAATTTTGTCAATATTTATGTCAGGTTCAGATTACACCTGGACCCCATAAAAATAAATGTAAAAGTGATTTATTTCTCACATGAAACTGGAAGTTATTTGAGAAGTTATGGCTACTCTAAGAAATAATTTGTGTTGTGTCTCTTAGGCAGGCTTTGTCATGATTATGGGAGAAGATGCCAAGATTCCCTTCCCATTGATGCCTTGCTAACTAACATCTTTTACAGACAGAATCATCCCGGAAACCCAGGATATCTAAGCTATGGACTGAATGTCTGTGCACACAACTACTCTCCCCTTTCAAATTTATATGTTAGATCCTATTGCCAAATGTGATGATATTTGGATGGTTGGTCTTTGTGATTAGGTCATGAAGATGGAGACCTCATGAATGAGATCAGTGCCCTCATAAAAGAGACCCCAGAGAGCTTCCTTGCCCCTTCTACCATGTGAAGATACAGTGAAAAGTTGGCCATCTATGAACCAAGACACAAGCCCTCACTGAGAGCTTGACCTCATATAGCAAATCTAGCTGCACCTTGACTTTGGACTTCCCAGATCCAGAACTGTGGTAAATAAATTTCTGTTGTTCATAAGTCACCCAGTCTATGATATGTCCTTAAGGCAACCCAAACAGATTAAGATCATATCATATTCCTTTCATTATGATTCAGTACCTTTACACTCCATTGCCATATATGCTCTCCAGATTTGGGGCAGGGCAAATTGGCAAAAATATTGTAATTTCTTTTCCTGTGTGTAACAATACTCCACCAGTTACACTTTATCTTATGTGTCCAGCTGAGACTTGAATCTGATGATAGATCTAGAGACAACGAGAGATGGTAGGAGTAGGTCCTCAGAAACACCAGCATTTCTTTGCAAGGCAGCTATCTCGGGGCAACTATTATAAATTCTTCAGGAAAGGGAAGATCAATGTCGTGAGAAAGAGGGAAGGCCTCTCTATTGACAAAGAAAGCTTTGGGGACTATAGGAGTTCAAGGTTTAGGGTTCATTAGAATCTCCCCATTCAGTCTCATATAGATGTGTAGCAGAACAGGAAGACGTCAGAGGAAAGAGGAGAAATGTTGGGAAACACACTGACATAGCTAGGAAAGTATGGTAAGACTGACAATGAAGAGACTCAGGGAAGAGAGAGTAACAATGTTGCACAGCTTCATAAAGGCTAGTGGGTCAAGAACTCCCTGCCCAGGGTCCTCTGTTCTCCACTTTAAAGCTCACCAGTACTCCCACCTTCCTCATCAACCCAGTCATTCTCCTCTGCTTCCCAATTCTCTGTGACCTTCCTAAATCATGGTGTACATAATGAAATGTAGCTTTATGTCATTGGATGTGATACAAATTAAACAAGGAGAAAAAGATTATTAGCAGTGAGATCAAGAGCAAGACACAAACTTGCTGAGATACAGTTCACTCATCTTTAAGAGGGTGTTAATAATTTCTAACAGTATTTTGAAGATTACTTCAGAAAATATACATAAAATTCTATCTTTTACAAATACGAACATTAAAATATAAACTATTGCCATTATTATGCTAAAAGGAATAGAAATTATATTTGTGTAACTACAGCACAGTGATGACCCATCTTTAACATAGTGGTTACTAAAACCACTCCTGCTTTCTTAGCCTTTGCTAACTCGCAGCTTAATGTCTTCCGTACTTACAAAATTGTTTCTTTAAAGAATTTCAGACCCTAAAATAGATTCTACATACCTGGTAATAAGACTTGGTATCACTGCGATCATGTTATACAGATTACTTGTGAGCAGATATCATCACGTTATCAGTACTCACTCAATACTTCCAATGCACTCATAAGATGGGTGGATCAAATTTAAGACAAAAACCAATGAGAAACATTTAGAAACCATTCCCCCATATTAACATTAAGCTCATCACTACTTGTGTTGCAGGATTCGTTACTTCAATACTCAGGGTTCGTTGTCTCACTGTTTCAAAGAATGAAGAGGTAGACACAAAATAAAATAAGCAGCAGGAAAACATTTATTAGAGTATACGATTAGAAAGTAAGAATAGTATGATGACTCTCGTTGCAGACAGGAGGCATTTGAAAGTGATACCCCCAACTATGGGCAAGGGACATTATTTTATAGGATTTTCATCATTTCCCCCCACTTTTTTTTCCTTTATTGGCCTGATAACTGTAGGTGCTGAGTTGCTCATTTCTGTGGGAAATATGATGGGGGGAATAGGTAGTTTTTGTTATATTCTTAATAAAATCTTTACATCTGAAGGAGCTTTTCTCATGGTCAAGGTCAGATGTCCCCAGCATTGTTTTAAAATATGTGCTTTTTGGGGGCGCCTGGGTGGCGCAGTCGGTTAAGCGTCCGACTTCAGCCAGGTCACGATCTCGCGGTCCGTGAGTTCGAGCCCCGCGTCAGGCTCTGGGCTGATGGCTCAGAGCCTGGAGCCTGTTTCCGATTCTGTGTCTCCCTCTCTCTCTGCCCTCCCCCGTTCATGCTGTGTCTCTCTCTGTCCCAAAAATAAATAAACGTTGAAAAAAAAATTAAAAAAAAAATTAAAAAAAAATAAAATATGTGCTTTTTTTTTTTCTACATTCAGGGACCTCAAGTCCTAGCCTTTCTTTCTCTACCTATTTAACCCTATCTTTCCCTGTCAAGCTTGGAGTGTAAAATCCCATCAGCTATAATTATATTTGACTTTTCCACCATTTAAATTTCTTCATCATTTGCTCAAGGAACTAAGAGAATTTACAAAATACACTTAGGAACACACATTATATGCAAATAATTTTGACCTACTCACTTGGTAATTTTTTTCTTTTTTCTCATAAGGGAAAGAAGAAAGGGTATAGTGTTTATTTGACTGTAACATACATTTCATGGTAGAATTAAGAACTATTTGATTATTTGCATAAAGTGCATTGTTTAGATAATTGATTTCTTGTTGAAAAGAAACATAAGAAAAAGACAAGAAATTATCCCAAGTACTAAGGTTATTTGTAAAAGATGTAAGAAGATGGCAAAAGAACAGATGAAAGTCGGTGCAGTCAGTGGATATATTTTACAGGAGATAAAAAGGAGCAACCCTTACATTCTATTTATTTTCAAGTTATACAAAGTAGCAAGCTGAAAATATTTTAAAGAATGACAAATAACTATGTTTTTCCATGTGTATGTTTATGTTTGGGCATGTGCAGGTATATTCGAAATGAGTTCCTTTTCATAATAAAAATTGTGGGATTTTTAAAAAAAATAATAAAAGGTTTCTTTCTGCTGCTTGTAACTTCCTTCCATTTAAACCTTATTTTGTTTCAAATATGCCCATACATCAGTGCTAGGTTTATCCCTTGTCTGTCTTAATTTATCATAATTGATTGATACTGAAGACTTTAGGAGGAAATCATTCAACCGTGATTGACTGGGAACATTTAACTTTATTGAAAAGAAACAGCAGGAGGAAAATGGAAGAAACAGTAAATGGGCTCATTTGTAAGAAAAAGACTTCAGCACAGTTTGGCTCCTTGTGCTGAATAAAGGCTTATTGAGATTAAGTTGACATAATTAATTAAATAGAAATTTTACATCCTTTCTTGTAAAATGGAATTAGAAATGAAGATCTTCTTTGAAATTTAATAAGACATGAATGTGTTCGGAGACTCTATAATGAAATACACACAAATGGAATAAAAATCAGCAAGATAATCATATTTTAAAGTCATTTCAGAAATATTTACTTCTGAGACATATTACCTTTGAAAGACTTAATCAATAGAGTAGACGTTACATATTATGTATTTCATATATATAAGTACCATCAGAGAAGATCTCATAACCATTCACAGATGCAAACCTTTAGGTTCAAAGACACAAAATCATAACATTAACAAATGGTTGTTCTGCCAATTCACCTAGGTCTTCTCACTTTAGATCTTGTTCACCTGTTACTGGTATTTTTTTCAACATTTCTTTTCCATTATGCAACTTTAGTTCTCCTCAGAATATAAGATGAAGTGCTGATGTTTCTGATAACAGCATTTATCTACCCTTCTAGACTTTTGGCTGAAACCCACTGCCCCTTGCAATAAAAGACAGATTAATAGGAGAACAACAACAACAGAATTTTAATAACGTGTATTTCTGGTGAACATGGAAGATACACAGGAAAACCGAGTAACTCCCTGAAGTGGCCCAAGTCGCCATCTTAAAACCGTCTCTAGCTAAAGACAAAAGAAGATGTTATGGGAAGGAAGGAGGGGAGTGAGTTATGGGAGATACCCAGAAAAAGCACAAGAGTGAAGTAAAAAAGGGTAAAGCTGCTATGCGGATTTAAATCCAGATTCAAATGGTTGCCTTCTCCAATGTTGAGAGTTTCTAGAGATTTAGTCATCCTTCTCTTCTAGTTAGAGAGACACTCATACAAATGGAGTTTTCTCATAGAAATGTAAATGTCTCCTACTAAAGGAAAACTTGTAGTTGGTTTTTCAAGGTTCTCCTTGTCTGATATTTCTTTAAAATAACCAGCTCTAGATAATCCTTATGCAAAAAAAGACATATTTTGGTGTGGCAAATTCTGCTTCCCTTCAAAAGTAATAAGCCAACAGCTAAATCCCTGATAAAAAAAAATACTTAAATAAAAATTGAAACAAAGCTACCTTTCCACAGTCTAGTTGGTAGATAAACAAAATTTGGGGGGGAAAGGCAGACTGAATGTGTCCATATTTTATGTCTGTTTGAATAACCAATTTAAATTAATTTGGAGATATTCCCATTTCACATCCGTTAAGATATCAGCTTACAGTAACTTCTTTCAAAATTTACTTAAAATATCAGGTATTGAAGGGAAGGTAATATTACCTAAATGTGGCTATTAATAGTATTAAAAAAGAAACAGGCCCAAAATGGAGTTAACTCCCACTGAAACTTAATACCTAACCTAACTGGAGTTTCAGCCTCTCCCAGGAGTGGAATTTGAAAGCAACCATATGGAATTTCCTGATCAGCACATCCATGCAAACTAAGCCAGGGTTTAGAATCTCTAAAAGTAAGAAAGAGGTTTTTTTTCAAGCCCAAGTTAGGACAGCTGCCTGGGAAACATGCTCTTTGCGGGAAAGAAAAAATGTTTCAAAGAATGAACAGTTTTACAGGGTTATATACTTTTTTACATCCTGTAAAAGCTCAAAAGAGTATAGATTAGCATATAGGTAGGAATCATAAGTTTTATAGTAAAGGAAGGCAGGGAGTAGGAGCCCTGATGGATATCTCAAGGACAAGAGGGTTTTCCTTTAGGCTACTCATTCACAATGCATGCGTGGCAATCCATAAGTTGGGCTTTTGGTTTGAACAAGGTTATATACAGTCATGTTGAGTTAGAAAGAAATCTAAAATGGATTCTCTGCTATATCAGTCCTGTGGAGAGTTTTTCTCTCATTAAGCATTAGTGATGGAATCTACAGGATGAGATCCCTGGCTCTTCCCTCTAAGAGAAAAGGTGACCTTGCCTGAAACAATCCTTCCTTTTCTTTTGCTAATAACTTCCTGTCCCGGCATTTTGTACAGCTCCTCCAAGCATTCTTCTATTTGTCTGTTGGGATGATGGAATCCTTGAATAAAGCCAACGACATCTTAAAATTTACTCAGTTGAATTTTGTTTTTTAGCAACAAGTGCATTAATTATAGTATGTATGTTTATAAAATTGTAAAAAGAGATCTTAAAAGTTTGCCTTACTTAGCATTCAAATCTTAAGTGACTAAATTTTGATTATAGTGAGAAGCTAAAAGCCCAGAAAAAACCCACAATAGGCAAAGGAAGAAGGGTCAAGATGAAGATTGTTTCAACATTATCTAATCATTATATTATTTAATCATTTAGTTCTCTTCAAATGCTATATTTATAGTCACCAAAATATACAGCCTCTTTGTTCTTTCATATTTTAATCTTCGAATTCTTTTCCTAGGTTTGAACCCTGTATTGATTGTCACCAGGATATTGTCTCTTAATCATTCTTTTTTCCAGCTTGCTCATTCATTCCAATATGTCTGCAAACAATGCCGATGTTAATCGCCTCTAAGCAAGAAAAAATGCAACCATGTTGTACCATTAGACCACTGAGTTCATGATACATTTAATGGAGTTACACAGAAGTTATGAATATAATCACACGACCATGGCAGGGGTATGTATTGGTGTACATGATGAAAAGAATTACACAAATACCAATGTTAGCATTAAATAAGGAAATAAATTAAGAGTAGAAGGTTTTAGGACTGAACACACTGACAGTTTTGCATTCATGAGCAATCCTGGTTTGCTTTCCCAGTATCATCACTCACCAGAGTCTGTAAATGTGGCATTTTGATGAAGGTTGTCTTTATGTGATTGGTTACTTTCATTTTTTAGATGTTTGAAACAGTCTAAGAAACAAAATAATATATCAAATGGTGCAAGAGAAAATGAATTCAGGAACTTTATGCGTAGTATTTTGAATGATGAAGGCAAACTTGCAAAACACAAAATTATGCTAGCTAATATATAGTCAGCTAATAAAAAAGAAATAATTCCTCAAATCAAAGTGATATTTAGGGACATAAAATAATATTAATATTTTCTCTCCATGCTGTACACACGTGGCAGAATCTTTGGCAAACAAATAATGCTAAATATTATCAGGCTTGGAATAATTTTTGAAATAGTCATTTGTTATAATTGGGTCCACATGTTTAATAATGCTTAGGGTTTGAACTGAGTTACATATTCTGGGTTTTAGGATAAATCAAATGAATAACACTGTTATTTTAATGTTGCTGTCTTGAAATAGCCTCTTAGACTTATTCTTCCAAATTTGTAATTTTGATGAAGACATATGAAAATTTCTGATTGTCAAATTCTTGCTGTAACTTTAAGATTGGAAAAGATCTTAAGGTCATGTGGTAGCATTATTTTCTAAACGATGAAATAAGTGAGTAGCAGAACATTAGGTGACTCATCTATTGTCTCATAGTTTATAGTATAAGTGTTCAAAATAAGGGGAAAAATCTAACAAGACAAAATGAAAAGAAAATTCTTTTCTCTTAAAAAGTTTGTTTGCACAAATGAATCCTTATTCTCTTTGTAGGCCCCCAAGTGTTGAGATTTTGCAAATTGAAAAATGCACTGCCCTTGTATCATCCTCAGATAAAATGGGATTTATATTAACTTGTAATTTATTGGCCAAAATTTATTAAATTAATGATAAAAGGAATAACATTAATTTGTCAAAAAACCTTTAGTATGGTTTGAAATAATTTGGCTTTCTTACATTGAAGAGTGTCAGTCAGGGCGTGTTATTTGGAGAGATCCAAGCATGCAAATAAATGTCTGTCTTTGTTTATAGATGTTATATTAATTATCTTTAATTTTTTCCAGTTTTCATTGAGGAATATCCATTATGTACCTGTATATGTGAAATTTTAAACTAATTGTGTATTTCTTAATGCATAAGGCGTGCCCATAAAATATTTAAAAAACATAATGGAAAATTTTATTTGCAAATGGAAACTTAAACCCATATCTTTTACTCTTACATACATCTATCAACAAACATTGATCATTTCACAATGTATACTTATATTAAATGATCACTTTGTACACCTTAAAGTAAAACATCATGTTATATAATAATATATACCATATATGTGTATATATATGTAACATATATGTATGTTATATATATATGTATGTACTTTTTATTTGTTAATTATACTTAAGTAAAGTGGGAAAGAAGGAAAACACAAATTTTCTGAGAAAGTCTGGAATAATAACATATATAAAGAGTTGCTTTAGAGTGTATACATCTGCTATGTTAGCTAGGAAAATCAGTACAATTTCACCAAATCCTTAGCAAAGCTCACAGTCCTATTTCCCTCAGGTCTCCTTAATACTTGCCCTATTTATTGTGTATAATTAACTAAGAAGGAAAGGATGACAGTAGTGACCGCCCCAATTTTCTCTAATCTCTGAACCCTGGAATCAAGGAAGAACATTTTAAAGGTGTGTGAGTTTTTTCTTGGGAAACACTGATGGCCTGTGGCCCACAAAGAGGTGATAAATGATCCCACTTGGCCGCAGGGGGGACCATGGTTGTTTGAGATGAGAAAGTCATAGGAAGGAGCATTGCACCAAGCGTGATGCGCACCAGAACAATCCAAGTGTGGGGGCGCCTGGGTGGCTCAGTCGGTTGAGCGACCCACTTCGGCTCAGGTTATGATCTCGCTGTCAGTGAGTTCGAGCCCCGCGTCGGGCTCTGTGCTGACAGCTCAGAGCCTGGAGCCTGTTTCGGATTCTGTGTCTCCCTCTCTCTGACCCTCCCCCGTTCATGCTCTGTCTCTCTCTGTCTCAAAAATAAATAAACGTTAAAAATAAAAAACAAAACAAAACAAAACAAAAAAAAAAAAAAACAATGCAAGTGGGAAGCTGAGTTTTGTTCTCCTCTAGCGGCCAGGCCTTCTGAAAGGGAAATAGGCTTCTCACTGGCTGAAACTGTAAAAAGGAATCACTGCATTTTATAGGACTTTCTTAAAATTTGTGAATATAGTTATTATTGGCATGACTGACTTTTTCAATTAAAAAGAAAATGGTTAGGCTACACATCACAGCATTGTTTTTAGCCACATGTTGATACCTGCCAAACCAAAATCAAACCACAGCAAACAAACACAAAACCTCTAACTTTTTAACCATTCTAAATTAAACCAATTTTGAAATGGAATTAACTTCTTTCTTGCTGAAATGAAATATGCAAAAATGTACTCCAATAAAATTTTTATATGTGTATTTGAAATACAGCTATATGTATTATATAGAGTCCCACACCTTTGAACACAAACACATATAGGTGTGTTTATAAGTTACATTTTCCCAACATTTATTCAGATTATTTCTTTTCCAAAAGATTTCCTAAAATTCACCTGAGCACGGTTTATAAGTAATCTTCCCAGGCAATACACTTACTTACATCCTTATTGGTAAAAACGACACCAAGGAAAGTAAACAAAGCATTTGATAGAAACAACTATAGAGGGAGAGAGAGAGAGACAGCACATTAACGAGTTATTTTCACAATAAGAGCTTGCAAAATTTAGAGCCCTAAATTCAGTGGCTTAAATCAAGTAGAGTGATATTAATCACTCTATGGCCTACAGATTGGCTTCCAATAATGGTGTTAGACTAACCCTCAGTGTCCAGCACCCAGCCCCTTGCCTTCAGCCCCCAGCCCCCCAGCCCTCTGCCTCCAGCCTCCAGCCTTCAGCCCCAGCCCCCAGCCCTCTGCCTCCAGCCCCAGCCTCCAGCTCTCAACCCCCAGCCTCCAACCCCAGGCCCCAGCCTTCAGTCCCTAGTCTCCAGATTCCAGCCCCCAGCCCCCACCCTCAGCCTCCAGTCCCCAGTCTCCAGCCCCCAGCTTCCAGCCTTCAGCCTCTAGTCCTTCAGTCTCTAGGTTTCAGGCTGCACACTGGGTTCCAGTTTACTTCTGGGACCAGCAGGTAGCAGGTAGCAGGGCTATGCCCTCATCTCCATATCATGTTCTGAGGACCGGGCTCAGACCTGTCCTCATGGCAGGTCAATGGCATATAATACAGCCAATGCAACACTGCAAATGCATTTTATATTTCTCTTACGGTTTACTATAGTTGCAAGCATATATACCCCAGTTTAACTTTTCTGAGTACACATTTGGATTCCTGGGACATTTGTTAGAAAATAATATAATATTTGTTTCTTCTCATGCTTTTCTAACATTTTAGCTGTGAGAATGACTTTTCAAAATTTAATATGAGAAAGCAAGATGCAACCTTTTTTTTTCCTGTGAAAGGAAGAGAATGTTTAAGAGACTAACCTTGTCTAAACTATGATTTTTTATTGAATTATTTTTAGCTAAGCTAAAATAACACTGTCGTGAGAGTTTATTATCCACCAATAGATTGAAAACAAGTTTTGCAAAAAAATAAGCATGAAAGGTGTCTACTCAGAATGTAATTAATTTGTTGGGGCGTCTGGGTGGCTCAGTCAGTTAAGCACCCAACTCTTGATCTCAGCTTGTGATCTCATTGTTCATGAGACAGAGACCCATATCAAGCTCTGCACTGGCAGCACAGAGCCTGCTTGGGATTCTCTCTCTCCCACTCTCTACTCTTACCCCACTTTCTCTTTCTCTCTCTTTCTCTCTCTCTCTGTCTCAAAATAAATTAAAAATAAACTTTAAAAAAGAATGTAATTAATTTGATTTTACAGAATTAATGAGAAACATCTCAGATCCAAGTTTATGCAAGGTGCACACACATACACATGCATATAGTTTCCCTCTAGTCATTTTTAAGATTTAACTGGAAAAAGCATTACTCACACTTGATGGTTTTTAACCCTTGAGTCTTTGAGAATATTTTGCTATTGTGATAAATTCTTACCAGATAATGCCCAATCACTTCTTCCTTTTCTTACCTCTAGGTTAACTGACCACATCCTTTCAAATCATATTTTAAAAGGACATTGTGCACAACTATAATGTTTAGCAATTTTAATACAGTTTTGCTACCTCCCTAACAAGAATATTCATGTAATATCTAAGTACCTTTATTAAGCTCTCTTTAGTTTGAAATAAGTATTTTACTTCTCAATAAAGGCCAATTAAAGTTAGCAAATGTAAAGTACATAAAGTCTCAGTGAAGTACATGTCTTGGGAAAGGACCACAAGAATATATGATACTTTATGGCTTATAAACTTGGCTGCTAATAAGAATCACCTGGGAAGTTTGTTAATAATACAGATTCCCAAAACACAACCCAGACATAATGAAGCAGAATCTCCAGAAAGGGGGCATGGGTTTTCTGTTTTTTAATAAGTGTCTCAAATGAGTTGTATTATTTGATGATTATGTTTGAAACTTAAGTGCAAGGCCAGATGTGTGGCATGACTGGCAATAATAAATGGGAGTCCTCCAGTTGTGCTAAGACATTTAGTTTTCACAGTAGATGAACAGTCATCGATATATCTTAATTATGAACAAATAGGCAAACATGTATCTGAAAGATAACTCTAACAGCAATGAGATAAATGGCAGTCGAGGCAAGAAAGCCAATACATGATATTTGTGATTCAGGTGTCCAGTGAGGAGGACAGATAATAGGACAGTGACTTGAGGCACTTACAAAAAAGGCTTTAAAAGATATGACGAAGTTGTCTTAACCCAACTTGCTGATTAAATATTAGGGTTAAGAATAATCTATTGTAGTATTTTGCTCAGGCTGCAATAACAAAATGCCACACACTGGATGACTTAAACAACAGAAATTTATTTTCTCATGATTTTGGAGTTTAGAAGTCCAAGGTCAAGATGTCGACACATTTGGTTTCTCTTGAGGCTTCCCTCCTTGGTTTGCAGATCACCATCTTGTTGCAGCCTCCTCACATATTTCCTCTGTGCTGTCACATAACCCTGGTGTCTCTTTGTGCGTCCAAAGTTCTTCTTAGAAGGACATCCCTCAGATTGGACAAAGGCCCATCCCAAGGGCATCATTTTAATGTAATCACACACAAAAAGGTTTATCACATTCTGGAGTACCGGAAGTTAGAACTTCAGCATATGAATTTGCGGGGATATAATTCATACCACAGCATGTGTAAAGCTCAGAAGACTCCAAGTATGATGTTATGACAATTGAGTAGGTGTCGATGCCCTTCTTTAAGGTAAGGAATACATATCAAAGACAAGCAATATGGATAGTACGGTCTGTTTGAAAATGTCCAACAGACCGTACTATCCATATTGCTTGTCTTTGATATGTATTCCTTACCTTATGGAAAGAGCCTAAATGTGCATCAATTGATGAATGGATAAAGAAATTGTGGAATACTACGTGGCAATGAGAAAGAATGAAATATGGCCTTTTGTAGCAACGTGGATGAAACTAGAGTGTTATGCTAAGTGAAATAAGTCCTACAGAGAAAGACAGATACCATATGTTTTCACTCTTATGTGGATCCTGAGAAACTTAACAGAAAATCAGAGGGGAGGGGAAGGGAAAAAAAAAAAGGTTAGAGAGGGAGGGAGCCAAACCATAAGAGAAAAAACTGAGAACAAACTGAGGGTTGATGGGGGGTGGGAGGGATGGGAGGGTGGGTGATAGTCATTGAGGAGGGCACCTGTTGGGAGGAGCACTGGGTGTTGTATGGAAACCAATTTGACAATAAATTTCATATTTAAAAACAAATGAAATGCCTGTGGTAAATTAAAGCCAAGAAGCAGGTAGACAACATATTGTATGTATATGTGTAGGAAAGTTTGTGTGTGTGTGTGTGTGTGTGTGTGTGTGTGTGTATGTGTGTTCATATAGATTGGCTATATATAACAATGTTACTAAATTTGAAAATGTATTATAAATTGTGGGAAAATTGGATAGCAAATAGTTCTTATAGTTTTACTTCAGAATATCCAAAAATTATTATAATGGGTTAATTTGAAACTAATTCTTTTTTCCCCTTCCATCCATATTAGTTGTACAACCAACTTTAAACCCCGCTCACCTTAGTGAGCAAAGCTTCATTGCTTGCTTCATTAGTTTAAGCTTAGTTTACTTAGCCTTTCTGATTCTCTGCTTTGTGCTGTTCCTTATGTGTAGCTGGATGAAAAATAGAGTGGTTGGTTAGGTATTTCTGAACTAGCACAATCTCCATTGTCTTGATTGTCTTTTGAGAAACTGATGTGTTAGCTATTTGATACATTTCTGCAAAGTTTCTACCTTTTTGTTTTTTGTAATTAATCTTCCCTTTCTGCGTTTTAGTAAGAATTAGTTATTTCATTCAATTAGAACATACAAGACCATGTATTACAAACAGCTTTCCAATATGATTTAGTGTTATAAATGCGTGCTTATATGAGACAGTAAGATTTCAAAAAAAAAAATGACTCCAAAATATTTGAGACCCCAATCTATGACAGAATCATAGAAAACATTATTAAATAGGAAGATTTCAGAAAAATCTCTTAAGAGAAATCATGTCCAGTGATTTTTTTTTCCTATAAATATAAGAGAGTCATCAGGATTTTATGAGCCCCCAGTTCGTAGGGGAATCACAGCAATGCAAATCTGTGCATAATGCTATACTATTTTAAAAGAGTATTTCCTTACACACGAATGCTAATTGATTTATACAAGCAGTCTACTGCCTTCAATTTACTATGCTCCTTGTTTTTGGTGAAACTAATACAATAACATTTTCTTTAAGCGATTTTACAAGAAAACTTTTAGTAAAATACAGTGAAACATCTCTCTTGTCTATGCAGTTCACATTATTCTTTGTTCTCCTGAAAAGGAGTGTCAATAATAGTATCTACATTATTATATCAAAAAAACCTAATGCATGTCTCTCAGTTTATATAAGTTAGATGGAAAAATATATATCTGTATCTCACATATATATTTTCAATCACATGTTTAATATTATGTGCATGTGTATTATTTCCTTTGAAAATACTCTTTCTACAATACTTAAAATTCCAATTTCATTTATTAAGAATATTTTTGTTGATGTAGACTTTTGGACAAGGGCAATTCAAATAAGTATAATGTTACAAGGATGTATTATGCTGGTAACAGAAATATTATTTGAAAGTTCATATTCATTTCTTTTCCATGAAGGAGTTGAACAATTAATTATCAAAACGGGGTGGGGGGGGAGCTCTAAGACTTCAGGCATACCCTACTAATGTTTGGTCATGAGTCATCCTAGACCATCTGCATGCTGACAATAAATCAGTAAAAAAAATATGCCCATGTGTTTCTTCAATTCTACCTCCTCCCCCAAACTGTTTTTCATTTCCCACTGATGGTGATTATATTTACTTACATAAACATGGTTAAAAAAAGATCATTGTGTCTTTCCAGCTACAGTTATCTAGGAATTGTGCCTCAGTCATAGCTTGCATTGGTTTAGACCCACCTTCAAATATCTAGGGAGCCCAGTGTCTCTGTATCCTTTTGAATACAAAGTTGCAGATTTTTTTTCTTGTTTTGTTTTGTTGTGTTTTGTTTTTGTATTGAAGGATAGTTAACATATAATGTTACATTAGTTTCAAATGTATAACATATTTTTTTCTTTACGGTTTAATTAATGTTCTCCTTCATTCTTACAAAAGGGAAGAGCCAGCCATGGAGTCTAACTTTAAGCAGTGGCATATATGCATGTGCTTGAGCCACTGAGTTACTCCAGGACCTGGACAAATTGTCTATCTCATTGTCTCCAAGATGTTGCTGCATTCCAAATGGATACAAACTCATGTATTTTAGATATTTCAGTTTTTTGTCTGTTTTTTTTTTTTCCGGGGTGTTTTGTGTTAACATTTAGGGGACTGAAATGTAAGCTGCAGGTTTAACAGTTTTAACAGTTGTTAAACAGGTTTAACAGTTGTTTTACTAAATGTTAGATGTGCACACATAAATAGGTGTTCAGAAAGTCTCAGTAACATGCCCAAAGTTGCTGTGTCAGAGTGAAAAAATATACATCCCTATCTCTACCTGGTGATTCCTTTTCTTGGTATACCACAATGCCTCTAAGAAAGGCAAGATTCTTTGCTGACAGAGGTTAATTTGATCCAGAATCTTATTTTTAGTAGGCTGGGGATGTCGTTTAATGCTATGGATGGGATGACTCTATTAGTTCTAGGCTAGACCTGCACTTAGACTGTCTTTAAAACTAACCTTTTTTTTTTTTTACAATATTCCATGTATGTTTCAAAATTTCAATAAACATAAACTCTGTATACGAACTTTATATAGATCCAATCCAATTTATTTCAAATGGAAAATAATTCATGTGTTAATTTGACACAAAGTCTTACAATTTTTTGCTATTTATTTTCTAATTTGTAGGGTACTCTAACTTTTGTTCCCTAAAAATCTGATGATTTAGTGACACTTGATTTTTACCTACTAGATTTTTACAAATTTCTCATATTACAAGTCTAAACTATTGGCCAACTATTCCTACTTTTACTCTCTATTTAATTTGAATATGCAAAAATGATTCCCATATAAATTCCTCCAAGTTTGGCCTTGTCTGATTTCCAGACTCATATAGTGAACTGACTTTTTGATATCACCACCCATGTATTGACAATGTATTTTCAACTTAACATGCATAAAATAGAAATCGTCTTTTTGCCAACACCACTTCATCACTCTAGGGGAAAAAATAATTTTTCCTCTACCCTTCTAGGTTCTTGACCAAGACCCTCACCCCATAATAAAAGACAGAAGTTTAATAACATGCATAGCTCCTATATACATGGGAGATAATGAGGAAAACTGAGTAGCTCCCCAAAATGGACAAAATTGATACCTTAAATACCATCTCCATATAAAGGTAAAAGATGTTGGTCATCAGGCTGGTTTGCAAGGTTACCAGAACAGCACAGCAAAAAGGGTGAGGCTATTATGCAGATTTAGGTCATTGTCTTCTCCACTGATCAGAGTTTCTAGACATATTTTAGGGTGGCAAACTGTTCCCCCCTTCATCACTGAACCTGCTCTTCTGCCACTCTTCTACAAGTTCATAAAAGGCAACATTATTCACACACTTGTTTAAGCCAAACATGGGATTCAACTTTGATTTATTTTTACCACACATCTCACTTCATATCATGAAAAAATCCTATCTGCTTTAAATTAAAATAAATAAAATATTTGACCAATTGTGTTCTGACATAGACACATCCATATCTTTATGCTTTGATAATGAGATCTTTTATTTTCTGTTTATGTTTTTCACCATAAGGACAAGTCTGGAACCTTCCCGGAGTTTCAGAGTCCACTTGTAGCATAGCCAAGACCTAGCCATGGCAAGATTACCCTAGACCAGCCCGGCTATCAACCCACCACACAAATCCAGCTGAGATCAGTGAGCCTGCACCAGTTAATAAGAACATCCTGGACAATCCATAGGCCTGCAGGGGAGAGTTTATTGGTTTTTTTCCCATGATATATTGTGTTTTTTTTGGTTTTGTTTTGTTTTTCCATAGTGATGTAAGATAATTTAATATAAGCAGAGTTATTCTACCAATGTTTACCTTAAGTTAGTGTTTTATTACAGTACAGTAGAATAATTTATTATTATGTTGATTATACATTTTGGATATTTTAAAACTAAGGTTATTTATAGCACCTTGGTGTGAAATTATACACAATGTATCTGTTTTTGTTTTTTTTTAAGTTTTTTTAACGTTTATTTATTTTTGAGACAGAGAGAGACAGAACATGAACGGGGGAGGGGCAGAGAGAGAGGGAGACACAGAATCGGAAGCAGGCTCCAGGCTCTGAGCCATCAGCCCAGAGCCCGACACGGGGCTCGAACTCACGGACCGCGAGATCGTGACCTGAGCCGAAGTCGGTCACTCAACCGGCTGAGCCACCCAGGCGCCCCATAGTGTATCTGTTTTTACAAAAATTTTCAAGAATCCTTCGTGAATAGCCACTTTTTTTTTGCTATTTAAATAATAACACAGTGTTGAAGCTTATTGTTTTGAAAAAATAACTGTTTGTTGCAGAAGTAATTCTCCAAAAATTGAATTAATCTATACCCAATTGATGGCTTTTGAAGTAAAATCCATTTAAAGTGTTTCGAATGTAAATATCTTTCTTGGTAAGTGGATTACACACCTCATCCCTTAGTACACAACCATCAATTCTGCTTTCATCCTTGAACAGTAATGCCATTTATGACATATAAGCAAGCTTGCATTTGGTTAGTAAGTTGGATGAGAGTCATCTATATTTACTGTCAAAAGCAGCAGCAGAGTTCTCGCATCTGTACAAATAAATTCACTTCCAGTGTGAAACTATACATCTCTCCTCAATAGGCTTTTACAAAAGAATGAAAAAGAAACCCAGCCTCATATAGCTATATAAATTACGAAAGTAATAATTAGTCCAATTTCACATGGTCAAGGGTCATCTGGGTTATAGGTCAGGTAAATTTTGACTATAGCATAACAAAAGTAGAAACTGGTATTTTCACAGGAAAGAAGTAGGCAGACAGGAAGAGAATCAAAGTACTAGTTTAGTTTTAGGAAGTTTGACTGCTAATGAGAGATAATGATTATCCTAAGTATAATGTCAGGTTAAAGGCACTAGGGCACTAGGGTAGGAAGACAGAGTAGAATGGTAGTTAAACTCAAATATAAATACTTAATAATGCAATAATTTCTAGGAGCCTTGAAACAAAGGTATGGACTGTGCTTATAACTGAAATTACTAGGAGGACTACATAGGATTGTAGTTGAAGTAACTCTGGAAGATACACCAAGTGACCTATTTAGTGATACAAGCAAATTGTTTTGTATCCTGAAAATGCAATATAAAATCTCTATAAAAGGAGAAGATGAAATTGCTTGAAATGTATCTGTTTTTCCCTTTAGCTTTTTTTATGGAGAATAAAATCCTTCAAGCAGGCCTGGAAAAAAAAAAGATTTCTGGAAAGGCTGTAGTGAAAATTTTGTCATATAGCAAAGACAAGACATTGAAGGAAAGGTGAATGGAGAAATATAGTACACAAGACTCAACAAAAACAATGTTAATGAGAACAGAGAGAAGGGGAGAATATCAAGAGATTACATTAGAGTATTGCTCTCTATAATTTGCTTTTCACAGGGAAGCAAGGTGTATGCTTTTAAAGTGTGAATCAGATCAAGACACTCAACTATTCAAAACCTTTCAATGCACTCCCACCTTCACTTATAATAAAAGCCAAAAGCATTACCTTTAGTGACATATCTGATCTCATTGTCAACTACTCATCACTTATCCTTTTTTCAGCCACACTGGTTTGGTTGATCTTCCTCAAATGCACTCAGCACTGTCTGTTGTGGGACATTTACATTTTCTCTTTCTTCTGCCTAAAAGGCTCTTCAGGACTTATCCCTTACTTCTAGGCCTTGCTCAAATTGTACCCTCTTGATGAATTCAATTCTGACCATCTCAATTAAAATTGCATCCCACGAATGCTGCCTTTAAAATACCCCTTAGTGTACTCTATTTATTTCCACAGCACATATCTCCTTTCAACATATGCTTATATGTACTATCATTGTCCATCTAAAGCATCTAAAAGGGCACCTTTCTCAGAGTATTCACTCAATCAATATGTGTTAAATTGAATTGTCTCCACAGAAAGAATGCAAAGCTAAGTGGTCATAGTGGTGAGAACACATACAGATTTATCAGAGGAATAAGGAACACTTCATTCAGTGGAAGAATAGTAAAGATATAACAGAAGTCTAAAAAAATCATGTTACCTTATTAATACATCCAACAAAGTTACCACATTGAAGATTGTTAGTGAGAATCTTTCACAGAATATAAAAAGTGATATAACTTGAACGTTTCTGCTTGGGAGATGATACATATAAGCATATATATCTATATCTGTATCTCCCTCTCTTTATATATATATATATATATATATATATATATATATATATTACTTATATACATATATACATTACATATATACATATATATTACATATATATATATATATATATATATATATACAAATGTACTTGGACTAACTTAGCTATTTATGTCAATCACTGGCTATTCCCTAGTGTTGCATATTATATTGGGAAAAAAAATACAGTTAGAAAGAATGAAGTGTTTGATTTTAGAGAATGAATATTTACGTAGGAAATACCAGGGTTTATATCATGTTTGTATATATATGTATTTAGTGAGTGTGTATTTATACATGCATATGCCTATCTATGTCTAAGTATAATACATAAATAAAGCGATTACACAAAATATGGTAAATGAGGGGTCCCCAACTAGCTCAGTCAGTAGAGCATGTAACTTTTGGTCTCTGGGGTTGTAAGTTTGAGCCCCATAATGAGTGTAGAAATTACTTAAAAATAATTTTTAAAAAGATGGCAAATGATAGATTAGGAAAAAAAATTAATGGTAAAATAACAGGGTGTCTGGGTGGCTCAAGTTGGTTGGTTAAGCATCCAACTTCAGCTCAGGTCATCATCTCCAAGTTTGTGAGTTCTAGCCCCGCATCAGGCTCAGAACTTGGAGCTTGCTTTGGATTCTGTGTCTCCCTCTCTCTCTTTCCCTCCCCCACTCACACTCTGTCTCTCATTCTCTCTCAAAAATAAGTAAACATTAAAAAAAATTTAATGGGCAAATAACAAGAGATTGAATTTATAGAAAACATGCAAAAATATCTTGGAGATGTAATTTTGACCTCATCAAAAACAGGTAAAAGTGAAATTTGAAGGTAATGGTGAAAAATGAATGTGAAAACAACACTTTGGGCTTCATAACTTTGTGTATGAGCAATAAAGTATGAGTTACAAATTATAACCCCAATGAAATATAAAAGATAAGACAAAGACTTCATGGACCAAAATAATAACTAGAAAATAACAATAGCCCAATATTCTAATGCTTTCAAGAAATATTTTTAACAAGATACAAAATAAAGCTAAGTGATAGTTTTAAAAGTAAATATACCACTATAAAAATCATCACGTGCATATCAGCCTACCATAATCAAAGGAAGGTGATACTAAGTGTCTAAATAAGAGAGTTATGGTACACAATTTACCTAATGAATATTGTAAGTATACGACTAGATATATTTCACTGAAGCCTCATAGATTCCTAAGGAACTCATATTTTAATTTTCCTTCAATATCACTAGTTGTCACTAGATTCTTATTAGTAATATGAACTTTGTGTGTGGGGTTCTAAATGCCAGAATATGTAGCAAGGCAATTTTAATAAAAATTAATAATAATAATTTTAATAATTTATGTGTTCAATACTTTTTTCTCCATGAATTCCTCCATGCATTCATTACTACAGTCTCAATTGCTTTCTTTTTGTTTATTGACTATCTCCATGAACTTGATCTATAATACAATTTTTCAAATCATTTGCCATATTATTTGTACAATGATTTATAAATTAATCATTCCCCACTAGAAATGAATAATACTTTTTATACTAAGCCATAAAAAGAAACTAGGAAATATAACTTATCTATAAATTATTCCATTTAGGCAAAATTTTGGTAAGGACTAAATAATTTTAGAAATTACATGAGTATGAGGGTAATGATAGATTCATTTATTCCATGGTACAAAATAAAATTCTACATTCATGTGAAAGAGTTACTTGTTCATTTAAAAATAATTTTTAACTTACTTTTAGTCCACCCAAGTAGGTCGTTTATTTGTCATGCAATATACTCAAAGCTTTATGAAGTAGCTTGTATTGTATTTTTAACATTAAACATAGCCAATGGAATGTAAATACTATTTTAAAATAAAGGTATTATATTCATTTTCAATGGGTCAGCTTTTCTGTTATAAATCTTTGATGAAATCAGGCATATAAACGTAACAAAAAAACACACCAAAAAAAGTCCTACAACCTCATTAGTTAATGATTAGAAAAAAGCCGTAGCCATACAGAAACACAATACAAAGAAGACAACTAAGAAAATATTTCATTAATTTTGGCATTCAGTATTTGTGCTGTACCCAAATATACTGCTGCGATATTCTTGTGCCAATGCCTTCTGAAAGAAATATTTACATTGTATTTAATTCATCAATAAATAATATAACCGCTTGAAATTATAAGAAATCTTAGATAGAAAATAAACATACAAAATCACATTTTTTAAAAAATATCATCTCAAATTATTGATTGTGCTGCTAATCTAATAACATTTAAGAACTCACATAAATGTTTTAACATTTTCTACTGAAGAAAAAAACACATTCAGCTGTATTATAGAAGTCTCTTTACACCGCATTTAGTGAGTTCATGTCTACTGCTGTACGTGAACCATCCCGTCCTGATGACATTGGAGTCGTCCATGCCCAGTTTCCAAATACAAATTGTATGTTGTGGACTTCTGTGAGATTTCACCACCAAACATCTGCCAGCTCTTTCTTCCTTATAACATTCTATTTCCTTTTGGAGAATCACCTGCCTCCTTCTAATTTTTGTATTTTGTTGGGAGAGTAAAACTCCACACTTTCAATAAGCCAAAGAAGTCAAAGTGTCATAAGATTTCATCCCCAGATCCGGGAAAAGGATTTTTGAAGATATTAGGTGAGAAGAACCAGTTATCTATTACTTAAAATATAATACACATCCTATTGTTACTGTTATCAGAGGATTTTTGCTTCTATATTCCTGATACCTTGGAATTTCCTCAACCCCATTCACAGACCTGTTTCCCAGCTTCTTGTCAATCCATTTAACCCCTAATATCCTTCTGGTAAATTTAATTGTAATTAATTTAGCCAGCATGATTTTTCCATAGATGGCTACCAGTTAACCTCAACTAACTAGGGTAGGCTAGGCTGTGCTGTGATGAAATGTACTACAAAGGGTCAAAAAACTTTTATTTTGGCTCATATTACACGTCCAAGACAGTGCAGAGCTTCTGCTCATGACAGAAGAGCCCAGGCTGATGGAAACTCTACTTTATTAAAATGTCACCATTTCGACATGAGGCTCCAAGGGATGCCCCGGCAGGACAAGAAGCCTCCTACAATAAAGTGCTTCAGAAAATGTTATGTGTCACTCAGAGCCTACTGGTCAGAACTAGAGACCCTTTCCTCAAGGGGCTGAATATGGACTCTCAAGTACATGAAACGAAAGGGGCACCAGGTAAATCTGAGAACTGGAAATCATTACCACACATTCCTAAACAATACATCATAATTTAACTGCACTCAAGAATAATTATGAGGTGCCTGGGTGGCCAGGTCGGTTGTGTTGGACTTCGTCTCAGGTCAGGAGCTCGCAGTTCACGGATTTGAGCCCTGTGTGAGGCTCTGTGCTGACAGCTCAGGGCCTGGAGCCTGCTTCACATTCTGCGTCTCCCTCTCTCTCTGCTCCTTCCCACTCACGCTCTGTTTCTCTCTCTCTCAAAAATAAAGAAACATTAAAATAAATTTTAAAAAATAATCATGATGAAGACTCCACAAACACGGCCCAAATTTGTATCAACTCTTCAATTTCACGTATAAAACCTAGTGCTCGTACCACATTATTATTTACTAATTTTTTAAATAGCAAAAATATTGATGCATTCTACCTGAAAAAAGTTGAACTCAATTCCTGTTGGGTTGCCACCCCATTCTAAGTCTCCAGCCCAAGGGGAAGTCTGTTTTTATTTAGGATGGATCTGCCAGACTACTTGGGAACTACTACAGGTCAAGAAGCAGCATAAGCTCTCTGTGGCTCTATGGGTGTGCTTTTCGCATAGGCAGTATAGCCGGTAGAATCCTCAGAGTGTGAATTACAGGTTGGCTGGGCTTAGTCACACATTGTCTCTATAATTCAAATATACAGACAACCCACTAAAGTTCTACTCCCTATGTCTAACAGCAATATCGAAAGCAAAAATTAAGTGGAGGCTAGATTGAAGTGGATATTGGGAAGTAATAGTTCCATCCCTAACACTCTATGACTTCAGTAAATCTAGAAGATACAGAGCACTTTGAGTTACCAGAGTGATAATTTCCTGGTGGTTTCTTTTCTTTTCTTTTCTTTTCTTTCTTTCTTTCTTTCTTTCTTTCTTTCTTTCTTTCTTTCTTTCTTTTTTATGTTAATTTTTGAGGGAGACACAGAATCCGAAGCAGGCTCCAGGCTCTCAGCTATCAGCACAGAGCTTGATGGGCTCGAACTCACAGACCGCGAGATCATGACCTGAGCCAAAGTTGGACGCTTAACTGACCCAGCTACCCACATGCCCCAATATCCTGGTATTTAGTATGGAACCTAAAAAATAGTAAGTACAAATATCCTACGCATTGAAAGATTAGTGGACACTAACCCTGAACGAAAGTTAATTCCTGAAGAGGAGTATCACCATGGCTGTCTGGTTAAAGAGGAATCTTTATGGCTTTTGGACAATCAATGTGATTGCTGCTTTGAGTCTACTTAATTTAGGCTCAATGTATAGTTTGGACATACATTTACAGCACAAAAGAAATCCTAGCACTAGATCCTGAAAAATATGTTTTTTTAAAAAGAAACGATTATGGTAAGAAGGTAAGGTAAAGACTCTGGAGCTGCACAGCATTCTAAAAATATAAATAAAAAGGAAAAAAGCGGGGGGGCAGCACCTGGGTGGCTCAGTCGGTTGAGTCTGACTTCTGCTCAGGTCATAGTCTTGTGGTTTGTGAGTTTCTGCCTGCATGGGCTCTGTGCTGACAGCTCAGAGTCTGGAACTTGTTTCAGATTCTGTCTCCCTCTCTCTCTGCCCCTTCCCCACTTGCACTCTCTCTCTTTCTGTCTCAAAAATAAATAAACATTAAAAATAATAAATAAATAAATAAATAAATAAATAAAACATCTAATAAAAAGGAAATCACATCTTTGTGGAGAATCACAGAGATCAATGTCATCCTCAAAGATTTGAAAATACATTATGGTGAATCCTTTAATATTTACATTCAACTCACCTGCTTATAAAGATAGAGTGATCTTAGAGAATTACATTTAGTTAGGAACTTCAATTGATGCCTTTGTCTCACCTATGGTCTTTTCCCTGGAATAAACCTAAAACCTCCACTTTCTTGTGTTGATGTTGATTTGTCAAATATTTCTTTTTTCTGTCTGCATAAAAACTGTCTACCACAAATGAAAAGGAGTCATGTGGAAGGCTGACTGCCTTGTCCAGCTCTATGCAAACCCGTCTGCAAGGAGGCTGACTCTCTCACATCCTGTAAGGACATGACGCAGCAATACGTTGATGAATACTGGGGATCAGGAGGTAGCAGGCACCCAGTAAGCCGGCGAGAGGTATTCGTACAATGGGATGAGAGGTGAAGTCTACAGAAATACTAAGACTCCATCGTTAGGGCAGGTGGTATATTTGATTGGAAGTCTATTAATATATCCTCTGTAAAACAAAGACCACATTGTTACACTCTGCAGTCACTACTTCTAAGAAAAATGTGAAATACTTCATGAGCTTCATAGATATTGGGGAAATGAATAACAAATGTGGCTGCACTGCTCTGACCCCTTTATCAGGCTCTATGTTTTGAGTAAACCTCAAAGCAAAGGAGTTTCTTCCAACTCATCCAGGCTTTAGTGCAATAGCTTGGTCATCATGTGTGAGTGGTTCCAATGATTTTTAGAGTGTCTGTAGCAAATTTAACATTAAATAAAGTCACAGAAAGCCATGAACAGAGGTCCTTGGGTGTTTCCAAGCAAAATCATGTCTCAATGGCAACTTTGGATGGATCACGTACTTAGCATCTGAGAGAAGCCTCACCAAGGTTCCCTAAAACCTGGACCATGATTGTTACGACACAAAGAGTTAGGTGGGAGTCCCTGAAACTGCCTCCCCACCTCTAGTCAAGAAAGCAAATCAGAATCAAAGTTCCATGAGGAACTTCACAGATAATCACCAGTATCACACATTCGAAGAACGAAATGGGGTGGTCTCATTATAGCATCTGTTTTCAATTCACCTTGTCAGTCCTTGGCAGAAACCAGTAGGGACATGACTTAAAGCAGCACATTGATAATATGTTTAAAACTTATCGTTGCCCCAACTGCAGCCACTGTTCTAAATATAGTGTCTTTAGAGGATTACATTAACCTAGCCCCTGGTATTTGGTATGTGTCCATGATAATATGAATATCTGCCTCTCAGTCTGCATCGATAGGTAAAATCAAAAGTGTATCTTCTTTGCGTGGGAAAGACAGTTACAGTTATATACATTTTCTCTTTTGCCTGATTACTCTGTCAATGCTCCTGGGCTCTGCCCTAAGAGAGTCCACGGGGCAGGACAGCACATTGATACATGTAGATCAGATCTGATAATCAGTGTTTGGCAAGTGATATAAATGTCTTATGAGGTAAATGCATACAGGAGGATGGAAGATAAACCCCATGAACACTCAGAGTACTTTAATGTTAGTGAAGGTATTAAGGGACCAATGATTTGCAGCATTCTGAGCATCCCACTGTTAGGAAAAGGGCATATTATTTCATCTAAGACTTCCTCTAATAAAATTATTTCATCTAAGACTTCCTCTAATAAAATTAATACTTTCAAGAGATCTGCAGGAAATTTAGGGGCAGATTGTAGAGCATTTAGAAAATGGCTTCCTGGGGCGCCTGGGTGGCGCAGTCGGTTAAGGGTCCGACTTCAGCCAGGTCACGATCTCGCGGTCCGTGAGTTTGAGCCCCGCGTCAGGCTCTGGGCTGATGGCTCAGAGCCTGGAGCCTGTTTCGGATTCTGTGTCTCCCTCTCTCTCTGCCCCTCCCCCGTTCATGCTCTGTCTCTCTCTGTCCCAAAAAAAAATAAATAAACGTTGAAAAAAAAATTAAAAAAAAAAAAGAAAAAAAGAAAATGGCTTCCTTACCCAATATCAGGTATGTTGTAAGGCTGAGTTTTTATGCATCCCAGAGCATGAGTCCTGTGCACTAGGGGAACCCTGAAGAGAAACCTGTTCTGCCACTAGGTCCATAAGACCACTGGAAAAGATGGGACTGGACATAACAGTGGTGGACAGAAATGTGTGTGGCGTTTCTAGGAAGCCTAACTGGAGTTTAAGCCAAGACCTGCCTGAGGTCACACTGTAAGACCATGCCACTGAGATCAGAGAAATTCACTCTGTACAGGGAAAGAAAAACAAATTGATGGTTTGTTATTGAGCCTTGATAGAGACAGAATGTCTGTGAGGAGTCCTCCTGTGACTGTGTAACATGAGCTGCCTGAGTCAAATGGTGTGGTTGATGTAAATGCAAACCACTTTATAACAGAAGCATTACATCAGGATGAGCTTGAGCAGGTCCAGGAGAACTGGAAAATTTAGGAACATTTGCTCTAGACTTTCCTGTTGTCCAGCTCTTTTGCAAAACTGCCTCAAACTCAATCCATATTTAGAGACTGGCAGCATTTTCTAAAAGAGGGAAAAAAAGTCGGGCCTGATATATCGTAGAACAAGTCTGATACGATGGCACCAATCTAAAATAAACTGCTGACACTATTGGTTTCCACTTGGCATAAAAAGATAAGGAAGGAGCATCGCTCCCTCATCACCAGGCTAACAAATTTCAAGTGTAAGGACTAGTGGAATACTGCTGAGAGAATTAAAGCACCATGGAGAAAAGCATTCTTAGGTATGATACATAGAGAAGATCCAAAACTGAAGGTGGGGAAGACATTTATAAATCCCCTCTGGCAAGCCAATTTCCACCCTAAACACAAGGCTGGAAATTCGAAACCTGTAGTACACTGAGGATAAGCATAGCAACAACAGACCGCAAATAAATTCAACTACTGAATAAATTGACTTTAAACTCCACACTCAAACCTAGCAGGAGGAAAGATGTGCAAAATGTCACACATAAAATCTACTTACTCCAGTATCTACTGTCTTAAAAAAAGACATCAAATTGCAAGGCATATGAAAAAGCAAAGAGTACAACAAAAACATATTGCTAAGAGACAAAGCAATTAACAGAACAGGAACAAGGAATAATACAAATAGTATAGAAATTAAGGGGCGCCTGGGTGGCGCAGTCGGTTAAGCGTCCGACTTCAGCCAGGTCACGATCTCGCGGTCCGTGAGTTCGAGCCCCGCGTCAGGCTCTGGGCTGATGGCTCGGAGCCTGGAGCCTGTTTCAGATTCTGTATCTCCCTCTCTCTCTGCCCCTCCCCCGTTCATGCTCTGTCTCTCTCTGTCCCAAAAATAAATAAACGTTCAAAAAAAATTAAAAAAAAAAGAAATTAAAATAACTGTGAATGTTGTGTTAAAAGCTCTATTAGAAAAGGTGGACACCACATAAAATAAAATGGGCAATGGTGGGAGAAAATAAAAATTATAAGGAAAATCCCCCCAAAATCCTAGAAATGCAAAATAGAAGGGCAGAAATGAAAAATGCTTCTTGGGGCGCCTGGGTGGCTCAGCCGGTTAAGCGTCCGACTTTGGCTCAGGTCACGATCTCGAGGTCTGTGAGTTCGAGCCCCGCGTCAGGCTCTGTGCTGACAGCTCAGAGCCTGGAGTCTGTTTCGGATTCTGTGTCTCCCTCTCTCTGACCCTCCCCTGTTCATGCTCTGTCTCTCTCTGTCTCAAAAATAAATAAACGTTAAAAAAATTTTTTTTGAAAAATGCTTCTAATCGAGTAGGGAAGGAAAGAATTAGTAAACATAAAACTAAAAAGTATTCCATCTGAAGCACAAATTTTTAAAAAAGTGATAAAAACAGAACAGTGCATCCATAAACTTGGCTGTGGGTTGGGGGTTACAGCATGGATACCAAATGATGTAACAGACATGTAATCAGAATTAAAATCCTAGAAAAAAAAAAGAGAGAAATACTTAAAGAAATCAGTACTTGAATAAATAAGGATCTTCCAAAATTAATAACGGACACCATTCACAAAGCTCAGAGAATAACAACTGAAATAAATATACAGATGTATGTACATGCACACACATATAAGTATATATTATATTGAAAATGCTGAAAACCAGGGGCAACGGGGTGGCTCAATAGGTTGGGCATCAGGCTTTGGCTCAGGATATGATCTCATGGCTTGTGGGTTTGAGCCCTATGTCAGGCTCTGTGCTGACAGTTGAGAGCTTAAAACCTACGCTCCCTCTCTCTCTGCCCCTCCACCGCTTGCGCTCTCTCTCTCTCTCTCTCCCTCTCTCTCTCTCTCCATCTCTCAAAAATAAATAAACGTTGAAAAAATTTATAAAGAAAATGCTGAAAACCAAAGAAATTAAAAAAAAAAACGTTTGAAGGCAGCTAGAATGACAAAGAGTCATAACATACAGATATACAGCAGAATCAAAAATATAATTATACAAGATTTTCACCAGAAATCATGCAAGCTAGATCATGATGTGACCTATCAGACAATAAAATTATATCTTTAACCTGCTGAAAGTATATAAGAAAAAATTTTTGTTAATGCAGAAATCTGTACCTAGTAAAAATATCTTTCAAAAGTGAGGAAATACTTTCTCAGAAAATAAAAACCAAAAGAATACATTCTGAGCAGATCCCCAATACATAAATGTTAAAATGGTTTCTTTTACAAATAGAAGGAATACAACTAGACAAAAATTGTGTATATACACATAAAAATGAAGGGCGATGGAAATGGAATAAATGAAAATAAAAATAAAGTCAATTTGTCCTTAATTACTCTAAAGGATTACCAACTGTGTAAACAAAAATATTGTAGACATGCATTCTGTGCTTTTCAGCGTATGTGAGCATAAATAGCACAATAGCACAGCAACAGTATGAAGGATGAAAGGGAATATAGTGTTGCAAAGCCTTTATTTGATACATGAAACGGCATAATATTATTTAAAGATACAATCTGATTAAGTAAAAATGCATATTGCATGACCTAGTAATTTCACTTCTGAGTATATGAAATCCTTCATATATGAATGAAATGAAATTATCTTAAAGAGAGACAGATCTGTTCCTTCATGTTCATTGCCACATTATTCACAATAGTCAACCAGTGGAAACAACTGTCCACTGACAGATGAATGGATAAAGAAAGTGTGGTATATATACAATGAGATATTATTCAACCATAAAATAATAAAGAAATCCTGGGGTGCCTGGGTGGTTCAGTCGGTTGAGCATCCGACTTCGGCTCAGGTCATGATCTCCTGGTCTGTGAGTTCAAGCTCCGCGTTGGGCTCTGTGCTGACAGCTCAGAACCTGGAGCCTGCTTCCAATTCTGTGTCTCCCTCTCTCTCTGCCCCTTCCCCACGCATGCTCTGTCTCTCACTCTGTCAAAAATAAATAAACATTTTTTTTTAATTTAAAAAAATAAATCCTGCCATTTGGTACAACATAGATGGATCCTGAGGGCATCATACTAAGTGAAATAAGTCAGGCTAAGAAAGACAAACACCATATGATTTCATTTACGTGTATAATCTAAGAAAACTAAAGTCATAGAGATAGAAAAAAGAATGGTGGGGAAAGTAGAGAGATGTGCTGACCTACAGGTTATGAATTTCCAGCTGTAAGATGAATAAGTTCTGGGGATCTAATATATGGCATGTGACTATAATTAACAATACTGTATTATAACTTGAAAGGTGTCACTGGAATAGAGTAACATTTCAAATGTTATCACCAAGTGTACAAAAAATGGTAATTGTGTGTAGGGATGGGAGTGGTAACTAACCTTATTGTGGTCATCATTTTGTAATATATACATATATCAAATCATCACGTACCCCTTAAATTTACATATGTTATATGTCAATAATATCTCAATAAAGTTAGAAAAAATGTAAAATGCAAATGCAAGGGCAACAGTTAAAACATTTAAAAAGCACAAACAATAAATTAGTAGTAGGGATAAAATGGAATAATAGAAAGTGCTTATTTAACTTAAAAGAAGGCAGAAAAAATAAAAAAATGAAAAAGTACAAAACAGGTAGTGAGGTTTAGAATTTAATCTAACCGTACAAATAATCACATTAAATGTAGATGGTCTAAACACTCAAAGACAGATATGATACTGTCTAATTGGCTACAAAGTAAAATCTAATACTATGTTGTTTACAAAATCATTTCAAACATAAATACAGATTGGGGCACCTGGGTGGCTCAGTGGGTTAAGCAACCAAATCTTGATATCAACTCAGTTCATGATCTCATGGTTCATGAGTTCAAGCCCCACATCAGTCTCTGTGCTGACAGTGCCTGCTTTGGATTCTCTCCCCCTCTCTTTCTGCCCATCCCATGTGCTCTCTCTCTTCCTCTCTCAAAATAAAAAACAAAAAAAACTTTAAAAATTTATATAAATACAGATCTAATAAAAGTAAATGATGTAGGGATGCCTGGGTGGCTCAGTCAGTTAAGCGTCCAACTTCAGCTCAGGTCATGATCTCACAGTTCATGAGTTTAAGCCCCGTGTCGGGCTCTGTGCTGACAGCTCAGAGCCTGGAGCCTGTTTCAGATTCTGTGTCTCCCTCTCTCTCTGCCCCTCCCCGGTTCATGCTCTGTCTCTCTCTGTCTCAAAAATAAATAAACGTTAAAAAAATTTTAAAAAAATAAATAGAAGCACTAAAAAAAATTGTTTTTAAAGTAAAGGATGTCAAAGATACACATTACAAACCCTGATCAAAAGAAAGCTGGAGTAGCTACATTAGTATCAAACAAAATACACTTCCAAAAGGTTTATTTCTAGAGTCAAGAGTGAATTTTTCAAAAGAATATAAAATTCTAAGTGTGTGTGCCCCTATTTAAAGACTGTGAAAATGCTTGAAGTAAAATTTGATAAATAGATCTATAATTATAGACTATAACCAATATTCACTTTGTTTTTCAGTAAGTAATAGATCAGATGGAAAGAAAATAAGTAGGATGTAGAAAACCTGGATGACACTAGCCACCACTTTACTTTAAAGATATTATAGAATATTGTCCCCAACATCGTACTCTTCAAGTGTGCATGGGCATTCACACAGCTAGGTCATATTGCAGGTCAAAATAAGAAACATAAATTGCTAATAATGATGTCCTCTTTGGATAGTTGCCACCGGAAATGAGTCAGAAAAAATGTGTGCACAGAGATATTTCTTTTATTTAATTAGATACTGTTTTCTAAATATCATCAATGACAATATGGTGAAGAAAAGTTTAAATGTATTTAACATCATTATTGATGATGATGTAAGAAATAATAACACATGAATTACGATTTTTAAAAATTTTTTTGAAAAAATTTTGTGGAAAACATGCAGTTAAACTAGAAAACTCTCTTTACCCATCTAATTAAAAAATTACTCATATCCTTAGGTTAATCACTATAAATAAATGATTTTCCATGTAAAAACCATTTTATGTAATAGAATTTCATAAATTAATCTATGTACTATTTGAAGGAAGATGGTATAAAATTTAAGTATTTGATATTTTATTTTCTATTAATTATATGTCTGATGTTTGATATCATTTTATATTATACTAATTATATGAATTTTCCTGGCCAGTAATCACAGATCGATCTTGACCTCACCTATTTTAACAGGTATTGAATAGGATAAAGGTTCCACGATTATTTTACCACAAATCCTCGGACAGTGGTTTCTCAGTTATCTGCTATTACCAATGATATTGCACTGGAGAGACTTATCCGTCTTGGTATTCATTTGCAAATGTGTATATTTGAGACATTACTAGAAGTGGAATTCAAATATTTGTTCAATTAAACATTTTTAAATATATACCAAATCACTCTCAAGAAACAAAGCCCCCACAAGACTGTACCATTATCCCTTTTCCAATACTAGGGGAATGTCTGTTTTCTTAGATTCTAATCAACCCTGGAAATCACCAATTTGACATAAAATGTGAGGGAAAGTCTCCTGGGAGATCAGAGTAGTCAGAGTTATAGAAATCCACGAGTGTGATTTTATTTGTGTCACTAGTGCAAGCTATGCTAACGATTTTTAAAAGAGAGAAAAAGCTTGTTGGTCAAGTAAGCAATGTAAGGACAATAAAATGTATCCATTTATTCACACTTGAGCCATTATTAGAATATAGGATAAATTTTATCTTTTTAATCCACCTAAGGTTTTTGGCATATTTGAGTAGTAACATTGTTGATAAAAGGAGTCAGTGATCTCTAGATGGCACAGTCATGTGGATAAAAAATCCTCAAATGATTTTCTTGCTGATACACACGACATGAATCATCACTATTCATATGTGTTCAAAATGCGATTTAGTAAGAAACATTGGTGTACACATAGCAATTATTCTTTGTAGCAAGAGAGAATTCATCCACTCGTTATATTGTGGTATCTATTGTCCTTTGAGGTTTTTGTTTCCTCCACGCCATGGGAAAGAACCTCATTTCCCTTTTAAGTAGGGTTTAACTAAAAGCTCAGCTACTCTTCTGGTGCCCACGTATGTGCCCCTCTGCTCACTGGAACCCGTCTTCGACCTCTTGAGCTATTCTGACATTTGTACATGTGCTATTCAGATAATAGCATGTAAATGATAACAGTGCACTGAAACCAGTTTTGCTTTTAAGTGGCTGTGAGTAGAGAAGTTATGTGCCATCTGTCAGTGCTCTAGGTTTAAATGCTGTTCAGATTTACTAAAAATCCTTTTGACAAAGGCTCTCAGTTAAATGATTTTGATAAGAAAACTATGAACACTGTCAAAAGCATTGCTGTGTCCTCACATCAAAGGAGAATCTAATTTAGTTGGAAAATGGAAAAGCCTCAAAGGATTTTTTTTTTTCTGAAAGCGTTTTGAAAGGTGGTGTTGTTGTTGTGGCCCCCAAATTTGTATGTTGTACCACGTCGTTGTTTTAGTATACACATGACATCCACATAATGAGGCCATCAATGGTCAGTGGTAGGTGAGGCTACACAGAGTATTTTAAAGTATTCCTCAGAGACCTTCAGTCCCGATGGAACTGCTTACTTGCCCTTCTAGTAATGCTCTCTGTGCACGTGGCTTATATTTTGAGCTTGGACGTGAGATCAGCCAGCAAGGGAACTTGGTTGTGACCACCTGTCCAACAACACCCAGTCATGTCTAGGTTTTCAGGCTCACAGTCTGGGGGAAATAAATACAGAGATTTCTCAAAAATAATACAGAAGACTGGTAGAAAAATACATTGTGCTGGAAGAAATTTAATTCTGATTGTCTGGGTTTCATTATAGCTGCACGTCTAGGGAAGACAAACAAATACAAATTCCATGAATCATTTGATACATGTTCTGTTTATATGAGAGAAACTATAAATATCTATTTATCCGTGATTGTTATCCTGAAGTGTTTGAGGGGGAAAAATGATCTATTTCAATTCTGAAACCATCTTCAAATAAAAATAAGGAAAATAGTTTGAAACCTATTAATTGCAGAGCAGAAGCTTTATTTATCTAGAGCACAGACTTACTTCACTTGCAGAAATTGTTTGGAGAATTACATTGAAGAAAAGTGATGATTTGGGGGCATCTGGGTGGTTCAGTCGGTTAAGCAACCAAATCTTGATTTCTGCTCAAGTCATGATCTCACAACGGGTGAGTTCGAGTCCCACATCAGGATCCATGCTGACAGTTTGAAGCTTGCTTGGGATTCTTCTCTATCTCCCTCTCTCTCTACCCCTCTCCCCCACTCAAAATAAATGAAATAAACTTAAAAAAAAGAAACATGATAATTTCATTTTCCTATTTTATATAATTCATTGATATTGGCTAATACTGAGATATATAATCACATTGCATTTCTTATGAACATTTTTATTTCTTATCACTGTCTTCTAAATTAGATTCAAAGTGATAAAAGTCCCCTCACTTTCATGCACTTTTCATCTGTGTGTGTTCTAGTATTTCCATTTCACAGGCTGTCATTAGGCACTATGACCTAGATTTGTGAGACAGACTTTCCTCTGTGATGGGAGAGTCATCTTGTGTGGATTGAGGTGATGCCGTTCACATCACAACTGAAGCAGGTGGACAATAGTTCACGCAGTACCCAGCGAGATGAGGGGACAAGTAGAGCTAAATTATTTGTCAGGAATCTGTCTCTATTGTTTATAGCAGATGGAAGCAGTGTGTGCTCTGAAATCCCCCAATCAATTTGAACACACAGTATAAAATTCCAGTATATGTTTAAGATGTTCTAGATCGTATGCAGCATATGCTTTTAATACATTTCAGCAGTCATGAAAACAGGAACCTACAGTTCAATGAACATAGATGTCAAACATACATTTTATTTTGCATAAACGCGGAAATATTTGTAATGTGAAGTTTTTTTTGTTTTGGTTTCGTTTAGGTTTTTTTGGTGTTTTGGTTTTTCGGAAGCATGTGTTCCAATGTGTGTGATGCGTTTACTTGGGGGAAGTAAACTATAAAGCACAATGGAATTCTTCTCTAGCAACAACCTTTTGCCATCAAGTGCCATGCTAGCCTATAGAAAATAAAGCAGGGCTCTACCTCAAACCAACCCAAATAGACGACAAAACAAAAGTAACGTAAAACCCAAAGTCCAAAACCTCGGCAGATGTTCTTTCAAGTCTCATGTTTCCATCCTGCTATGATTTACATTTGAATTAAATTTTTAATTTCACTGAGTGATATGAAATCTAATTAGATCCTCCTCCTACCAAGGAATTATCGCTTGTATTAACACTATGACTTGATCAAATTAAAAACATAAGGTTTACAGAAGAGTATACAATTGTGAATAACATGATGATGTTTCATGTTTAATACAAAAATGTTTACTTTTGAAAATATAATGTGAACAACTGGAAAATCTTATAATAACATTAATAAAACTATAATATATTATCTCATCCCACTGCAAAAAAAAATTAGTGGTGAGCAAAGAGGTGAGGCAGTGTATGAAAATATAAATCAATCTGATCTTTAACATCTTGAGAATAACTGTCCATTAGCTTTCATAAAAACCACTTGCACAGCAAAATGCCATCCTATAGTAGCTTTAGAAAGTATTTTAATAAAATTTAGCCAATGTTTAAAACACATAGAAGTACCTGGGTAGCTCAGTCACTTAAGCATCCGACTTCAGCTCAGGTCCTGATCTCACAGTTTGTGGGTTCAAGTCCCGCATCGGGCTCTGTGCTGACAACTCAGAGCCTGGCGCCTGCTTCAGATTCTGTGTCTCCCTCTCTCTCTGCCCCTCCCCAACTCGTGCTCTGTCTCTCTCTTGCTCTCAAAAATAAATAAACATGAAAACAATAAAAAACAAATTAATTAATTAAAACATGTAAGTGTGTTTGAAGATATAATTAAGAGTACTAGTAATTCTGGAAAGAGTGAAGACAGCAGCGTAGACCTTCACACAAATGCAAACAAGCCCCCCATGGATAATGTGATCAACAAAGCTAGGTGACAAGAAATCCCGTAAGACCCATAATGTCACCAGGTTGTGACAAATCACCAGCAACTATAACATGTCTGTACCAGAAAATTTCCTGTCTTTGTAAAATAATAAATTTGGCTTAAAAATCAATCAGGATTTTTTTTAACTTCCTCTATTTTTTTAAATAAATTTTTTATTTTAAAACAATTTTCAATTTACAGAAAAACTGTGACGATCACACTGAGAGTTAACATACACCCCACACTTGTGCTTTCTCCCACTGACATCATACGTTATGGTAAAATTGGGGCCATTAATTACTTGACATAATTCTCATCAAAAACAAAACAACTTGTGGGGTGCCTGGGTGGCTCAGTCTGTTGAGCGTCTGACTCTTGATATCAGCTCAGATTTTGATCTCACAGTTCATGGGTTGGAGCCCCACGTCAGGCACCGTGCTGACAGGGTGGAGCCTACTTGAGGTTCTCTCTTTCTTTCTCTCTCTACCTCTTCCCCTCACTCTTTCTCTTTCAAACTAAATAAATTAAAAACTTAAAAAAAAATACCTCATAGTAAACTCATCAAATCTTTCTCTATTTCTTCTAAAAGGACTCATTTTTACCTAGAAAACCCACCATCTAACATCTTTTTTTTCTTCTATGTCTATTGTCTTCTTTCTTTTCTGCAGCAGGAATTTTCTGAAAGAGTGAGGAAACGGGGTCTAAGGAGGGCAGAATTATGCTCCGCCTTGGTGCAGGCAGGGTATTGACACAGTTTAATGATTTCTCTGTGCATCTCTTTTTAATGTTTTATTCAAGAATTTATTTAGATCAGTTTGGACTCACGAATATTTACTTAAACTTTAAGTCATATCTCAACACTAGTTTATCTATTTTGTTTCTCAAGCTTCTCCCTCTTTTGCCTTTGGAAGCTCTTTCCACTGGTAGTTCCCATGTCCATGTGACAAAAACAGTCTTCTTTTCTTTTTTGTGGGGGGAGAGGGTGGATTTCTTTCATGCCTGGCCCTACAACATGTTCCAGTCTCATCTTGGATATTTCCTGCCGAGTTGTAGAAGTAGCCATTTCTCCAAAAACCCTGGTTCGTTTTAGTGGAGAAAGGTATCAGAAATCAAGCTGTGGGTGCTGGTTATGTTATTGCTACACAGATGTCATTGTTTCTAGGCTCTCTCAGTTCTCAGAGCAAGGAAACACGTGTTGCTCAAAAATAAACTGTAGCATATTAAAATTTTTGAGAGTTTATTTGAGCAAAAGCCCATTCCAATCAGGCAGCACCAAACCAGAGTGGTTAAGAGCACTCCACCAACCGGAACGCAGGAGAGACAGACTTTTATAGAAACGTGCCAAGGCACAGTAAGGAAACTATTGATTGGTTGTAGCTTAAAGCCTAGTTGGTTGTTTGTGATTGGTTGTCCTTAGGTTTCAACTTCTTAACCTGAGGCATTTGTAGGCTTTGGTTTTAACTTGCTTTGTAAGCCGTCATGACATTAAAGCAAGCTCAGTCTAATGACCTTGTTTAATGAATTTAACAGTATGTATACTATGCCATGTATATCCACATATGCATAAATATTTCTATATGCAATTATCTGCATCTGTATTAAATTCAATATGATTTCATACCAATGTCTCCAACTCTGATCCGTTATCACCAGGATCAGTCTAGCTTCCTCCCTTTGTTTGCTCTCACTGGTGAGGACGCAGGATCCCACCGTTGTTCTGTCCCACTCTGCGTGTACAGCACTATTAGAATTGTTCACCTATACCCCAAGGGGAACTATTAACGAATATAGTGCTTGGCACAGTTTTATTTTTAGTCTTCCAGAATCCATTCTTTCCTAAAGTTATTTAAATCTGTATCTCCTCTCTCCCCCCACCAAATACACTTTTGTGTGGTTGTTTCACACATTGTGATACAGGTCAATTGTTTTATCACATTCTCCATTTCATAGTTTACCCAGCTGCTTAAATGATCTTTTAAAAATTTGTATACATGAAGGTTCACTCTTTGTGCTTTAAGGTTCTGTTCATTTTAACACACATACAGTGCCTTCCTATTTCTTTCTCTTTCTCTCCTTCATTCTTTCTTTCTCTCTCTCTTTCTCCCTTCCTTTCTTCCTTTTTCCTTCTATCCCTCTCTGTCTTTTTTGTTGTAATGCTACTTTTCTAGTTTCTATGCTAACAGTTTGTCAGTTTATTGAGTTAGTGCTATTGTTAATGTTATGAAAGTCACACAGTAAATATTTGGGTCCTTCTGTTATTATTCTCAACAATTTCTTTATTACCATTAGACTCACCTTCCTCATTCTTTCAGAACAAATTACTGTTACAGAAAAAGAAGGAGACAGACATAAAAGGAAAAGAAAAAGATATCACATTCTGATCTTTTAGGCAAGAAAAAAGACTCATTTTATTATTACTATTTTTTAAATGTCTATTCATTTATTTTGAGAGGGGGCTGGAGGAGAGGGATAGAGAGAAATCCAAGAAGGCTCTGTACTATCAGCACAGAGCCCAGTGGGGACTCAAACCCACAAACTGTGATCATGACATGACCTGAGCCAAAATTGAGAGTCAGACGCTTAACCGACTGAGCCACCCAGATGCCCCCCCCCAACAAAAGACTCATTTTAGAAGAATAGAGAATAATTTAGTGAAAGTTTACTGTTTGTCAAATTGTTTTGTTTTTGTGTGCTACCTCATTTCATGTTAGAGAAAGTCCTACAGGTTGTCAAAAGAAAACAAAACAAAACAAAACAAACAAACACAATAATGAAAGAGGAGATAATGTGAAGAGAAAGCATGATTTTTTGATGAGAGTGTCCTTCAGAAAATGCCAACATGTACCCCGAATCCCATATGTACCACAAAGCATCTTCAAAGGGGAAGGACAAGGTAATAGAAAAAAAAAATCTGGATTCTGGAGTCAAGAGTGCTTTGTGTCCAATTACCTTGTGAACCAGTGAACCCTACAGAGATCTCTGGCCCCTAGAGAACAGGGGACAATAGTAATGGCTGAGTTGGAATAAGATGTGGTTCTATCTAAGATATATTAGTTCACTCACCAGGTTTGTGCAATAGTAACTTCACAGGTTACTAGGCCCAGCCATAAATGTGGCCAAAACCACAGAGTGGAATATATAACCAAGAAGGGCAGGACATAAAAGGCTGAACCCACAGCAACAAAGTGGAACAGAACTCAGTGGATGGCAGTATGGAGGGAAGCCCATGGGTGAGAACACACAGAATTGTATACTTCAGTGAAAGGAACATACGACAGAAACTAGACCACTTTCTCACACCATTCACAAAAATAAACTCAAAATGGATAAAGGACCTGAATGTGAGACAGGAAACCATCAAAACCCTAGAGGAGAAAGCAGGAAAGGACCTCTCTGACCTCAGCCGTAGCAATCTCTTACTCAACACATCCCCAAAGGCAAGGGAAATAAAAGCAAAAATGAATTACTGGGACCTTATGAAGATAAAAAGATTCTGCACAGCAAAGGAAACAACCAACAAAACTAAAAGGCAACCAACGGAATGGGAAAAGATATTTGCAAATGACATATCAGACAAAGGCTAGTATCCAAAATCTATAAAGAACTCACCAAACTCCACACCCGAAAAACAAATAACCCAGTGAAGAAATGGGCAGAAAACATGAATAGACACTTCTCTAAAGAAGACATCCGGATGGCCAACAGGCACATGAAAAGATGTTCAACGTCGCTCCTTATCAGGGAAATACAAATCAAAACCACACTCAGATCACCTCACGCCAGTCAGAGTGGCCAAAATGAACAAATCAGGAGACCATAGATGCTGGAGAGGATGTGGAAAAACAGGAACCCTCTTGCACTGTTGGTGGGAATGCAAATTGGTGCAGCCGCTCTGGAAAGCAGTGTGGAGGTTCCTCAGAAAATTAAAAATAGACCTACCCTATGACCCAGCAATAGCACTGCTAGGAATTTACCCATGGGATACAGGAGTACTGATGCATAGGGGCACCTGTACCCCAATGTTTATAGCAGCACTCTCAACAATAGCCAAATTATGGAAAGAGCCTAAATGTCCATCAACGGATGAATGGATAAAGAAATTGTGGTTTATATACACAATGGAATACTACGTGGCAATGAGAAAGAATGAAATATGGCCTTTTGTAGCAACGTGGATGGAACTGGAGAGTGTGATGCTAAGTGAAATAAGCCATACAAAGAAAGACAGATACCATATGTCTTCACTCTTATGTGGATCCTGAGAAACTTAACAGAAACCCATGGGGGAGGGGAAGGAAAACAAACAAAAAAAAAAGAGGTTAGAGTGGGAGAGAGCCAAAGCATAGGAGACTGTTAAAAACTGAGAACAAACTGAGGGTTGATGGGGGGTGAGAGGGCGGGGAGGGTGGGTGATGGGTATTGAAGAGGGCACCTTTTGGGATGAGCACTGGGTGTTGTATGGAAACCAATTTGACAATAAATTTCATATATTGAAAAAAAAATTAAAAAAAAAAGAAAAGAAAGGAACATATGACCAAATGCGCCTCCCAACCAAGCACCCATTCTCATTGGCACAACAGGAGTTCAAACCAAGTTAATTAAATGTCTTAGAATACGGATCAATTTGAGAAAAAGAGATAAAGTACAAAATCCTCAAATTCACTGTGTTTAATACTTTAAAATAATTGAATTTGACAGAGTCTACACGGAATTGATTAAAATTTCTATTATCATGTAGAAATGAGGGCTTGTGATACAAATTAAGTCCAGTTATATGAAAACAATGTTACATATTTGCCATCTGAATTTGAAATTTGTGAAAGTCATACCTCCAGCCTGTACTCTGCCTTTGATAATGAAATTGTTCAATGTTTGCTTTAGGTCTCACTGTATAAATGTGTTTTTATGGTGAGCTGGCTTTTCTTCTGTATGCTTTGTGAAATGCTGACTGGATGTTTTTCCATTTAACCTTAGAAAACCTTATCTCTCCAACTTGAGTGTTCTTTGTGTGTCTATGTGTTATGCAGTGATATTTCTCTGTCACATTGTGGCCAAGAGAAGGAATAAATCACATTATCTCTGACAGAGAGATTCACTTCCTTATTGAGGTTAGATCTGAAAATGGATCTCTTATGGTACAGCCAGGACTCCTCCCCAAACAGAAATAAATTGTTCCTTAACCATTTTGTACCCCTTCTTATAGCTGTCAACATTCTGACTTACCAGGTAATTGAGCAAACTTTCTATTTGTCTTGATGACTAATATGGTTTATTTCCACATTGTAAAGGGAGCTTGTGTTTTAAAAGAAGGGGACTCTTCAGATAAGCTATGTGTGTCATTTAATATTTAGCCAAGTTGCCACCCCCCGAAAAAAGGGACAGCAGATGGAATCTAAATATTTTAAGTTTACAACACATGACTTTCCGTTTGTTGAAAGTAAACACGTCTCTTTATGATCGAAAGGATGAATTTGTAAATAACATTTTAAAAATTAGTAAATTTGTAGATAAAAATTATAGAAGAAAAACTTACACAAAGAATATTCATTTAAGAAGCTCACGAGTTATATAATTTCATTAAAATGCTAATGAAAACCGTGAAAATCTAGAAGAATAATTTACAATGTCGCTGTCAGCCTGCCATTGTGTTCCTAATAGAGATTATGTTAAATCTAAATTTTTTTTGTTTAATGTGTATTTATTTTTGAGACAGAGCATGAACAGGGAGGGTCAGAGAGAGAGGGAGACACAGAATCTGAAACAGGCTCCAAGCTCTGAGCTGTCAGCACAGCCCGACGCGGGGCTCGAACTCACGGACCGCAAGATTATAACCTGAGCCGAAGTCGGACGCTTAACCTACTGAGCCACCCAGGCGCCCCAGATCTGAAAAGCAGACTAAAACTCATTGTCATTCAAATATTTTTGTATAATAATAATAAATAATATATAAACAGACCACTGTGTCATCCTAACAGGCTTTAAAAGAATGAAGCTTGATTGCTTCGTTGTTACAAATTTCGACCCACCCATAATCATGTGTTTCTCTGATATGAATGGGAACATATATTCTATGTTGACCGCAGTATACCGGAGACTTTTATTCGTGCCACCATCCTGCGGCCTCTCACATCATTAAAATGACACATTTATGGGCCTCAGAAATTGGCTGTGAGAAAGGAGACACTGACCTTTCTCGCCAGTGTGTTACAAAATGTGCTGTGATACTGCGGTTTATACTGGCACAGATTTCCTACAACTCTTGGAGTGTCCTGTGATGAGAGCTATAGAGTGTCTCTTGTTATGTTAGCGAGGTAACCTTTGGAACTCACCCAAGGGCGGAGGCTGCCATCTGTAGAATCCACCGCAGGATGGGAGGGGTGGAACTTCCAGTCCCATCTCCCCGATTTCTGGGGATGGGGGAGGGGATGGAAACTGAATTGATCACCAATGGCCAATGATTTGATCAGGCCTATGTAATGAGGCCTTCATAAAAACTCAAGAGCACTGGGTTTGGAGAACTTCCAGGTTGGTGGACACGTGGATGGAGACTTGGGGAGAGGGGGGTGCCTGGACAGAACTTGGGAGCTCTATGCCCTTTCCCCACACACTGCCCTATGCATCTCATTCATCTTGTCCTGACTTATATCCATTTACAATTAACAGGTGATTTCATGAGTAAATTGGCTGCCTGAATCCCGTGAGCCACTCTAGCAAATTAATCAAACTCCAGGAGGGGGTCATGCAAACTTCTGATTTACAGATGGTCAGTCAGAAGTACAGGTAACAACCTGGGCTTATGACTGGCATCTGAGGAGGTTGGGAGCAGAGTTACGAGTTGGAGCTCTCAATCTCTGGAATGTGATGCTTTCACTTGGTAGACAGTGTCACAGTCGAGCTGAACTGTAGGACCTAGGTCATGCTGGAGCATTTCTTGCTTAGTGGTGTGGAGGAAACATCCCTCCCCCACATATGGAATTGAGTGCAGAACCAAAACGTTGTGAGATGTGTCTTTCCTATACAACATAATAAACACTATGCTTGGACTTATAGTAAAGACTCAATTATAATGCAGAATGCAGTACAATACAAAAAATAATTTTAAATTACCACAAAGCTTACAAAATTCTAGTTTCCCTTTTAAGAGACCTCATTTGCAAATCTCACACTGCATTTAGAAGAACAAAGGCAGCTTGGCACCCACCTCTGTTACCAGTGACGGGGCGCAGAATATGCCACCCCAAAATATTCCATTTTGGTATATTGATGATTTTGAAATAAAAGTTCTTTAGCAGGAGATGGTGCAGGAAGGACACTCGGACCCTCCTTTGTACCCTTGAAAGCAGAAAATAAATCGCCTATGTGAAACATACACTCCCTATACCAGGAGGGTAAAACCACCCTTACCACCAGAAATCAGGTATTTAGGGCCAAGAAGGCTATATAAACAAACCTTTCTACTTCACTAATTTCCAACCCCAAGCCCAAAATTCTTTGTTCTGTCAACTTTTCACAAATTTGTTTCTTTGTGTAAAAGATACAAAAAGCCTCCTGCTTTGGTCACTTCTTTGTATTTCATATTTTTCTGAGCTCCCATATGTGCAAAGTTAAGTGTGCTTTCCCCCTACCAATCTGTCTTATGTTGCTTTAATTATTAACCCAGCCAAAGAACCTAGAAGGGGAAAAGGGAGTTTTTTCTGACCCAACATCAAAATTAGAAGTAATCTGAGTAAACGTGTGATTTTACCCCAGTTTTATTGAGATATTGTTTATATATAACACTGTGTAAGTTTAAAGTATGCAACTTGTTGATTTGATACATGTATATATTGCAAAGTGCTTACCACAATAAGGTTAGTAAATACATCCATCGCCGCACATAAGCACACCTTTGTTTTGTGGTGAGAACAGATATGTGCCATGGACACTGGACTGAAATGCTGCCAGTCTTAGAAAAAGAGACAGATTTTCTGTCACCCTTGTTTGCCAAGTTCCCCAGGACCGACCATGTTCCACACAGCTGACAGTGTGATCATCCATCCATGCCTTCTAGGGAAACCTGATATATACCTAATGAATTTGCCTGTATGTATCAACAATATGGTTCTACTATAGTTTGATATCAGAACATTTTCTAAAATTGGAGTAATGGATCCTAAACAATACCAAAGTCTGTCTGAAATGTTTAAATCAATTGGGTCTGCCCAAAGCACAATCCAGCTTCTCTTAGGTTTTTGGTCAAAAAAAGTCTAAAAATAATTTGGTATATGCTTGCCACATGGCTCAATTCTTATATAATGGAAAGATACTTGATTTCACTTTCAGGCAGGATGAAACAGCAGAAGTTAACATGCAAAATTAAACTAATAATTATTACCGAAATAGAGACTACATTGTTTTGATATAATATACTCAACACTCTGAAAATTTATTCTCATTTTTTGTGATTAATCATTCCCCATCTTGCCAAAAGTGAAAATGCACCAGTAAATAAAAACTACCTGTAAAATTCTGCCAAGTAGTGGAATATATTTTTATCATGATGACTATTAGACTATCTAGAACACTAGATAGTTTGTTCTAATAATGCCTTGGAAACCAAACTCTGTTCAAGTAATTTAATAATTTACTGACTTGGTCTTTGAATACGGTAAATGATAACCCTGACATTCCCTGAGAGCATTTTTTTTAAAGAGAAGTATTGTTGGATAGAAGGGATCACAGTTGCCCCTATAATTTTCCTGTAACATTCTCTTAACTTCCTCAGGCAAACATAGCTTACTTAGTTACTGCAGATTTCAAAAGAAAAAAAAAATTTAAGGTTCATGGATCACTCTTTTGAAAGATGTACCAATTGACTCTACCCCATGTTAGTATTCATTAATCCTTGGAAAAAGTATGGTGATGTTGCTCAAAGTAGACTCTATATTTTGTAATTAAAATTTTGCTCAATTACTATTGATTCATGATTTGTCAACCTACCACTTTTTTAAAGCTGCCTCTTCCATTATGAACAAATGTGGGTTTTTCTCACATTTTCTTTCTCAATTCTGGAGACCTTAATTTAATACTGTGCTGTTAAAAGTCAGGCCTGAATTAACTTCACTCTCCTGGATGGGCAATTAGAAGTAAAATAAAAGTAATCCTAATTTCCATTTGGCTTTAAATATTAAGGCAACTTCTGGTGGGAAATCTATTCCATTTTTTAAAATATAAAATCCTTTGAGAAATCAAGTTCTCCCTGTGGCTTCCTCCTAAATGCAATTTCCATTTTTATTCCTCTGACAAAAAAGTACATTCTTATCTTTTCTCCTCAAAATTTAAACAATTACACCCACTATAACTACTCAGCATATACTCAGAAGGGATCTTCTGTTTTGTTTTGTTTTACCTGTATAGTGTACATTTCTTTTCCAGTTGGTTCACTTTTTTTTTTACAGTAGATATCTTTAGAATCCAAATAACTCCGTTGGGTCATAATCCTATTGATATAAAGGAAAAATAAAAATAAGATTTTCATAGTTTACCACTAGAGATCTTATAATCAATTTAAAATCTAGCAAAATTACATCATCTTAACTATTACATTAATATCCCTTTTAAAGCTGTAAGGAATAACTAGTCTGAACTCTTTTTTTAATACTTGTGGTAACTGGTCAAGCAGCAATAGAAAACTAATACAACATGTTCTCTCATTCCCTGCATTGTTCTCTAGCACTAAATGTGTCTAACAAAATACTATACATTTTTAAGGTCTAGTTTAACTGTCATATGTTTGATGTTTTCCATTCTGATGAATTATTGTTCCTACATTACCTACCAGTCCTGTATATTTGCATAACCAATATATTCATACTTGTATTTCTCACTTAATTCTGACATTAAAGATAGTTCTGTATCACATTTATTTCGTATATCTGTCACCTATGGTAACTAGTATGATGTCTGGTACATTATAGACTTTCTATATATAGTAAAACCTTGGATTATGAATAACTCATTCTTTGAGTGTTCCAAAAGATGAGCAAACATTTCTAATAAATTTTAACTTGATAAATAAGCACTGTCTTGCAATACGAGTAGTACATGATGCTGAACATCACATGATCACAAGTGAGCCAATGGTATTTGAAATTTGCTTTCATATACAAGTGGCTTTGGATTACAAGCATGTTTCCAGAATGAATTATGCTTGCAAACCAAGGTTTTACTGTATATAAAGGGTTGAATTGAAATGAGCTCTTATATTTATCCATTCAATCCCTCCTTTTCTTTCATATTTTCTAGATGTCTGCTTCTATTTCATTCACTAATCTTTATTGAGTACTCATTGCAGGACTATGTTCAAGAGAGGAAGCTTAAGAACTAACTGCACAAACACTTTTTTTTTTTTGGCCTCGATTGGAATTCTAGTAAGTTTCTATTGAGTAGATCAAGTTACCAAATAAATAAATATTATAATTTTAGACAGCGATAATCAATCAGGTGGTCTGATTAAAAAGGATAGTCTTCTCTGAGGATATGTCTTTGAAGTTGAGACCAGAATGATTTTAAAGAGCCAAAACAAGGACTGAACAGAGACTCCTCCAGATTCAGGGAGTAATCATTGTCAAAAGAAGGTGAGAAAAATCTTGAAATGCTTGAAAAAGAGAAAAACTTCTTTTAGTAGTACGCAAGTTTTATGCCAGAAAGAAGATAGTTCAGCCTTTCTCAATAGACTTTAAAGGGACTATCTCTGGTTTATCTCTGTGCTAACAAGGGCTGACATAGAGATGAGGACACAGATTACATATTTAAACAAACTTAATTGGATTCTACATAGAACCCAAATAAAAGAGCCAAAAAAGCATATCTATTTGGCAATATCATGTTCCCATCAGAGTTTGTGATATAAACCCAGAGCCCAGGATTTTGTTTTATATATAAAGCTTTTATTGTATTTTTTCAATTACAAAAAAAAAAGAAAAAAAATCATTAAGTCCTAGTCAATACATTGTCTCCAAAATTGCCTTATAATTACAGCTTTTTAAAGTTTATTTATTTTGAGAGAGGCGGAGACAGCACAAGCGGATGAGCGGCAGAGACAGAAAGAGAGAGAATCTCAAGCAGCCAGAAAAGAGTCCGACACAGATTTCAAATTCATGAAACTGTGAGAACATGACCTGAGCCGAAACCAAGGGTGGGACTCTCACCCGACTGAGCCACCCAGGCGTCCCCACACTGTTTTCTTAAGTAAGTATGCTTCTATCTATAATTGTAAAAACATATTTAAATGTATTACACTTGGATAATTAAACAAATATTCTAGATGTGGCACCAAGTAGTTTTGTACTGACCACGGCTTCAATTTTCTCATCTACAAATCATAGGAGTTGATGAAAATGCTCTCTGATCTTTTTTCAGCTCTACAAATGTGTGCTTCTTTACCCATATTTTAACTATGAGTTATATTTTAACTATAGACGTATTTACACATGATAATATAAAGGAATGCTGAATTCTTTGAGGGATCTTTTCTTTAAAGAGAGCTACACTGGAGTGTTTAAAGGGAAATTGAGAATTACAGATTTCAACCATTCATCCATAGTGAGAATTTAAACCTTTTGAGTTATCTGTGTATTCAAAGCTATACGTCTATGAATACTTGACAAAATAGATGATTTGAGAAACTCACCTTTAGCTCATGTCTAACTATTCAAAATTACAATAGTTCCATCAAGAAAAATTATCATATTAATTGTGTCGTCTGAAGGAGCCAATCATAAGAAATTAAGGCAGTAATTGTAGACTTTAAGATATCCACATATTTTCCTTCCTTATCTGCATTTGTCTTCTCCAAAATTTATTCATGTATTCTGCCTTAAAATTTCCTTTTACTACAAAACATAAGACTTTTGACTTTAGTGGCAGAAACCTCCAGGGAAGAGGAATGCAGTATCTCAAAAGCTTAAACTAAGAAGATCATTTCATACCCTGATTTTGTAGCTGTCACATTTTCCTCTTGGAGATAGACCATGTAACTTTTTACAAAATGAATATTTCTGGATTCTTACCCTCCTTGTCATTGGTCCTCTTTCCCATTTGAAATTCTTGGACTAGTTAAAAGGATGAAAACGCCCACAGTCCAAACCTCTCTGACTTACATTTGCTGTAATTCTGCCACTGTGAAAACCTTTGTCTAAGTTTCAAATATCACCTCTTCAGTTTCTGGTGGGTTGATGTAGGACATCTGTCCTGTACGCTGAATACCAAGACTTTACTTGGCCTTTTTACTAACTGGAGACATATGGCATTTCACCCTTATCCTGGACTCATGACTCTATTTCATTCCTCATACATTTTTTGCCTAAACATTAAAATTCCTTCATATCAATAATTATATATAACAGTATAACATATTATATATATATATATATATATATATATATATGTTTCCTATAGCCCAACAGCAGGCCATCCATTTTTATGTCTTTTTCTTTCTATTCTTCCTTCCTTCTTTCCTTCCTTCCTTCCTTCCTTCTTTCCTTCTTTCTTCTCCTTCCCTCTAGTTTTTATTAACAAAATATAAGGACTTCACTTTTTAATTTTAATTCTTCCAGAAAACATCTGCTATTTATTTTCCTGTTTCTTCTCAGAAAAATTATCACATCTTTTTATTTTTAGTGTGAGAAGAATTTTGTGCAATATTTTATTTTTCAATATTACCTTTTAAAGCATGCACAAATGGATTCAGTCTGATAATGTATGATTATTAAATGCAAGTTTTCAGCTCCCACATATGAAAATTGATGGTCAAGAAGAGTAAGAACAGAGTCACCACTGCTAATATGTGTTAACAAATTTTTCCAATATAAAACCTGGAGTGTCCTTTTATGTTACAACTCTGAAGCTGAAGCTTAGTTATTCCTTTACTGAACTGTATTTTCTGATCCCCAGAATGGAATGAATAATTTACAAAACATATTTTACAATCAGCAATTCATTTTTTGAAAGACATTTAAAATTATGAAAATTAAATGACTCTATCATGCAGTTAACAATTTAGTTTTATTGTGTAACCAGTTGTGCCCTGGTTAAGAGCAAGGATTCTGGAGCCTGCGGTTGAAATCTCAGCTTTGGGACCTAAAGATGTGTACTACTGTATCATTTAATAAGCTTCTCATTGTTTCCATTTCTGCTTCTGATAAAAGGAGCTAGTAATAATTAAACATATGTATTTTATTTATGTACACATACACATATACAGTGAATAGGAGGTGTTCAGTGTGTGTGTGTGTGTGTGTGTGTGTTTGTGTGTGCGCGCGCGTGTGTGTTTCCTCAATACTGGTCAGATGAGACTCACAGCGCTTTGTTAGCCACATACAGTCACAGCCGGGGGCGAAAGAATCTTCCTCCTTACAGGGCCCCTCAGGGGTGCAGAGTGTCCTTCTTTGCGGGGTGAGCTGGATGGTACAACTCTATCCAACTGAGCCCTTTCCTTACAACACTTGGATTCACTTTATACGTTTGGGACCAGCTCCTTCAAGATTCCGCTAGACTTCTCTTCCTTGCGAAAACTTAGGAGAAGAGAGGGTGACTGCAGCCTCCAGCTTCCGCAGCTATCCATCCGTAGGGCCTTACCTGATACTCGTCGCCTACCTCCCCTACTTTTTATCCTCAGATTTTCATCTCCCACTGTTTACACTTCTGATTGGCTGGTGACTCACCCATGAGTATGAAGTCAGCCTTAATTATTATTGCGACCATTAAATCAAATCAAAATGTATACAGATGTTTCTTTTCTTTTTAATGGTCCACGAACCTCTACACATATATTTACTAGAATTCAAAGGTCTATTCAGGCATTAAAGAAAAATGGGGAAAGTGGGATAGTAATTTTAAAGCAAGGAAGGAAGGGTACAAGGAAAGGAAAAAAAAAAGGATCATCAGATATCTCAGGCTTTTAGAGCATTAATGTAGTGAAGCTTAAAATGTTTAGAGTGGTTGAGTTTCTTTCCCACCTCTCAGAATTGCCTGAAACGGGTACCTATGTAAAGGCATTGTGTCACAGACTCATCAAAAGATTTGGCACATTTTATGTATGCACTTTATAAAACAAACTAAACATGGACATGGAACTACAAAGTGACACTTAAGCCTTTTGATCCGGGCATTAAATTCTCAGGAAAAGTGATTTAGTTTTCTTAATAGAAGGCTGCTCATTACATAAGGCCAAGCTGAGAAGTGTTGGTATATATTTTTTCATCCTCCGTGCTATATTGCGGTATTCCACTGACAGTAAAGTATCTCCTGCTGTGACAAGTATTGATCTTATTTTTCCTTTGAGACTCTTAACAAGCCAAACTGTAGCTTCCTAAAATATTCAGCTGGAGCAGTGGTTTGTCAGAGCTGTAAGTTAACAAGAAATGTACTTTTATTCTCCTGTGGAAAAATAAAACACAGTTAGTATTCTCCGCGTATTTACCGGTTACATAATTGCTTTATCAGCTAAATGACTGAGTGATGGCAGAACTGAAGCCAAGATTCTTTTCCTTTTTACTTAAGTACGTGTGTGGTTTGTCTAGAGAGAAGAGTAACATTTTCATATATGAAAATATAGAACTAGGGAAATGAGAAAAATTGATAAAACTACACAGCTTTAAATCTATCATGAAATGATATTGTAATGCACAGTTTTAAAGTTATTCTTACACAAAAAAATATATGTGAAATTAAATGGTAGCCTAAGTAATAAGAAACCAAGAAAATATGTTTACATATATCTTTGTTTTACTCATGCCACACTTTATAAAATCATAAATTAATATAGTGATTAAAAGCAGAGAAGATATGTTTTATTGACTTGAGATTTAGTTAAGATATAAAGCAAAAGATTACAGATAATAACAGTAACAGTTTTTTAAAATGCAATTAATAATGACATGTGGTTTAAAAAATTGTCATAAAAGGAATATGCATACGCAAGAATATGCAAATATGCATATGCAGGCATATGCAAATGGAAGTCAAAACTACAGTGAAATATCACTTCATACCTGTCAGAATGGCTAAAATCAAAAACCAGAAGAAATAACAAATGTTGGCGGGGAAGTAGAGAAAAAGGAACCCTTGTGCACTATTGGTGGGAATGCAAATTGGTATAGCATTGTGGAAAACAGTATGGAGGTTCCTCAAAAGATTAAAAATAAAGTTACCAGGTGATCCAGTAATTTCATTACTGGCTATTTATCCAAAGAAAACAAAAACACTAATTCAAAAAGATGTAGGCACCCTTATGTTTATTGCAGCACTCTTTCCAACAGCCAAGATATGGAAGCAACCCAAGTCTCCATCGATAGATGAATGGATAAAGATGATGTGGTAAATAGATACAATGGAATATTAGTCATCCATAAGAAAGAATGAGATCTTGCCATTTGCAACAACATGGGTAGGCCTACAGGGTATAATGCTAAGTGAAATAAATCAGTTAGAAGAAGACAAATACCATATAATTTCACTCATATATGGAATTTAAGAAACAAAACGGACAAAGGGCACCGGGGAGCTCAGTTGGTTGAGTGTTCCGCTTCGGCTCAGGTCATGATCTCACAGTTCGTGAGTTCGAGCCCTAAGTCCAGTTCTGTGCTGACAGCACAGAGCCTGGAGCCTGCTTCAGAGTCTGTGTTTCCCACTCTCTCTGCCCCTCCCCCACTCACGCTCTCTCTCTCTCTCTCTCTCTCTCTCTCTCTCAAAAAATAAGTAAACATTAAAAAAAATTAAAAAAAATAAAACAGACAAAGAAAAAAAGATGAAAACCAGACTCTGACTTCTGGAAAGATGGCAGAGTAAAAGGATTCTCAACTCACCTTGTCCCATATTTACACCTGGATAACAACCACATCGATGCAGCTACCCCAGAAAATGATCCAAGGATTGGCAGAACAGACTTGTAACAGGTAACGGTAGAGAGGAGGTATGTCAGTACACCCACATTGGAAAGGGTAGGAAGGGTAGAGACATGATCAGGAACCAAACTTCTGGCAAGACTAACCACAAATGGGAGGGACACCGTGAGCACGGAGAAGGGACAGAAGCAGACCCTGTACCAGGCACCCCCGACTTGAGGGACCTGCACTGGGAAGATGAGTCCCCATAACATTTAGCTTTTAAAACCACTGAGGTTTAACTTCGCAAGTTTTTACAATCAGTGGAGCTTAACTCCACTCCAGGTACTTTAAATATCAGAGGGTTTAGCTCTGGAAGAGCTGGGGGTGGGGTGGGGATAGAAAACTTAAAGAGACATGGTAAATTAAACAAAACAAAACAAAGAAAAAAATTATTGCATTGAATAACAGGCAAATAAATAAATGAAGTGTTTAAGAAAATTCCAAACTTTGTCATGGAAATCCATTCTTGAATTGCATGTTTCAATTTTCCTCAAGCTTTGCAATAATATGGGACGTTTTCTTTTCTTTTTTTCAACGTTTATTTATTTTTGGGACAGAGAGAGACAGAGCATGAACGGGGGAGGGGCAGAGAGAGAGGGAGACACAGAATCGGAAACAGGCTCCAGGCTCTGAGCCATCAGCCCAGAGCCCGACGCGGGGCTCGAACTCACGGACCGCGAGATCGTGACCTGGCTGAAGTCGGACGCTTAACCGACTGCACCACCCAGGCGCCCCTCTTTTCTTTTTTTTAATGTTTATTTATTTTTGAGAGTGACAGAGTATGAGCGGGAGAGGGGAAGAGAGAGAGAGAGAGAGGAGAGAGAGATACACAGAATCAGAAGCAGGATCCAGGCTCTGAGCTGTCCGCACAGAGCCCAAAGTGGGCCTTGAACCCACAAATCTTGAGATCATGACCTGAGCCGAAGTTGGAAGCTTATCCAACTGAGCCACCCAGTCTCCCAATATGGGACATTTTTATATTCGAATTTGAGAACATACTAGCATTAACTCTCTTGAAACTACGTATGTAGCTAAATCTATTCAATTTATACTTCTGAGTAAGTTATTCAGTGGTTATGGAAGTAAATATAGAAATGAAGTAATATCAGATTATTTATCCTTTCATTCAGACTTAGAAAGTATCACTTTAAATCATACTAGAAAGTCTACTTTTAAAAACAACCCAAGAAAATGAAAGGAAAAAGTTTCCATGATATAAGTAACCACTACCAACATCTAAAATGTATCACGTGCCATTCAAAGTTTTCATTTATTTTAAAATTATTTTCTTCTGACCCTTATGTGAAAATACCATTCTGTATCAGAGAATACAGGCTCCAAATGATCAATTTCTCTTTCACTGGAATTCATATATTACACAATAAATTTTTATCCTTTGAAGAAAAACCTCCCATTGCATACTATATCGACTATAGAGACATTAGTAACACCACAACCTGATTTGTTTTCATTCAACCAGAAAAGTCTCAGGACTAGCAAGAATATATTCATTTAGTTGAGTATTGAAAATGTCCCAAATATTTATGCACCAAAATAAAAATATTTCTCTTTTTAACATAAGGGCTTGTAATTCCAATTTTGACCTCAAACGAATGAAATAAAATTGTATTCATTTCAACTAAAGAAAGAAAAATAAAAAATCAATTTCTTCCTTTCTGGAGAGTTCATAAGAAGAGAACTTTCCTTGTCAATCACCTAAACAGTTATTTGTTACAAGATATAGAGTATCCACCCATGTGACTGGAATTCATTCACAGTGTCCCTTGTGAATTTGTTGTTGTTTTGGAAAATAAATACCAAAAACAAATCATGAACTAAATATTTCCTAAATTGACTATAAAAATTCCAAACAGCCTAAATCCCACAGAAGGAAGACAAAAGATTTACACAATCTATTCACGGAAAAAGCTATAGTCCCCGTTTCAGAGTAGATCAGAAGACTTTGCCAGTTTACTTCCAAAAGCTGTATGAAATTATCACTAACATAAACTTAACATAATGTCTCATCTACACAGTCACATATAATGCTTTAGACATCTCGTTTGTTAAATATGGGTACATTGGAAACACTATTTGCAGTTGCTGTATGGTTGATTTTTCTAGTAACTCTTTGTTGTTCCTAGTTCTTATTTGGTGGGATTCCTAATACAATTTCTGGCTTTTGGCACATTTCTGTCTTAACACAAAATCTTCTTGTAAGATTAACAAAATTTCAACATTTTCTAGATTAAAAAACAAACATTTCTTTTTATTTGAAGAAGAGACTAATAGCATCAAGTTTTGTAATGATTTCTTTTTTCATTTTATAGTGTCTACGCGGAGGGTAATTTGATTGTGCCATCCATGTTCCATGATTTTCTTTTGTAATTTTTTAAAATGTTTATTTATTTTGGGTGGGGAGGGGCAGAGAGAGGGAGACAGAGGATCCAAGTGGACTCTGTGCTGTCAGTGCAGAGCCCAAGGTAGGGCTCAAACACACGAACCTTGACATCATGATCTGAGCTGAACTCAGGCACTTAACCGACTGAGCCACCCAGGTGCCCTCCATGATTTTTCTTTTGGAGTATACACACACATACATATATATACATATATGTATATAAATATACATATATAAATATATAAAGATATAAAACTGACCTAAAATTTTTTGTGAAGAATTTTTTCTCCAGTTATACACTAGAAAATGCCTACTACCATTTGCAGATAAAAGTAGGTATTGAAATATTACATTAAGTGTTGATGCATATCTTTGAAATCCATCTATATAATAACTTAGACTATACTATTTATTATATAGTTATGATTATATAATATAGAGCCCAAAATTTATTTTGTCTCTTTTAATTCACTCCAGTTTAATGTAAAAACAATAAAATGAATTCAAAATTCTAATTAAATAAATAAGATATATTTCCTAATATTTTATTATCAACAGTTCAATTCAAAATAAGAATTTCTCCTACATTTAGTTACTATTACAGATGATTTTTTATGTTAGTCTTACCAAAGTCACTTCTTAAAACCAAGAATAACCACAACACAAATACTGAATTTCTCATATTTGTAAATTTTCCAGAGTTATCCTAATTTCATTTTTTCAACTAAAAAAAGAAGCAGATAATGTTTAAAAATCATAGTTCAATAAATTGTTAATCACGTGGCAGTCATCATTCAATTACTTTAGTTTCAATATAAAAAATAGACGTCCCTATTAATATTAAGTCCCTTAATATTAAGTCCCACCCTTAATAATTGTTTCAGGTTATATTTACAATTAATTTTGCTTTATTAAATTAAATAATTTCAGAAATATAATTTCTGATGTAGAAAGGATAGTCTAAAACAGCATCATGTAGGTATTTATCTCCTTTGGCTTAACAAAGCTAAATTAACTGCCCTCTGAGAGAGAGAGAGAATTTAGAGAAAGAGAGAGAGAGATTCCACTATCAAAGAATAACTAAACTTAAAAACAAGGACAAAAGAAAAGCAGATTAACTCTACATTTTTATAACTCTCTTTCATTTAATATGAGATAAATAGTGCAAACACTTACTTTGTGGGTAGCGTTGTCCAAAATAAATCTAGAAGTTTCAATTTGCTACATGTCAAATTTGTCAAATTTACTTAACGTCTTTTACAAATAATATTGCACAAAGAATGTATGTCAATTCTATTTTACCTTATTTTTGTTAACTTCTCTAGCAATCTTTAAAGACATTTAAAATGTGTTCATGTGTAAGTTGTGGAAAATAAACCACTGCAGATCAGTTGAATTAATATTCATTTGCTAGAAAGCTGTCACTATAAAGCATGCAAAATGACCAAAATAAATGTGTATGTAGAAACTGATCTCTAAATGGCTTACATTGACTTTCCTTCAAAAAAGTGAATGGAATTTCAATCCATGGGTCGAAACATATCTTATGGGAAAAAAAATATTTATATATATACATTAGTGGTTGAGCAACAAATTCTAGAAGTATCCCATCTACATTTGAATTTGGCTCCCTCAACTAATGCCTCTATTAACTTCGCAAGTTAGGACACTTCTCAGTCTCATTTTCTTTACCTATAAAACTTGGATGATAATAGTATTTACTTCATAGGGTTGTTAGAATGAAATAACACACGGAAAGTGTTTAGAACACAGCCTGGCATGAAGTAGATTTTGCTATTATTATATAAATGACAGTAGGAAAAATAAGAATGTTCCCCTAAATACTACATTTTGATTATAAAATGATTTAAAATTTTAAAAGATTTGCAAAAATATTTAGGATTATATTAAAACTGATATTCTTAATTCATAATATTACCAAAGACTTAAATGCTTCTTATTTATTTATAGGAGAGTTTTTATCCTACTATAAAACCTAAAATATAAAATAAAATTATATCTTCCTATATATTTATTATATGATATTTTGATTTTTCAACCAAAACATGTTGAAACGTAGTTAGGTTTTATTCTGAAGCTTCAATAAAATTGCAACTCCCTACATACTTGCACATAGATACATAAATATACACATATATACATGTGTGTATGTATATGTATTTTAAAGATTCACATTCAAATGTTAAAATTGTATTAATATAAGATCCATTTTTCAATCTTCTCAAGGTTATTTTTATAGCTAGCATTTGTTTTTTTAAGTTCATTTATTTTGAGAGAGACAGAGACAGTGTGAGCCGGGGAGGGGTAGAGAGAGAGGGAGAGAGAGAGAATCCCAAGTAGGCTCTGCACTGTCAGCTCAGAGCCTGACGCCTGTCTGGAACTCACTGTGAGATCAGGACCTAAGCGGAAACCAAGAGTCAGACGCTTAACTGAGTCACCCAGGCGCCCCTCCAGCCAACAATTTTTATTAAAAAAAACAAAACAAGCAAAAAGCAACAAAACAAAACAAAACTCCTCAACAATCTCTGCTAGAATATTCATTTATATAGCTCACTCCTTATACTTTCACTTGTCTTCATTCATATTCATTAACCTGTTCATCTCCGTCTATGACATTAGGTTCTATTTCTGAGCAATTTTCATTCAACCACCTTCTAGCTGAAATGATCCTCTACACAAATTCCCCAAATTCAACCCCAACACCGTTTTTTTTTTAACATTTATTTATTTTTTAGAGAGAGACAGAGCACAAGCAGGGGAGGGGGAGAAAGAGAGGGCGACAGAACCTGAAGCCGGCTCCAGGCTCTGAGCTGTCAGCACAGAGCCCAACTCGGGGCTTGAACTCACAAACCGCAAGATCATGACCTGAGCCGAACTCTGAGGCTCAACTGACTGAACCACCCAGGCGCCCCTCCAACAACCTTTTGTTTGATTACCTCTGTATCTGTCACTGAAACAGAAAGGTCCAATCGTAGTTTGAATACACTAGTGAAGTCTACCTAAAATTTCATTTTTCTATATAGTATATAAATATCACAAGCCTGTTTCTGCCCTATAATAATTAGTCAAGCAATCAAATCAGAATCTCATAATCTGTTGTAGGGTGGTGATACATGAATTCACTTTCACCATCCAAAGTCAGATTCGTTATTTGTTCATTTTGTTTTCTCAGAAAGGGCAGTTCCCCCACACACCCATTTTTACACATACTCTTTAGTTTTTTAAATCACTGAGATGACATTTTCACATATTCTATTCTCTGCACAATCTTCCGCTACCCTCCTAACTGAAACTTTCCTGACAAACTAGAAGGAGTTACATAGAAACACTTGTGTTATCACTGCCAATCAGGAGGTCTCAAAACTGTCAAGAGGATAAAAAACAAGGGAAGTCTGAGAAACTGTCACAGGCAAAGGAGCCGAAGACATGATAGCAAAATGCGATGGATATTCTCAATGACATCATGGAACAGAAAAATCTCACGAGGCTGAAACTAAGGAAATCTGGGGAAAAAATTGACTTAATTGTGTATCAATATTAATTTTTTAAAAAATCATCTATACTACTAAGTGATGACTCTCTCCTTCCAACGTAAACAAGACTACAATTTTAACATTTGATTTCTCAATAGTAGTCAAAATGATTAAACATGTTTCCTCTTGGTTAGCTTCTGTGATACTTCTTTTTGTGTGTGAGGTTACAACATCCCTGGCGATTTCCTTTTGGTTTGCTTTCTGGCTTCATCTCCTTTTCCCAAATAACTAATTATTGGTTTCCTCAGGGGTTCATTGCGGGTTTTCTTCTTTTCTGTCTTTGCATTATCTCCTTAAAATATATCATTAGCACAATTTAAACAACATGTATTTTCTTTTGACACAAAAATTATATATCCAGCTCAAACCACTTTGTTTTGCTCTCAAAAGTCACATATAGAGTACCTATATGCATAACCTACAATATAGTAACATGTCCAAAACAGAACTGTCAATTTGCTCTCCAAAATCTCCTTTTCTAACACATTTGCCTAAGCAGAATAAATTTGATATCAGAGGCTGCTTAGTTACTTCCTCTGGAAAGATTCAAGTGATCTTCAATGTGCCTCTTTCCCTCACCACCCAACACATCAACTCTGTCAGCAAGGTATGACATTTTATCTCCAAAATGTAATTCTGTACCTCTTACATCTTTCCTCTCTCTTGATATCTTATTCCAGATACTGTCATTTCTCTTCTTGATTACTTCAACAATCTCTTAAGAGGTATCTGTTTGTTTTTCTTTAATTTTGTATCTTCCTATCCATTTTTTAAAATAAATGCTGGAGCGCCTGGGTAGCTCAGTCAGCTAAGCGACCGACTTTGGCTGAGGTCATAATCTCACCGTTTGTGGGCCTGAGCCCCGTGTTGGGCTCTGTGCTGACAGCTCAGAGCCTGGAGCCTGCTTTGGATCTGTGTCTCCCTCTCTTTCCCTGTCTCTCCCTTGCTCGCACTCTCTCTCTCTCTGTGTGTCTCTCAAAAATAAAGGGTAAATTTTTTTTTAAATATGTTAATTTAAAATAATTTAGGTTTACAGAAAAGTTGTGAGAACAATAGAGAAAGTTCCATGTACCCTCACCTACTTTTCCCTATTATTAACATCTTAGTTTAGTATGGTACATTTGTCAAAATTAATGAACCTATATTGAAACATTGTTATTAACTGAAGTCCATACATTATTCAGATTTCCTTAATTTCCACCTAATGTCCTTTTTTTATTCCAGGATCCCACACGGGACATCATATTATATTAAATAGTCATGTCTCCTTGGGTTCCTCTTAGCTGTGATAGTGATTTCTCAGATTCCTTTTTGGTAACCTTGACAGTTGTGAAGATACGGGGGTATTTTATAGAATGTCTTTCAATTGTGATAATCTAGTGTACTTTTCTCGTGTTTACACTGGGATTATGGGTTTGGGGGAAGGGATCACAGTGAAATTCTCATCACATCACATCAAGGGTACACACTTTCAATATGACTTAGGCTTGTTGATATTAACCTAAGATGCCTGCCTGAAGTAGTGCTTCTCAGGTTTCTCTACTGTACGATATTCATTTTACCCCCATTCCATACAGAAGACAGTCAATATGTACAACCCACATTTAAGGAATAAAAGTTATAGTTCACTTATTTGAAGACAGAATATCTCCATAAATTATCTGGGATTTTTCTGCATAGGATATTAGTTGATTAGACCTCATTCATTAATTCAACCATTTAATTAGAGCAGTGTGGATTCCTGCTCATTTTTGCACTTAATTTCACAAATTATTTTCTATTGTTTTAATTTTATTTTTTAAATTAATTGAATAATTTATTTATTTTGCCAGAGACAGAGACAGCTTGGGAGGGGGAGGGGTAGACAGCGAGGAAGAGAGAGAATCTCAAGCAGGCTCCACACTGTCAGCAGAGAGGACAACACAGGACTCAAACCTATGACCCATAAGATCATGATCTGAGCCGAAACCAAGAGTTGGATGCTTAACCAACTGAGCCACCCAGGTGCCCCCTAAAATTATTTTTTAAATACATATAGGGCAATAATAAATTCTCTCTTCCAAGCATGAAATATATTTTTTAAGTTTATTTTATTTATTTTTAGAGAGAGACAGAGAGCATGAGCAGGGGAGGGGCAGAGAGAGAGAATCCCAAACAGGCTCCTCACTGACAGCATGAAGCTTTACATGGGGCTCGAATTCATGAACAGTGAGATCATGACCTGAGCCAAAATCGAGAGTTGAATGTTTAACCAACTCAGCTACCCAGGCAACCCACCAGCATGAAATATTTTAATGGCTCCCAATTGAACCCACTATTTATCATACACTGCTCTCACTTTCATCCTAACTATTGATCAGGTTGAAACCTAACACTCTAATACTGGTTTTTATCTTTCTAGTATCATTTTCTTATTCTAATGACTTTTGCATGCTATTTGCTTTGCATGAATACTGTTCAAACCATTTTCTCTATAGCTTCTAAATACTGTCTTACATCATCTCTCTGGAAATTTTTCCCTGACCTATGTATGTCAATGATTCTCTTTATGTATTAAAACTTCTATGACAAGTATAAATTATTTTCTCTTTTATACATCTGCATACTATTCTCCGTGGAAGGCCCAAACATAATGCAATTAAAAGAACTAATTAGTTAAATTAGTTTTAAGTCTAGAATTATTTTCTTTTTATTTTTAAGATTATTCTCATATCATAAGATATACTATATGCCAAGAAATTATAGTCCAAAATATGTCACAAATATCGAGTGTTTTGCACACAAATGAAAGTCACTTGCTGAATTTTGAAATTTTTAATTGTTGTATCTTACTTTTTCTGCAAATTGTTGCCATATAGTGATGTACCTAGTTAATTGAACAGCTCTTAAGACTTTGATGGTCTTGGGGGACCTGGGTGGCTCAGTTGGTTAAGTGTCCAGCTCAGGTCATGGTCTCATAGTTTGTGAGTTTGAGCCCCGGGCTGGGCTCTGGACTGGCAGCAAGGAGCCTGCTTGGGATTGTCTGTCTCCTTCTCTCCCTGTCCCTTCCCTGTTTGTGCTCTCTCTAAAAAATAAATAAATAAAACATTTTTTTAAAAAAAGACTTTGATGGTCTTAAGTTTTCCTGCAAAGAAAAAATAAAGTTTGAAAGTTTAGTTACTCTCTACTTGGTCCTATTGAACAATAGTGTCAATGAATGCAATATTCTCAAAAAAGGTATTGCACATTAAAATTGTCAGAAGTTTTGGAACAACTGGGTGGTTCAGTTGGTTGAGTATCCCACTCTTTCATTTTTCAAAAATGAAAATATAGTTGAGGGATTTTACTGATACTGTGGCATCACTCTAGGTACCATACTAAGGAATTTCAAAGTTATTTTAAAACATCAAAACTTAAAACACTTCCTGTAAATTCAGACCAGATGTCCAATGTCCTTGTTTTATTTAAAATTAATCTCTTTTTTTATTATTATTAAAGAAAGTATCAGTACTCTTTGGCCAGTCAAGGTTAAGTGTTGGAGGCTGTGGCCATCAATATCTAAATTCAAGAGGCTTACAAAGGTAGGTAGGTATGGCTCCGGTCATAATCTAATAGTTTGTGGGATTGAGCCCTGTGTTGGGCTATGTACTGATGGCTTGAAGCCTGCTTGGATTTTCTGTTTCTCTCTCTCTCTCTCTCTCTCTGCCCCTCTCCTCAAGCATGCACGCATCCTCTTTCTCTCTCTTTCTCTCAAAATAAATAAATAAACATTAAAAGATAATTAAATAAAATTGTGAACAGTTTCAAGTAGGCTCTTCTTACAGTTTATAAAATAAACATGAGAGGGGCACCTGGGTGGCTCAGTCAGTTAAGTGTTGGACTCTCGATTTTGGCCCAGGTCACTATCTCATGGTTTGTGAGTTTAAGCCCCACATCAGGCTCTACACTGATGGTGCAGAGTCTGCTTGTGATTTTTCTCTTTCTCTTTGCCCCTTCAGTGTGCTATCTTTAAATAAATAAATAAAGTAAATAATAAAGTAGAACTTAAAAAATAAATGAACGTGAGAAAGAACAATATTATAATGGAAATGAAATCTCAATTTTCATACCTGCTATGTGCGTATACATTAAATGTTTTATAATTTTTTTTCTGGAAACAAGCAAAATAAAGGCTTGTGTATGCCATGGCTGTGACACAAGAAAAATCTGTTTGACGCTTTATAGTTTTAACTTTACTGTGTGTGGTAAGGATGTAAACAAGGGAATTTATGTTTCTTTCTTTCTTCCTTCTCTCCCTTCTTCCTCTTTCACTTCTTTGTTTTGTCCTCTCCTGCCCAGTGGCTTTCTTGCTGCCTTTCTTTCAAGAAAGACCATTGTTACTGCAGATTTAACATGAGTTTCGAAGCCTAAATATTGAGTTTCAACTTAATACAAGCAGTTCCTAGTGTTTTATCTTATACATTTTTTTTGAAAAATTACTTTATGAGCATGAAAAGTTTTTAAAAAATGAAAATATAGTTCAAGGATATTACTGATACTGTGATATCACTCTAGGTACCACACTAAGGAAATTCGAAGTTATTTTAAAACATCAAAACTAAAAACACTTCCAGTAAATTCAGCCCAGATGTACAATGTCCTTGATTTATTTAAAATTAATCTTTTTTTTTAAATCATTATTGTTAAAGTATTGGTACTCTTTGGCCAGTCAAGGTTAAGTGTTTGAGGCTGTGGCCATCAATATATAAATTCTAGAGGCTTACATAGGTAGGCAGGTAGGTAAATAGATGATACACAGACAGACAGACAGACATGAGGATAGAGGAGAAATCTAAGAATACTGAGGCTTGAAACACAGAGTAATCAATTAGCCAAGTCAAAGGCATGGAAGATTGCACATAAAACCACAGCCAGCAACTTAGACACATTCAAACTTATAACCTATCACCACTTCAGACTCAGGGCTATTTTGCTAATATCTAGATAACTCAAGGTATTTTTGTATCCTAGAATCCAAGCTATTTCTCTCTTAATTTTTGTTTTCAAGAAATATTATAAACTTACAAAAGCATAGTTTTTATTTCATAGTGGTCGAATCTTTTCTCTTTCTTCCTCTCTCTGTTTTTCCTCTCTCTTTCCCTACATAGTTATTCACTGGGCATTCTAACATATTTGTAGGTTTTCAGTTATGCCCTATTATGTATTGCCATCTTAATTTCAAAAGCTAAGATATAACTTGGCCAGAGAAACAAGAAGCAGAGGCATCAATGTCAGGAGAATAATGTGGGATAAGGTAAAGACGTCATGTGGAACTGAGTGAATCCAATAGAACTTCTACAATAATAAAGATCTTAAGTGCAGTAGTGTAGTTAATTGACACAGGCTTTCAGCTTCCTAGTATATCCTGATATTCCACATTGAAGTACCCGAAGCAACGATGCATGAACAACACCCGCAGTTCAGCCATAGGTTGAAGAGTAAACACAGAGTGATTTCTCTAGGTTATATAAAAGAAATGCCTTATAATAATGCTTGAAGAATACCTACCTACCTCTGAAAACCAAGGATAATTTGTTGTTATTTATAATTTAAAGTGGTATGTCATATCCAATAATGTTTTGATAATAAAAATAATGCTGATAATTAATCAAGAGCTTTATTTAACACACAGTTTTTACTAATGAATCTTCATTTCCTAAGGAAAACAAGCTTACCTGTACATCCTCATCATATTAATTGAGTATATTTAGCGACTTCTTGATCTGCACTGTTAGTACTGCGTCACCCCACCTTCTCAATACCTTAATGCCATTACTTCATGAACATTTTATAAATGAAGGATCTGTAATTAAAAGGGTTAAATGACTGTTAAAGATCATGCAGTTAGAAATTGGTTAAGCTTTCATGCAAACAGACTCATTAAAATGCAACTGTAGAATTGCTGATTATTGACTTAATATACATTAGAACACCTACATTTTAATTAGAGATTTTTATTAGGGTAACATTTAAGCAATAGATGAACAAATAATGATGGTTAAAGTGTCCAAAGTAATTCTGATTTTTAAAATGATGACATAATGTGTTATTTTCATAGTAAAAATAGAAACCAAATTTAAGATGCAAAAATAATTTTAGGGGCACCTGGGTGGCTCAGTCAGTTAGGGGTCTGACTCGATTTCAGCTCAGGTCATGATCTCACCATTTGTGAGTTCAAGCACCACATCGGGCTCTGTGCTGACAGCGTGGAGCCCTCTTGGGATTCTCTCTCTCTCCCTCTCTGTCTGCCCTACCTGTTTGTGCATTCTGTTCCTCTTTCAACATAAATAAATAAACTTAAAAAAAAAGATGCGAAAATAATTTTTAAGTATGCATCCACCTTTGGGATACATGTTTAATTTTCAAATTTTAACTAAATCTAATATTTTGGTACTGTGACTTTCCTACTTGCTTGATAAACTGAGCTCCAGCACAGAACCAGAGTTGGGAAGGGAAATGAACAATCCAAACTCCATGTTTTACCTACAGATTCAGTGTTAATTGTTTTTGTGAATATAGAACATTGCTAAATAAAATCAAGCAACAATAAAAACAGAAAAGAGATCAGTCAAATGAATTATATACCTAAATCGGCACAAGAACATTGTTAAACAAGGGATTCAGAGAGAGATGGAAAATTTACATTAAAAAGTAGTAGAAGTAGGGGAGAGGTGCCAAGTCAGGGAATGTTCTGGGAAAACAGATTACTTCTGAAGGTTTTTGAATTGCTAAACCATACCAAACCATCAATCACTATACACAGACCTTAATTCTATTTTGCATGGTATCCATGTCCTCACCACTTGCGGGTAGAAGTTGACAGAGTATTCTGGAATGCATCTTTTTGACAAAATGGTTGCATGCAATTGTACTGTGAAAGGTAGACTTCCGGGTTCAGAAACTTGAACTGGGTACATTACCATTGTTACAATCCATTATAATCCAGACTTTAATGGATGCATCCCTGCCTCAAGAGATGTACTTAAACTTCACTGACTGAATTCTGTAGGCCATTGTGGGTGCTCAACCCCAGACTTCTGCAATCCCTTACAGTAAGTGGACTTCCATTTTCATTGCCTCCTCGATCTTCTGAGCTGCTGATTTTATCTACCATTACACACTTCATTGACCGGAACTTAAATCTTAGCTTCATCTCCAATTTCAACAAAAAATACAACTCACTCAAAGTAAGAATCTGTGCATATGGTAGATTTCACTATTTTGCCAAAGGAACTCTTAACTTTTTTTTGCTGTTGATATCCAGAGCAATTCAATTATTCCTAACATCAGCTCAAGGAATTAGAGGCCTATTTATTTAATGGGAAATATCATCTGCAGACCATTCTGATGGTAGATGTTTGTGCCCCCGGTTTGCTGAGGATGGTCTTGTTGATTCCCAAGTAGAAGGGTATATGAGAGAACAAGGAGAGAAAGGGAAATAGAACATGCTAGTGTTCAACTTACATCAAAGAGTTAAGGATAGCTGTCTTTTCAGGTTCTAGCACATATGTGTTCAGCACATTTGAAAAAAATAGCCAGATTGTGATACCTGCTAAAATATGCTTATCCCTGATAGAGAGCTCAGCTTAATTCTTGTGTTTAGAACACCAATATGATACATTGTGAGTTTTAATAAGTGTCTCAGAGCCTTCCTGCAACTAATAAACTGCTAGTTTATCAATTATAGCTATAAACTGCTAGTATATCAATTATAGCTTTGCATACACAAATATATTGGGGATAAAAAATGAAGTTTATTATTAAAGGGAGTGGCCTGGGTAAAGATGTATAGTGAATTATAAGTAAATAGAAGGTAAGTTGGATGAACAGTGTTTTTAATAGGAAGACAAAAACTGGGAAAAGTCATTGGCCTTTTAGTTTAATTTATATTATTTAGAATATTTATTCACCAATGTATATCTTGCAAATAGTAGGCACTCAATGAACAATTAAACAACATTTTTTTTTTATGTTTATTCATTAAACATGAAAGACAGAGAGAGACAGAGCATGAGCAGGGCAGGGGCAGAGAAGGAGACACAGAATCTAAAGCAGGCTCCAGGCTGTGAGCTGTCAGCACAGAGCCCAATGTGGGGCTTGAACCCACAAACTGTGAGATCTTGACCTGAGCTGAAGTCAGACGCTTAACTGACTGAGCCACCCAGGCACGCCTCAATAAACAATTTTAAATTTAACCGTTTTAAACAGTTGATGATGAGTGGGTGCAAAAGACAGGGAGCTTGACTTGATCTGTGGTGTCACAGGCATACATAGAGTAGTCATACTAAATATGAAGCACCAATGAACATCTCTTTAATGTTTTTAATGTTCACTATAGATTGCTTAAGATGTGTTACAGTGCAAATGTATTTTAATGTACACTTAGATAGTTGGACTGTCCATTGTGAAGTATCAGAATTCCACACAGATCAAGACTGCTTCCAGATGTGTTAACATCAGATGGGAGCTATTTTGCACATGTCTATGCTTGTTTTTTGTTTTTTGTGTTTTTTTTTTCCTTCAAATTGTAAGTAAGACCAAAGAGATTAAGTAGTTGGCTTTGATTATTTTTAAGGGGTTTTCCCACTTGTTTCATTGTCTGACACTCTGGTCTCAAAAGAAGTTGCTTGTCTAAGGATTTGTCTGGAAACCAGAGATGGTTAAATGTCCTAGGTATGCTGATATATGATAAAAACAAAGGTACATGTTTGAGCCTACCATTGTCTACTCCAGGTATTCTCTATTAAGTCTAAGTAATCTAGACAGATGTAAAACACTAGGGATGCAGAAATTTTTGGAAGTGAGTCATCTGTTCAATCTTTGGTACAGACTTTAGAGAGGGGTTTTCAATTGGAGTATTTAGCTGCTTGGTACCAGACATGCAGCTTTTTTTTTTTCTTCTTAAGATTACTTATTTGGGGCGCCTGGGTGGCTCAGTCGGTTAGACGTCCGACTTCGGCTCAGGTCACGATCTCGCGGTCCGGGAGTTCGAGCCCCGCGTCGGGCTCTGGGCTGATGGCTCACAGCCTGGAGCCTGCTTCCGATTCTGTGTCTCCCTCTCTCTCTGCCCCTCCCCCGTTCATGCTCTGTCTCTCTCTGTCTCAAAAATAAATAAAACGTTAAAAAAATTAAAAAAAAAGATTACTTATTTATTTTGAGACAGAGAAAGAGAGCAAGCAGGGAAGGGGCAGAGAGAGAGGGAGAGAGAGAATCCCAAGCAGGCTCTGTGCTGTCAGCATGCAGCCCAGTGCAGGGCCTGATCCCATGAACTGGGAGAGCATGACCTGAGCCGAAATCAAGAGTCAAAAGCTTAACTGAGTCACCCAGGCGCCCCCATCAGGCAGCTTTTTGAGACATGTCAGCTGTCCAAAGTTACAATTGCTGATGCATCAATTATGAGATGGTAGACCTCTTCAAAGTAGTTCCTATAAACCCCAAAACTGACATGTATGTCGTTCTCAAAATATGTATGTGATTTACAAAACAATTACTGTCTTAGATCTGCAGATTACTGGATGAAATTTTTGAAGCTGCTACTGACAAAGCACAGGGACTCCAAGGGACAGATAGGTTTTCAAAAGTACTTACATCAAATCAGAAAGCCTGAAGCTTTCAAGGTTCATGGCTACTTCTTCATATTTTCTTCCATACACAATTTTTATACTTCATGGCCCAGAATAAAGGCCTTTTGTTTTTGCATGGAATACTCCCCGAAAATCTAAGTCACAATTCACTAACCTCTCCTCTATAATTCACTCTCTATAGGTCATGTGTTTATATTGCTGTCATAGTTCTTATCACATCCTTATCAGTACATTTATTTGATATATTGGCCTCTTTTTGCCCTCCCATTAATTTAACAGGAATTTACTAAATAATCAACAACCACAAACCATTATTTTCCCAGTTCTAGTAACATTACAATATGGTTTCAAACTGTTACTAATTTAAAGGATAAACTTATTGTTTAGATTCAATACACATCTAAAAATGAAATTAAACAGTTTTAACTCAATTGCAAAATATGGAAATGCCATAATTTCTACAGAAGCATCTATTTAGTAGATGCCCTTAAAGGTAACCGCCAGTAATCTTCCTGATCAATGATAATATAGATTGCTCTTGATTGTGGCAGCCTTTGGCTTTGGATATACAGTTGAAATGTTCTAATCCTAGTTGATACTCATCCAATAATTTTTAAAGAAGAAAAAGGGAGTTGTGAAAGTAATATCATGTCCAGGAATTACACAGATTTCTTCATAAATGATAAAAGTTATAGACAATGAGAGAATGTAACTAATTACCTATATTCAGGCTACAGAGATTTAGGCTTCACCTAACATTGTTTAAAGGAGAAAGAAGGAGAAGGAGAAGGTGGAGGAAGAGAAACACAGCAAATACTTCTACTTCCAAATATCATATAATTTACATTTATATAACTTTCAATAAGTGAGAACTACAGTCCGGGGTTTTATATGATGTAAATTATAAAAGCATGCTATAAATCACCGTCATGCTTACTGCCAATAAAAATGCTAAAGTGTAGGCCATATCTGTTCTCAGTGAGGAGCTCTGTTAATGACCCTGGGGGACAAGAAAACAGCACAGTCAAGGTCATTTTTAGACCATATTAAACTGTCAGGTAGGTCAGCAGAGCGGTTACAATACATCTAAAAATATTATGGAAAGTGAAAGTTTATAAAATGTAATAAAAATGAGTTCAGTCGGGTAAAATACAAAGTGAGGCATCTGTGAAAAGTAGTCATTTAATCAATAAAATCTGGAACATGTTGATTCTGACAGTGATAATGATCAGTAAACTCATGAAGTTTGCAATATTCTATGCAATGTTGCTTTGGGTTGCATATAATACCATCTTCTTTGAAAAGTCCATGTGTGTTATTCCATTAAATTTCAAATTACTTTGTGAAATAAATATAGAATGATAATTTCTTAGATTGAAAGAGGTTTTGTGACTTAACTGGGCCTGAAGCAGCAAGCTGGTGTTTCAAGTTCTACAGGCACAGGTAAGTCACATAAATATTTTTAAGACTATATTATAAAGGACTAAGGAGGAATGTATAAAGGAATATTTTAAGCAATGCAAGCATCCGACTTCAGCTCAGGTCATGGTCTTGCAGATTGAGGGTTCAAGCCCTGCGTCAGGGGCTGTGCTGACAGCTCACAGCTTGGAATTGGCTTTGGAGATTGTGTCTCCCTTTCTATGCTCTTTCCCCTGCTCCCACCCTGTCTCTCTCTCAAGACTAAAGATATAAAAAAATTAAGAAATACTGTGAAAAACTGAACACTTTATATTCATACGCTTGAATGAAAATTGTTTTGGAGCATTTGTTTAGACCAAAGTTGAGTGACTCATACATTTACTAAATAGACGAAGTAACTATAATATTGATAGTTTAAAATCTTCTTTTTAAATTATTATCTTTAAGTTTGCTTTTTTTGCACATATTGCAACCATCAACATTTCCAAGATGGTATAAAATAATGATATGATGGTGCTATTTAGATCCCATTTGTCTCTGATTCTATTAAGAACATTTTCAAAATTATACTGTTAATTACAATGTTCTATGTTAAAGATGATTCTAAAATGATACAGAGGCTGTCTGCTTCTATTGCTGTTTTATAATTATTTTATTTTTAGTGTTTCATTTTACTCAAATTCTATTTCTGCATCATTTTAGATTTTGTTTAAGCAGGTCTCTTCATAGTGCGGTTTCACACAATTTTTTTCTATGATTTTAAAGAAATCACCATTGAGAGAGGCTGTTTCAAATAGTAGTTATTTAAAAATTCAATTCAGAATCTATTCAATATTTTCCAGTCACACTGACCTCTATCCGTTCCACAAAATTATTAAAAACATGAAGATATGCCCTACTTCACGACTTCATTAATTTTGTATGTGCTGTTCTGTTTCTGGTGTGCTTATTCCAATTCTCAATTCACTCACATTTTTTTTTCATTTGATGGCTCTTCCTCCTTCTTAAGGACTCACATTAATGTAACTCTGTAAGAGACGACTTCCCCTTTGCTTGCTTCTTTGTTATTTTTCACAGGACACTGCTTGGTTATTTATAGAATAATATGCAACATATATCATAATATCAAAATATACATTTATTTGCTAAATGTATTATTTTCTCCATGTGTTAAAGTTCATTAACAACAGAATCCATGTTTGACTATCACGGTATCTGCATACAGGAGGTAGTAAAGGACAAGTAAATAGCCAAATTTGTCATAGTTACTGATGCATAGGGGCACTTGTACCCCAATGTTTACAGCAGCACTTTCAACAATAGGCGAATTGTGGAAAGAGCCTAAATGTCCATCAACGGATGAATGGATAAAGAAATTATGGTTTATAGACACAATGGAATACTACGTGGCAATGAAAAAGAATGAAATATGGCCTTTTGTAGCAACATGGATGGAACTGGAGAGTGTTATGCTAAGTGAAATAAGTCCTACAGAGAAAGACAGATACCATATGTTTTCACTCTTATGTGGATCCTGAGAAACTTAGTAGAAGACCATGGGGGAGGGGAAGGAAAAAAAAAGTTAGAGAGGGAGGGAGCCAAAGCATAAGAGACTGTTAAAAACTGAGAACAAACTGAGGGTTGATGGGGGGTGGGAGGGAGGGGAGGGTGGGTGGTGGGTATTGAAGAGGGCACCTGTTGGGATGAGCACTGGGTGTTGTATGGAAATAAATTTGACAATAAATTTCATATAAAAAAAAGAAACTGATACCAGAATCAATTTCAATGGAAAAATTAACAAATATTAAAAAAACCATGTATACAAAAATGTGCATTTGAATGGTTGTAGTCTAAGATAAAAATGAAATAAAAAGATTTTAGCAAAAGTAAATCTTTGCAAATTCCTCTGCCAAAAATTGCAGAGTGAACACAAAAATTGATAAATAATAAATTTTATCTAGACTAAATCTGAAATGGTGGCTCAAATTTATAATAGTGTTTCCTGCATGTAGTTGCCTGGTATCATATAATGGATCCCAAATTACTTTAATAACTCCACTATGAGTTATAACACTGTACTGTGTGATAAGAGAGGACTTTTTTTAGGGAATATGGCAGAGAAGAATAGAAAAAAAAACTTTTGCTAAAGAGGACTGGGAAATGAAAGATAACATATACAAATATCATTTTAAATGCACAACTGAACCTGCAAAATCATAAACAAAATCACTAGGCACTAAAACAAATTTAAAAAAATGGGAGGGTGGTGTGCTTTTAGGGGAGTTTGTCAAACTTGATACCTGTGAGGATAGGGATTTAATTGATACACAGGGAAATAATGCCACTTAAGAGTGTTGGACTTCTGAACCCAGCAGAAGGTAGAATTCTCAAAATAATGCACCATGAGTAAAAATGTGGACTAGAAAATAACTTATGTCTACCAAAGATTAAAAACATAGAAACTTGTCTCTTGGGGCTAGACACTCAGGGAAACCAGCCAAATATTCTCCCTTAATAATTAGCTATCTATGACCTGCCCACAGGTGAAATGGAAAATACAAATTTACATTGTACTTCTGGTTTAGTAAATTCTAAGCCAATCAATATATATAAAGTCCCTGGGTAGTAAGACCTTGTGTCACGAGGCAGATACAAACAGGAATACTTTCTGAAGGAATCAACCTTTAACTAAGACCTCAGAGTTTTCTCCCAAATAAGTCCTTACACAGGGTAATGAACTGATAGCCCAGAATTATACCACACAGAATTAAGCACACGATGGGAAGTCATACTCAGGAAAAGAGTATCTGGTTCAGATCCACAGGGAATTCAAATGAACAATGGTAAAATAATAATAATAATAATAATAATAATATATGTATAATATGTATAATATATAATTTAACACCAGGAAAATAAAGAGAAAGAAAAATCACAAATTCAGAGAGAAAACCAGTTGATTTACAAGGGCTACAGTAAATTCCCTATAGTGAATATCTTTTACTTTACTTTAAATTAGATGATAGTTTTTCCAAATATTATATACTCAATATAAGTTTTTGATGTTATCAGATGCATAGATTTTAGGCTTACAATCCAGTCATATGCCCATGATTTTAACGTGCAAACCAAGCTATATAACATTTCACCATCCCCCAGAATTCCCAAAGTATAGAAGTCCAAACACACACACACACACACACACACACACACACACACACACGGGCAATTCATAGCCAGAAAGTTATAACAAAGATAAAAAGGAAGCATATTAAAGGGAATATATTAAAATTAAGAAAATATAGTAAAAGTAACCAGCTGCAAGTAGAAGGAAGTAAAACACATCCTATACCATGGAACCACGACATAAATGACAGCTATTTCACAACGGAAACAAAGGAACAACATTATTAAAATTCTGAAAAAAATTAAAATGTCTATCAACTCACAATTCCCTATTCTCCAATTTCTTTAAAAGTAAGGATATTCTAAACATACATTGAGGCAAAGGGAAGCTGAGACTTTGTTGACAGCAGGTCTGCAGGATAAGAAATGCTAGAAGTTCTTCAGGAGGAATGGGAAAGACACCAGATGGAAGCTGGGAGTTACAAAAGAATGAACAGTTTTCAGAATAGCAAACATACGGATTAATAAAAAGACTGTTCTTTTCCCCTCCTACTTCCTTGAAAGAGAATTCTTTAAGGCAAAAATAGTAATGTTACATGATGTGTTTATAACTATGTTTAAGAAAAATATGGCAACAATGCTATAAGATAGCAATACTAAAACATTACAAGAATTCTATTGTTACAAATTGCGACATTTTACATGAACTGGAACAATATATATCAAAGCAAAATATAATAATATAATAGCATCTATTATAACCACCAGAATTATCAATAAGTAGCAACTCATATGCCTAAGCATGGATATTCAATAGAAAAAATAAAATAGAATAGTAAATGCATTGTTCCAGTTTCCCCAAAAATAATAGAAAAAGAAGAAATGAGAAACAAAATAAAACAAAAAAAGGAACAATAAGAAAACAAATGGATCGATGGCTTACTGAAACTCAATCATATCAGTAAATACACTATTTTTGATTAAGGTATAGAATATTAGAGTATCTTCATGCTTCTTGTTTTCACATGTATCTAATCTACTTTTCAGTTGATAAGTTAATATTTAAAAATTAAAAAGTCAATATATTGATGATATTAAAGAGAAAAGCAATTAAATTAAAATATGTTTAAATGATAGGTAATTAAATGTATAAAATACAGATGGAATTATGAAAATTAAAATGAATTAAAATTGCATAGGGTAAACATTGTGAATTCTGAAAAAAACAAAACCTTTCTTGGAGATTAATAACCATTTTCTAAGAGCAAATGATAAATACTAGTGATCTCTAAAACAGTACTGCATGGTTTAAGAGAGCTGGGTTCTAGAGTTATTGTATTCGAAAAAAAATTAGAGATAACTTGAAATGCTGTATTTTGTTATAGTCCTTCAGATATATAATTAACACCCCATACCAATTAAGAAGTTAGACGATTCAAAGAAAGTTTTAGTTCCTACAAACCCTAGTCTATTTCTGGTTAAATCTGCTCTGAGGCTGTGGCTCAGCCAGATTCTCCCAAATAGCCTAGAATGTTCACCAGACTCTCTCATTCATAAAAATAGTAAACTTTAATTTGGACTTTTGCCTGGTGATTCTCTTTAGCTTTGCTCAGCCTTATAGGTTCTCTGTTTTCAGTATGGTGCTGATATCAGGCTCACCTATCTGAAACTGACTTTCTTCTTCTCAATTTTGCCATCATAAATCATAATTGTCTTGGTAGCTCTGCAATGCCTTCTATCAGATTTTTAATTTACATTTATCATTTGTTTGTGCATATTCATAGGATAACAGCACCTTGTCTCCAATTATGAGAACCAGAACCTAAACAGATTTTGTACTGAAAAAAAAAATGTGCAAGGGAATTCAGTTCAACTTCAATTGGTGAACAAGAGGAAGAAGGCTTTGTTTATAATCATTAAAATCCAATTGTTTTGTTTGACTGATAATTATAAAATTTCAAAAATTTAAAACAATTGTAAAATTTAAAATGATTTTATATGATGAAAGAAAACTTAGACAAATTCATAGTGGCTTAAAAATACTATTGGCTTCAAGGAAGAAAGAGTAATATCTTATTTATCAAAAATTAGTGAGTTTCTACTATTTGCAAAAAGACATTAGACATTAGGGGCATTAGACAGAGACATTAGGGGAGTCTGGGTGGCTCAATTGGTTAAGCCTTCAATTCTTGATCTAGGTTCAGGTCATGATCTCACAATTGGAGGGTTCGAGCCCCACATTGGGCTCTGTGCTTACAGGTCTGGGCTTGCTTGGGATTCTCTCTCCCTTTCTCTCTGCCCCTCCCCCATTCATTCTCTCTCTCTCTCTCTCTCTCTCTCTCTCTCTCTCTCTCTCTTTCTCTCTCTCCCCCCACCCCTTCTCTCCCTGTCCCTCTCTTTCTCACAAATTAAAGTGTAAAAAACCAGATAATATAAAAAAAAATCAGAGACATTCGTTCCAATTATGTTACCCTTCTCATGGTGTAATCATGGTTGATCACAAAGAAAAACATGGCAAAATGTGACAAAAGAAGTAATCAGAGTGTCAGCTGCCTCAGAGAGTAAGTGAAATCTATGCTCAAAGAAAATAATTACATAATTGTTATAACTGTTTCTTAGGGAATATTTCTATTATAAATACTGTGATGAAAGGCAAATTATGCTAGCTTTTTAAACTAAAAGTTGTCCACAAAATTTTCAACATCGTGTTCTTGATTCATTGCAAATTATTCATCACTCTCTTTATAGTTTCAACTCCCTGTCAGGGCAAGTTAAAAACAACAGTAATTATTATGACAACAACATGAACATGTAAATAGCGTTTTCTTATATCAACAAACTGGTTTTCGTTTTGCTGTCTACAAATTAGAACTGACAGGGAGCAAGGAGGAGGGAAATTAATGTTCCATTAGTTCTTTATTTACAAATTTTTGCTAATTAAAAATTCAGGCAATTTTGCAAGGCAAATGCAAATATCTTACGGATCTGACACCTGGTACAAACTGTAGCGCTTACCATTATAGGCTTATTAGGAATTCATCACTAAAAACTATAAGAAACTGATTCAGCAAGTTAAAGACAACTTTTCTAGGTCACGAGAGTTAGAAATTTGGAGTCCAGAATCCTCAAATCCAGTTCCTTGGATTCCAGAGCTCACCTCTCCTTCAGCCTAGAGTCCCGCTCTAGAGATCATTACCAATGTTTGCCGTAGCTTTTTCAGAAACCATCTTCCTGGAAAGAATTTATTTTGCTTGGAACTCATTCCTATTTGTGACATATAGTTTTCTCTTTTTATATAACTTCATTTCCAAAAATTTTGTTACAAATTTTATATCTTAGCTTTTATTTATTTTGGAATATTTCATTTATTTTTTTCTCCTTATATTGCTACATAGATTCACTTTCCATCTTCTTTTAATGTTAACATTTTACACACTAGCCAAGTGACCGCGTTTAGGAAAAATAACTGTGAAGAGATTTCACATTTTAAGCAAGGGAGAATGACAGCTTTTCCATTCAAGTGGTTCTACACCAGCTCTTCATAACTAAATGCAATTTGCCAGTTGTTGAGCCTTTCAAAAACACTAAATGAAGGGACTCTGGGGGAAAGGATCAAAATCTCTACCAGATGATAACAGTAGTGCTTTGTTTAAACCTCCAAAGTACAAAACTGTCAGGAATTATATATTCTAAAATGTATGGTATTTATTATCTACCCCTACCCTCCTAAGTCAAGTGATCCAGTTGACTTTCTATATAATAAGAAATGCAGGTAAGCATAATCACAAATTCAGTCTACTCTTCACAACATAATCCCTCACGTCCAGCTTTAAAAAGCATACATATTTGTCAAATATGTATCTATAATTATTGGTGCTGCCTTTTTCTGTGGTTATGTGTCATATTTTAATACAAAGCTGGTTTATCTATGATCTTCACCTTATAAAAATAGTTCTAATCAATGTAATCATTCAGATAATGAATTATGTGCATCATTAGAAGACAGAATCACTAATAGGTTACTTTTGATTGCTAACTTTGAGGTATTCATAGCCCAGTGGTGGGTACAAACATAACTAGTACACAATGGTCCATGATACCAAGATTTTGGTCTATATCTTTTTTTCTAGTTCAGAATCCAGCAAAACATCAAGTTTTTATTTTTAAATCAAACTGATTTTAAAGTTTGTACTAGATGTGGCGTGCTAAGTCAGCTTTTCCTAAAGGGTTCCGTTAATCTGGTTTTTCATAAATACACACACACACACACACACACCTCCCGCCGCCCCCCCCCCCCCACACACATATACATACACACAAAACTACACTGACAGGATCCACAGGTTCTATAAAAGCCTGGGGCACCTGAGTGGCTCAGCCAGTTAGTTGCGTGTCCAACTTCAGCTCAGGTCATGATCTCCCAGTTCTTTGAGTCGGAGCCCCACCTGGGGCTTGCTGCTGTCAGCCTGTCATTGCAGAGCCTTCAGACCCTCTGTCCCCCTCTCTCTGTCCCTCCCCCGCTTGCACTCTCCCCCAAATAGATAAATACTTACAAAAGCCAGAAATTTATCTGGAACAAGATGTGCTGGGGGATTTAAAGACAAAAGGTTAAATTGAGAAGGTATGGGAAACTGAAAACAATAAATTAAACAAACCCAAACAAAAACTCTCTTCCCAAAACATTGCTATTACATTTGCTAAATGTGTGACTGTACAAGTCCTGTCGATGATCAAAGCTTCCATTTCTACACAGGCAAAATGAAAACAGCAACATTACTCCCCTAATTTGTACACCAAAAAACTAATGTTTATAAATTAGTTAGTACAACATCTTGATAATTGTAAGTGTCCGATACATAATTATTAGTAATTATAATGAAAACCTTAACAAATTGCCTTGAACCTAGGTCATATTATCATCTTCTTAGGTACCAAGTGAAATTGGAAGTTGAAAAGATTTTGAATGTTACTTTAGCCAAAGAATTACCTGTTAGGTTCAAATACTTGTTTTTCCATTTTACTAAGTTATTCGCCATGACAAGTTTCCATAGTCATTTCTGCCCCATCCTCTCTTCCTTTTTATTTTTTTCCCTCAAATGTAAAGCAAACCACAAAGTAGCCTCTTTGAGAGACACATCTGGCCTTTTCTTTTTATATTGAAAACTCTTAACGAAACAGATGTGTTGCCTTTTCTTTTTATATTGAAAACTCTTAACGAAACAGATGTGTTAGCTTTCCTTCAAATCATTAACAGTGACTTTGAAGCCTCATTTGACGGGCTTATTATTTTATGTTTCCCACTAAAACTACTATTTTATTTCTCACCTCATTTTACTTGATCCTCTTTCTGCCTGACCTATTGACTTTCTGACTCAAATTCCTTTTCAATGCAGCCTAGAAAGGCCCTTTGAGTCACACATTTGTAAATATGGCAGGACAGTGTATGTAAACATTTGGAGACATGCTTAGCCAAATAATTAATAATTCGCCTTTGACAGAAAAAAAAACCACTAAAAAGCACAAGGCATTCAATAATCTGCATTTCTCTGTTCAAGGCACTTTTTTTCAAGAAAAAATGGCATTTTTAAGACTGAGAAATGTGAGTTCCTTTTTGAGCAATGGATACGACCCTTGTTCCTGTAGCAGTAGTCCGAATATTTTCTCAGTGGCCTTCTTTTCCTTTAATGCCCCAGTACTTGCTGCCTAAGTCACATATCTGAAAGGTGTGTGATATTTCTTAATTCTTAATATCTCTTTTATTTGACATTTAGGCTTTGGTCTTATCATTAAGGTACTACTTTCCATCATCATTCTTTGTGTACTTCTCTCACTACCTTGAATATTGTGATGCTAATTATGCCCAAATGTTTTCTTAATAGTAGCATGGCTCTTTGAAGGGTCTAGGTGATATGTCCACATTTTGCCTCAATGTACACAGATCAAATTTAATGACTAGTCTATGTTTTTACTTTTATAGCTCCTGGTTTTTGCATGATTATATTTTTAGTGCCCTGAGGCTATATTAAAAAATACAAGTGCAGAAAGCTTAAAGACAACAGTACAAGTGTTTCATTAAAAATATGTTTATACCATCCAATTTTATATGTCTTTCTCCACAAAGCTTCTCTGTTAGTACACTTTACCTCTTTAGAAAATTACACCATTTTCTTTGTTTTAAATCAGCAATAATATATAGCACTTATTGACTGCTTACATGGTAGAAGAAATATATTAAAAAATGGTTATAAGCATTTTTTTCAGATTATCTTCATTATGACCTTAGGAGTATACGGAACTTTGTTTCACAAACGAGGTCATGCTGAGAGAGGTTAGGAAGTTTACCTAACATTTCAAAGCTCTTCAAAAATAAGATATACATTCAGAAAATATGGAAACCTGAATACATATGCTAAACCACCAAACATATTACTGTCTTGGTAATGAGTACTGAGGAACATACAGGTAGAGTAATGTGAGTATAACACTTGTCGTGGACACAAAATGTATTTATTTTTTGTTTAGTTCCTTACATATTTTTATTTTTTTAAATATTTTAAAAAGTTTACTTATCTGTTTTGAGAGAGAGAGAAAGAGAGAGAGAGAGAGAGTGAGAGAGGCAGAGAGAGAGAGAGAGGGAATGAGAGAGAATCCCAAACAGACTCTGCACTGTCAGTGAGGAGCCCCAACGGGGCTGCAACTCATGATCTGTGAGATTATGACCTGAGCCAAAATCAAGAGTCCGATACTTAACTGACTAAGCCACCCAGGTACCCCTCAGGCACAAAATTTAAAGTGGCACCACAAATGCCAGTAACGAAGATTAAAACCTTTTCAATTCATTATTTTAAATAATCAATGTTAATGTAAGATATTCCATGATAAACAAAATATCAATATTTTGAATAAAAACAGTCTCAGTATTATTGATCTCTTGTTGTGCCTCAGGCTCAAATGTGGCTCTCCATGAAACTGTATACTGCCTCCATCTTTATTTAAAATTTGGATATTTTTTCACCATGGTTTTTTGCACTAATTTTAGTTCTTTACAAAACACACACACACACACACACACACACAACACATTGCCTCCCAATATTATTTATTTCAATGACTGAGTTGTTGGAGCCTTCCTAAGTTTTGCACTTAGGACGAGTCCTTTGTTCACCTCGCCCTCGTACTAACACCTGGTATTAGGCTGAATTGCTCCTACTCAGTGGTAGTCATTAGAGCCCATGCTAGGGTCTCCATCTTGAGAGCATACGTCCAGTTGTACGTCTACTCTCCATTGAGGTTTAGCTTGTCCACGTGACTTGTTTCAGCCAATAAAATGTGAGCATGATTAGCATATGTAATCCTTTGCTGGAAGCTTTTGCAAGTCAGTGCAGTTTTTTATATTCTGGATGGTGGAGCCCTTGTCAGCCTCTGTTCAGATGAAGATGGGGCAGGGCAGATGGAGCTACAAGTCAGTTTGCAACGGACTTCAAATGAGAATTTGATCTTTTTAGTTTTATACCTGTGAGATTCGGCTTTTATTGTTGCTGCAGAATAGCCTAGCCTATTTTCACTCATATACTCCCTCAGCAACTTCAAATCTTTGCTCAGTGTCATTTTCTCAGTGACTTTTATGCTGAGTCCCTATGAGAAATTGTAATCTACACAAATATATCTTCCTCTGTACTTTGGACTCTTCATTACCTTGTTCAAGCTTTTCCATAGAATATATCATCTTTTGACATGCATAATTGGTAACTTACATATTATCTTTTATGCCTACATAACATTTGATGCTAAACTTACAGGCTTATATTCTAATGAGCCAAAGTGCAAAAGTGTAATGCCAACTGACACAAGAGCCAATAATTGGAACTGCCATTTTGGATTCACAGGAGAGAGCAAATAGGAAAAATCCAGAGCCTTGCTCATTCAGCAACTTCCTGATCAAGTATATCTCTGGATTCTAAAACTCACTAATGATATGCCAAGAATCTCAGGCTACTAGATGTTCTCTAACGTGGACGATTTATTATAGAGTTTCAAAATACTTCTTAGTAATGCCATTCTTAGGTTATAGATTGAATATTTGGCTTTTTATCAGCATAAATACAATTAAGGATCCCTCAGGTGGATGCTTCATTTACTCTTCTGAGTTATAAAATGGCTAAAGTTATGTTAACCTTCCACAATTTGCTTTGAAACTCAAAGTTTTGGAAGCTTAGAAGAGCAGAACCTATTAACAAGCTCTCACGTAACTGACTTGGATTATATTATTCTGACTAAAAAACATATTATATTGAAATTATGTATCTAGGTGGCTACTCTTGAAGTCACCCATTTACTCACTAGCTTATTCATCAAACGTCACTCTTGAGCAACATGTTTTCTTTTTTCTTTTTTTTTTAATTTCTTAATTTTTTTTTTTTTTTTGAGAGAGAGAGAGAGAGGGAGAGAGACAGAGCTTCAGTGGGGGAGGGGCAGAGAGAGAGGGAGACACAGAATCCGAAGTAGGCTCCAGGCTACAAGCTGTCAGTACAGAACCTGATGTGGGGCTCAAACTCATGAACTACAAAACATGACCTGACCAAAGTAAGACGTTTAACCGACTGAACCACCCAGGCACATTGGAACATTTGTTTTTCTAGTTGAATGTGTTATTTAATTTAATTCAATTAATATATCATCAGAGTGTGCTAACTAATGAAAAATAAATGTAATATATGTAAAATATTTCTTTCTTCTTATTGTAATTACTTAAAAAGGACTGATGGAAGCAAATAGTCACAAAAACTGCTTTTTAGTTAGTTACTGGAGACAGACTGTTGCTATTGGAGGACATATAAAATATTAAAAGAAATATAAAAACCAGAAATGATTCTGTAGTGAAATTGCTTCAACACTGTCTTTTTTTAAGGTGTCCAGCATGTTTATTTGATACATTTATGTATGATAATATGATTGTCATTATAGCAATACTTAGCATCTGCATCAACAGTGGCTTCAGATCATCTTTCCACTTTAACCCTAAAAAGACTGCATTGTGGGTATGATTTATGAAAAAAAAGTAAGTCAACCCACACTAAGTTCTTTGCAACACAGATATTTTTAAATTAATGTACATGCATATGGTTTAAAATAAAGTACATAATTTGTAAATGTGTCATTTTTATGCATCATCATTTTAAACAAACTTTTCCATTAATTTATCCACTGTGCCCTAATGGCCTCAGATATAAGGATTTCAAGTGTATAAATTTTTTGCTGTGAGTAATTTTAGAGGTCATCTATTCCTAGTATATTTACTACTATACTTTTTTTTATGTAATATATTATCAAAACCTTTAAGAGGCTTGAAAAACTTGCATAGCAGGTTAGTGAAGAAAAAGAATCTAGAACCTATTTCTTTTGATTATAGTCTAGATATTATTTTGTTACATAATGTGGTTTCCCATTTTTCCCCTCTCTTTTAATTGCACTGACAACACAAAACAAAACAAAACAAAACAAAACAAAACAAAACAAAACAAAACGAATAACTTCTTTGGTATACAAACTCTACTCTTTTAGTTGGGTTCTCCCAAAAGCAGAGCATAAGACAAAGACTTCTGTGGAGGTCATTTGTTTAGAGGTGATCTCAGAAAAAATAAAGAGGATGAAAAAGTGAGCGGAGCTAATCCAATCAAGATATCAATGAATGGATTACTGTTGTAAGTAACTTGGATACAATCTGCTAAGGAACATTCTGAGAAATTATGTGGGACACACTTCAGAACATTCTCAGTTTAACATAAGGAGATTGAGAAGTTTATCCAATTGCTTCTTGTCTCCCATTGAGGGTTGCCCCTGAAGAATGCAACTTCCAAGTCGCAGTTAGCCACTCTGTTGCCAGAAAAAATACACAGGAAGAAAAGCAGAGAAGTACAGTAATGAACCTGTTCTACTTGTATTGTAGAATATGTATAAGACACCTGTAGGTGAACAGACAGGTAGAAAGAAATGGCACAGAACATCCATCAGCAATGTCTGCTACAATTACACTGGACCCATAAATAAGTGGGCCAACTATGTACTTGCTAGAAGATAGTACTTGAGATTCTTTACTATTTCCTGACACGTAACTATGAACTATAACTATGTCTGACTCATTTTCCCCAATATGATTATGTGACACCCAAATTCTTAACATTGGCTAAACTATTTCAACTCTAGTATATACCATTTTTGCCTAAAATCATTATTATATTATTTAATCCCAAAAGTAATTGATTTATTAACTTTTTAAGCTAATTTAAGCCCTCAATTTTTTTTTTAATTTTTGTTTTCATTTTATTTATTTGAGAGAGAGAGTGAGAGGATAGGGGCAGGGAGGAGAGAGAGAGAGAGAGAGAGAGAGAGTCTTAAGCAGGCTTCATGATCAGTGCAGAGCCTGATGCGGGGCTCGATCCCACGACCCTGGGATCATGACCTGAGCTGAAACCGAGTTGGACACTCAACCGACTGAGCCACCCAGGGGCCCCAAGCCCTCAATGTTTTTAAGTTCTCTGTACCTAATAGGTGTTAATACAATTTTGTTGAAATAACAAATACATCGTCTCAGATGAAAACACATTAAGATCTTTCTCAATAACATGTTAAGTCTTATCATACTATCCCTGAATTATTATTTACATTGTTTATATACAGATTATTGTGTTTAAATCAAACACATAATTGATCAATACTTTTAGTGAACTGTTCTTTTATACATAGCTTCATATTTTAAAATTTTCACCTTTTTTATTTTTGGAGATTCTATCATCATTGTGGCATAAAACTCTTAGGAATCATTCTAGACTCACATTAAAATAGCACCATTAGGGTAGGCAGGGAAGCAGACAAGTGCCAAACTTGAAGAAAACACACATTTAATATTTAAGATGAAAACTGAAATATACAAATTGGAAAGTCAGATTTAATTTTTTAAGTTTTTATTTAAATTCCAGCTAGTTAACATACAGTGTAATATTAGTTTCAGGTGTACAATATAATGATTCAACACTTCCATACAACACCCAGTGCTCATCACAGCAGGTGCAGCAGGTGCACTCCTTAATCCCTATCACCTATTTCACCTATCCCCTCACCCATCTCCCCTCTGGTAACCAACGGTTTGTTCTCTACAGGCAAGAGTTTCTTGGTTTGCCTCTCTTCTTCTCTTTGCTCATTTGTTTTATTTCTTAAGTGCCACAGATGATTGAAATCATATGGTATTTGTCTTTCTCTGACTGACAGACTTATTTCGCTTAGCATTACACTCTCTAGCTCCATTCATGTCATTGGAAATGGCAAGATTTCGTTCTTTTTGATGCCTGAGTAATATTCCAGTGTGTGTGTGTGTGTGTGTGTGTGTGTGTGTGTGTGTGTGTACTACATCTTCTTTATCCATTCATCAGCCAATAGACATTTGGGCTTTCTCCACAGTTTGGCTATTGTTGATAATGCTGGTATAAACATCAGGGTGCATGTACTCCCTTGAATCTGTATTTTTATATATTTTGGGTAAATACCTAGTAGTGCAATTGCTGGATCATGGGGTAGTCTTATTTTCAAATTTTTGAAGAACCTCCATACTTGTTTCAATGGTGGCTGCCCCAGTTTGCATTCCCACAAACAGTGAAAGAGGGTTCTCCTTTCTCCACATCCTCCCCAACACCTGTTGTTTCTGGTTTTGTTGCTTTTAGCCATCTGGAAGCCATCTGGGCAGGTGTGAGATGATATCTCATTGTAGTTTTGATTTGTATTTCCCTGAAAATCAGTATGTTGAGTCCTTTCATGTGTCTGTTGGCCATCTGCAACTTATCTTCGGAAAATCATCTATTCATGCCTTCTGCCCATTTTTTAATTGGATTACTCATTTTTTGAGTGTTGACTTTTATAAGTTCTTTATTTATTTTTAATAGTAACCCTTTATCAGATATGTCATTTGCAAATATCTTCTCCCATTACCTGGGTTGCCTTTTGGTTTTGTTGATTCCTTCACTGAGCAGAAGCTTTTCATTGTGATGAAGTGCCAATAGTTTATTTTTGCTTTTGTTTCCCTTGCCTTTGGAGACATATCTACAAAGAAGTTGCTACAGCCAATGTCAAAAATGTTACTGTGCATGTTCTTCTCTAGCTATGTATGGTTTCAAGTCTCACATTTAGGTATTTCATCCATTTTGAATTTATTTTTGTGTATGGTGTAAGAAAGTGGTTCAGTATCATTATTTTGCATGTTACTGTCCAGTTTTCCCAGCACCATTTGTTGAAGAGGCTGTCTTTTTCCCATTGGGTAATTTTTCATGCTTTGTTAAAGATTCACTGACCATATAGTTGTGGATTCATTTCTGGGTTTTCTACTCTGTTCTATTGATCCATGTGTCTATTTTTGTGCCAGTACCATACTATTTTGATCCCTACAGCTTTGTAATATAACTTGAAGTCTGGTATTGTGATGCCTCCAGCTTTGCTTTTCTTTTTCAAGGTTGCTTTGGCTATGGCATCTTTTGTGGTTCCACACAAATATTAGAATTGTTTTTTCTAGCTCTGTGAAAAATGCTGGTGATATTTTGATAGAGATTGCATTAAATGTGTCAGAGTAGAGGTCTTTCACCCTTTGGTTAGGTTTATTTTAAGGTATCTTATTAATGTTGGTGCAATTGTAAATGGGATTGGTTCCTTGATTTCTCTTTCCGTAACTTCATTATTGGTGTATATAAATGCAACGGATTGTTGTACATTGATTTCATATCCTGCAGCTTTACTAAATTTATTTATCAGTTCTAGCAGTGTTCTGGTGGAGACTTTTGAGTTTTTTTTTAAGTTTATTAATTTTTGAGAGAAAAAGAGAGACAGACTGCTAGTATGGGAGGTGCAGAGAGCAAGAAGGAGAGAGAGACACAGAATCTGAAGCAGGCTTCAGGCTTGAGCTATCAGCACAGTGCCCAATGCAGGGCTCAAATCCACGAACCATGAGATCATGACTTGGGCCAAAGTTGGACACTTAACCAACTGGGCCACTCAGGTGCCCCAACGTTTTTAGTTTTCTATACAGAGTATTATATTATCTTCAAATAATGAAAGTTTTACTTCTTCTTTACTGATTTGGATGCCTTTCATTTATTTTTGTTGTCTGATTGCTGTGGCTAGGACTTCTAGTACTATGTTGAATGATAATGGTAAGAGCAGACATCCCTGAATGGCCTACCTCAAGAAGCAAGCAAAATCTCAAATAAACATCCTATCCTTACACCTAAAGGATCTAGAAAAAGAACAACAAATGAAGCCTAAATCAGCAGAAAGATAGGAATAATAAAGATTACAGCAGAAATAAATAATATAGCAACTGAAAAGACAATAGAACAGATCAATGAAACCAGAAGCTGGTCTTTGAAAAAATTAATCAAATTGATAAATCTCTAGCCAAACTTATCAAAAAGGAAAGAGAAAGGCCCCAAATAAATAAAATCACAAATGAAAGAGGAGAAATAACAACCAACACCACAGAAATACAAACAATTATAAGAGAATATTATGAAAAATTATATGCCAACAAATTGGACAACCTGGAAGAAACGGGTAAACTCCTACAAACACATAAACTACCAAAACTGAAACAGGAAGAAATCGGAAGTTTGAACAGACTGATAACCAGCAAAGAAATTGCATCAGTAAGCAAAAAACTCCCAGCAAACAAAGTCCAGGGCCAGATGGCTTTACAGGCGAATTCTACCAAACATTTGTTTTTATTCTCTACCAAGCATTTAAAGAAGATTTAATACCAATTCTTCTCAAAGTATTCCAAACAATAGAAAAGGAGGGAGAACTTCCAAATTCATTCTGTGAAGCCTGAATTACCCTGATACCAAAGCCAGTTAAAGACTCCACTAAAAAAGAGAACTACAAGACAATATCCCTGATGAACACGGATGCAAAAGTCCTCAATAAAATATTAGCAAATTGAATCCAACAATATATTTAAAAAATAATTGACCACGATAAAGTGGGGTTTATTCCTGGTTAAGAGGGTGGTTCAGTATTTGCAAATCAATCAACATGATATGTCACATTAATAAAAGAAAGGAGAAGGACCATATGATCATTTCAATAGATGCAGAAAAAGCATTTGACAAAGTACAACATCCATTCATGATAACCCTCAACAAAGTAGGTTTAGTGGGAACATACTTTAACACAATAAAGGCTATATATGAAAAACCCACAGCTAATATTATCTTCAATGGAGAAAAGCTGAGAGCTTTTCTTCAACAGTCAGTCAAATATAATCCTAATGCTCCTGAAATTGTCATACTATTCTTGTTGCTGTTATTTGCTTATTTTTCTCTTTCCCTCCCAGGCTTAAATTTCATCAAAAGCTGTGGTGTTACTAGGATAATTAATAAATAATAAGCCTTCTCTCTTAAATACCCTTCAGTTTATCAGAGTAGAAGTGGATACTTCAACTTGAGGTTTCAGAGCAAAATAAATGTTCTCCAATTCAAAACTAGTCTAAGATTTTGTGTAATGCAGTGGTTAAAAATAGCAGTATTCCTCATATTTTGATATCGAAAGTCATAGTAGTTGACAGCTGACTGATTCTGAGCTTTTCTTTTTCCTTTGCATTTTCAGAGGTAGGGACTTTCAGGCATTATTGGATTTTTGTTGATTGATAGTTTACATTTTACAAGTTTTACGAGGATATTTTTTTCACTTTCATTACTATTGGGAATACATTAGTAGTTATTTTATGGAAACATAGAGGTTTTTCTTTTATTAGTTGTAGTTCCAGCTATAATTCTAATTTGATTCAGAAAGCAGGAAGCCATCACTGCAATAATAAGCTTTGTATGTAATGTTCCTTCATTTTAGACAATATCATAGACAATATCAAGCATCAAATGTTGCAATTCGTCTCCAGGCAACATCCTCTGCTCAACACTGTAGCAGTTGTCAGATTACAAAACAAAATTCTGATTTTGGTAAACTTATTTTACCCAGAGTTAACGCACTATGTATATATTACACTATCACTCATGTAACTAATTGTAGGCGATACAAATAGCTCTCAGAAGGATAATCTATTTTGCTTCGTTATTTTTTTTATTAAGTGGCTTCCTTCCTTTTTATAATTTATACCTTGCAAAGTTGAATTAAATGTTCAATTTCATCACAGCAAAAATCTAAATTACTAGTGCATATAAAACAAAGTACCAGACAACTTGCTGAAAAGGCAGAAAGGAGCTCTGAATCGCCTCGTGGTGATAAAATTTTTGATCTGGAAGGAGTTCTCTCCTATTACAAGATGAAGAAGTTTAGGCCCAGATCTATTAAGTGACTTGTCCAAGGGCACACAAAGATTGAGTGCATTGAGGGCCAGCAAACGTGAAGCTCTTTGACACAAGCCGCTGTGGAACACGGCCAGCACAGTAGCCTCTTCCCACAGAATTTTCTGCAAGAAACACAGGGGTAGTGGAACTTTCAGACCTGAGAGTTGACGTCATAAACCTTCATTCTTTCCCAATGAAAGCTGAGTATAGATGTCGCTTAACACTTTCAACAAACTGACTCCATCAGGTATTCATCAGGATGCCACTTAACCCCCAAGTATGTCTAATTCTGATCTGTTAAGGACTAGTAAAATATATATATTTTCTCAGCCCTCAAATGTCAACATGAACTGTTGACAGTTCTAGGTCAACTGGGTCCTGTCATCGAATACCCCCTCCCTCTACCAAAGCAGCAAGGATTCTTGTGAAAATGTTATTAATATTTTAAATGTCAACTCTATAGTTTCAACAAGAAGCTGTTGCTTGGAATGGCTGGCTCTTTAGAGTGAATCAAAGTGGGCCCTAGGATGGGAATAAATTGGTGCTAATGAAAAAATACATTTTCTTAGGTTTATTTTTCTTTTTTAAATCAAATTTGAAAGTTTTAAGCAGGTATCCTGAGTTCTAATTTTTAAATGTTCAGTGAAGAGGCTTTATGTATATTACAGTAACATAAGGGATTACTGTAATGATCTATCATTATAATTCATTTAACTTTAAATTTAAAGTTAAATTTAAAGTTAACTTCAACAATGGACCACCTCAAACTCATGCATCTAAATATGAGTGTGTTTTACACAGTTATGCTAGTGTGTGTGTGTGTGTGTGTGTGTGTGTGTGTATAAAATAGAGAAAGAGGAAGAGAATATAACAAACCACAAAACCACATGTAAATGTATTTCAATGTGTATTATTATGATCAGTTTTTAATTTTTTTTAATGTTTTATTTATATTTAAGAGAGAGAGAGAGCACAAGCAGGGAAACGGCAGAGAGAAATGGAGACACAGAATCTGAAGCAGGCTCCAGGCTCTGAGCTGTCAGCACAGACAGAGCCAATGTGGGGCTCAAACCCATGAACCACGAGATCATGCCCAGAGCCGAAGTCAGAGGCTTAACTGACTGAGCCACCCAGATTCCCCTATGATCATTTTGTTTAATGGAATATTTGCATTAGAACACATCTAAACTATAGGAACTATATTTCTGTTGTAGAAATATGAAGTTAATTGTATTAATACAAATGAATTCAGTGTTTAATATATAAATTGGGAAAATTCTACTTTGGTTATGTTTTCAAAAGTGTGATATTATATATTTTCTCCTCATATAGCCTGCAACTATCCTATTCTCTCCTGTCATTCTGTGACTCCTTTTTCTCTTATACTTTTCTCTAATTTCCAAACTTCTGTCTTTCTATGATTCAGGATAGGTCTTTTCTTCTGATAAAAATTTCAATCCATTAGGGGCGTCTAGGTGGCTCCATCAGTTGAATGTCCGACTTTGGCTCAGGTCATGATCTCGCAGTTTGTGGGTTCAAGCCCCGAAGCAAGTTCTGTGCTGACAGCTCAGATTCTGTGTCTCTCCGTCTCTCAGCCCCTCCCCTGCTCATGCTCTGTCTCTATCTCAATAATAAATAAATGTTAAAATTTTTTTCAATTCATTAAGTATCTAGACAGATGCCCTTAAGCCAATATATTGAGTTTTTAATTTTATTTAGTGATTTTTCCTTTATTTAGGAAATTCTCATTAAATTGTTGATTGTATTTTTCTAGTCTCTGCTCACATTTTCCACAATTAAAAAAAAATCTTGGCTATATTTGCACACATATATGTAGTCCTCATCTTTTATCTTATATTTCTCCAAGTTTCAGGTCAGATTTTGTAAAACCAAATTACTTATTTATTTATTTGTTTAAAGTGTATCATTTTCAAAGTTTATTTATTTTGAGAGTGAGAGAGTGCAAGTGGGGGAGGGGTGGAGAAGCAGAGGGAGAGAGAGAGAGAAAAAGAGAGAAGAATCCTAAGCAGACCCCACACTGTCAGTGCGGAGCCCAATGCCAGGCTCGAACTCACAAACGGTAAGATGATGACCTGAGCCGAAGTCTGATGCTCATCTCACTGAGCCACCCAGGCGCCAACCATTGTAAAAGCCAACCATTGTTTATTAAATTTGTATCACTTTATGTGATAATTTCAAAATCTTGGAATTTATTCATGACAGAATGTACTTTACTTCTGCTTAGCCATAAAGCTGGAAAGAGGTAACATTAACGCAATGACAGCCTGACATGATCTGAGTCCCTGTTTTTGCTTCTGTGCCCACCTAGGCTTCTGCCTCCAAAGCCAAGTAAAGCTTATTTATTTTATCCAGGTCCTTCCTCTTTGCAGCCTCCGAATTTCCTTTTTTTTTTTTCTTTTAGCTTAATGAAACTCAATTTCCCAAGCTCTCTTCCTCTTTTTGTAGATTTAGTAATCCCGTCAAGAAGAATATAGACATCAAATGTTGTGTTCCCATTTCTAGTCTTTCCTTTCCTCGGGGACTGTGGCTTTTCAGGTTCTCACTGCCTTTTGAATTTTCTCATGCTTTTCAGCAGATTAAAAACAAAACATGCTTTCTTCCATATTTTCTAAATTTTCTGGAGGAAGTTTAGTCTGAGCAAGCTGGTCCACAATTACATAGAACAGACTTTCTTAGATTTTTTTTTAGGTTTTTTATATAAATGTATATTAGTTCAAAGCTTAGGATTTAATCTGCAAATTTCTTTGCAGTATTTAAAATGTAACAGTACATGGGTGCCTGTGTGGCTCAGTTGGTTAAGCAACCAACTCTTGATTCCAGCTCAGGTTGTGACCTCTTAAATTGAGCCCTCTCTCCACTGTGAGGGCCAAGTTCTTGGGATTCTCTCTCTCTCACTCAAAATAAATATTTAAAAAAAAATAAAATCAAATGTATCAGTGCAGGCATAAAAGTTATCAGTTTATATTCATTTGAGTTACATCTAAATCTTCCATAGGGATGTTCAATTAGGTGCGTATTTCAGAGCAGTTCACTATAAATCAGAATATGTAGACATATAAAAATTAAAATATAATTCTCAGTAAAACTGACCATTATTGTTTGTAAATGTAGGTAGGTATTTGATGATACTATGAACCATGTGTAACTGAAAGCAAAAATTATGTAGAACTGAAATGGAGATAATTGTCCTGCAAATAAAGCCACAACGTTTTTTGATGCACAGCAAAATGTTAATTCTTACAGATGATTAATGGCCAGTTCAGAATGCCAAAGACCAGTGAAAGAAATTTCACTCTTTAATAAAGCTGCCTATTGTCACAGTGAAAACTGAATATTCATCAGTGTAAAAATTACATCATTTGAAAAAGGAGGACGGATGCATGTATTTAATGTAACCACTCAACTAGCTCTATGTAGAATGGACACCATTGCTCCTGTATGATGTAAAAGGAACTAAATACATCCCTAAATAAAATATCTCCCTTGCTGGATCATTTGAAGGTCTGCAATTACCCTTGTTAAGGATTCTCATATTTTAAGTCTATTGTGCTCTCCAGAAGAGGCAAACCTTTGCAAGTTAATATTGTTGGAGAAATACTTATCTAATCAACAACACAGTTATTCATTTTTTATGGGGCAATAGCAATAATAGCGCCTACCATTTTTTAAATGCTTGCTTTGTGTAAGAGATGATATTTATTGTGCCAGGGACTATGTACATGCAGCCACTATATATTAGTGTGTGTGTATGTGTGTGTATGTGTGTTCTATTTTCTTTACGATTATAGCCTCTCAGGTTAGCACTGTCTCTTTTATATATATCATATATATATAATTTTATATATATAGTTCCCCCCCTCCCCGGGAGACGGGGTGGGGGGGAGAGTGTGTGTGTGTGTGTGTGTGTGTGTGTGTGTGTACACTGTAGTTACTGTTTTCTACATCTTGCAAAGGAAGGGCAAGAGGCTTAAAATGGTAAGTAACTTATGTACTATAACACAACTAAGAAAAGGCAGACCTCAAATCCTCATCAAAATTCGATAGGTCTACGGGGCAGGTGAGTGTGTGTCAGACTAGGTCCACCAAATACCAGCTGTCAGAAGACAAAACTTCAGACGGAATCATCTGTAAGTTGTATGAATTTCTCATCCTATCTTTTCATTGTATTGTATTTATTTACTTTATCTTTTATATTTTCGTTTTAACACAATACAAGACAACATCATGTCATTCTCTGACATAACCTCTTTACCTATTGTGGAGGTGTTTGTCTTTATTTGCAGTTGAGTTCCATGTATAAGTACTACTATATCACTTGAGCTAATGGGAAAAGAAACCAGAGTGGAATCAATTAATGAATTATGACAACTGTGACTGAAAAGTTTGAAATGTGTGAGGCATTGTCTGGCATAGTTTATAAAGAGATGCCAAACTTAACTTTTCTGTATAAGTCAATATCATGTTAATATTAAAGAAGCAATTAATTTCAGAAATGTCCCGACGTTTTTTTCTTGAAATTAATATTAACTGGAATTATGCTGGCATGCCATATCTTTGCAGTTAAATGTCATCTTTTTTTATTTTGTAGGACCTATTAACATAGTTTATACTTAGAAATGCAGATAATTTAAGCCAACCGCTGTGCCAATGAGAATTATTTTCTTTTAAAATGGATTCATTTATTACTCTGGTTTTCGAAACAAACAAAATGGGAATAGTGAGTTTAAGGCACTCAGGCAGGCGGACAATCAGTATGTGAAAAAGCGCAAGATCTCCCGCACTTGTTATAAGAGGTCTTCAGATAATTCAAGATCAACTAGGTAGTTTGGGACACATAGTTTATAAATTTGCCACCTTCATATTTTTTTTAGGGTCTGAACTGAGCATCAGATCTTGCAACAGCGTGATAATAAAGGCAGAGTAGAGTCAAACTCTATTCATCTTTAGGGTTATTGGTTTTATACAATATTATCTATTATGGTGAAATGCTGAAATTTTAAATGATTTTCTTATGAAAGCAGTAATAAAGTTGACCTAAGCATACACTAACCAGACAAAACAAATGCATATTCATAAAAATAGAGAAAACCAGATATCAGAACCAAATAAAAATAAATATACTTGCCCCCATATTATACTCATTTTTCAATGCATCTAAAATTACCATAAATTTAAACCACTGAATCCTAAAGAAGTACCAAAGAGGTCACTTTGCAAGTCATTTTGTATTTATGGTACATAGAAATAAAATTTTAGTGTTGAAATATATCATCTCCTAACCCTCTTTTTAACTATCCTCTAAGTGGCAATACCTTCATCATTTTAAGGAGGCATTCAATATGAAATATAAAATTTCACATGTTATTGATCAAGGCAAGTAAATCTAGCTTTTATTTAGTATTTGAGAAATGAATATTAAACTATGTCTGCCTATTTGAGGAAAAAACTTATTTTATTAGAGTCGTTCAAACAAGAATCTTCCTTCATAGGGAGTTGTACTTCTAAAAGATCAGATGAACTTTAAGTCTCAGCCTATGAATAAAGAATTCCCCTGTTAAGGTCATGATAAGATTGACTTGCATGGAAACTGCCTGCTTAACTGGTGGCAGATGGGGTGAAGCTGAGGAAGATAGATTATAAAGTCTTTTGCTAATTGGGTATCTTGCGTTTCATTAACCTACCAAAACCAGGAATAAGCATCTGGACATATTTGTGTTACATAAAATATTCACACAATAGATGTTAAAGTCAGTAGATCATACCCGTTTCCTGAAGCAACACAAAATAATATATAATTTCTAAACATGTAAAGAAAAAGATGTTAGAACAATGAAACTCAATTAACCCAATAAAATTAGGGACGAAAATAAAGCCAACAGGTTTGCATCCTTGGAACTGAGAGAGAGAGATTGAAAAAGACTGAGAGAGGGGGTTGGGGGGTGGGGGGAGACAATGTGTACACAGACCAGCAAATCCAAGGAGTGAGCTAAACTCAACCTTAAAAAGGAACTCATTTATTCTAAACAGAAACATTTTAAAAGTAACTGCAATGTTAGTAAATACATTTTCATAGGGTGTATACGGCAATCATCTGATACTCCTATAAAGCAGCACTTATAAATTTTGTAGGTGCTGCTTTACATGTAATAAACATTTAATTAAACTACCTCCTGAAATAGATGACACATGATCCATACTTTAAGAATGAGGAAGGGGCGCCTCAGTGGCTCAGTCAGTTAAGCGTCTGACTTCGGCTCAAGTCATGATCTTGTAGTTTGTGAGTTCAATCCTCGTGTCGGGCTCTGTGCTGGCAGCTCAGAGCCTGGGGCCTGCTTCCTATTCTGTGTCTCCCTCTCTCTCTCTGCCCCTCCCTTGTTCACACTCTGTCTCTTAATGATAAATAAATGTGAAAAAAAATAAAAAAGAAAAAGAATGAGGAAACTGATATGAAAAGAAGTCATTTGGCCAAGGCCACATTGCTAATTACCAATGGAGCTAAAAGTCAGATCTGTGTATTTTTACCTTTAGAATTCATGCTTTTAATGACCATGCTATAAACAATTTTAACAAAAACAGGTGAAAATATAAAATTAAGTAACAAGAAAGATATTGAGAAACCCCAAACAAAAAAGAAATACATTTCTAATAATAACAGTTTAAATATAACTTATATTGAAAACAGGAAAAGAGGCTTATTTTATACTGCTGAATGATACAAAATAATGAATGCTATAATTTGAATAGTCACCCATGGAAGTACACAGAATAAAAATTTATAATCCCATAAACATGATGGCTTCCTTTAATATAAATCCCCTTAGAAATCATCTTATTTAAAAAGTAAAAATATTATTTAAACAATGCAATTAATATGTTGAAATAATACATGTATATTCTATAAAGAATATCATATTCATGTTTATGCAATTTTCCTGATACACTTAAAATAACTAAAAGATAGCCAACTTTTCCATTTTGTTATAAATGATTTATAATTCTTGGGGTATGCTGAATAATGACCTCAGAGCCAAAGATGTCTATGTCTTAAACCTTAGTACTTGTGACTATGTTACCCAAAGGGCTTTTCCAGACTTAATTAAGATTAGGTATTTTGAAATAGGGAAATGATCCTGGCTTATCTGGGTAGGTCAATCTAATCACATCAGCCCTAAAAAGCAGAATAGATTCTCCAGCCAGAGACTTAAGATTCAGTAGAAAGAATACTGGAAGGATTCAAAGTGTAAGAAGGACTCCACCCAATTTTGCTGGCCTTGAAGATGGAAGGGTAATGGGACAAGGAGCATAGGTGCCCTTAAGACACCGGGAGAGGACCCTGCTCACAACCGAAGGAAACAAGGAACTCAATACTGCAACCACAAGCCCCTTAATCCAGCTACAACCTTAACAAACCTGAATACAGATTTTTCCTACAAGCTTCAAGGAAGAAACTCACTTTGTTTCCGGCTTCGTGTAACACTAAGCAGAGGACTTACACTCCTGACTTACAGGATTGTGAGAAAATAAATGTGTTCTGTTTGCAGACACTACATTTACAGCACTGCATAAGGGCAGCATTAGAAAATACAATTACTTGATGTTTTTAAAAAGGAAAAGAAAAAGCATTCTTAAATGAAAGCAAAGGAAAACACTTCACATATTCAATTCCTATCCAAGCTTCATGTTTATTTTGGTTGAAAGAGAATACACATGCCAAAAAAATTCATCGCGTTAAAGGGGGCAATTTTGTAGATTTTAGTGTATTCAACATTAGGTAACTATCACCACTACCTAATTCCAGAACATGTTCACCACCTCAAAAGAAACCCCATACCAGTCCCAGTAACTCCCACCTCAGTACAAAAATCATTTCCAATCAGAGTTGAAAGAAAGACTAATATGTATTTAGTCTCTGACCTTTGCATTAAAGGTTTGCCTGTGTTTTTTTTTTAAATCTTGTCATTAACCAAAAATTTACAGCAAGTGACCTGATAATGACCAAACTGATTAAAGCCTAAGTAAATTGTTCCTCAGGATAATTGCCAGTTGCATTCAATTTTGAGATTAAATTCTTAATAAATTTAATGCCTGCAACATTTAGAATACAGTTATTAAGTTACATTAAAGTATGGCCCCTGGCTTCCGAATTTTCAACATCAAATGTTTTTGTGTCTCTGACAAGGACTCAAAAAAAGGCAAAGACAACCTCAGAAAAGTTATCTTTTAGCAATTTCATATTTTTTGGTAACCATTATTTTAACTATTGGTTCTCCTGTGCTTCATAAAATTCCAAAATGATGTTTAACATGGTGTTTTCATGATAGCTACAATAAGAGAAGAATATTTTTTTAACGTTTATATATTTTTGAGAGAGACAGACAGAGCGTGAGTGGGGGAGGGGCAGAGGAGAGGGAGACACGGAATAGAAAGCAGGTTCCAGGCTCTGAGCTGTCAGCACAGAGCCTGACGTGGGGCTTGAACTCCATGAGATCGTGACCTGAACCAAAGTCTGATCCTTAACCGACTGAGCCACCCTAAGCATTCACAGCATTCAATAAGCCATTCTAAGCAAAGAGAAGAGTATTTAAATGTCTTCAATTCCTGTCTGTTTCAGGTAATTTTACATCTGTCCCCTCTACTTCTGAGCATGAAAACAAAGGGATTTGTGTATTTATGCTTTACACTGTTCAACACCAACAAGTAAGAGGTTGTAAAACTGATCTTTATGCAAATAAATTTTGTTTAATGAAGTGTTTTGTGACACAAAGCAAACCTGTTCTGACGTGCAAGCCTACTTGAAACGCTTAATCCACATTTTATTAGACATAAATTATATTTGACTTTGAGAATATACAGGCTCCTCATCTGTATCATAATAATTTTGCCTACCTTCTTATTATTAAGAGAACAGGATAAATCATCTCTTCTCTCATGCATCTAAGACTAAATCTGACACACAATCATTGTTAAAGAAATGTGTGTTCACACTGGTTTTTTAAGATCTCTGGTGCATTTTTGTCATCTTCCTGTATTGCCCACATGTCATAATGCTTGGGCTCAGCAACTACCAATTCCACTTCAAGAAGGAAATACCCAAGGTGTGTGAGACCCAATATGGAGACAAGTGTGTGCTACAATGCTGCACTTCCAAAGAGGTCCTACCTTGACCATCAATTTCCTTGCCATATGTCCTGTCTTGCAAATTCTCCCTACTCCAGAGGGCTAGATCTAAGTGACACCACAACCCACTTATGTAAAGCACTTATTGAATGCTTAGAAAGTTAGTTGCTTTATTGCAAAGAAGTGCAATCAAAAGGGACTAAATACGTCATCAGGATTTGTTTTCTTGCAAGTAATGGCCTCATACAAACTGGACTGAACACTACAGGCAATCAAATCACCTATAATTTGAAAACACAAAGCAGAATAAAGACAAGCCTTGATCTATCAACTCAACTATGTCATCAAGGATCACCTCCTTCCCTTTTTGCCCACCTGCTTCCTTCTTCCCATTGAGTCAACTCCATCGTAAGGCTTAGATACTTAGATAGCTCCTAATAACTGTAAGGGATATGTGTTTCTTCATCTTTAGCCAAATGAAAAAGGAAGTCCTTTGCTCCAATATTATAGTGCCTCACGGATTATTCTAGCCCCAGTGGAAATGATTAGCACTAACTGTAATGGCTCAGCTTAAGAAGCTTATCCCTATCCCAACCACATTTGGCAGAGATATGAAATTAACTGGTTGGCTTAGCATGCATGGGTCATGTTTTATCCAGGTCCAGTGAGTGAAGTCCAGTTTTCCCAAAATCAAATAGACTTTCATATGTCAGGAGTAAGGATGACTGCTAGGAAGACAAACAAAAAAAAAAATCTGTGTACTAAAGTAAAAATTGAAAACAACAAAACAAAATAAAACAGAAATCCCCCCCACCCAAATCTTGAGATATAAGGTTATCTCAGGGATCAAATAAACAATAGAAATGACAGACATGTGAGAATTCATTTAAAAAAGCTGAAATGAGAGATTCAAGTACCAACTAGAAACTCTGGCCTTCTTTTCATCTCGTCTCTATTGAATTCTTTCTATTTTCTCAGTTATGACCAGAATTTTCCACATGACATAATACTTAGCCATTCAAAACTTCCAACTTTAAAACAACAAAACTACAATATTAGTCATATGAATGAGATTAACTGCAGCTTTCTTTAGTCACAATATCTAATATCGTAGACATGGGTTCACTAATTTACATGATAACTGACAGCATTCCTGTTCCAGTTAAGTGTGGCCACGGGAATTGAGACACATAAAACAATACAGCTCCAAAACGAACCTAATAATTAGACATAACAGAAAGCAGTGACTAGAAGAGGGGTTACTGTGTAGAAAATCCAAAATATGTCTACTCTAATCTGATGTTACTTGTAGTTAACTGCCTTATACATCCATTAAAAAAATGCTATCTGCAATCTCACCAGTATTACCCATGCCCTACTTTTCCTTTCCACTGCGGATTGATTGACATACTAACATTAGATTACATTAAGACTCAGAAATGTTTATTCATCTATCCATTTTTTCTTTCATAGAATATTGCTTTACATATACTTTAACTGAATTAGTTATAACATTGACAAAGTGGCTACATTTTATTTCTTTTCCTAATATGGCAAGAATTGTGCCATAGTTACATCTATTTGCAATGCTTAAATGGAGACTAAGTGCATTAAGACTTTTAATTTTGTGTAATTGTTTTTAAAGATTAACTATTGTTCTTATTAAATGCTATGTATCTGACACAGGTATAATAGTTATTCTCCAGTGTAAATCCTAAATCTGCCAGGGTTTTATATGAAATTACAGATATATGACAATGAATGTCTTAAATTAAATGTTAGTTTTCCACTCTTTGTAGATCCATTTTTTGAAGATATGAGTGAAAGTATTCTGGAGATTCGGGTTCTTCTTTTCTCATGATCCATTTTGTCCATTTTCTCTCTATGCTCCTGAACTTCACAGCATATCCTTACTTGCCAGAATCTGAAAAACTATATAGATGTATTCTTTAAGGTTTATTGAAAATAATTAAGAACATAACTGTTTGACATGCAGCAGGTATTTTCTATCTGCCTTGAATGATTTCAACTTTTTCTACTTTTGTCCTTGCTGAGTGTTTTCATTTATAACTGAGAGATAGATGTACTTTTTTTATAGTTTTGACTAATAATTGGGGAGAAAAAATTCAGGACATATCATATTCAAAATCATCAATGCTTTTTTATCCATTCTTTTTATTGCTGATTTTCTGTTTTTCAAGGTTCTGCCTGGCTGATTCTCTTCCAAGCTTTTGGTCTGAGCGTTTGAATCACTATTACATCTCCTGGAAGTACTCACTCTGCTCCAGTGAGATTCATTTGTTTCTTTCAACAATCCTCAGAGGTAGACAAGGTAGGTATTATTAATCTCAAGTGAATTCTGAAGCACTTGTTGGTGATGTTGAGGTAGTGAAAGTTCATGTGGAATAGACAGAGGGAATGCTATAAGTATGTTCTCAAGCCTCATTTTTAAGTGACACTGAATAGTAAGTTAGCAATAATGTCTGATAAAATCTGGCAACCAACGACTAAATGGGCCTACTTGAGAAAAGACTGAACAGCCTGTTAGTGTAAGAATTCAAATCCAGCTCATTTCAAATCCAAACACATGCTCTTTTCACTACATGACACTGTTTCTACACTTAGATGCTCTTGGCAGACGTAGAAATAAATGTATCTTGACACACACTAATCATGATTTGATACAGGAGGGGTTGAAACAGCAGGGAATCATGGTTCATTAAAATCGTAAAATCATCCAGAATATTTCACAAACACTGCCAGAACATTTTTGTTAATTCTGCATGCCCAGTGAAAATGAAAAATTGTTAGGCTCTATCTCACTCAAGCCTTTACATGATTGTCACTTGTATTGGATTTTTAAAGTAAATACTCAGGTTAAAAACATTATCCTGAGTGCTATGCTTGTGTATGTTTATGTGTTTGAATATGACTAAAGCCAGGGAGGGTGCCTATATCAACTTCCCTGATGTGTTTTTTTATTGTTAAGTTCTCTTTTTGATCATGATGGAAGTTTTGCTTTGTGATGAGACATTAACTTTGGTAGCATGCTAGGGTCAGGGGCAGGAAAATGCTGATATATCATCAATATCATTGCCTCTTTAATATTTCTCTACCTCTTACATTTTATTTGGTGTATAGTATCCTACATTTTTTATTTATTAAAATGTCACATTGTAGTTTGGAAATTTTATCTTGAATTAAATATGTTCTTTACTGGCAATCTAAATGTTCCAATGCATCCTTATCTAATTTCTTATGGACATAGTTTGAGATACACTGGCCTGAGGCTTGTAAAAAAAGGTAAGCTCTACACCGATTTTTAAAGCGTGAACGATCAATCTTTCTCCAGGAGTCTGAGTATATGATACACCAAGAACCCTGCAGCCTCAAGTTTCCTGTTCTTTGTCATTTCCATGAGGAGACTTTTTAATAATCTGGCACTGAGATGATCAGAATCCTTTTTCTTCCTAGCAGTCTTTGTGAGCTCAAGTAGCACAATAAAATACCTAAGAAGATGTATCTGCATAAAGGAAACTAGAAATTCTTTGTTAAATGGTGTTTCAATTTCTGAAGCCATGCAGATTGCATTGTCTCAAAGAAGAAATCTAAAAAAAAAAAAAAAACATGGTGAAAATGGACTTGATGCTGACATGTTTCCAATTTTTTCTATGACTTTGGTTTTGTCCAGAATATTCATACAACATTGACAGAAAGCAGAAAGTGCTAATGCTGAGGGGAATTATACATGAAATGTAGATTCACAGTGTTATAATATTGTATTCAGCAATATGGGTATACTCAAAGAAGAATCAAAGTCCTAATTGAATAAACATGCTCACAGAACACTTTGCTTTTTAAATGATGGTACATGACAAAAACATTGGTCCATGAGAGAATATTTACAATTTGTATTCATCTTCCCTAAGATATACCCAATTAATATACAACTAACATGTGTTTTCTAAAATTTTATTTTCAGTCTCTTAAATAGGTGAAAAAATGCACACAAATGTGTTGTATAATGCCATCAACAAAACTTTATATTTAGAAAGAAATACATTAACATGATCATAGATTGATTAGCACACACAACTTACTAGAAGTATGTCAGGATATTTTGTGAGTTACATATGTCCTCACATAGAACTAAAATACACTGCTTCTCAAATTAGTATCTAAAACACATTACTGTATTTACTTCACCGTAAAAAAAGAAATAAATATTTGAATCAAAATACATGGGGAAATACATTCATTTTAACATTTATTATAAACAGCATACATATGAATTTCCATTGATACATGGTTAGTTAAAATTAAAAATATACAGAGAAACTTTTTTTTCCGTGTGGAAGAAACTAGCTTTTTGTTCTACCTTTAATAACTTTATAATAATAAGACTTTAATAACAAGACTATCAAAGTTTGTTTTTGTTTGTTTGTTTTACTTTTTCCAGCTATTAGAATATCTGTTGATATTAGTATTTCTTTATTTTGGTGCAAAAGTAAATACTTTAATAAATTGGTGCTACTATTCTTTGAACATTATAGATTCACAGGTAAATTAGAAGTCACTTATACTATAAATATAAGCCATGAAAAAAAAAACAGAGTTTGTTTCAACAGCTGTATATATTGATCCATACTATATTTGTTGTATAGTCAGAAGAAAGATTAGATTTCTAAAATACTTCAGTAATAGCTGAAAAAATTTCCCAGGCTTATTAGGAGAGCATTCTCCTCGGAGTTTGGCACATTTGCTCCATCAGCCAGTCAGTTGGAAAAGCCCTACATTCTTCATCATACAGTTATTAATACAATTGTTATACAAACAGTGATATTAAGCTTCTTAGCGTTGTCTAAGCATTGTTTTCCATATTTGCTCCTAAGTCTCATTGGCATAATTCTATAGATACACAATTTTTGTTCTTATTGCTATTTGTATTACTAAAAGTTTAAGGCTTGAATTTATTCTTCTATGTATCATTCAACAAGCCTAAGTCTTTCTTGAATCTCCATTCCATAAACCGGGGTTTCCCAACTCTAGACTGCATCAGAATCACTTCAAAAGCTTCTTATAACAGATGAGGGTACCTGCCCCCAGAGTTTCAGATTTGATAGGGGCTCAAGAAATTGCATTTCTAAGAAGTTCCCATATGATGCTGCTGTTTCTGGTCTGGGCACATTTATTAAAATATTCAAAAGAGTTAAACTAAAAGCTACCAAAAAGTTTAATACTTCAATCCAATTGGTTAACTTATTTCTAATCCACATAGCTGTTATTGTATCCAAGTAATCTATTCTATTCTAAAATGACATAAATATATTTAACAGTACTTCTTGGAAATTTAAATAGAATGTCTTATCAAAACATCCCTTTAATTGTATATTTTAAATATTCCTGATTGATAAATGCAGAAATGATTATTCCTTATTACATAATTTTACAAACTTGTAATAACACCAATATTTTAATCAATATAATTCAAATGTAAAATGAGTTTAAGGACACTTTTTGCCATGTTTGTTTCACTAAGAGATGTGTAAAAAAGGACAGAAGAAAAACCATGTTCAAATTACAACTTTTAGCATTTTTATATTTGTCTAGTTATAAAAAAGGTAAGAATAAAAACATGGATCAAAGTAACATGGCCTAGCTTTTATTCCATATAACAATTTCAATCTATGTGTTCCAAGCCATTTCCTAACTGAATCCTTTCATATGATTTCTAGTGATCAACTACAATAAATGTAATTAGTCCTTGAGTCTGACCATTACTTCATAACTTCTCCCATGTATAAATCCTCTTTTGACTTTAGTTTATCCAAATATGCCTTAGTTAGCCTTGCTGCAGAAGTTAAATTGCACACTATTCAATGTGAAATTTACCTTTAAGGACTGCAACATTATCTTAGGTGGAACCAGTTGTCATAAATCAATGAGACATCAGTTTAGAAGTTTAAGCTTTCCAGTGGAGAAATGTTCCTAAATTTTTTGAGGGTAAAAACTGAGTCTTTTTCCTAATCCCAAGAGTCAAATCTCATTGCACTATTGTTTGACATAGTCTGTGTATGTGTGTATGTGCATGTGTGTGTGTGAGTGCGTATGTGTGTGTGCACTTCTGAGTGAGACATCTCATATGGTGAATGTTAAATAAATTCAGATGCTCATTGCCTTACTCAATTAAAGCAGCTGTCGAGTGAATTTTCAAAAAGGTTGTTGCTATGCCAATATCGGTTCTTACATTTAAAATGCAATGCTAATTTTATCACCTAGTGATATCAAGTTTAAAGAGACATTGTTCCACCATCAGCTCCCCCATTTACTAGCTGTGTATTCAATACTCACCCTGTGTCAGGTAGTACATTAGGGATGCATGGATAAACAAAGTGTTCTTTCTGGCATGAATTACAGCTTTTTGTCCATTTCCCTACAACCTCTGTTTGTTTGTTTGTTTGTTTGTTTAAACTATCCAAGCAATTGCTGAGTCTTATTAGGACTTCTTAAAAACATTCAGAGACCTAAATAAAATTCATTTGAAAAAAAGATCTAATTTTAGAAGGTCTTTTTTGAAAATGTCCTTAGAGTTCTGACACTTTATTCTGGATATTTCAAAAATGCAAGAAATTTTCTTTTTTGATTTAGAGTAGACATTTCCTTTATAGAGGCCACCCTTCTCCTCATTCATACTACCTGTTTAACAATGAATGCCTCTTGGCACAGCTGGGTTTGATTTGATTAGACTGGACACTTTACCCAGGTAAATCAATCAAACTCCCTTCCCGTGGAATTCTGATTCAGGAAACTGCTGAGAAATAGATAATAATGATGACCTGAATTGTAAGTTTAAGAGCACATAAAATCATGGATGGAATTAATCAGGAGACTAAAAAAAGACAGCTGGTCTTATTTACCAAGAGAAGGAGGGAAATAGAGCAGGGGCACATGAGAAAGAAAGGCTTCAGTTCCACTGGGGAATTAGGAACCCCTAGGAATATCAGGAGGCTGATATTCTGATTCCAGACACCCTCTCTTGACTTAGGGCACTTTATGTTTTCCTTGAAATTAAAAGTTTCTTGACTATAACAAAAACAATTTTCTTTCCTGAAAACAGCTGCAAATGATGTGAAACAAACCTATTGAAGACCTATTTAGTGATCAAATGGTTTATGGTCCAAACAATCTATCAGGTACTAGATTAAAGGATATTTTACAACCCAAGGTACAATACATTGAAGATTGTTATCACTGAGGTGAATAAAAATAAATTAGAGTACACACTATTTTAATGAATCTTCTTTTAAATTTCTACACAGAAAGAAGAGTTGCAATATATTTTGAGAAATGGTTTTGTGCACATTTCTCCCAGAGTAGGAAAAACTCATTCTCATATTTTGGAGTGTTTTTTAAACCAAACCAAACTTATTGAACTAAAGATTATTTTTTATATGCAGCCTCACAGGCTTTTGGTTTTACCCAATTTCAGTGCTTAATTGTGAGTAACCCAACACTAAGAACAAAGGTATTATGCTCTACAATGCGTGGGTAAAATTCTATTTTGAATTGAATGATATTCACCATGAAGTTTTTCATGGGAAGAAATGTTTATAATCTTTTTCCAAAGAATATATTAAAAGTTGCTGAGTTTCCACCACCTGTTCCTGACAGCTCTTTCAGTATAAGTAATACATCACAGGGGTGATGGCAATCTGATGATGTATTGGAACTATACATCATTGCGGTGACGGCGCTTTAATGACAGATGAGTAATACATCTTCAGGTAAAGCTCTCAAATTTAGGCCTGCCTGGAAAATAGAGTTTCTGGAAGAAGAAAACATCTTATCAACTTTATAAAAGAATGCATGTAATAAAACATAGTTTGCTAGATCAGAAGGCTGTAAGTTTGGATGCAGAAGTGAGATGCTGTTAATGTCCATAACTTTTTTTTTTTTCACATGTTTATTAAAAGTCAAATGTCTTTTGCATTAAAAAGTATTCCTGCTTATTTTTGTCTTTTCTTTACACTTCATTTATCCATCATTGCAACATGTATCACTGTGTATTGCTTTTTCAGTTTTTCCTTGGAACTGGAAGAAATTTCCTTCTGGCTAAGAATTTTTAAAACCAGTGACACTCTTCTTGCTAATAAAAATACCCTAATTCTGTATGGGTGGAGATATTATTTGCCAATTTAGTTCTGCTTTTCCATCTTGAAGAAACTGTTCAAAAACACATTTTCTTGGAGATTTTAATTCCATTATTATCTTTAGAAGAATATAAAGAACAGTAATCTTTTGTATATTATACTCATGAAGGGGAATAATAAAAAAAAATCTTCAGGACAGACTATCAATACTCTGCATTTTTAAGGAAGATTATTATCTTCTACCTACATTAAAAAACAAAAACACTTTTATGTGACATTCTCTTTAACATTGTTGAACTGTTAGAAGTTGTTGAGGTATATATTTAATTTTGAAATTTAGGGGAAAAAACTCTAAAGGATGCATTACATATGTGTGTGTGTGTGCTTGTGTGTGTGTGTGTGTGTGTAAATTACTGTCATAATAGCAGAAATCCCTGGCAATATTTAACAGACCTTGATGAAAATGATAAAAATGTGTTTTTATAAACCAAAATATTATAATTTATCTGACTAGAAGAGGCAAAATAATAATCATGATGTGTGTCATATGCCTAGATCTAGGGTGACATGACAGAAATAGTCACTATCTCACATTGTAAATCTTACCCCAGGTTTACCTCTGTGATTATTAACACAGGAAATTATCCAAAATGAAAACCAAGGTAACTCTGTTAACCTGTTATTAGAAAAAATTTATACCCTTTGTCTGAAATTTAAAGAGGAATTTATTTTTCCTTTATCCTAAAGTTAAAGTATTATATATATATTTTTTCTCTCTCTTTAGTAAATTGTTCCTGAAGAGGAGAAAATACAGCTAAAAGAAGATACATGGTGACTGAAACACAGTGCCAGCTAAGCTGTCTGAAATTAAAGGCAGTGGTAAATTGCCTGTGAGTGAATCTTGATGAAATGATGGAAAAATCAGAAATACTGTCTTTTGTGGCAGTCAGACCTGGATTTCAATTTCAACTCTGAGACCTCCTAGCTGGATGATTACATCATGACACTTAACTGTTTAAGTCTCAAGCTGACCTTCCATTAAACTTGTACGTATCACACATCTCTGGATGGATATTATGAGAATTAAATTGGAGAATGTACGTGACAGGAGGCCTGGCACATGTACACACTCGATAAATAGTAATTATAGATTAAAAGTTAAATATACAGATACATCTTTAAACAGCCTCTTTTTTGAGTTAAAAAATGTATTTTTCAATACACTGAGAAAAAATAGCAAGAAGAATAGCTACTGTGGTAGAACTTAACTAAACCAACAACAAACAAAAGAAATCTAATATATTTAGAAGCTCAAAATGCATGTTTTTTTATTATTATTATTTTTTTGAGAATCAAACTTGAGCTACGGAATCAGGCTACTGATCCATCAATTTCAACTTTTAAAAATGCAACTTTTTGGGGGAAGTGGGGAGTATATTTCTCTTTCATCATATTCCTAAAATGTGAGAATATATTTCAATAAATATTCTTGTGGTTTTCAGATGAACAGGTTCTGAAAAGTCTTTCCCAAGTGTACCACTTTAACATGTAGACTATTTTGAGTGGAAGGCAATCAAGACCAAGCAGATTCAAGATAAACTTTTATATCTCCCTTAAACTACCTAAAAGAATTTAGATAGGAACCAGGCCCAAAAAGAGCTATTACCGAGATAACTTTTTATCTGAATGACCTATGTGTATGGCAGGAGAAGCATCTAATTTCCAAAATCTGGTCTTATTGTCCTGTGAATCACCCTCCTCCCCTTTAAAGCCCCAGGTCCCTATCCCATTTCTTAGCTCAAGTTGGGATATAAAACTCAATTGACCTGCTCATCTTGGGTCTCACTGTCCTTATGGGGGCCCCGTACATATATATATTCAAATTTGTCTCCTGTTAATCTCTCTTATGTTAATTTTATTATTAGACCAGCAAGAGAACCTACAAGTGTAGAAAGAAAAAAAATTTCTTTTCCAACAGATAATGCATCCTGTAAAAAACAGGTTCAAATAAGTACAAGGCACTTCATGATGAGCTGAAATAAGAAAATGAAATAGTGAGAAGTCGCTACTTTTACTGAATTGCTAGAGCTGCATGTTTCCTGCATGTCTTTTGTTTTATCCATATAAGAAACAGACTTCTCTGCATTCCTGAACACCTAAGTAGAAGATCGCCATCCCAAATCATTTCAAATAGCACCTGCAGATAGGGATTGGTGTCTTTACTTTTCTTAGGAAAAAAATCTTTTTAATGTTTTTTTTTTTTCATTTATTTTGAGAGGCAGGGAGGGGAAGAGAGACAGGGAGAGAGAATCCCAAACAGGCTCTGCATGTCAGCACAGAGCCCGATACTGGGCTCAATCCCATGAACTGTGAGATCACATCACCTGAGCAAAACCAAAAGTCAAACACTTAACCAACTAAGCCACCCAGGCACCCCTCTTTACTTTTCAATTTGAGATTCCTTGAAAGAGAATTTCATCGACCCAGCTTGAGTCAGTATGAACTGATGTGAACAAAGACAAAAGGAAATATAGATAAAATTAAATTTCCTTGTAACTTGCAGTTCATTGACAAATACCTGGGATAGTTAGAGTATGTCATTCCTCCAGGAACTCTCAACTGTCTTAATGTTAATGTGCCTTGCTAGAAGAAAAAACAACCTTAGCTTGGGAAAAGTCAGGGCTCCAGGATCTGTAAGTCTTCTTTAACATAGGAAAATTCTTTTGGAAACTTTCTTTTTCTCTGCCCTTCCCAACTTAAAAGTATATAATCAATTGCTCCTCACATCCGAGTGCAGCAATTTCAGCCCATAGGGTGATCCCCATGCTTTAATAAAACCACCTGTTTGCACCAAAGACATCTCAAGAATTCTTTCTTGATCCTTCGCTCACAGGTCCCACTTCAAATCACATCATGAACCTTTCACCCATCCACACAACCTTTGTGCTTAGATTGCCTTCTACAGACAGAGTTGTCAAAAACAATACAAAGTAAGGAAGGAAAAGTAGTTTTCCCTCTACCTTTCTAGGTTCTTCGCTGAATCCTTCATGTAACAACAACAACAACGAAAAATGAATAGAAAAAAAAAAAACCCAGAAAGTTTAATAACATGTATACCTCTTGCATACATGGGATCTATCCATGAAAACTGAGTAACTCTCTGAAATGGCCCAACCCGCCACCTTAAATACTATCTCCAGCTAAAGACAAGAAAAAGGTGTTGGGATTGGAGGAGAATCTGGTTATAGGAGGTTATTAGGAAAAGCGTGATTAGCAAAAAAAAAAAAAAAAAAAAAAAAAAAAAAAAGGAAAAGCCTGATTAATCAGGGGTATGACTGTTATGCAGATTTAATTCAATTGCTTTCTACAGGGGTAAGAATTTCTGGAGTTTTAGTCATTCTTCTCTTCCTGGTTCCAGAGGGAGAAATCCTTACAAATAGAGATTCCCCTTATAAATGTAAATGTCTCTTACAAAAGAGTAACTTCTACTAGGTTTTCAGAGCTTCTCAAAGGTCTGCTGTTTTTTTTAAAAAACAACCAGCTCAAGATCATTCTTATGCCAGTGGGTGGCAAATTCCTCAACCCAAACTTGTGAAATGTTGTTAGGTAAATGAGTTCTTGGATTTGGTTAATATATCAATTGCTTCAATGCACTATTAGGGCACATTTTTCTTAAGTAGGAGTCACTCTGTAGTGCTTAAAAATCTGTCTGAATTGTTGAGTGATCCAAAACAACACAATGTCACGATACATTAATATTTAAAGAGTTCACATAATCTAAGCTGTGATCAAGTTAATCAGAAATAAACAGAAAAACAACTGATTTGATGTTGTCATCCTTCTACAAAGTATAAGAAAAAAACTGATACATAATAAGCCTCTCTTATAGCCATTGTGGCCAGATGAACTTATAAGACATAAGATATACAAATTAGAAATAAAGACTTTAGGGGAAATAAATATTTTTGAAGGTCTAAATGCAGAATAAGTAACAAAGAAGAGGTACCCTTTGTTGACAGAAAATAAGAAAGTAACAATGCACAACTCTATGCTTTCTGCAAAATGCAACACTGTAGGAATCGTTAATAAAGGAAAACAAAAACCTGATAGAGCAACTCATTCTGCATAACTTTAATTTAAATAATTTAATACTTGAACTCTAAAAGAGTTATAAAATTGTGACGTGTGGCCAAAAGATAAAAGTGTGTGCATGTATCCATACACTCTAATTCTTTGGACCTTCATTTCATTTGGTCTCAGTGGCTTTTTGCCTTGCCTTTAAATTTTTAAAATCAACAACAAATGTGTAATACATATGTATTTGCAGTTTTGGAATACAATTCAAATCCACAGGGACTTGAGAAAAAAATATTAAGACAACACAATTCTATTTGTAAGATGGCAAATTAATAAAGAGAATCTTTGAGTATGATAATAGTTTTAACTGCCATTAAACAAACATTTGAGATTTTTAGGTCATTATGAATTAAAGACAGTAATATACTTACGCAATTGCTTAAGATTTTCTCAAAATTGCAGAGCACACCATAAAATATTGTAAATTTGATATTAATTTAAAACATTTGTATGTATAATCAAGGCTAATGCATTGTTACAGAAATGAAAAATATTTCATTTAATGGCTATCATTTAGCAATATAAAATATAACAAAATTAAAAAAAAATTCTTAGTAATTAAAAAGTTTAAATCAGTGAGAAGTTCCTTGTAATAAAAATCATTATGAAAGAAATGAATTTTGTAAAAAAAATGCATATAGGGTCAAAAATGCAGTATAAATACAAAAAGTACTCTATGACCATATTCTTTGAACTTCTTTTTTTAAATTAATGAATGGCAAACATTAAATTTTTAGTTCTCCTTTACCATTAAATTCTTGATCAATTTTTTCATTGCTATGCTAGACTGAGTAATGGCCCCATAAAAGATGTCCACAGTCTCATCTCTAGAACCTACGAATGTCACCTTATATGTCAATGTTACATTAAGGATTGTGATATGAGATTATACTGGATTACTTGGGGGACACAAAATGCAATCACCAGTATCCTTAAAAGAAGTAGGAGGGAGATTTCACACATAAGAGCAGAAGGCAATGTAATCAGGAAGGCAGAGTTTGGAGTTCTGGAAAGGAAACTACAGAATGCTGGCAGCCCAGGGAAGGACGCGAGGGACAGATTCTTCCCTACAGCCTCCAAAGGGAGCGTGATCCTGTTGGGAACTTGTTTCTTGATATCAACCCTGGGATACTGTATTCTTACTTTTGGACTTTTTAAACACCCAGTGCACTTAACACAGCATAATGGATTTATATTCTGTCATAAACTCCTTATCTCGTTTTAGACGCTGTCACCAGTAGTCTATAAACCACACTCTAGGAAGCTTAAGCTCATCTGTCCCTTCTGTCAACATTAATCCAATCTCGTATTTGTTTCTTTATTTTTATCACTTGGCATTTCTTTGTCCTCATTTCTTTGAAATGAAACTCATTTCATTTAAAATCTACAAATTTAAAAGATCCTCAATTTCTCCTTAAAATTACTTTTAAAAAACTTAAAAGAATAACCCTAGCAACAATTTCATCTCTTATATTTTTCTATTCAAAAATACTTTTGTTTATCTATGCTACTGATTATTTTATACAATCCCCTAACCATGGAGGAAACTTTCATGGTCATTTTTTCCTTTTTGGTGGTAAGATGAAAGTCAACCTGTAAATAAACTAAAACATATACATTTGCTTAGTCTATTTCTCTGTGTTTAATAGATTAACATATTTGGTAATAGTATTTTCAAATACTTTTATAAATAAGTGTTTTGCTTAATATAATAAGAACCTCTCAACTAAACTAATAATCATGGACACACCTTCAATTTATTATCAAAGGAACTTAGCAAATAGATCTTAAACCTTTTGCTATTATAAATAGCAAACATCTCTCTATTAATGCAGTGAAAAGCTATGGATAGTTGTAACTTCTTTTTTTTTTTTCAAAAAGCCAAGAGTGTTGCTTTCTTTATAATAATACGAATTGAAAAGAAATGTGGTGTATTTACCTTGAAAGCATGTTACATACTTTCAAAAGATGTGGTGTATTTATTGTCAAAAAAGATGTTTCCTCACCAAATATTTATTTGAGACTCATTTGTGTAAAGAATGGCTTCTTTGTAGCTAAATATATTTGTATATAAGAGCTAAGAAGAATCAGTAGCCTTGAAATAGACTGAAGTAAAAAAAAAATATTTATTTAGAGTAATGATAATTTAAATAGTCTGCTATGATTCTTAATACAGCCATTGTGATTCTGCTTTTCTATAAACTATCTACGGGATTGTTATTTCCCTGCAATAAATCAATTTTAATCAGACACTTATTCAGAGATTTCAGATCAGATCCCCTACCCCCGCCACCCGCCCCGCCCTTTACTACTACCTTTCATTATTCAAAGGAGATTACTACTGGAATTTATCATTTGTGAAAGAAAGAAAAGATCTAATTTATTGGGTTTTTTTCTTAGACATAATGAGTTTTAGAGACTGTGGTTATTTATATGCACAAAATATTTTTTTAGAACTTGGAACAGAACTTTTTAGACTAACATAACTGACTTTTAGGAAAATTATTAAAACTACACTATAGATTAGCTTGATCTGTGTACAGGGAGAGGAAAAAAGTTAACTTTACAACTACTATCTCAGTGAGACTTGTAGACTAGGAAGAGCATTCTTTAGAACAGTTTCTACTCTATACAATCTTCCCTGTTTTACAAATATTGTAATAATCATTTTAATATTTTGCAAAATAATATCCCTCAGAAAATACAGCTGGAAGTACAACACAAACTTTCTTCTCCACTAGCAGATTTATTAGAAAAGATTACTTTATTTTATTCTTTCTTTTTTTATGTTTATTTTTTTTTATTTTTGAGAAAGAGAGAGAGACAGAGTGTGAGTGGTGGAGGAGCAGAGACAGAGGGAGACACAGAATCCAAAGCAGGCTCCAGCCTCTGAGCTGTCAGCACAGAGCCTGACACGGGGCTCGAACCCATGAAACGTGAGATCATGACCTGAAACGAAGTCAGACACTCAACCAACTGAGCCACCCAGGTGCCCCAAGAAAAGATTTCTTTAGGAAGGAATGTATTTGAGTTCTTTCTTCTCTAAGTGTTGGCCATTATTTTAAATTGCAAATCCATGACTTTTCCTTTCTTCCTCTGTACAAACTAGGAAACAGAACATGGCATAATATATTTCAATTTACATATGTAGTCAAGAAATCTTTCTTTTTTATGTATATTTTATGTATATTTAAATTTAAATGTACTTCATTTGAAATTGTTTATTTGCAGTGACATCTCCTTGTTCTATTCTAGATTATACTCTTTGATACCTTCTATTGTAAATAGAAAGTTATGTCAATAAAACAACTTTCAGTAAAACTTAATGTTTATACCTGAATTCTCTAACAGTAGCCACAAGCTACATGTGGCTACTGAGCATTTGAAATATGACTAATCATAATTGAGACATTCTGTAAGTATAAAATACACACTGGATGGCACATACTAAGTATGGAAAAAAAAACATGTAAAATATCTCAGGAATATCTTTTTAAATTGATGACATAGTAAAATGATACTGTTTGAGATACTTTGAATTAAATAAAACATTAAAATTAATTTCACCTCCTTCTTTTTATTTTTTATGTAGTTACTAGAAACTTAAAATCATCACACTCACATTTCTATTGAAAGGAGCTGTTTTATGGGGCACCTGGGTGGCTCAGTCGGTTAAGCATCCAACTTTGACTCAGGTCATGATCTCCTGGTTTGTGGTTTTAAGCTCCGTGTCAGGCTCTGCACTGACAGCTCAGAGCCTGGAGACTGCCTCGCATTCTGTGTCTCCCTCTCTCTCTGATCTTTGTCCACTTGCACTCTGTCTCTTTCTCTCTCTCTCTCAAAAATAAACATTAAAAAATGTTTTTTTTAAAAAGGAGCTATTGTATATCATTAAGCACTTTACAAAATATATGCAAAGGAAATGTCTCATTTAAAAAAAAAAAATGTTTAGAGAGAGAGAGCAGAAGACAGGCAGAGAGAGGAAGAGAGAGAGAATCCCAAGCAGGCTTCCCACTGGCGGCCAGCACAGAGCCTGATGCAGTCCGCAAACTGTGAGATCATGACCTGAGCCAAAAACCAAGAGTCAGATGCTTAACCAACTGAGCCACCCAGGTGCCCCAGAAATGTCCCATTTAATCATCAATAAATAAGAAAATCAAAATTCAGTGAGGTTAATTGGCTTGCGTAGCTCAACTAACTCAAAAGTAAGGAGATTTTCTGCCTCCAAGTTCTTTTTCTATCTTCCCAAACCAATTGCAAGGTAGTTAGCATGAACGTTGCTTGGGCAACAGGTGGCAAGAGTTGAAGTCCTGATAACTAAACTATTTTTTTTTCATTAAAAGAATATATTTTTACAAATTAAAATATCAATGTCAATCTGGTTTACTAATAAATCAACTCAAAAAGCTAAATCTAAAAAAATATTACTTATTGATCTCGCTGCAGGTAATGATATGGAGAACAAGGACAAAATAAAAAGAAAATTAAATTTCCTTACAACTTATAGCCCAATGACAAGTCCTTGAGACAGGCAGAGTGACCTTCCTCTAGGAACTCAACTACCCCCATGTTGATACTTTGCTAAGGGGAAAAGGCAATCTTAGCTTAACATTATCCCTACCTCCGGGATCCTAAAAGTCTCCTTTAACATATAAAAATTCCTCTGGAAACTTCCTTTATCTCTACTCCTCTAAGATATATATTAGCAATCATCCTCCAAGCATATAACTCACTGATGATATATATCTGAAGGGTCTCATGACTAAGGTTTTATTAGACAGTAATAAATGACCTTTTCCTAACAATAGCTAGCCCCCTCAAGGCTCTGGAAACCTAGTTCAAATTCTTTAAAGACTCATGCTGTCCCTAATCCCCTCCTAACTTGAAGGTATATAATCAATTGCTCCTCACCATCTTTATTAACAAATAGAATCCCAGTGCTGCTCTTTAGGCTCATGCGTCCTGTCCCATGCTTTAATAAAACCACCTTTTTGCACTAGAGATGTATCAAGAATTTTTTATTTCCTTCTTTCTTTTTCTTTAAAGTTTGTTTATTTAATTTGGGAGAGAGTGGGAGGGGCAGAGAGAGAGCCAGAGAGAGAGAGAATCCCAAGCAGGCTCCCTACTGTCAGTGCAGAGTCTAATGCGGGGCTTGAACTCACCAAATGTGAGATCATGACCTGAGCTGAAACCAAGAGTCGGTTGCTTAAATGACTAAGCCACCCAGACACCCCATCAAGAATTATTTCTTGACCATTTGCTTCAAACTCCAACATTTCCACATCAGTAACATATGTTTTTTCACTTTATAAAAACCTTATTAAGATATTTACTTGTGTTTTGTGCTTTGGTCTGTATTTTGTTACATTTTTGAGGAATTCAATGGTCATGATTTCAGAATCTAAAAATTCTATAAAATTTGTCATCGAGACATTCCTTTAATGAAGTTTTTACTATTGTTTTCCCAATGATGTATTAAAGAATGTAAGGTGGGCCACCTGTGTGGCTAAGTGGGTGGAGTGCCCAATTCTTGGTTTCAGCTCAGGTCATGATCTCATGGTTTGTGAGATTGAGCCCCGTGCAAAGCCTGTTTGGGATTCTCTGTCTCCCCCTCTCCCTGGCCCTCTCCCACTCAACGCTCACAAGTGCTCTTTCTTGCTCTGTCTCAAAATAAATAAATAAACATTAACAAAATTAAAAAAAATAAAGGTAACTATGCTCCTTAAGATAGTTTTAGGAAGGTGTAGCAAAAACATAGTATAAAATGTCAGTGCAAAATATCAGTTGACAAAAATGTACAGAAGTCAATACACTAAAATTGTGAAAAACATATTATAAATAGTAGTAAAAAGTATCTTGAATATATATGACAATATATCAGATTTAATATTTTCTTCCTAAATATGATTCATAAATGTTTAGTTTAAGTACACATTATAATTTATTTTAAATTTATCTTATGCTTGCCTGTCAATTTGAAATTTGATTATTTGTTTTAGGAAAACAAGCTCAGATTTAACTAAGCATTTGAAAAGTCAATGCATGTGATTCTATTGATAGAATTTTATTTAATCATCTGCTAATTGTCATCATTGTAAAAGTGTGTTGGATAATGTAAAATTATGGATTTTGAATCCAATCTTAAAATTACCTGATTTCAATCATTTGTGCTCATTTTCATTGATTGACAGTCTGGAGAAAATGATAAATAGTGATACATTTTTGTGTGTGTTGAGATGGAAGCAGTGAAGAATGAATTATAAAATTAAAGCAGTTTGCCTCTCTTGAATCATACTTAGTATAGAGGCTTTAGAACCTATCAGAGTATTACCCATCTAACATGCCAAATACAGTAGCCATTCCAAACTAATCTTCTATTTCTTCACCAATATTCTTTATTAACAAATAGAATTTATAATTTGACTTGAGAGATTAGACTAAAATATGTCTTAATTTTGATTTAGGTATTTGTCATTAATAACAAAGTATAGAGGATGATAAGAAGTTTTGAGTTTTCATATAGGTAGTAAAAATTAATTTTTAAAAGTTTAAATTATTTTGGTAAGTAATGCTAGATAATTGAATTTTTACTTTCTGCTCAAGCTCCATTTTATATACTAGTGTAGAAAAAAGAAAATAACATATATACATATGTTACATATAACATATATGTATACAAAACATATCTGTATATATGTATATAAAACTCATTCCTTCCTCAGATCTGTATTTTAAAATGCTTTAGGGGTGCCTGGGTGGCTCAGTCGGTTAAGTGTCCAACTTCAGCTCAGATCATGATCTCACAGTCCGTGAGTTTGAGCCCCGTGTCAGGCTCTGTGGGAGCCTGCTTCGGATTCTGTGTCTCCCTCTCTCTCTGCCCTTCCTCTGCTCATGCTCTGTCTCTCTCTGTCACAAAAATAAATAAAAACATTTAAAAAAAAATGAAAATGCTTTAAAAGCATTCCTTCCTGGTCAGTCAAAAGGCCATTGAAATTGGTATCATATGGACTGGGGATAAGATTTCCATGGTAGTTCTCTGGAGGATTCTACTTGTAAGCCATTGCAAGGGAAGACAGAGGCACAACCTTCATTGAGAGGGAGAGGAAAGAGATGATTTTTGGAGAGTACAGTTTTTGTAAGCCTCATCATCAAACATCAATATGGTAGACAAAATCTTTCAGGAATCATTCAATAGGAAGTCAGATACTTCAAAAACAAGGCCATAAAATCTTTTGTCTATTTAAGGCGTTTTTAAAAATGTTTATTTATTTATTTTAACAGACAGAGAGATTGAGAGAGCAAGCAGGGGAGGGGCAGAGAGAGAGAAGAGAGAGAATCTGTGCTAAGAGCTCAGTGCTGCGACAACATGCTGGAACCCACAAACCCTGAGATCTTGAAAAATCAAGAGTCAGATGCTTAACTGACTGAGCCACCTAGGTGCCCTTCTATGTAAGGCTTTCTGTTCATATACATTAGTTTTGACTTTCTTTGTTTCTCCTTAATGACTTGAAGATAAACACCAAAAATGCAAAGGGTTTTATATTTTTCCTAAGGGACTGCAGAGACCTTGGGAGATCACATTTATTTCACACCCAGTTGAGGAAGCAAGAAAAACAGCTGTTGAAGTGAAAAAGTGATAGTTTGTAACATTATTCAAATTGTGGGGTAATTTATTATTTAAAAAATTAAAACTGCTATAAATAGATAATATATCCATGGTTGTGGAAGTTACCTCCTATTTATACCATGTGTTGAGTTAATTAGCATTTGAAGTATCTTTATAATGTCTGAACATCCTAGAAAATGATTGTTTAATACATGAAATTCTATTGAGAAAATCTAAATGCAAGAGTTTCTTAACATAATTGACCTTAGAGATATCTCCTCATTGGTGAAATGAGTGGGGCTTAAAACAGAAGGTTAAGAAGATTATTCAGGTCTCACCATTCCCCAGTGGATAAGACATGTAATAGTTGACAAGCTCATTGTCCAATACCATGGGATAGTAATCAAGGTCAAGAGTACTGTAGGGTCTGCCACTGCCATTTTAGAGAGGACCTTGTTGCCTAAAGTGACAATATAGTTCTACCTGCCTCTTAATATCCTGCAATGGTGAAGGTTAGTGCTGCAGATTAGAGAATAAGGTTTCCCAAAACAACAGAAGAGTTTCAGTGCCTGTTTGTTTACAATAAATGTTTCTACTTTGAGGCAGAATTTGGATCTAAGACTTCTTTTTCTTACAACTTAATATTTTCTGAATAGGTAACTCAGTTAAGATAACTTTGCACCATATTGTGTTTTGGGTTACATGCTGAGCAAGAGATGGTAAACAAGTATAATACTTTAATAGTTTACTGTTCAGCCTAAACTGCTAAGTTTTACACTTTTAATTTCTTTCTTATCTTTTCTTTTCTCTTTCTTTCTTTCTTTCTTTCTTTCTTTCTTTCTTTCTTTCTTTCTTTCTTTCTTTTACTTTCTTTTTAAAAAATAACCTTCTATACATAAACTTAGAAACACACTATGCAGGCTACAGGATAAATAGAAGAAAGGAAGGAAGAGAAGGACGGAAGGAAGGAAGGAAGGAAGGAAAGAAGGAAAGGAAGAAACAGAAGGAAGGAGGGAGAAAGAAAATAAAAAGAAGGAAAGTTAAAGGCATTCGCCTCGGATCTGAGTTAAATTCTGCAGTTTAGAGAAGTCTTTGTTGAGCCTAATGTCGTCTTCAGACACGTCATCACCTGTTCCTATTTGATTTAGTTGATCTTCCAGAACTCAAAACTCTTACCTGTGGAAGATTATAGTACTTTCATCCATCAAAGGCTTAGTGGCAGCTCTGATACATAGTTCTTCCTGATGATTCATTAATACCATATCTCGATAAGAAAAATAGTTCGGTTTGTTCCATTCATATTATACATTCTCCGGCCGTCCTTAACAAAACAGAGTTGACAGCAGGGGAAATCAGAACAACTAAAATAACAAAATAGGTATCGAAGGTAGTCATCGATATTTCATTACAATAGATAATTTTGAAATGGTTCCTAACACATCACTTCATTGTAGTTATCACAACAACTGTAGTAATTTCGAGATGAGTAACATGAGGATCAGTAGTTCTCAGTGCCTAGATACATCCACAACTATCCATAGACAAATCTAGAATTGGTGAACTGGTTTTCTGTCCCCCGCCAAATTATTTATTTTATATTGTATATCACCAAGACTTTTGGTATGTTCCAGAGCCCTTAGACATTATTCAGTGAATTTATGATCATTATTGTAAAAAAAGTCCTCTCATGCAAGTTATCCAGGACTTATATAGAGAAACAAAGACTCACTGCATATTTATATTTTACTCCTTCTA